>NC_136926.1:58205825-59405825 GCF_949752795.1 Hyperoodon ampullatus | reverse complement strand
TTATATATTTTAGAGATAAATCCTTTGTCATTGCTTCATTTGCAAGTATTTTCTCCCATTCCAAGGGTTGTTTTTTGTCTTGTTTATGGTTTCCTTTGTTGTGCAAAAGCTTTTAAGTTTAATTAGGTCCCATTTGTTTATTTTTATTTTTATTTTCCTTATTCTAGGAGGTGGGTCAAAAAAGACCTTGCTGTGATTTATGTCAAAGAGTGTTCTGCCTATGCTTTCCTCTAAGAGTTCTATAGTGTCTGGACTATGGCAAAGGAAGCAAAAATATACAATGGAGAAAAGAGGGATCCTTCAATAAGTGGTGCCTGGAAAACTGGACAGTTACACGTAAAAGAATGAAATTAGAACACTCCCTAATACCATACACAAAAAATAAACTCAAAATGGATTAAAGACCTAAATGTAAGGATGGACTCTTATGTATCTTTTGAAAATCTTAACTTCTCTGAAGTTCGAAAGAAAAGAAATTAAAACCATTGAGTCTCCTGGTAAAATCTTCAATGTTCCCATGGGCAAAGTATTGTTTTTCTTTCAATTTCTACTCTTAAATTACTTTATAATTATCTGGGTTATCTCTGGTTTTGAAACTTCTCCTTAGTTTGCCAAGTTCGACTGCTTGGCTCCATCTTCAGTGGAAACATCCTGTTCTTCCCCATGAATATCCCAATACTTCCTTCAGTTATGAGAGGATAGGAAATGCACACGTGTACAGAAATTCATTAATTTCCCTCTCCCCACATCTTTCTCTATTCCCACAGTAGAGGGAAGTGTGAAAAGGAATTCTATATCAATAAGCTTCAGGCCTTTTAAAATCAGAAATGTTGATATGGACTTCTCATCCTCATTAGTTGAATGTCTCTTGAAATCACTGGTTATTTTACAAGAGTTTGGTGGGAACACCTTGACTTAATAAAACTGTACTTCAGTATTTATCACCTTTTATTATTTTAGGTTCTCTACCTTCATGTTAAAAATATGTGAGGGCAATGGTGATGTCTGTTTTGTTCACATTGTTCCCCAGAACAAAATACGGTTGACACTTGTGCTGACCACACCTCCATTCAATCAAAAATCCCTGTATAACTTTAGAGCTGGTCCTCCCGTGTGTATCCTCTATTCTGTATCCATGGATTCAACCAACCTCAGATGGTGTAATGCTGTAGTATGGATTCACTGAAAGAAATCTGCAGGTAAGTAGACCCTTGCTGTTCAAATCCCTGTTGTTCAAGGGTCAACTGTATGTAGAATGTGCTCAGAATATTTTTAAATGAGTAAATGAAATCCATGATGATACATATGGGATACAAAATTAACATCACTAGCTCTGTCTGCCTGGCATAAAAATGTGGATCAAAGTGAAATTTTAGACAGCTAATAACTTCAGGCTAGGTTTTGTTTGTTTGTTCATTTGTTTTGGCTTCTCAAACATTCCTTTATTCCAAAATTCAGCCATAACATTGAATGTAATAGGAAAGGGAGGACAAGAGATAGGAAAAAAGATACACATCTGTAAGTACCTGCTAATAGCACCTAAACAAGTATGTGTGTGTGTGTGTGCATGTGTGTGTGTGCAGGTGCCAATCACCACAGCCTCCAGACTTAGCAGATAGTTTTCTACTTTTGGTGCCTAGAAGGGAGAGAAAAACTGAAGTATAAATTATGTGCTGGAAAAAATCAATCAGCAGCTGTGTGGCCTTGTCTTCTGCTCTAATGCCTAGCTCTGAAACACCAGGCTGTTCTCAGTGAATGGTGGAAAGGTAAATGGAAACCAGGTGTTCAAAGGTGACACATAGACTATAAATTAAAACTGTTGCTATGAAAGAGAGAAAAGAAAACTAAATCACCCATGGTGTAAAAGTCTATAAGAAGAAGGGGGTAGAATCAGTGCTAGGTCTGGGAAAAATCCTTCTCACATAAATTCTCATGGACATGGAGAAGTGAATTCTGAGGATATGCATCCTGAGCCAGGTCTAAGTTATACTCTGGTTGTGCTGATCAAGCAATGAAGCTGATATTGCTGCCACCATTCACGGGAGTGGTGTTTGCCATGCTTTATCATCCAACTAGAAATTCAAATACCATGGCACAGACATCCTCATAATGATCACATTTGAATCAAGGATTTCATTGGATAGACTTGCTTGGCATAGTCTAGGTCACATGCCTGTAACCATGTTGCACAGGAGGCCGGGAAAGTGAGTCGTTGCTTCTATCTCAATCATGGAAAGTAGGACTTAATAAATACAGGTCGTCACGAACTTAACAATTGTCCACTATGTTACTTTTTCTTGTCTTTCACTAAATGTGGTTTCATGGAAGATTAAGCTGTCTATTATTTATATCTGAGTACTAATTTAAACTTGGACCAGATTTTGCAATTACGTATTCACTCACATCAATTAAGAAACAACACCTAATCTTCAAGGTAAACCTCTTTACTTATTTGATTAGTCTTTAAAAAAACAACCAGTTAGCAAAATAAGAATGGCTTTTGGTGTTTACCAGACCTAGATTATTCTCCCAATCACCTCCTACAGGTTTGTGAGTTTTGTAAAGTTTAATACCTATTTATATTTTTCATATTTAAATTGCCCATATTGATATATATGCAGTGTGTTATGTAACTGAAATGAGCTAACACATCTGAAAGAATCGAGCAGAGTGCAAAAGGTAAACTGAATTTATTGACCACTTACGTGACTGTCAGAATGCTAGAAAATGCATATACAAAGATGAATAAGTCATGCTCCATACTTACAAATAACTGAGACTAAGAAAAATAATTAGAATGGAATAGCTAAAATGTTTTAATAGAACTATGTGCAGTGTTATAGAAGTATAGGAGAAGGCATAAAGTTTCTCAATGAACAAATACAGGAAAGCTTCATAGGGAAGTGTGATGGTTAATTTTGTGTGACAGCTTGATTGGGCCATGGGGTGCCCAGACATTTGGTCGAACATTATTCTGGGTATATCTGTGAAGGTGTTTCTGGATGAGATTAACACTTGAATCAGTAGAGTGAGTAAAGCAGACTTCCCTTTTTAATGTGGGTAGTCCTAATCCACTGAATTGAGAACCTGAGTAGAATATAAAAGCTATGTAAGAGAAAACTTTGCCTGCTTGACTGATTGGTCTGGGATGTCGGTCTTCTCCTGCCCTTGGACTGTAAATTACACCATCAACTATCCTGGATCTCCAGTTTGCCAACTGAGGATCTTGGAATTTCTCAGTCTCCATAATTGTGTGATCCCATTCCTTAGAATAAATACAGCTCATATATTTCTGTTGAACAGTACTGCTATCAGCCCTGGATCCGTAGCATGGGCATGACCTGTTATCTAATAGAAATACAGAATCAGAATCCCAGGCTGAGACCTACTGACACAGATTGTGCACTTTAACAAGATCCCCAGGAGATTTGTATGTACAGAAAAGTTTCTGAAGCATTACTTTAGCCCATTGCTCTAAAAATACCTCCACTTCTTCCTCCATCTGTAGAGGAAATGTCATTCTACAGCCCTTATTCCTAGAGAGCTGACATATTAGGGATTATCTGACTTCACAAAAGGAAAGCCTGGCATTCTGAATAACGTGTTTCTGTAAGTCAGATTCATCTTTGGTATACACATAATGTTCAGTTATTAAAATGCCATACTCAGCAAACTTGGGGCACAGAACAACTTCATTTTGTTATCAGTTTTGAGAAGGAGGAAGAATGCATTGTTTCTTCCTCTGCATACATTGTTTTTGTCAGGCTGGGGCTAAAACCTGGGGTCCTTTCTGGGCCTTGGGTGCCCTTAGGCCTCCTGGAACTGGTGTTCACCCTATACTCTCTCAGTCTCTGTACCCATAGCTGTTAGCAGTGTTTTCCCTCCCCTTCCATTATGTTATCATCTCTGCTGATCATCCCCTTAGGCCCTGCTTTCTGCTTTCTCTCACGACAGCTAATTCTGTGCAAAAGTAATTGCAGAGTAAAGTGTTTGTGCTTGATAATAGCTTAATATTTTACCTCTCGTGTAGTTTTATTGCATTTTAATAGGGAGTTCCTGGAAATTACTTGGCTTATCTTAACTAGGGAGAATGAAGCAGAAGGGGTGGAATTTGGAGCACCATGCCAGGCCAATAAGAAAAGGTATTTTGATATTATTCTGTTTTCAATCTCAATAACCCATATTCATCAACATTGTAAAGATTTATACAATACAAAGACTATTTAGAAATTGTCATTATGTGAAATAAAATTGATCTAGACTAGAGGAAGATAGAGAAAATCATTTGAAAAAATTAAGTCATAGTTTAACTTTGTGCAAATATTGTTACCAGAAAAATATGAACAAATAGGGAACGGGAACTGGGTATTTTCTCCTTTTTTTTTTTTTTTTTTTTTTTTTTTACATTTGAGTAATTTAAAACATTTCCTTTTTAATTTGTTTTAGTAAAGTACAGCATAGATACAGAAATTATACAAAACAATAATTTATCACAAAGTAAATATTCAGATAATCTCTTGCAAGGTTAAGAAAGCATTTTCCAATAAATATAGCTTAGCTTGGGTGTTTAAGTTTGAATTTTATTTAAATGGAAATATGCAATGTCTGTTCTTTTATATCTAGCTTCTTTTACTCAAAATTATATTGCAAAAATTCAAATATGCTGTAGAGTGCTACAGTTTTCTACATTTCATAGCAAAACTAATGCACTGTATAAATGTACTCGAGTTTATTTGTATCATTTGTAGTTCATATTGATGAACTCTGGGTTGTTTCTAGTTTAGGGACAGTATGAATAATGCTGCCATAAATATTTTCATTCCTGCCTTTCCTGCACATGTGTAACTGTACATGTGCATATACTTCTGTTTTTTAAACATCTTTATTGGAATATAATTGCTTTACATTGTTGTGTTAGTTGCTGCTGTATAACAAAGTGAATCAGCTATACGTATACCTATAACCTCATATCCCCTCCCTCTTGTGTTTCCCTCCCACTCTCCCTATCCCACCCCTCTAGGTGGTCACAAATGTGCATATATTTCTGATGAGTAAAATTGCTTATAACAAACTGCCAAAAATTTGGTAAAAATAATAACACTTATTTGTCCCTCACACACCTGTAGATTATTTGGAATGTCTTCCCTTCAGACTGGTATTTATCTTGCTTCTGAAAGCAGTGGGCATCTCAGGAAATATTCTTATCATGGTGATGGAAGAATCAAAAGAGCACAAGCCCCACTGCACATGAATATTCCATGCGCCTGTTCATGTCATATTCATTAGTATTCCATTGCCCTAAGTAAGTCACATGGTCGAGCTTAAAGTCATAGAATGGGGACATATACTCCACCTTGTATAAGGCCATGGCAAGAGTGTAGATATACAATATTAGTACAGAGAAAAACTAGGACCAATAATTCAATTCAACCCATAGGTTACACGTATGATAAGCTTTAGTAGACAGCCCCAAACTAGTTTTCTAAACTGGTTGCACCATTTTACACTCCACCTGTAATATATAAAAGTTCTCCATACTCCAACAGTTCACCACTATTTGATGTTGTCAGTCTTAAATTTGTCAATTTGTTAGGAAAGCATTTGCATTATACTATAGTTTTAATTTGCTTTTACTGATTATTAATAAGGTTGTGCAGCTTTAAATTTATTTATCAGCCATTTGAATGACCTCTTCATACAAACTCAATCTCTTGTGCTCACTTCATCAACACACATACTAAAATTGAACAATACAGAGAAGATTAGCATGGCCCCTGTATAAGATGTTATGCATATTTGTAAAGCACTGCACATTTTTTATCACATTACCTCCTCAATTCCTGGTGCCACTATCACTGCCTCCTAACACCAAGAAAAGAAAGAGAAGGGAAGGAAAGGGAAGAGAAGGGAAAATACATCATACTTTTTCTGGTACTGCTGCCTGCACCTGGGAATTCTTTCCTTCCTTACTCTTCTCCAGTTCTCTCAGTGAGATGACTGTTAAGGTAGCTGAAGGTTTGTTACGTATTCTTCAACCTCCAACTACAACTAAACTTTGTTATACCTCCTTTGTACAGTCATTTAAGAACAAGGGCCACATCTTATTAAACTTTATACCCCTAGTACCTAGTATTATTTTAAATACATATTAGAAACTAAATAAATATTGTATAAATGGGTAATAAGTAAATGAAAGTTTATCTACAGTAGCATGCTTTACACAAGTTGTGTGAAGTTGGGCAAATGATATAACGTTTCTGATCTTTAATTTCTCAACTGTAAATGGAAGTGAGAATAATTTTTATAGGCTTATTATGAGAATTGTGACATAGTTAATGTAAAAATAGGTATTTTTACCATGCTAGTACAGTTTCAATGCTCAATAAATTATAATAATAAATGTTATTACTTTAAAAAACGCTCAATTTTTTTTACATCTTTATTGGAGTAAAATTTCTGTACAATAGTGTGTTAGTTTCTGCATTATAACAAAGTGAATCAGTTATATATATATATACATATGTTCCAATATCTCTTCCCTCTTGCATCTCCCTCCCTCCCACCCTCCCTATCCTGCCCCTGTAGGTGGTCAGAAAGCACCGAGCTGATCTCCCTGTGCTATGCTGCTGTTTCCCACTAGCTATCTATTTTACGTGTGGTAGTGTATATATGTCCATGCCACTCTCACTTTGTAACAGCTTAACCTTCCCCCTCCCCATATCCTCAAGTACATTCCCTAGTAGGTCTGCGTCCTTATTCCTGTCTTACCCTTAGTTATTTCATGATATTTATTTTTTCTTAAATTCCATATATATGTGTTAGCATATGGTATTTGTCTTTCTCTTTCTGACTTACTTCACTCTGTATGAAAGACTCTAGGTCTATCCACCTCATTACAAATAGCTCAATTTCATTTCTTTTTATGGCTGAGTAATATTCCATTGTATATATGTGCCATATCTTCTTTATCCATTCATCTGATGATGGACACTTATGTTGTTTCCATCGCCTGGCTATTGTAAATAGAGCTGCAATGAACATTTTGGTACATGAGTCTTTTTGAATTATCGTTTTCTCAGGGCATATGCCCAGGAGTGGGATTGATGGGTCATATGGTAGTTCTATTTGTAGTTTTTAAAGGAACCTACATACTGTTCTCCATAGTGGCTGTACCAATTCACTTTCCCACGAGCAGTGCAAGAGTGTTCCCTTTTGTCCTCACCCTCTCCAGCATTTACTGTTTCTAGATTTTTTGATGATGGCCATTCTGACTGGTGTGAGATTATAACTCATTGTAGTTTTGATTTTCATTTCTCTAATGATTAATGATGTTGAGCAATCTTTCATGTGTTTGTTGGCAGTCTGTATATCTTCTTTGGAGAAATGTCTATGTAGGTCTCTGCCAATTTTTTGGATTCGGTTGTTAGTTTTTATGCTATTGAGCTGCATGAACTGCTTGTAAATTTTGGAGATTAATCCTTTGTCAGTTGCTTCATTAGCAAATATTTTCCCCCATGCTGAGGGTTGTCTTTTCATCTTGTTTATGGTTTCCTTTGCTGTGCAAAAGTTTCAAAGTTTCATTAGGTGCCATTTGTTTATTTTTGTTTTTATTTCCATTTCTCTAGAAGGTGGGTTAAAAAGTATCTTGTTGTGTCGTAGAGTATTCTGCCTAAGTTTTCCTCTAAGAGTTTGATAGTTTCTGGCCTTACATTTAGGTTTTTAATCCATTTTGAGCTTATTTTTGTGTATGGAGTTAGGGAGTGACCTAATGTCATACTTTTACATGTACCTGTCCAGATTTCCCAGCACCACTTATTGAAGAGGCTGTCTTATATCCACTGTACATTCCTGCCTCCTTTATCAAAGATAAGTTGACCATATGTACGTGGGTTTATCTCTGGGCTTTCTATCCTGTTCCATTGATCTATCTTTCTGTTTTTGTGCCAGTATCATACTGTCTTGATTACTGTAGCTTTGTAGTATAGTCTGAAGTCAGAGAGCCTGATTCCTCCAGCTCCGTTTTTTGTTCTCAAGATTGCTTTGGCTATTCGGGGTCTTTCATGTTTCCATACGAATTGTGAAATTTTTTGTTCTAGTTCTGTGAAACATGCCAGTGGTAGTTTGATAGGGATTGCATTGAATCTGGAGATTGCTTTGGGTAGTAGAGTCATTTTCACAATGTTGATTCTTCCAATCCAAGAACATGGAATATCTCTCCATCTATTTGTATCATCTTTAATTTCTTTCATCAGTGTCTTATAATTTTCTGCATACAGGTCTTTTGTCTCCTTAGGTAGACTTATTCTTAGATATTTTATTCTTTTTGTTGCAATGGTAAATGGAAGTGTTTTCTTGATTACACTTTCATATTTTTCATCATTAGTGTATAGGAATGCAAGAGATTTCTGTGCATTAATTTTGTATCTTGCTACTTTACCAAATTCATTGATTAGCTCTAGTAGTTTTCTGGTAGCATCTTTAGGATTCTCTATGTATAGTATCATGTCATCTGCAAACAGTTACAGCTTTACTTCTGCTTTTCCGGTTTGGATTTCTTTTATTTACTTTTCTTCTCTGATTGCTGTGGCTAAAACTTCCCAAATGATGTTGAATAAGAGTGGTGAGATTGGGAAGCCTTGTCTTGTTCCTCAACTTAGTGGAAATGCTTTCAGTTTTTCACCATTGAGGATATGTTGGCTGTTGGTTTGTCATATATGGCCTTTATTATGTTGAGCAAAGTTCCCTCTATGCCTACTTTCTGGAGAGTTTTTATCATAAATGGGTGTTGAATTTTGTCGAAAGCTTTCTCTGCATCTATTGAGATGACCATATGGTTTTTCTCCTTCAATTTTTTAATATGGTGTATCACATTGATTGATTTGCATATATTGTAGAATCCTTGCATATCTGCAATAAACCTCACTTGATCATGGTGTATGGTCCTTTTAATGTGCTGTTGGATTCTGTTTGCTAGTATTTTGTTGAGGATTTTTGCATCTATGTTCATCAGTGATATTGGCCTGTAGTTTTCTTTCTTTGTAAGCATGCTTGTCTGGTTTTGGTATCAGAGTGTTGTTGACCTCACAGAATGAGTTTGGGAGTGTCCCTCCCTCTGCTATATTTTGGAAGAGCTTGAGAAGAATAGGTGTTAACTCTCTAAATATTTGATAGAATTTGACTGTGAAGCCTTCTGCTCCTTGGCTTTTCTTTGTTGGAAGATTTTTAATCAGAGTTTCAATTTCGGTGCTTGTGATTGGTCTGTTCATATTTTCTATTTCTTCCTGATTCAGTCTTGGCAGGTTGTGCATTTCTAAGAATTTGTCCATTTCTTCCAGTTTGTCCATTTTATTGGCATAGGATTTCTTGTAGTAATCTCTCATGATCTTTTGTATTTCTGCAGTGTCAGTTGTTACTTCTCCTTCTTCATTTCTAATTCTATTGATTTGAGTCTTCTCCCGTTTTTTCTTAATGAGTCTGACTAATGGTTTATCAATTTTGTTTGTCTTCTCAGAGAACCAGCTTTTAGCTTTATTGATCTTTGCTGTCATTTCCTTCATTTCTTTTCCATGTATTTCTGAACTGGTCTTTATGATTTCTTTCCTTCTGCTAAATTTGTTTTTTGTTTTTTCTTCTTTCTCTAATTGCTTTAGGTGCAAGGTTAGGTTCTTTATTCGAGATGTTTCCTGTTTCTTAAGTTAGGATTGTATTGCTATAAACTTCCCTTTTAAAACTGCTTTTGCTGCATCCCATAGGTTTTTTGTTGTCACATCTCCATTGTCATTTGTTTCTAGATATTTTTAAATTGCCTCTTTGATTTCTTCAATGATCACTTCGTTATTAAGTAGTGTACTGTTTAGCCTCCATGTGTTTCTATTTTTTTACAGATCTTTTCCTGTAATTGATATTGAGTCTCATAGCATTTTGGTCGGAAAAGATACTTGAACAATTTCAATTTTCTTAAATTTTCCAAGGCTTGATTTTTTACCCACGATATGATCTATCCTAGAGAATGATCTATGAGAACTTGAGAAAAATGTGTATTCTGTTGTTTTTGGATGGAATGTCCTTTAAATATCAATTATGTCCATCTTGCTTAATGTACAACTTAAAGCTTCTGTTTCCTTTTTTATTTTAATTTTGGATGATCTGTCCATTGGTGAAAGTTGGGTGTTAAATTCCCCTACTATGAATGTGTTACTGTCGATTTCCCATTTTATGGCTGTTAGTATTTGCCTTATGTATTGAGGTGCTCCTATGTTGGGTGCATAAATATTTACAATTGTTATATCTTCTTATTGGATTGATCCCTTGATCATTATGTAGTGACATTCTTTGTCTCTTCTAATATCTTTATTTTAAAGTCTACTTTGACTGATATGAGAATTGCTACTCCAGCTTTCTTTTGGTTTCCGTTTGCATGGAATATATTTTCCATCCCCTTACTTTCAGTCTGTGTGTGTCTGTAGGTCTGAAGTGGGTCTTATTTAGACAGCATATATATGGGTCTTGTGTTTGTATCCATTCAGCCAGCCTGTGTCTTTTGATGTGAGCATTTAATCCATTTACATTTAAGGTAATTATTGATATGCATTTTCCTATTCTCATTTTCTTAATTGTTTTGGGTTTGCTATTGTAGGTCTTTTCTTCCTCTTGTGTTTCTTCCCTACAGAAGATCCTTTAGCAATTGTTGTAAAGCTGGTTTTGTGGTGCTGAACTCTGTCAGCTTTTATTTGTCTGTAAATGTTTCAATTTCTCCATCAAATCTGAATGAGATCCTTGCTGGTTAGAATAATCTTGGTTGTAGGTTTTTCTCCTTCATCACTTTAAATATGTCTTGCCAGTCCCTTCTGGCTTGGAGAGTTTCTGCTGAAAGATCAGCTATTAACCTTATGGGGTTCCCTTTTGTGTTATTTGTTGTTTTTCCCTTGCTGCTTTTAATATTTTTTTTTTATATTTAATTTTTGACAGTTTGATTAATATGTGTCTTGGTATGTTTCTCCTTGGATTTATCTTGTATGGGACTCTCTGTTCTTCCTGGACTTGATTAACTATTTCCTTTCCCATATTAGGGAAGTTTTCAACTATAATCTCTTCAAATATTTTCTCAGTCTCTTTCTTTTTCTCTTCATCTTCTGGAACCCCTATAATTTGAATGTTGTTGCATTTAATGTTGTCCCAGAGGTCTCTGAGACTGTCCTCTATTCTTTTCATTCTTTTTTCTTTATTCTTCTCTGCAGTAGTTATTTCCAATATTTTATCTTCCAGGTCACTTATCCATTCTTCTGCCTCAGTTATTCTGCTACTGATCCCTTCTAGAGTATTTTTAATTTCATTTATTGTGCTGTTTATCGTTACTTGTTTCATCTTTAGTTCTTCTAGTTCCTTGTTAAATGTTTCTTCCATTTTTTCTCTTCTATTTCCAAGATTTTGGATCATCTTTACTATTATTATTTTGAATTCTTTTTAAGGTAGACTGCCTATTTCCTCTTCATTTGTTACATCTGGTGTGTTTTTATCTTGCTCCTTCATCTGGTGTGTGTTTTTCTGTCTTCTCATTTTGCGTATCTTACTGTATTTGGGTTCTCCATTTTGCAGGCTGCAGTTTCATAGTTCCTGTTGTTTTTGGTGTCTGTCCCCAGTGGCTAATGTTGGTTCAGTGGGTTGTGTAGGCTTCCTGGCGGAGGGGAGTAGGGCCTGTGTTCTGGTGGATGAGTCTGGATTTGTCTTTCTGGTGGGCAGGTCCACCTCTGGGGGTGTATTTTGATGTATCTGTGGACTTATTATGATTTTAGGCAGCCTCTCTGCTAATGGGTGAGGTTGTGTTCCTGTCTTGCTAGTTGTTTGGCTTAGGGTGTTCAGCACTTTAGCTTGCTGGTCGTTGAGTGAAGCTGGGTGTTGCTGTTGAGATTGAGAGCTCTGGGAGATTTTTGCCCTTTGATATTACGTGGAGCTGGGAAGTCTCTTGTGGACCAGTGTCCTGAAGTTGGCTCTCTCACCTCAGAGACACAGCGCTGACTCCTGGCTGTAGCACCAAGAGCCTTTCATCCACATGGCTGATAGGAACTCTGAGGCTCAGATGCTCTCCTCAGAAAGTTCAAGATTCAGATTCCAACTACAGCACAGACAGCAACCAACGGCAAGGTCCCTAAGTCTCTAGCTCACTTTTCATTGGAGAAGTCTGCCTCTTTCTGATTGATTTGTAGGAATTCTTTACATATTATATATATGAGCCTTTTTTTTTCCTGCTACATATACCTTGTTTCACACTATGACTTGATTTCTCTTCTCTTAGTAGTGTCTTTGATGAAACTTTCTTTTGTTTTAATGTAGTAGCAATTTTAATAAATATATTTCAATTTGTCAATCTTTCACTTTATAGTTAGTGTGTTTATATTAGTTTTCAAGATATCTTACCAGTATATGCCTTGGAGGTATTCTCCTATGAAATCTCTGAGAAACTTTGTTGTTTTGCTTTCCATATTTATATTTAAAACTGAACTAGAATTTATATTTTTTTATATTTTAAGGCAAAAGGCCAGTCCGTTGGTTCAATACTTATATCTGATTCAGAGTACTATTTATTGGAAATATTTTCTTTTTACTACTGCTCTAAAATGCCAATTCTATTATCTAAAAAAGTGTTCATTAGTGTATGTGTTCTCCATTCTGTCAGTTTATTTTTCAATCAATTTGCCAATATCATATTGTCTTAATTGCTGTGGATTAATAGTAAATCTCAATATATGGTAGAAATTATTCTGTTTTGAGATTGTTGTAACTATTTTTGGCCTTTTTCATTTTCTTATTAATTTAGAATTAGTTGTGAATCTCCACCCTCCCTACAAATCTGTTTGGTTTGTTTTTATAAATCAATTAGAGGAATTTGACACCATTAAAATATTGACTCTTTCAATCTGTAAGTATGGCATTCACTTCTACTTGTTTATATCATCTTTAATTTTTCTCAAAATGTTTTCCAGCTTCCTACGTAGGAGTCTTGCAAAACTTCTGCAAGATTCATTTTTTGAGATTTGACATATGTGATGTTATGGTAATTGACACCATTAAATAATTTCTTTTCTTATCTTTTGTTGCTCATTTATAAAAATAAAATTGATTATTTTCTATATTGACATTATTGCAAGAAAACTTACTAAATTCATTTATTCAATCTACTGATTTATCTATAGAATAAATAGAAATTTTATTTATTTGAAATTTCTTTGAAATTTTCTACATACTCAAAATATATTTTCCATGAATAGTGACATTTTCCTCTTTTTTAAAACTTTTTTTTAACATCAGTCATATTTTTGCCCAGCTGCACAGCTTAGAATTACCAGTATAAAGTGAATAAAGGTATTTATAATGAGTATTTTTATCTTGTATCCCAATCTGAGAGAGAGTGGTTTTAATATTTATTAATCATAATGTTTGCTTTGTTTAGATACCTGCTATTAAATAAAGCAAGCTGCTTTCTATGCCTAGCTTGTTAAGATTTTTTTTGAGATTTTTAATAATTTTAAACATAAGTGAATACTTTTCTATGATTTCTTTGAGACAGTTGTAAATTCAATTGAATTTTAAGAAATAATGCAGAGAGATCCCATGTTCCTTTACCCAGTTTCTCCAGTGATAGCATCTTTCAAACTATGGTACAATATCACAACCAGGATATTGATATCGATACAGTCAAGATACAAAACATTTCCATTGTCATAAGGATACTTCATGTTGCCTTATTATTTATTTATTTATTTATTTATTTATTTTTATATAACTTTGAGAGAACACATTTTATTCTCCAGAGATTTAAGCATATCATTAAAGTTTAATATATACAAATCAAGATAAGAGTAATTCCTTAATTACATCTAGTATGGATGACATAGGGAAGACTATATTTTGAGAGACCAACTGTGAAAGGAAAATATTATATAAATTTTCCACAAAGGTGTAAATAATTTAGCAGTCTATCCTGTGAGGTACTTGAAAAATTCTTAACTAAGTAAAGATATGAAGTAATTCTTTAGCAAATGAGTGGTATTCTGGGAAAGTATTTGAGTTATACCATGGATAAAAGTGAGCCACTCTTCTTTTTAACACCTTTATTGGGGTGGGGTGGGGGGCATGTTGCCTTTTAAAGCCATAGGCCACTTCTTCTATAATACTTGGCGACTATTAAGCTATTAATCATATCTGCAATTTTGTCATTTGAAGAATATTGTATAAATGGAATCATATATTATGTAACCTTTTGTGATTACCTGGTTTGAGTTAGCATAGTTCTATGGAGATTCATCCAGGCTGTTGCATGTTTCAACACTCCTTTTTTATTTTTATTTTATTGTTGAGTGGTATTCCATGATATGGTTGTACCACAGGTTGCACAACCATTGAAGGATATTTGGGATGTTTCCTGTTTTAGCTATTATGAATAAAGCTACTATAAACAATTTGGTAATATTTTTAGTGTGTTTTTGTGTGAACCTAAGTCTTCATTTCTCTGCAATAAATGGCCAAGAGTGAAACTGCTGCTTTATATATTATATATAGGATATATGATATATACATCTTATATATATATATATATATATATGTGTGTGTGTGTGTGTGTATGTGTACACACACACACACACACACACACACACATATATATATATATATCTTTTTAAAAGAAACTACCAAACTGTTTTCCAGAGTGGCAATATCATTTTATGTTCCCACCAGCAATGTGTGAGTGATCCCGTTTTTCTGCATACTTAGCAGCGTTATATTGTCACTGTTTTGTTTTCTTTTTAATTTTTAGCCATTTTGATACATATATAGTGATAGCTCATTGCGGGTTTAATTTACACTTACCTAAGGCTAATAACGTTGAAAATGTTTTATGCACTTATTTGCTTTCTGAATATGGTTCCTGAAGTTCTTAGAAAGTTTGCCTCTTTCTGCCTTTCAGAATCTTCTTACTCTTGTTTCACATGTAATGTCCATGATTTTATATTGTATGTAGCAGGAGGCATAGGGAAAAGTACATCTATTCCATCTTCCAAGAAACAGTAGTTTTGGTATAAATCAATCCTCTGTCACTAGATATTCTCATATTGTATCTATGGGTTCCAGAGTTTCTTTGCAGTCCTTTAGGAGTTGTCCATTGAGTGAGGGTGAAGAGCCAGTAGGATTCTGGGACTCCCATGATTGCCCTGACCATAACATGTCTTTTTATTTCTATGAAGAAATCTGTATTTAAACTCATTCAATCTTACAAAAGCTCTGGAAGGCAACCATTGTACAGATCATGGCCTTAGGATCATGAAACAATTTATCATGTGTATGGTGAGTGGGGGCATGAAAGATAGAACAAGGTATGCCATCTTTCTTTGCTGAAGAAGCTGTAGAGCAGAGGATATCTGTGTCTTCTACTTATCCCAAAACAATAATTGAGGCAGAGCCAAATGACTTGAGACATTCAGTATCAGTACCTGTGACCTAGTCGTACTGCTTCTCATATCTATTTGGCAAAAGACAGCCAGGCAATCAGGCTTTCCATGGATTCCTCTATCTTCTCATGCTGAAAGGAAAAGGTTAAAAGCCCTAACATTGAAAGGATGTCCTGAAGTACTTTCTGTAGATGTACTTTGGGGAAGAACATTGATTTGGCTGCTATCTCGGCAAATGCTTGCCCAGGTCTACTCCCTAGAAGATGACTATTATTTCTTGTCAAAAGCCTCACTATCAGCTTGTCCTTACTCTAAGAAGCCATTGGTTGGAATAACATCTTCCAGTAGAGGCTCTCAGCACGTAAAAATCTCCAGATGATTTCCTGCTGTTCCAAAAGAAACACTCCAGCTTGCACCACCTCACTGGGTCTGACATATGTGGCAAGGCTTCCTGAAATGCAAGGCAGTGCCATTCACTGGAAAATCTGCCTGTAGACCATTCAGAATGCATATGGTTGACCACCTTAGGGTCAGACTTCCCAGAACAGTGACATTGATCTTCTCCCTTAGGGGTAGTAGAGAAATGCTTGTTAGTATAAACTACTCCACTAGAATCTGCTTATATGTCTAGGGGAAAGATTTCAATTGCTGTATACCTCAGATATCATCAGGGAGCACTTACCCCTCACAGACCTAAATAAAATTGACTAAATTCTCAACTTTACAGCATGGGGGAAA
Organism: Hyperoodon ampullatus; assembly: GCF_949752795.1. NCBI lineage: Eukaryota > Metazoa > Chordata > Mammalia > Artiodactyla > Ziphiidae > Hyperoodon > Hyperoodon ampullatus. Next base: position 59,389,647 of record NC_136926.1, on the reverse strand, counting down.
AAATTAAAACTCTGCCTTATAAATCCTGTGGATTCCCCAGGATTTATTTTATAATGGCACCTCTTTCTTCAGATATTATTTCCAGGTTGGGGGGGGGTGTTCTTCTTCACCCTGAGTCATCTTAGAGGCTAATTTCAGCTAGTTTTCAAAATCTTTTTTACACTCAACAAGCATATATACCCAAAACATATAAAATTTCACTGAATGTTTAGGTTCAAGAGAAGGGACTATACAAGAATACAAGCAACTTCCTTTCTTTTTTCCGGCTCTCACAGTCTTCCTCTTTCCAAACTTTGTTTTCTATCTTCTCACTTTGAAGACTGCCCTTAGCTGAACTACAGCTCCTCTGAGTGTCTTCTGCTATCTACCTAATTACTTTTCAAATGCTTCTAATATAACACTGTTTAAAATACTGTGTAATTGCCTGCTTACTTTTATATATTCCCCTACATAGAGATTATAAATTCTATGTAGGTAGAAATCAAATCTGTCTCTTTCAACATTGTAGATTCTGTGCCTAGGTGAGTGTGCAACACATATTACACACTCAAATGATGTTATTATTGATAAATACTCTGATTCATTACATTTGCATCAGTGCTGATTCATCCATGATTTAACTTCTTGTTCAAGAGAAAGTGTCCAGTACAATATACTCCAAAATGTTTCTGCTTTATACATACATACACACACACACGCACACACACATACACACACACACAATTAAGATAATTTATTTAAGTAATTCTTTGAGAAAGTTCTCATAAAGAGATTATTTGAACCTTTATTTTTTAACCATTTTCCTGTTTTTAAATTGGATCAATGATTAATATCTTAGAGGTGTATACTATCTCAGAGTTATATCTTCAATTTACTACATTTCAGATTTTAGGTAAACCACATAAAAGTATTCCACTATCTTAAGATTTTTAAAAAGTCTTCTAGTGAAAATTAAAGAATAAGCTTCTAATATTTTCTCTCAGTTACATATTGTAGTTTTTTTTGTTTGCTTTTATTTTTGTGGTATGTGGGCCTCTCACTGTTGTGGTCTCTCCCATTGCAGAGCACAGGCTCCAGACACACAGGCTCAGTGACCATGGCTCACGGACCAAGCCACTCTGCAGCATGTGGGATCCTCCCAGACCAGGGCATGAACCCGCGTCCCCTGCATTGGTAGTTGGACTCTCAACCACTGCACCACCAGGGAAGCCCACATATTGTAGTTTTAAATTACCCCAATTTCATATTTACAATTAAAATATTTTAAAGTTATTAAAATACATATGTTTACTCTTTGAAGGCATTAAATCAATTATTCTGGTTAAATCATCCAGAACACATTAAGGTTTTTTAATTAATTAAAAACTTTATATTTCTATGATTATTGCAAACATACCCTACTGAATGCTCTATGATTTACTTGTTGGGAAGAAAGCATTCCCTCATGGGTAAATATAAATAGCAAAAGTGATTTTGTTTTAATATAGTTTCATGGTTACATTGGAAAATTTCTTTTTAAAACTTACAATATAGCATTCCTTGAGTTTGAATTGTGGTTTCTTTTTTTTTAAAAGCACCATCATAAATGTTACTTTGGTTGATCCTTATAGAATTCCTATGTATTGATATAGCTTGTACTATACTGGTCTCAACAGGCTCTTTTGGGACCTTGTAATTTAAATAAACAAATATGAAATCTAAAGATTCACATGTGATCCTCAGGTCACAGAGCACTTTTCAGAGTAACTATTTTTATTTCCCCATGAAACTGAAAAACAACCCTATGCATTTTCAAAATAAATTGCAAGCAATTCCACAAGATTTCTCTTTTCTGAGAGAAAGATCAGTAAAAGCACAAAGAACAATAGAGTGAAAAAATAGAAATTGTGTCATTGCTTGTGCACTGAATGCTGTTAGAATTGTTGTGTAGGGGAGCAAAAGCTGCTACTCCAAAATGTCTCTTTGGCAGAAGGAGTATTTTGAGCTGACAACAGTCAAGGCCCAAAACAAGCAGGAATAAATTTTGACTTTCCCCCAACTGCCTAAAAGAATGTAAATAAAGGACATATTCCAAGAAGGAAACTACTATCATAGTTAACTACAGTATGAACTAGATATACTAGAGATGGTGAAACCTAGCAAAGTCAGTTTGTTAAAATTCCTCTCCATGTTCCATTGTCTCTGCATGTCCCCGAAAATATTTGTTTACAAACATTTATCTTTCCATCTCCATGCAAGTTGCCTTCCTCCACATTGAAGTCCCAAACCACTACCCCAAATATCCTCTTTTGTTTGTACCTGTATTTAAGGTGAGGGTTTCAGCTACTTAGGTGAATTACTCAGTTTTCTTGGGTCTCTCCTATATATACATATTATTAAACCTCTGTTTGATTGTTTCGTTCTAATCTATCTCATATCAATTTAATTTCTAGTCTAGCCAAAATAACCTGGAAGGGTAGTGGCAAATTTCTTCCTCTCCTAAAGCTGGTAATTGCTAAAACCACAGTAGTTTAACTTCTCTGCAATTTTCACTTCCCACGACTTCATTTTTCTTGAGCATAGTCATAAGGAATAAATTTCCTTGAAGGTAGGCTATATGCCCTATAAATTTTTGGATTTTAACATCCCATTGCATGTATGTGTCTTCCACCATGATTGTATAAATTCCTTTAGAGTGGAGATCATGATTATTATGTGTGTGTGGGTCTGTGTGCATGCATGTGTCTCCGTATCTCCAACAGCTAGAAAAAAATTGAATTTGGTGGAATTGAATTGAATAGTAAAATTGAATTTTTCTACTCTGCATTGAAAAAGTGCATCCTGTGTTTGGTTATTATTATTTTCTACACCAAAAGATTCTGAAAGTAATTAATTTTTTATTTGTGGTTCAAAATCAACAATATGAATAATTATTGTGTCAATATTCAATGCTGTTCTAAATGCTTTTGTAGTGGAGTGGTACTGTTTGTTCTTTACTTATAACATAGATGGTGGATAAAACAAAATAGAGATTGCAGCCATACTCCAGGAATTTGTGTTTCAGGCTCAGAAGTTTCAACCATGTTTCACAAATGATAGTGTATTCACTGTAAGTATTTGAACAGGCTGAAATACATAGGATGGGACTGTCATGAATGAGGAAATAAAAAACATAATGAAATAAGACTCTCAGATCTCTCTGCAGAGCTTCAGACCAAAATATTCACTATTTTCACTTGACTGAAACACAGACATGGCAAAGTTAACTTTTCCCAAATTGAACTTGTGGTTCTCCTCCTTTCTTTCTCTTCTCAATAAATGTTATAACTATCTGTCCATCTGCAAATGCCAGGAATCTGAGAGCTTCTTTGGCATCATCCTCCTTCCTTGTTCTCCATATATCACTAAATGCCATAGGTTCAACCTCTAAACATTGTGCAAATCTATAAGTTTCCCTCCAACCTACTGTCATTATCGTAGTATAGGCCATCAATATTTCTCACCTAGATTACTATATATCTACTTAATCTTTCTAGTTTTCCACCTTAAAATTCATTTACCACATTTCAGCCAGAGTTAGTATCCCCAAATAACATTACAATAGAGTCCAAATTTCTTAAAAACAATAATCATACTTAACACTTATTAAACATTTACTATACACAAGGCACTATACTGGATGCCTTCTATGCTTTATCTCTTTGAATCCTCTGACCAATTCCATGAGTTAAATACCAATATTATTAAAACATTTTAAAATGAGTACTATATATTTTAGAGACATAAAGTAAATTTCCTAAAATCAGAAAGCTGGTAGTGGTAGAGCCAGGATTTAAACTCAGCCAGTCTGACTTCAGATGCCTCACTCAAAAATATGATTCAATTTAATATATTAATAAGCAAGTTTAATATATCTCTTAAATTTTACTTTTCTTTCCTGAACTCTAAGATTTAGCCACACTGAAATTATCTATGATCTTTTTTTGTTCCATCATCTTTATAACATCTGAGATTCTGATTTCAGTTTTCCTTTTTCTTTACTTTTTTGTAACTCCTACTCAGTTTAGGTGCTGTTTCTTACAGGAATCATTCCTTAACTTTCCAAGAATATATCGGAAGTAAGATTGAAATGACACAAAATACCTTTTCCAATCACAATGGAATGAAACCAATAGCAAAAGGAGAGGAAAACTGAAATATTTACAAATATATGGAAATTAAAAAACCAAAGGTTGAAAGAAGAAATCAGATGTTAAATTAGAAAATATTTAGAGATTAATGAACATGAAAACACAACATTCCAAAACTTATGGAATGGAGCAATAACATTAAAAGGGAAATTTATAACTCTAAATGCATACATTAAAAAGAAATATCCCAAATTAACAAACTAACTTTAAACCCTAAGTAACTAGAGAAAGAACAAACTAAACCCAGAATGAGTAGAAAGAAGGAAACAATAAGAAGACATAATAAATAATTAGAAGAGCAGTAAATAAAATAGAGAATAAAAAACTGTAGAGAAAATTAATGACACAAAGTGTTGATTTTTCAAAACAATGAATAAAATTGACAATGGCTCTAATAGCTAGGTTGACTAAGAAAAAGAGTTTAATCAAATAACTAAAATCTGAAATTAAAGTAGGAACATTACTACCAACCTTACAGAAATGAAAAGAATAATAAGATAATTTTATACAAATAAATTAATTTATAGCATTACCAAACAACCTACAAAAAATATTAATTGAAAATGGATCAGTGACCTAAAGACCAGATTATAAAAGTCTTAGAAGAAAACATAAGGTTAGATATTCATGATCTTGAATTTGGTAATATATCCTAAGCTATGATACCAAAAGCATGAGCAACAATAAAAAAACAAATAAACTGGACTTGATAAAATTAAGGATTTTTTATTCATCAAAGGCTACTATTAATAAAGCAAAAAAAATCACCTACAGAATAGAAGAAAATATTCACAAAATATATATCTTGTAACTAACTGTTTATATTCCAGAATATGCAATGAACTTATATAAGTTAATAACAAGTAAACAAAGTAAAATGTTTTATAGTTTTCAGTGTACAACATTATCTCCTTAGCTAAGTTTATTCTGAAATATGTATGTATATATGTATTATTTATGTATTCAATTATTTATTTATATCAGCAGGGATGCAGGGATGCTTATTTTATTCCTTGAGTTATAATCCAAAACTTTCATTATATATCTAGTTGCTCTGAAGTATTTACTTTTGATCCTATTGTAAATGAAATCATTTTCTTACTTTGTTTTTCAGATTGTTCATTGTTAGTATACAGAAATACAACTGATGTTTGTGTGTTGATTTTGAATTGTTCAACTTTGCTGAATTTGTTTAGAAGTTCGATGTGTGTGTGTGTGTGTGTGTTGTGGAATCTTTAGAGTTTTCTACATATAAAGCCATATTGTCTGCAAACAGAGATAATTTTACTCCTTTTCCAATTCGTATGCCTTTTTTTTCTTGCCTTTTTGCTCTGGCTAGAACTTCCACTACTACATTAAATAAAAATGTTAAAGCAGGTGTCCTTGTCTTGTTTCTGATATTAGAGGAAGAGCTTTTAGCCTTTCACTTTTGATTATAATGTTAAGATGCAAATTTGCAGTGCATGATTAGAAAGAACTGATAAATTTGTTCCATGGTTTGTTCCCTAGGTAATATGACTAAGGGACCTCAAATCATGAAATTCTTCTGATGAAGAAGAAACCCACCTGACTTCTCTTTAAGCAGAAACTCCTTTCTTCTATTTCCCTGGGTTACATCCTATGTACTCTATGTAATCTATGTGCTGTAATTAAGTACAGTACATGATTCTCTTGATTAGTAACCTAATTAAACATTATTCTTCGTTATGAAATCTAAAAATTAATCATAACATTTATGTTGAATATATTTAAATGTAAACTTTTTCTTGCATTATTCTCAGAAGATGCATATAAGACCCAGGTTAGGATCGACAATGAGCCCGCTTATTGGGATAACTTGGACACTGCTGATAAAGTAGGTAACTTCTTTAGATCTTTTCAATCTCTGACGTCAGTTTATGCTTTAACCTCAAATTCTTTCACCACAGAGTAGAAGATGAATTTACTCAAACAGAAGAGCAAATTTTTAATAGCAATCAGGAATTAAATAAGAATTAGCAAAAAAAACATGACTCCTTGTCACTCCAAATATTTCAACATTCCCTTAATTTTTTAGATATAAAAGTAAAGGTATTGATGTAATATTGCCAATGAGATCATAAAATTAGTAAAATAGTTTATTATTCTCCCTCAGATTTGCACAAAACTCTGTCCTAGACCCTAATGTGATGATAATTTTTATTAGAAACATTTAGTTGAATATATATCTTCATTATATTATTTTCCTTTGCAAACAAAAATTTAAAATTTTTTTTAAAAATGGCTAAAACTTCCAAAACTATGTTGAATAATAGTGGGCAACCTTGTTTTGTTCCTGATCTTAGTGGAAATGGTTTCAGTTTTTAACCATTGAGAATGATGTTGACTGTGGGTTTGTCATATATGGCCTTTATTATGTTGAGGAAAGTTCCCTCTATGCCTACTTTCTGGGAGGTTTTTAGCATAAATTGGTGTTGAATTTTGTCAAGAGATTCTTCTGCACTTATTGAGATGATCATGTAGTTTTTCTCCTTCAATTTGTTAATATGGTGCATCACATTGATTGATTTGTGTGTATTGAAGAATCCTTGCATTCCTGGGATAAACCCCACTTGATCATGGTGTACGATCCTTTTAATGTGCTGTTGGATTCTGTTTGCTAGTATTTTGTTAAGGATTTTGGCATATATATTCATCAGTGATATTGACCTGTAGTTTTCTTTCTTTGTGACATCTTTGTCTGGTTTACAGAGTGAAGTAAGTAAGAAAGAGAAAAATAAATACCACATGCTAACACATATATACAGAATCTAAAAAAAAATATGGTGATGAAGAACATAAGGGCAGGACAGGAATAAAGATGAAGACATAGAGAATGGACTTGAGGACATGGGGAGGACAAGTGTAAGTTGGGATGAAGTGAGAGAGTGGCATGGACATATATACACTACAAAATGTAAAACAGATAGCTAGTGGGAAGCAGCCACATAGCACAGGGAGATCAGCTCGGTGCTTTGTGACCACCTAGAGTGGTGAGATAGGGAGTGTGGGAGGGAGACACAAGAGGGAGGAGATATGGGGATATATCTAAATGTATAGGTGATTCACTATGTTATAAAGCAGAAACTAACACACCATTGTAAAGCAATTATACTCCAATAAAGATGTTAAAAAAATGTTTTATTGGGATTCCCTGGTGGTGCAGTGGTTGAGAGTCTGCCTGCCGAAGCAGGGGCCGCGGGTTCATGCCCCGGTCTGGGAGGATCCCACATGCTGAGGAGCAGCTAAGCCCATGAGCCATGGCCACTGAGCTTGCACATCTGGATCCTGGTCTCAGCAATGGGAGAAGCCGCAAAGGTGAGAGGCCCGTTTGTACCATAAAAAAAAAAAAGTTTTATTATCTCATCTATTTGATGAAACTATTTTAAAAATAACTGCATTAATTGGAATATTGGTACTATACAAGCCACTGGAAAAAGCTGTTTTTTTTCTATATTTATGAGATATATTAAGACTATTTAAAAGCCATATATAAACAAAATCATTTGTTTCCAGGGACATTTGGATATGGGGGAAAAATGTTGAAGTGATTGTGAATATTTAGAATAAAAAATATTTCAATTATTTTTTTAAAAAGCTGTGTTATCCAAGAGAAAGTACACTTTTGGTGCTAATACAATCATGAATACTGAGACGTTTCTCCTCCCCACAAGAGTAGGCTTGGCCATGTCACTGCTTAGATCAATGATTTTTAAGCAAATGAGTCAACGTGTTAGTTCTGGGTCACAGTCTGAAGAGACACTAATAGTGCTTCTGCTAATTCCCAAAGAGAAAAGCATAAGACAGGTAGCTCTTGGTCCCAGAAGAATGAAGAAGTATGAGAAGCAGTCCTAAATCCAACTCAAAGATTGGCGCAAAACCCAGATGACTCACAGCCTGAAACAGATCTGCTCCATCAACCTCATAGACTTGTGAACTAGAAAAATCATCAACACTAGTTGCTTCAATCTCCTGAATTTGAGGTGGTTTGTTACACAGCAATTGATATAGCATATTGATTGATATAGCATATTAAAGGATCATTTATGAGTTTGATATAGCTAGAGATGAAGAATACTACCCATTTGTGGGTGAAATGGTGAATGTTAAGAGATAAATCTGCATATACACACTCAAGTGTTTTTGTTCTGGGTGAAATGTTCTTGTCTTGTCACAGAAAGAATTCTGAGACAAGACAGGAAGGTTAAGAAAGCAAAGTGAGAATTTAAGTGATAGTACACTCTTGAGATGAGATCAGGCAGTTTCAGGTGAATAGCTGCCCTGAGTGTTATTGGCAAGCCTGTTATGTGGGGTGTACAAAAGAAGGGATGGAATATTCATTGGGGAGGGAGGGGTTTGGGGTTGTATTCCCTGATTTTTATCCCAGTGTCACCTCCCCAAGGGATGGAAGGATTTTTGTCCTTCTTTCACTTTGATCAAAAGTGTCATGAGTTTGGTACATGATGGGTACATCTTATTTGCAAGGCTAATTTTATTGTAATGAGAGCATAAAGAACAACAGGTTACATTTGGACCCTGGAGATTCCTACCTTTTCCCACCTTTCTTTGTCTGCCTCCAGGACATTTATCACCCTTTCCTACCATCTGGCCCATGCACCCCTTTCTCTGCTCATATCTAGCTACCTGCTTGTTGTAACACTTTCTAACTCTAAGATTATATGCTTTGGAAACAATAAGAAACTTTCAAATACACAATTTAAAAAATAAAATTATTTCACCTGTATACCATTAAATATTTTTCTAACTTAGTTTCAACTGCAGCCAAACATAATCAGGAATATATCAGGCTTAAAAATGGTGACTTGTTGGCTTCCAAACCATTATTAAACAAACACCCACATGCAATAGGTAATCTATACAGTAGATTTAACAAAGCTTATTTCCCTGTAGGAGATAGGAGAGAACACCATAAAAATACTTTTAATGATATTGCCTTGTTTTCTTTTGGTGTTGTTACTATTCAACATTAATTGAAATTTTATCCTTACAACAAATCCAAGAAGTAGATAGGAAAATTACTATTACTGTTACCTCCTAGAATTTGAGTAAAATGTTGTACAGAAATGAAGTGACTGTCCTCTTAGAGGCAATATTTTGGTTAAGAATTTATTTTTTTTTACCTATGATAAACTTTAATTTATAATTTAGACTCAGAGATTAACAACTACCAATAAAATAGTACAAAATTTAAAATATAGTGTAATAAAAGTTATGTGAATGTTTGACCTATGTTTGACCACTTCTGACCACTACATATGTTTGACCACTTCTGTTGATCAGGAATTGTTGTTCTGGAAGCAGACAAGTAGAGCATTTTGAAAACATTAATTATTAGAAAGTTTTCTTGCAATGAGCTGAAATTTTCCTCTCTATAGTTTCCATCTATTGGTTTCAGATCTATGCTTTCAAAAAAGTTATATTACTCATTTATAAATGGAAACTTAAGGCTCATGTAGGTTACATAACTTTATCTCAGGCCATGCAGCAAGCCAGCAGTGACTAGAATCCATCTCCACTCCCATTCAAGCTCTTTCTTATTTCACTTCTCTAAGGGAATCCCTTAGTGTGTACCAAGTACTATCTTAAGTCAAGAAAATGCATAATACAACAAAATTGAGCCTCTGTTCTCAAAGTGCTTAAAGTTTGAGACAGTGAGAGAGCACAAAATTAAACATTGTACCAATTGTGAAAAGGAGTAAGGTAGAAGTATGCAAATTGTGGCCATGGGTTACCTCTGATACCTAAGTTATCTTTTGTCCTGGCCTAAATGCAAAAAAAAGTATATATCAATATATATATATATATATATATATATATATATATATATATATATATATATATATATATATATATATATATATAATATATATAATATACATATATATATATATAAAATATGTAATATAAATCAAAATAGAAGAAAGTTTTTGAAAAAATAATTTGTCAGTGTATTTAAGTGAAACTCTAACAAAATAAATATAATAAATTCAATTTAATTACAAAGGTATTTAATCCTCAGCCTTATTAGAAATAATAAAAATAATTCAAGTACTCTAGATTCTACTTTTTTGATGTATTAATATATCCACTCACTGAAACTTCCTACACCTGGGCATGGCCCCCAACATCTGACAACTGCTTGGATTAAGACATTTTGGAGCAATATGAAATATAATTTAAATTTGATATTTAGTTTAGCTCTTAACCAACTCTGAAGTCAACGCAAGTCCTTTAACCAATCTGGTATGAAGGAGGTCTAGAGATTTCTGCTGTCTTTGTAATAATCCCTTCAGTGTCCTACTCACTACTGCCTACACAACACCAGACTCTAATACAGGTTTCCTATTACTGTTAGCACAAGTTTCTGTGCCCAATGCACAATGAGTCCAAAAAAACTGAAACATTAGAGTTTGGAGCAGAGGAAGATTTATCGTAGGGCCATGCTAAGATACAGGTGGCTATTACTCTGAAAACCCCAGCTCCCGAGGCTTTGGGGAAGATGGCAGAAGAGTAAGACGTGGAGATCACCTTCCTCCCCACAGATACACCAGAAATACATATACACGTGGAACAACTCCTACACAACACCTACTGAATGCAGGCAGAAGACCTCAGACCTCACAAAAGGCAAGAAAGTCCCCACGTACCTGGGTAGGGCAAAAGAAAAAAAAATAAACAGAGACAAAATAATCGAGACGGGACCTGCACCAGTGGGAGGGAGCTGTGAAGGAGGAAAGGTTTCCACACACTAGGAAGCCCCTTCACGGGTGGAGACTGTGGGTGGCGGAGGGGGAAGCTTCGGAGGCACAGAGGAGAGCACAGCAACAGGGGTGCGGAGGGCAAAGAGGATAGATTCCCACACAGAGGATCAGTGCCCACCGGCACTCACAAGCCTGACAGGCTTGTCTGCTCACCCGCCACGGCATGCAGGGCTGGGAGCTGAGGCTCGGGCTTTGGTCGGAGTGCAGGGAGAGGACTGGGGTTGGCAGCGTGAACACAGCCTGAAGGGGGTTAGTGCACCACGGCTAGCTGGGTGGGAGTCCGGGGAAAAGTCTGGACCTGCCAAAGAGGCAAGAGACTTTTTCTTCCCTCTTTGTTTCCTGGTGGGTGAGGAGAGGGGATTAAGAGCACTGCTTAAAGGAGCTCCAGAGACGAATGAGAGCCACGGCTAAAAGTGCGGACACCAGAGACGGGCATGAGACGCTAAGGCTGCTGCTGCCATCACCAAGTAGCCTGTGTGCAAGCACAGGTCACTATCCACAAACCCTCCCGGGAGCCTGTGCAGCCCACCACTGCCAGGGTGCCAGGATCCAGGGACAACTTCCCCGGGAGAATGCACGGCACGCCTCAGGCTGGTGCAACGTCCCACTGGCCACTGCCTCTTCAGGCTTGCCCCACATCGGCACCCCTCCCTCCCCACAGCCTAAGTGAGCCAGAGTCCCAGAGCAGATGCTCCTTTAACCCTGTCCTGTCTGAGAGAAGAACAGATGCATTCCGGCGACCTACATGCAGAGGCAGGGCCAAATCCAAAGCTGAGCCCCGGGAGCTCTGTGAACAAAGAAGAAAAAGGGAAATCTCTCCCAGCAGCCTCATAAGCAGCAGATTAAAGCTCCACAATCAACTTCATGTACCCTGCATCTGTGGAATACATGAATACACAATGAGTCATCCCAAATTGAGGAGGTGGACTTTGAGAGCAAGATTTATTATTTTTTCCCCCTTTCCTCTTTTTGTGAGTGTGTATGTGTATGCTTCTGTGTGAGATTTTGTCTGTATACCTTTGCTTCCATCATTTGTCATAGGGTTCTATCAGTCAGGTTTTTTTTCTTTTTCATAAAAAAAAATTTTTTTCTTAACAATTATTTTTTATTTTAATAACTTTATTTTATTTTATTTGATCTTCTTTCTTTCTTACCTTCCCTCCCTCCCTCTCTCCCTCCCTCTTTCTTTCTTTCTTTCTACATTTTCTCCCTTTTATTCTGAGCCAAGTGGATGAAAGAATCTTAGTTCTGCAGCCGGGAATCAGTGCTGTGCCTCTGAGGTGGGAGAGCCAACTTCAGAACACTGGTCCACAAGAGACCTCCCAGCTCCACATAATATCAAATGGCGAAAATCTCACAGAGATCTCCATCTCAACACCAGCACCCAGCTTCACTCAACAACCAGCAAGTTACGGTTCTGGACACCCTATGCCAAACAACTAGCAAGACAGGAACACAACACCACCCATTAGCAGATAGGCTGCCTGAAATCATAATAAGGCCACAGAAACCCAAAACACAATGCTAGACGTGAACCTCCCCACCAGAAATACAAGATCCAGACTCATCCACCAGAACACAGGCACTAGTCCCCTCCATGAGGAAGCCTACACATCCGACTGAACCAACTTTAGCCACTGGGGACAGACACCAAAAACAACAGGAAAAACAAACCTGTAGCCTGCAAAAAGGACACCTCAAACACAGTAAGATAAGCAAAATGAGAAGACAGGGAAACACACAGCAGATGAAGGAGCAAGACAAATTCCACCAGACTTAACAAATGAAGTGGAAATAGGCAGTCTACCTGAAAATAATTCAGAATAATGATAGTAAAGATGATACAAAATCTTGGAAATAGAACTCAGAAAATGCAAGAAACATTTAACAAGGACATAGAAGAACTAAAGATGAAACAAGCAACGATGAGCAACACAATAAATTAAATTAAAAACACTCTAGATGTGATCAATAGCAAAATAACTGAGACAGAAGAACGGAGAAGTGTCCTGGAAGATAAAATAGTGGAAATAACTACTGCAGAGCAGAATAAAGAAAAAAGAATGAAAAGAACTGAGGACAGTCTCAGAGACCTCTGGGGCAACATTAAACACATGAACATTCGAATTATAGGGGTCCAAAAGAAGAAGAGAAAAAGAAAGGGACTGAGAAAATATTTGAAGAGATTATAGTTGCAAACTTCTGTAATATGAGAAAGGAAATAGTTTATCAAGTCCAGGAAGCACAGAAAGTCCCATACAGGATAAATCCAAGGAGAAATATGCCAAGACATATATTAATCAAACTATCAAAAATTAAATATAAAGAAAACATTAAAAGCAGCAAGGAAAAAAATCAAAAAACACAAGGGAATCCCCATAAGGTTAACAGCTGATCTTTCAGCAGAAACTCTGCAAGCCAGAAGAGGCTGGCAGGACATATTTAAAGGGATGAAGGAGAAAAACCTACAAACAAGATTACTATACCCAGCAAGGATTTCATTCAGATTTGATGGAGAAATTAAAACATTTACAGAGAAGCAAAACCTGAGAGAGTTCAGCACCATCAAACCAGCTTTACAACAAATGCTAAAGGAAGTTCTGTAGGCAAGAAACACAAGAGAAGGAAAGGACCAACAATAGCAAACCCAAAACAATTAAGAAAATGGGAATACGAACATACATATTGATAATTACCTTAAATGGAAATGGACTAAATGCTCCCACCAAAAGACACAGACTGGCTGAATGGATACAAAAACAAGACCCATATATATGCTGTCTATAAGAGATGAACTTCAGACCTAGAGACACATACAGACTGAAAGTAAGGGGATGGAAAAAGATATTCCATGCAAATGGAAACCAAAAGAAAGCTGGAGTAGCAATTCTCATATCAGATGAAATACACTTTAAAATAAAGACTATTAGAAGAGACAAAGAAGGACACTACATAATGATCAAGTGATGGATCCAAGAAGAAGATATAAGAATTGTAAATATTTATGCACCCAACATAGGAGCACCTCAATACATAAAGCAAATACTAACTGCCATAAAAGGGGAAAACAACAGTAACACATTCATAGTAGGGGACTTTAACACCCACTTTCACCATTGGACAGATCATCCAAAATGAAAATAAATAAGGAAACACAAGCTTTAAATGATACATTAAACAAGATGGACTTAATTGATATTTATAGGACATTCCATCCAAAAACAACAGAATACACATTTTTCTCATGTACTCATGGAACATTCTCCAGGATAGATCATATCTTGGGTCACAAATCAAGCCTTGGTAAATTTAAGAAAATTGCAATTGTATCAAGTATTTTTTCCAACTACAATGCTATGGGACTAGATATCAAATACAGGAAAAGATATGTAAAAAATACAAACACATGGAGGTTAAACAATACATTACTTAATAACGAAGTGATCACTGAAGAAATCAAAGAGGAAATAAAAAAATACCTAGAAACAAATGACAATGGAGACACGATGACCCAAAATCTATGAGATGCAGAAAAAGCAGTTCTAAGAAGGAAGTTTATAGCAATACAATGCTACATTAAGAAATAGGAAACATCACGAATAAACAACCTAACTTTGCAAATAAAGCAATTAGAGAAAGAAGAATAGAAAAACCCCATAGTTAGCAGAAGGAAAGAAATCATAAAAATCAGATGAGAAATTAATGAAAAAGAAATGAAGGAAATGAGAACAAAGATCAGTAAAACTAAATGTTGGTTTTTGAGAAGATAAACAAAATTGATAAAACATTAGCCAGACACATCAAGAAAAAAAGGGAGAAGACTCAAGTGAATAGAATTAGAAACCAAAAAGGAGAAGTAATAACTGCCAACATCATCCTCAATGGTGAAAAACAAAGTATTTCCACTAAGATCAGGAACAAGACAAGGCTACCCAGTCTCACCACTCTTATTCAACTTAGTTTTGGAAGTTTTAGCCACAGCAATCAGAGAAGAAAAGGAAATAAAAGGAATCCAAATCGGAAAAGAAGAAATAAAGCTGTCCTTATTTGCAGATGACATGATACTATACATAGAGAATCCTAAAGATGCTATCAGAAACCTACCAGAGCTAATCAGTGAATTTGGTAAAGTAGCAGGATACAAAACTTATGCACAGAAATCTCTGTCATCCCTATACACTAATGATGAAAAATCTGAAAGTGTAATCAAGAAAACACTTCCATTTACCATTGCAACAAAAAGAATAAAATATCTAGGAATAAACCTATGTAAGGAGACAAAAGAACTGTATGAAGAAAAATATAGGACACTGATGAAAGAAATTAAAGATGATACAAATAGATGGAGAGATATACCATGTTCTTGGATTGGAAGAATCAACATTGTGAAAATGACTCTACTACCCAAAGCAATCTACAGATTCAATGCAATCCCTATCAAACTACCACTGGTATTTTTCACAGAAGTAGAACAAAAATTTCACAATTTGTATGGAAACACGAAAGACCCCAAATAACAAAAGCAATCTTGAGAATGAAAAACGGAGCTGGAGGAATCAGGCTCCCTGACTTCAGACTATACTACAAAGCTACAGCAATCAAGAAAGTATGGTACTGGCATAAAAACAGAAAGATAGATCAATGGAACAGGATAGAAAGCCCAGATATAATCCCACGCACATATGGTCACCTTATCTTTGACAAAGGAGGCAGGAATGTACAGTGGATAAAGGACAACCTCTTCAATAAGTGGTGCTGTGAAAACTGGACAGGTACATGTATAAGTATGAGATTAGATCACTCCCTAACACCATAGACAAAAATAAGCTCAAAATGGATTAAAGACCTAAATGTAAGGCTAGAAACTGTCATACTCTTAGAGGAAAACATAGGCAGAACACTCTATGTCATAAATCACAGCAAGATCCTTTTTGATCCATTTTCTAGAGAAATGGAAATAAAAACAAAAATGAACAAATGGGACCTAAAAACTTCCAAGCTTTTGCACTGCAAAGGAATCCATAACAAAGACCAAAAGACAACACTCAGAATTGGAGAAAATATTTGCAAATGAAGCAACTGACAAAGGATTAATCTCCAAAATTTACATGCAGCTCAATAACAAAAAAACAAACAACCCAATCCAAAAAATGGGCAAAAGACCTTAATAGGCATTTCTCCAAAAAGATATACAGACTGCCAACAAACACATGAAAGAATGCTCAGCATCATTAATCATTAGAGAAATGCAAATCAAAACTACAATGAGATATCATCTCACACCAGTCAGAATGGCCATCATCAAAAAATCTGGAAACAATAAATCCTGGAGAGGGCATGGAGAAAGGGGAACACTCTTACACTGCTGGTGGGAATGTGAATTGGTACAGCCAGTATGGACAACAATATGGAAGTTCCTCTAAAAACTACAAATAGAACTACCATATGACCCAGCAATCCCACAACTGGGCATATATCCTGAGAAAACCATAATTCAAATAGAGTCATGTACCCAAATGTCCATTGCAGCTCTATTTACAATAGCCAGGAGATGGAAATAACCTAAGTGTCCATCATTGGGTGAATGGATAAAGAAGATGTGGCACATAGATACAATGGAATATTACTCAGCCATAAATAACCTGAAGTTGAGCTATTTGTAATGAGGTGGATGGACCTAGAGTCTGTCATACAGAGTGAAGTAAGTCAGAAAGAGAAAGACAAATATTGTATGCTAACACATATATATGGAATTTAAGAAAAAAAAATGTCATGAAAAACCTTGAGGTAAGACAGGAATAAAGACACAGACCTACCAGGGAATGGACTTGAGGATATGAGGAGGGGGAAGGATAAGCTGTGACAAAGCGAGAGAGTGCATGGACATATATACACTACCAAACGTAAAATAGATAGCTAGTGGGAAGTAGCTGCATGGCACAGGGAGATCAGCTCGGTGCTTTGTGACCACCTAGAGGAGTTGGATATGGAAGATTGTAGGGAGGGAGATGCAAGAGGGAAGAGATATGGGAACATATGTATATGTAAAACTGATTCACTATGTTGTAAAGCAGAAAGTAACACACCATTTTAAAGCAATTATACTCCAATAAAGATGTAAAAAAAAAAAAAAAAAACAGTTCCTCAATGGCTTTCAGCAAAGCATTTTTAAAAGTCAGATGAGTTGGGGGTGTCTCAAGGTGTGTTATCAGCCCATGCATAATTCTCTTATTGGCTAATGGTGAGGTAACAGGGTGGTGTCACAGGGGTTTACATTATCAGTACTTAGGCTTCAGGAGGCCTGGGCTATGTGCTCATGGTCATCAAGTAGTTAACATCTTCCATTAAGTGGGGGGTTTTCACATCTGTAAAACAACTCAGGAATGTGCATCAAATACTTTTATCTACGAACTTCAAAGTAGAGCTTCAAAGGAAAGCAGAGGATATGGGGGAAGTACCTGTCCCAGGAAGGCCCCATAGCGTCCAGCTCAGTTACATTACTGTAGTCTTAATATGTATATTCCTTTTATGTGTCCCTCAAATATTATCAAGCATGTATCACCTAATCCCTCTAGAAGTAAGACATATTTTAAGAAACTACTTTAACTCTAGAAATAAGTTTATATCTTAAGGGCTTGCCATATAGTCAGAAATTATTAAAGAAAAAACTAAAAGAAAATTTAAAAAATTTTAAAAACATAGCCAAAGATTTAAGGGCAAACTAATATTATCAGTATTGGCATTAAGAGAATCAACAAAGGTCAATCCAGCTCTAAATATGAGAAGAGAGAGCAGGTTTGCAACCAGAATTATATCCTGAATTTATATAGATTGATCATAGATTTTTATCTTGAGAAAATGGACAAATGCTATGGTGGCCCATTGCATTTGGTCTGAGACACTTGAAAACAATTTACTATTAACATTACTGCAAACAAGGTGGACAGGAATCCTGATTTTCTAAGGACATTCCTTGTTGGTACTGTAAGAGAAGAAGAGATTTTTCCTTTACCCTTCTATGCTCTTCTAGCTGGTCCAAGACTTAAATTGATATGAGACAGATTAGCAAGAGAAAATCAAACAAAAGTTTAATAACATGTGTACATGGAAGAGACCCAGAAAAACTGAGTAACTCACCAAAATAGCTGAAATTCTCACATTAAATACCATCTTCAGTTAAGACAGAAGAGGATGTTGGGGGTAGTGGTTGGAACTTTGAAGAGAGAAAGCCAATTTAAATGGAGATGAGGAAACGAATGTTGTAAACAAATGTTTGCTGCACCCTGCAGACAGTGGGACACTGAGAAGAATTCTAACAAACTTTACTATGCTCCCTTCGCTGTCTACCACACCTAGTTCACACTATAATTGTCTATGGTGATAGCTCCCTTCTTGGAATAGGTCCTCTATCTACATTCTTTAGGCAGTTAGGGAGAAGGTCAAAATTTATTCCTGAGTCTTTTAGGCCTTGATTACTTTCAGCTAGAAATAATCTGCATGCCACAGAAATATTTTGTGGTGGCAAATTTTGTTCCCTATAGTAGCAGGTATAGCTCAATTAATATTTGTTAATTTTTTTTAGCACTGCTTTTCACTCAAAGGTGCTCTGTTTGTATGATAACTCATATAGTCATCCAAACTACAAAGTAATAGACACCTTCTCCGATAAGGTGGATCTGAAACATGAATATACAACCAACTGTGATTTAAATATACAAGCCAGGAAAGCAAATACTATACAAAATAAGACCATAAATCAGAAATCAAACTAAAAAACAATTCTTAATAGCCAAAGCAAATGTTAAAAAAAAAATCCATAGAATAAAGTTCCTATAATTTTATTAAAGTTTCTCATAACGGGAGATTCTCAGGATTTCTTTCTCAGTCTATTTGATATTAGAGTCAGATATTATATGCTGGTTACTGTTTTTATTCAGTTTACAACTTTTAGAACCAAAATTTCAGAAGAAATGGGTTTCTTGGCTTCTCTGGTAGCACAGTGGTTGAGAATCTGCCTGCCAATGCAGGGGACATGGGTTCGATCCCTGGTCCAGGAAAATCTCACATGCCTCAGAGCAACTAAGCCCGTGCACTACAACTACTGAGCCTGTGCTCTAGAGCCTATGAGCCACAACTACTGAGCCCAAGTGCCTCAACTACTGAAGCCCACATGCCTAGAGCCCGTGCTCCACAACGAGAGAAGCCACTGCAATGAGAAGCCTACGCACTGCAACGAAGAGTAGCCCCTGCTCGATGCAACTAGAGAAAGCCCTCACACAGCAAAAGAGACCCAACACAGCCAAAAATAAATAAATAAAAATAATAAATAAATTTTTAAAAATGGATTTCTGGAAACATATTTTTATAGTAAAATAAACTGAAACCTATAATTTAGGGACAAGAGAAAATTATTTTAAAATACAAGACGAAACAAAAATATTTTAGAAGTTCAATTCTGGGATCATTTGACATAAAAGCAAGCATTTCTATAGATAGGCACTATAATTATACCATAAATAACTTTATTAATCTGTCAAGAAATTATAATTTAGACTTCTATGAAAGGCAAAAAATGTAATAAAAATACTTATACAAGATGATAACTTTAGGATATTTTAAGGGTAAATTTCTATTGACTCAGGAAAAATAATGGATAGACCATAAATTGTATAAAAATATATAAAAGTTATGAAGGCCAATCCAATATCTTAGTAATTCAGTGTGGGTGAAACTATGTGAGATTATATGTCTGTAAATCTGTGTGTATATATGTATCAATAGCTCACATTTTCAACATAATTAATTTGGCATCCATAGATTTACAATACTGGATTAATTGTTCTATAGGAATACAAAAATATAACATCAAAAATCAAAATATAAAATATAATTTGTGGCATTGAAGACATTACGTATTTAAGAAAGAATCTAGACTCAAAACTGAAGAAAGACATCCCAGATTTAATTGCCATGTCTTTAATTATATCACCTCTTTAGCTTTCTCTTTTAAACAGTGTTCCTTATCAAATACTGTTTTAATATTTAATTACTCACCAGTGTTATATGTAGAAAATTAAGATTTATATTTATCATTTATATTTTTAGCTAAAACTTGGCAATTTCAAAGCTAAACTTGCCAAATTAAAAGAAAAAGATTTTATTTATACTTAACATAAACAAACTAAATAAAATGACTCCCAAGGCACTCTAAAGTATGCTATTAGTAGAAATAGTAGAAAAACAGAATGTCATTTAATGACCTCATTATTTAAAACATATCCTTCAGTACTCCATTTTTGTGATGGACAATACCAGAACCTTGCTTCCTGTGATTACCATTGTGCCACTGCACAAACAATACTTTCACTAAGAATAGTCCTTAGTAGAAACTCTACCATCACTTCATAAATGTTTCTGTTAAATATCCATGTAAATTACTATAATTGTCAATATTTAAAATGAAAAGGGGCTCTAGAAGTCTAATATTTTAGTTCTCTTTGTTTACAAATAGGGACACCCAAGCTCAGAAGGGGTAAGTTGTTTATTCAAGGTCATGTGGCTTCTAAATGCCAATGCCAGAGTGATCTTAGTGCTATGCCTGTTTGTCATTCCTGAAATTTACAGTGACTTTGCTACATTATGTCTTCTAAAAGCCATCTCTGTGAATAGTGCTAGACTATTCATGACAGGTAATGCTTGCTAGTTGGGTATTACTTTTTTGACAATGTCAATGATATTTTGATTAAGAGTCTTAGTTGAAAACCGCTGGTACAGAAAACTGGTAAGAATGATGGACCAAAAACTCAAGATGGTGAAACCAAGGAAGAATCTGAAGAAAAAGAATGCCATCATTGCAGAGTTTTTTTACGACCATCTTTTTATCTTTCTTTATATATTTTATACTATTTTGCACAAAGGATTTATCTTCCCTAATTCTAAATATCAGGGGGATTTTTTTTTCCATCTTCCTTTGAGTTACATTATCAATATATCAGTCCACTGGAAAAAATTTAAATGGTATATATGAATAGCAATATTACATCCCTTTGACAGCTATATGAATGATCAAATTAGCAAGAACAATATGAGTCAGCCAATACCACTTGCTGTAATTTTTATTTTATTTTTTATTTATTTTATTGAAATGCATTTGATATAAAATATTATGTCAGTTTCAGGTATATGACTTAGTAATTTGATATTTGCATACATTATGTAGTGATCATCACAGTAGGTGCAGTAACCATCTGCCCCATACATATTATTGACCATATTACATACTAATGATGTATATTACATCCTCATGACTTATTTATTTTATAACTGGTGGTTTGTACCTCCTAACTGCCAATATCCATTTAACCCACCTCCATTTTGTCCAGGCCCTCCCCTCTGAAACCACTCATTTGTTTTCTGTATCTGTGAGTCTGTCTTTGTTTTGTTTTGTTTGTTTTGTTTTGTTTCCAATTTCACATACAAGTCTGAGCACGCAGTATTTGTCTTTCTCAGTCTGAGTTATATCGCTTAGCATAATAAATCCTAGATCCATCCACCTCTCAAATGGCAAAATTTAATTATTTTTCATGGCTGAGTAATATTTGTGTGTGTGTGTGTTTGTGTACCCCATCTTTATCTACTCATCTATCAATGAATGGACCTTAGGTTATTTTCATATCTTGACTATTATAGTTACCCTACTAAGAACTTTGGTGTGCATATATCTTTTCAAATTAATGTTTTTGTTTTCTTCAGGAAAATGCTCAGAAATGAAATTCCTGGAACATATGAGAGTTCTATTTTGTGTGTGTGTGTGTGTGTGTGTGTGTTACACGGGCCTCTCACTTTTGTGGCCTCTCCCATTGTGGAACACTGGTTCTGGATGTGCAGGCCCAGCGGCCATGGCTCACAGGCCCAGCCGCTCCACGGCATGTGGGATCTTCCCAGACTGGGGCACGAACCTGTGTCCCCTGCATCGGCAGGCGGACTCTTAACCACTGCACCACCAGGTAAGCCCGAGAGTTCTATTTTTAATTTTTTGAGGACCTCTATATTATTGTCCATAGTGGCTGCACCAATTTACAATCTCACCAAAAGTGTACAAGGGTTCCCTTTACTCTACACCATTGATAACACTTGTTATTTGTTACCTTTCTGATGATAGTCAAAAGATAGTCACTCTGACAGATTTGAGGTGGTATCTCATTGCGGTTTTAAATTGCATTCTCTGATGATTAACAATACTTAGCAACTTTTCTTATGTCTGTTGGCTATCTGTATGATGTTGGAAAAATTTCTAATCAGGTTTTCTGCCCATATTTTAATTTGGGTTTTTTTTTTTTTTTGATGTTAAGTTGTATGACGTTTTTGCATATTTTGGATATTAACCCCATATCAGATATATAATTTTCAAATATCACAAATGATTCAGTAGGCTGCTTTTTAATTTTTTTGATAGTGTCCTTTGCTATACAAAAGCTTTTTAGTTTGATTTAATTCCATTTCTTTATTTGTGCTTTTGTTGCCCTTGTAGGAGGAGACATATCCAAAAAAGAAATTGGTGAGATTGATGTCAAAGAACATACTTCTTATGTGATCCTCTAGAATTTTATGATTTCAGGTATTACATTTAAGTCTTTAATCCATTTGACTTATTTAGTATGTAGCCATCCAGTTTTTCCAATACCATTTATTGAAGAGGCCATGTTTTCCCCAGTATATACTCTTGCCTTCTTTGTCATAGATTAATAGATGATATGTGTGGGATTATTTCTGGGTTCTCTATTCATTCCATTGATCTGTGTGTCTTTTTTTGTGCCAATACCATACTGTTTTGATTACCATACCTTTGTAGTATAATTTGAAATTAGGAAGTGTGATGCTTTAAGCTTTGTTCTTCTTTCTCAAGAATTCTTTGATAAGTTGGAGTCTTTGTTTTTATACAAATTTAGAGTCTTTTGTTCAAGTTCTGTCTGGAAAAATGCCTTTGGTATTTTGATAAGGATTGCATTGAATCTAGGCATTGTCTTTGGGAGTATGGTCATTTTAACAGTACTAATTCTTTCAATCCTTGAGCAAGGCATATATTTTTACTTATTGGTGTCATCTTCAATTTTTTCATCAATGTCTTTTTAGAGTACAGGTTTTTCATCTCTTTGGTTAGATTTATTCCTAGGTATTTTATTCTTTTTGATGCAATTGTAAATGGAATAGTTTTCTTAATTTCTCTTTCCAATAGTTTATTATTAGTGTATAGAAATGCAACAGATTTCTGCATTGATTGAGTTCATTTATTAGTTTACTAATAACTTTATTGAATTCATTTATTAACTTAATAATCTCTCAGTTTTTATTTGATTTTTCTATATACAGTATAATTTACAAACACTGACAATTTTATTTCTTCCTTTCCAGTGTTTATTTAAGATTTTTAAAAATTTTTATTTATTTATTTTGTTTGTGTGTGTGTGTGTGTGTGTGTGTGTGTGTGTTTGCGGTACACGGACCTCTCACTGTTGTGGCCTCTCCTGTTGCGGAGCACAGGCTCTGGATGCGCAGGCCCAGCAGCCATGGCTCACGGGCCCAGCCGCTCCACAGCATGTGGGATCTTCCCGGACCAAGGCACGAACCTACGTCCCCTGCATTGGCAGGCGGACTCTCAACCACTGCGCCACCAGGGAAGCCCTATTTATGTTTTTATACAGCAGGTTCTTAGTAGTTATCTATTTTATACATGTTAGTGTATATATGTCACTCCCAATATCCCAATTCATCCCACCACCACCCCACATACCCCCGCTTTACCACACTGGTGTCCATACATTTGTTCTCTACATCTGTGTCTCTATTCCTGACTTGCAAACTGGTTCATCTGGACCATTTTTCTAGATTCCACATATATGCAATAATATATATCTCTTTTTCTCTTTCTGACTTATTTCACTCTACATGACAGTCTCTAGGTCCATCCATGTCTCTACAAATGACCCAATTTCGTTCCTTTTTATGGCTAAGTAATATTCCATTGTATATATGTGCCACACCTTCTTTATCCATTCATCTGTCAATGGGCATTGAGGTTGCTTCCATGACTTGGCTATTGTAAATAGTGCTGCAATGAACATCGGGATGCATGTGTCTTTTTGAATTATGGTTTTCTCTGGGTATATATCCATTAGTGGTATTGCTGGGTCATATGGTAATTCTATTTTTTTTTTGTGTGTGTGTGGTACGCGGGCCTCTCACTGTTGTGGACTCTCCCGTTGCAGAGCACAGGCTCCAGATGCTCAGGCTCAGCGGCCATGGCTCACGGGCGCAACCGCTCTGCTGCATGTGGGATCTTCCCGGACCGGGGCACGAACCCGTGTCCCCTGCATCGGCAGGTGGACTCTCAGCCACTGCGCCACCAGGGAAGCCCTATTTTTTGTTTTATAAGGATGCTCCATACTGTTCTAAATAGTGGCTGTATCAATTTACATTCCCAACAACAGTGCAAGAGGGTTCCCTTTTCTCCACACCTTTTCCAGCATTTATTGTTTATAGATTTTCTGATGATACCCATTCTAACCGGTGTGAAGTGATACCTCATTTTAGTTTTGATTTGCATTTCTCTAGTAATTAGTGATGTTGAGCAGCTTTTCATGTGCCTCTTGGTCATCTGTATGTCTTCTTTGGAGAAATATCTATTTAGGTCTTTTGCCCATTTTTAATTGGATTTTTTAAAATATTGAGTTGAATGAGCTGTTTATATATTTTGAAGATTAATCCTTTGTCCATTGATTCACTTGCAAATATTTTCTCCCATTCTGAGAGCTGTATTTTCATCTTGTTTGTAGTTTCCTTTGTTTGCAAAAGCTTTTAAGTTTCATTAGGTCCCATTTATTTATTTTTATTTCCATCACTTGAGGAGGTGGATCAAAAAAGATCTTGCTGTGATTTATATCACAGAGTTTTCTTCTTATGTTTTCCTCTAAGAATTTTATAGTGCCCAGTTTTACATTTAGGTCTTTAATCTATTTTGTGTTTATTTTTGTGTATGGTGGTAGGGAGTGTTCTAATATCATTCTTTGACAATTAGCTATACATGTAGCACCACTTATTCAAGAGACTGTCTTTTGTCCATTGTATATCCCTACATACTTTGCCATAGATTAGTTGACCATGTGTGTGTGGGTTTATCACTGGATTTTATATCCTGTTCCATTGAGCTATATTCCATTTTTTTTTTTTTTTTTTTTTTGCGGTAGGCGGGCCTCCCTCTCACTGTTGTGGCCTCTCCCCTTGTGGAGCACAGGCTCCGGAGTACAGGCTCAGCGGCCATGGCTCACGGGCCCAGCCGCTCTGCGGCATGTGGGATCCTCCCAGACCGGGGCACGAACCCGCGTCCCCTGCATCGGCAGGCGGACTCTCAACCACTGCGCCACCAGGGAAGCCCTATATTTCATTTTTTGTGCCAGTACCCTATTGTCTTGATTACTGTAGCTTTGTACTATAGTCTGAAGTCAGGGAATCTGATTCCTCCAGCTGTGTTTTTTTTTTTTTTTTTTTTCCTGCAAGATTGAATTGGCTATTTGGGGTCTTTAGTGTCTCCATAAAAATTTTAAGATTTTTTATTCTAGTTCTGTAAAAAACACCATTGGTAATTTGATTCTGATGACATTGAATCTGTAGAATTTTTTTGGTAGTATAGTGATTTTTACAATATTGATTGTGCTAATCCAAGAACGTGGTATATCTCTCCATCTTTTTGTGTCATCTTTGTTTTCTTTCATCAGTGTCTTATAGTTTTCTGAGTACAGGTCTTTTACTTCCTTAGGTGGGTTTATTCCTAGGTATTTTATTCATTTTGTTGCAATGGTGATTGGGATTGTTTCCCTAATTTTTCTACTGACCTTTCCTTGTTAGTGTATAGGACTGCAAGAGATTTCTGTTCATTAATTAAGCAACTTAACCAAATTCATTAATTAGCTCTAGTAGTTTTCTGATGGCATCTTTAGGATATCTATGTATAGTATCATGTCATCTGCAAATGGTGACAGTTTTACTTCTTCTTTTCCAATTTGTATTCCTTTTATTTCTTTTTCTTCTCTGATTGCCATGGCTAGGACTTCCAAAACTATGTTGAATAATAGTGGCAAGAGTGGAAATCCTTCTTTTGCTCTTGATCTTAGAGGAAATTCTTTCAGTTTTTCACCATTGAGAATGATGTTGGTTGTGGGCTTGTCACATATGGCCTTTATTACATTGAGGTAGGTTCCCTGTATTTCCACTTTCTGTAGAATTTTTTTTTTATCATAAATGGTGTTGAATTTTGTCAAAAGCTTTTTCTGCATCTACTGAGATGATCATATGGGTTTTCTCCTTCAATTTGTTAATATGGTGTATCACATTGATTGATTTGCATATATTGAAGAATCCTTGCATCCCTGGGATAAATCTCACTTAATCATGGTGTATGGTCTTTTTAATGTGTTGTTGGATTCTATTTGCTAGTATTTTATTGAGGATATTTGTAAATATATTCATCAGTGATATTGGACTGTAATTTTCTTTTTTTGCAGTATCTTTGTCTGGTTTTGGTATCAGGGGGATTGTGACCTTGTAGAATGAATTTGGGAGTGTTCCTTCCTCTGCAATATTTTGGAAGAGTTCGAGAAGGATGGATGTTAGCTCTTCTCTAAGTGTTTGATAGAATTCCCTTGTGAAGCCATCTGGTCCTGGACTTTTGTTTGTTGGATGATTTATAATCACAGTTTCAATTTCAGTGCTTGTGATTGGTCTGTGCATATTTTCTATTTCTTCCTGGTTCCATCTTGGAAGGTTATATATTTCTAAGAATTTGTCCATTTCTTCCATGTTTCCATTTTATTGGCATAGATTTGCTTGTATTAGTCTCTTATGATGCTTTGTGCTTCTGCACTGTCCATAGTAACTTCTCTTGTTTCATTTTTATTTTTATTGATTTAGCTCTCCCTCTTTTTCTTTATGAGTCTGGCTAAGGGTTTATGAATTTTGTTTATCTTCTCAGAGAAATAGCTTTTAGGTTTATTGATCTTTGCTATTGTTTTCTTTGTTTCTATTTCATTTATTTCTGCTTTGATCTTTGTGATTTCTTTCCTTCTACTACCTTTGGGTTTTGTTTGTTCTTCTTTCTCTAGTTCCTTTAGGTGTAAGATTAGATATTTTATCTAAGATTTTCTTTTTTCTTGAGGTAGGATTGTATCGCTATAAATTCCCTGTCTTAGAACTTCTTTTGCTGCATTCCATATGTGTTTGATCATTGTGTTTTCATTGTCATTTGTCTCTAGGTATTTTTTGATTTCCTCTTTGATTTCTTCAGTGATCTCTTGGTTACTTAGCAGCGTATTGTTTAGCCTCCATGTGTCTGTGCTTTTTACATTTCTTCCCCATAATTTATTTCTAATCTCATAGTGCTGTGGTTGGAAAAAAATGCTTGATATGATTTCAATTTTCTTAAATTTACTGAGGCTTGATTTGTGACCCAAGATGTGATCTATCGTGCAGAATGTTCTGTGTGCATTTGAGAAGAAGGTGTAATCTCCTGTTTTCAGATGGAATGTCCTAAAAATATCAATGAAATCTATCTGGTGTACTGTGTCATTTAAACCTTGTGTTTCCTTATTAATTTTCTGTCTGTGTGATCTGTCCATTGGTGTAAGTGAAGTGTTAAAAACCCTCACTATTATTGTGTCACTGTCAATTTCCTCTTTTATATTACTACCATTTGCCTTATGTATTGAGGTGCTCTTATGCTGAATGCATATATATTTATAATTGTATGTCTTCTTCTTGGATTGATCCCTTGATCATTATGTAGTGTCCTTCCTTGTCTGTTGCAGCATTCTATGTTTTAAAATCTATTTTGTGTGATATGAGTATTGCTAATCCAGCTTTCTTTTAATGTCCATTTGCATGGAATATCTTTTTCCACCCCATCCCTTTCAGTCTGTATGTGTCCCTGGGTCTGAAGTGTGTCTCTTGTAGACAGCATATATATATATGGGTCTTGTTTATCCCTCCATTCAGTGAGCCTGTGTCTTTAGTTTGGAGCATTGAATCCATTCACATTTAAGGTAATTATTGATATATATATTCTTATGAACATTTTCTTAATTCTTTTGTTTTTTTGTTTTGTTTTGTTTTGTTTTGTTTTTTTGCTGTACGCAGACCTCTCACTATTGTGGCCTCTCCCGTTGTGGAGCACAGGCTCTGGATGCACAGGCTCAGCGGCCATGGCTCATGGGCCCAGCTGCTCCGCGGCATGTGGGATCCTCCCAGACAGGGGCACGAACCTGTGTCCCCTGCTTTGGCAGGCGGACTCTCAACCACTGCGCCACCAGGGAAGCCCTTGGGTTTATTTTTGTAGGTCCTTTTCTTCTCTTGTGTTTCCTGCCTAGAGAAGCTCCTTTAGCATTTGTTGTAAAGTTGGTTTGGTGGTGCTGAATTTTCTAAGATTTTGCTTGTCTGTAAAGCTTTTGATTTCTTTGTGAAATCTGAATGAGATACTTGCTGGGTACAGCAATCTTGGTTGTAGGTTCTTCCCTTCCTTCACTTTAAATATATCATGCCTCTCCCTTCTGGCTTGTAGATTTTCTGCTGAGAAATCAGCTGTTATCCTTATAGTAGTTCCCTTTTATATCATTTGTGATTTTTCCTTTGCTGCTTTCAATAATTTTTCTTTGTCTTTAATTTCTGTCAATTTGATTACTATATGTCTCAGCATGTTTCTTCTTGGGTTTACCCTGCCTGGCAGTCTGCACGTCCAGGACTTGGGGGGCTATTTCCTTTCCCATGTTAGGGAAGTTTAAACTATAATCTTTTCAAATATTTTCTCAGGTCCTTTCTCTCTCTCTTCTCCTTCTGGGACCCCTATAATGCGAATGTTGGTGTGTTTATTGTTGTCTCAGAAGTCTCTCATGCTGTCTTCATTTCTTTTCATTCTTTTTTCTTTATTCTGTTCCACAGCAGTGAATTCTACCATTCTGTCTTCCAGGTCACTTATCTGTTCTTCTACCTCAGTTATTCTGTTGTTGATTCCTTCTAATGTATTTTTCCTTTCAGTTACTGTGTTGTTCATCTCAGTTTCTTTGTTCTTTAGGTCTTTGTTAAACATTTCATGCATCTTCTTGATCTTTGCCTCTATTACTTTTCTGAGGTCCTGGATCATGTTCACTATCATTATTCTAAATTCTTTTCCTGGAAGGTCGCCTATCTCCACTTCATTTAGTTGTTTTTCTGAGGTTTTATCTTGTTCTGTCATTTGGGACATTTTCCTCTGCCTTTATTTTGTCTATCTTTCTGTGAGTGTGGTTTTTGTTCCACAGGCTGCAGGATTGTAATTCTTCTTGTTTCTGCTGTCTGCCCTTGGTGGATGAGGCTATTGACATGGTTTGTGTAAGCTTCCTGACGGGAGGGTGTGGTGGTGGGTAGAGCTGGGTGTTGCTCTGGTGGGCAGAGATAATAAAACTTTATTCCACTTGTCTGCTATTAGGTGGGGCTGAGTTCCCTTCCTTTTGGTTGTTTGGTCTCTGGTGACCCAGCACTGAAGCCTACAGGCCCTTTTTTGGGTCTAATGGTGGACTCTGGAAGGGCTCACACTAAAGAGTACTTCCCAGAACTCCTGCTGCCAGTGTCCTTGTGCCCACAGTGTGCCACAGCTGCCCTTCTCCTGCACAGGAGGCCCTCCAACACTAGCAGGTAGGTCTGTTTTAATCTTGTATGGGGTCACTGCTCCTTCCCCCTGGGTCCTGATGCCCAGACTACATTTTGTGTCCCCTCCAAGAGTGGAGTCTCTGTTTCCCCTAGTCCTGTTGAAGTCCTGCAATCAAATCCTGCTAGGCTTAAAACTCTGATTCTCTGTGAATTCCCTCTCCCATTGCCAGACCCCTAGGTTGGGATGCCTGATTTTGGGCTCAGAACCTTCACTCCACTGGGTGGACTTCTGTGGTATATATATATTTTTTCCAGTTTGTGAGTCACCCACCCAGCAGTTAAGGGATTTTATTTTATTGAGATTGTGCCCATCCTACTGTCTCATTTTGGCTTCTCCTCCATCTTTGGATATGGGGTATATTTTTTGGTGAGTTCCAGTGTCTTCCTGTTGACGATTGTTCAGCAGTTAGTTGTGATTCTGGTGCTCTCACAAGAGGGAGTGAGTACATGTTCTTCTACTCTGCCATCTTGAACAAATCCCCTAAGAGTTCTTTTTTACGTGGACAAATTTAAAAATCTTTATTGTATTTGTTACAATATTGTTTGTGTTTTAGGTTTTCCTTTTTTGGCTGTGAGGAATGTGGGATCTCAGCTCCCCAACCAGGGATGAAACCCACACCCCTACATTTGAAGATGAAGTTTTAACCACTGAACCACCAGGGAAGTCCCCATTCCTTTCCAGTTTGGATTCATTTTATTTATTTTTATTTTCTGATTGCTGTGGTTAGGACTTGTAATACTATGTTGAATACAAATGACAAGAAATGGGAATCCGGGCCTCCCTGGTGGCGCAGTGGTTGAGAGTCCGCCTGCCGATGCAGGGGATACGGGTTCGTGCCCCGGTCTGGGAGGATCCCATATGCCGCGGAGCGGCTGGGCCCGTGAGCCATGGCTGCTGAGCCTGCGCATCCGGAGCCTGTGCTCCGCAACGGGAGAGGCCACAACAGTGAGAGGCCCGCATACAACAAAAAAAAAAAAAAAAAAAAAAAAAAAGAAATGGGAATCCTTCTATCATTCCTGATTGTAGAAAAAGTGCTTTCAGCTTTTCACCATCAGTTACTCTCTTTATGTTTGTTAATATTTGCTTTGTCATTTAGATGTTCATATGTTGTATGCATATATACTTAAAATTGTTATATCTTCTTGTTGGATTTATCCCTTTATCATAGTGTAACCGACTTCTTTGTCTTGTTACAGTCTTTGTTTTAAGTCTATTTTGTCTGATGTAAGCATTGCTATCCCAGATTTCTTTTCATTTCCATTTCCATGGAATACCCTTTCTCATACTCTCACTTTCAATCTGCGATGTGTCTAAATCTGAAATGTGTCTCTTGCAAGCAATATATATATCTTGCTTTGTATCTGTTCAACCACTCTGTCTTTTGAATGGAGCTTTTAGTCCTTTCACATTTAAAGGAATTATTGATAATTATGTATTTATTGCTATTTTGTTAATTGTGTTCTGGTTGTTTTTGCAGTTCTTTTTTTTTTTTTTTTTTTTGCGGTACACGGGCCTCTCACTGCTGTGGCCTCTCCCATTGCGGAGCACAGGCTCCGGATGTGAAGGCCAAGTGGCCATGGCTCATGGGACCAGCTGCTCTGTGGCCCGTGGGATCCTCCTGGACTAGGGCACGAACCTGCGTCCCCTGCATCAGCAGGTGGACTCCTAACCACTGCGCCACCAGGGAAGCCCTTGCAGTTCTTTTTTATCTTTTTTTTCTTTTTCTCTCTTCCATTGTGATTTGATTACTATCTTTAATGTTATGTTCGAATTTTTATCTCTTTTTTTGTTTTTTATTATAGGTGTTTTGTTTGTGATTGTCATGAGGTTTATGTATAAATCATATATATATATATGTCTTATATATGATTAAGTTAATGATCTCTTAAGTTTGAATGCATTCTAAATACCCTACATTTTTACACTCACCCTGACATTTAATATTTTAATATAAACTTTTACATAATTTTGCTACCTGTATCCCTTAACTTCTTATTATGCATATAGATGATCTTACTATGTTTAACCTTCCTATAAGCTTTAAAATTGATGTTCTACTACCTTTACTATATGTTTGCCTTTACCAGTGAAAATTTTCCTTTTATAATTTTCATATTTCTAGTCATGGTCTTCTTTTCCACTCTAATTGGAAATCTATTTAACATTTCTTGAAAAGTCAGTTTAGTGGTACTGAACTCTTTTAGCTTTTGCTTTTCTGTAAAAGTATTTGTAAATCTTTTAAGTCTGAATAATAACATTGATGGTTAGAGTATTCTTGTTTGTAAGTTTTTTCCTTCCATCATTTTAACTATGTTGCCACACCCTTTTGGTCTGCAAATTTTCTGCTGAAAAGTCAGCTGGCACTTTTATGGGAGTCCCCTTGGACATAACAAGGTGCTTTTCTCTTGCTGCTTTTAATGTTCTTTCTTTATCTTTAATTTTTGCCATTTCGATTTTAATGTGTCTTACTGTGAACCTTTGGGGTTTCAACTTTTTTCATACACTCTGTGATTTCTGGTTTTAGACGTCTCTTTTCTTTCCTAGATTAGGAACTTTTCAGCTTTCATTTCTTCAAGTAAATTCTCTGCCTCTTTCTTCTCCTTCTGGTACCCATATAATGTGAATGTTAGCATGCTTGATGTTGCACCAAAAGTCTCTTAAAATATCCTCATATTTAAAAATTCTCTCTCTCTCTCTTTCTTTTTTTTTTTTTTTTTTTTTTTGTTTAACTTGCGTTATTTCTACCCAAGAGTAAAAGCCACACAGAACTCTGTCTTCCAGTTCCCTGATCTATTTCTCTGTATCATCTAATCTACTGTTGATTCCTCCTAGTGTATTTCTTATTTCATTTATTGTACTTTTCAGTTCTGTTTGGTTCTTCTTTATGTTATCTAATAATAGTTTGTTGAAATTCTCACTGTGTTCATCCATTCTTCTCTTGAGTTTGTTGACCATCTTTATGGTCATTACCTTGAACTCTTCCTCAGGTAAATTGTTTATCTCCAGTTCATTTATTTATTTTTCTGAGGTTATGTCTTGCTCCTCTATTTGGAATATATTCCTCTGCCTCCTCATTTTAGATAATTCTCTATGTTTATTTCTATGTGTTAGGTGGGCAAGTTTCATTTTCTTATCATGAAAAAGTGGTTTTATAGAGGAGACATCCTATAGGGTCCAACAGCATGCTCCACTCAGGTCACCAGAACTATATGTTCTAGAGGTGCACCCATGTGGTCCACATGTGCCCTTCTGTTGTGGTATGGCTGACAACTATAGGTACCCTGGTAATTGGGTCTAGCTCCTGGCCTGATCAGCTATGAGGCTGTGCCTTGTGTATTGACTCTGGAACAGAACAGGCTTCCCTTGTGGTTGGTTGCATGGCCCAAGGTGTGTGGGACTCATGTCAACCTGATGGTCCTCATACCACTATCTTCATGGCCTGAAGCGTCTTGGGACTGGTGTTGGCTTACTGGATAGGGGGGTCAGGTCCGTGTCACTAATAGGCTAGAGGGAGGATTCCAAAATGGCATTTGCCAGTGCCAGCTTTATCACAGTAAAACAAGCACCCAAAAATGGTCCACTTTGTTCAGCTCCAGAAGGCATAACCCTTTCCTCATGCCTCTCTGGGAGGTTGTTTACAATCAGTAAGTGAGTCTGACCCAGATTCCTTTCAAACTACTGCATCTGCATTGGAACTTGGAGTGTGTGAGATTTTGTGTGCACCCTTTAAGGGCAGAGTCTCTGTTTCCTATAGCTCTTCAGCTATAGGTCGTAACTCTACCCCATCTCCTACTCCTCCTACCCATCTTGTTGTGATTCCTTCTTTGTCTTTCATTATAGAAAATATTTCTGCCAATCTTCAGGTTGTTCTCATAAGTGGTTGTTCTGTAAATAGTTTAATTTTAGGGTGTCTATGGGAGAAGGTGAACACAGGGTCTTCCTATCTGCCATTTTGAACACTTCACTTCTGTAATTCTTATCTAGCTATATCATGAAGATAGATATAGCTATATATATATATATATATATATATATAATTCTTATCTAGCTATATCATGTGTAATTATCCTTAACTGCGTTAAGGATAATTAAATTTATCTGTAAATAAAGTGGATAGGGCTTCCCTGGTGGCGCAGTGGTTGAGAGTCCGCCTGCCGATGCAGGGGACACGGGTTCGTGCCCCGGTCTGGGAGGATCCCACATGCCGCAGAGCGGCTGGGCCCGTGAGCCATGGCCACTGAGCCTGTGCTCCGGAGCCTGTGCTCCGCAGGGGGAGAGGCCACAACAGTGAGAGGCCCGCCTACCGCAAAAAAAAAAAAAAAAAAAAAAAATAAAAAAATAAAAAAATAAAGTGGATAAATTTATCTGTTAAATTTATCTGTATTGCAGTAAAGGATAATTACACAATAAAAGTGAATGATACATTTTGGCATATGACCTGTATTTTTCTCACATCTGACATAAATGGGATATGCAGAATTAGACAAAATATTTACCATCTCTGTGATTCACTTTCTTCCCATTTTTAAAATAGAGAGCTTAGATTAAATGTTATTTAAATATTTTCTGCTCTATTATATTATTCTCAAAACTATTTCATTCATTCCACAGTAAATTATAAAGTTTTGAACACTGATTATGCTCTCTCACCTGTGCTACTAGCTATGACAGATTCAAACAAATTTGAAAAATGTTTCCTGCCTTTTAGAAATTTGAAGTTTAGGCAGTGGAGGCAAGATGTACATGGCTTATTAAGAGAAAATGTCACTAATGTGTCATAAAAGTAGTTCTCAATTAACTTAAAGAATAAAAATCAACTATTTTTGCTAAGACAAAATGATAACTAGAGAAGCATAATGCAGGAGGACTTCTCCCAACAAACTGTTAATTTCACTGAGGAGGTATATTTATACACATAAGTTCCAATATCTGAGTCTCTTAAAAGAAAAACAACTGGGCAATGTTTCTCATGATAGACATTCTTGGAATAGGACATTTTGATGCTAAACTTTGATTTGTATAATTTTTTTCTTCTGGAATATAACAATATCATGATGTTAAAACTTTTTTTCTATGTTCTTTTGTGGGGAATAGTCAAAAGGTGAGAAAGATTCTGAGTGTGTTTGGAACATCTTGTATATCCAGATAGTTAAGAAGGGTCAAGATAGGAATCAGAGGAAAGGAAATGGAAAACTGAGTTCTTGAAACTTAATCAATCCTTAAAGGAAAAAGCCTGCTGTTTCTTACTAGATCATATTTCTACACTTTAAAGACCATTTTTGCAGGTTGGGAACATATATGATAATAAGGGGGTAAAAACTTTAATCAGAAATTGACATGAATTTGATTGGAATGATCTATGATTCCTGAATATGATAACCATAATGCAGTAGAAAATCAATTGTGAAATACCAGTAGTCCTTATATACTATATAGCTAATATATAAAAATTTAAATAGGTCAGTTGGTCTCCTTTACAAGATTGAAAATCCTTTAAGTGAGTGAATATGTTCTGTCCTTTTATGTGACTGTCTATGTCTAGTTATTTTTTGTTAGGTATATTGTAGGTGTTTCTTAATAACATAGCTTTTTCAATCAACTGGAAAAGAAAGAAATCCAGTTTTTTCCTTTTTGGTTCAAAATTCCTGGTCTTTATTTTCTATTCAACCTGTTCTTATATCTAAGAATCTTCAAAGGCCCTGGAAAATGAGTGTGTTTCATTTTACTTGAAATTCAGGAACAGATGGAGTTACAAATCAATTCTCCATTAGAAATCAATTTTGCAATTAGGCAGCAGAGCTACTGAAATTCTCTCATTCAAGAAATTTGGGTTATTCTTTGGACCAACTACTGGCATGCTAATTTTGACTTCAGTGACCAACTGGAGACAGACTGTGACCAAAAGACTTAGAAATTACATTACCCCAGAGCTATTAAGTGCCTTCTTCTAATCAATAGAATTTGATGAGGAGTCATTTAATACAGATACTTTGGAGACTAAATTTATCTGTATTGCTAAACATGCTCTGGTTTTTAAACTCTTTTTAATGCAAATGAAAATAACACCTAAATCAGAAATTACTGAAAGATATAGAGGGTCTATGTTAGAATGACAGTTTGAAACTAAATGATGAGTCCATCCACTAGGCTAACAAATGTTTTTAGTATCACTAAGAAATCAAAAGACATGTTTTTCCTACCAGGCTCCTAAGTCAAAAATTTTGAACCCTGCTTTCAACTTTGTAGCAAAGCTGTTTGACTCCCAAAGGCTCTTCAGATAAACATACTTTCACTAAATATAATACTTCTGTGAGATACTCTGACAACCCTGGGTTTTCCAAGCTTATTATCCAAAAATATTCTCTCATCCTGAATTAATTCATGTTTCAAATGAAAGCTGAAATAGCTTAACTGATGGAAGCTCAAAATACATTTTTATCAGTAATATTTTAGTGACTCATAAACTGAGTCCTCAAAGGATAAAAATAGTTTTAAAAATCATTTTAAATAAGTTTCCCACTCTCTTTGTTATTTTTTTTCCTACTATAATTCAAGAAAGCCCATTTGTATTAAAATTCAAAGTGATATTTTTCTTTTCCTATATAGATATATAGATATAGACACAGATATAGATAAGTATGAGAAGGAGATTTATTATAGTAATTGGCTCACACAGTTATGGAGGCCAAGAGAACCGACAATCTGCTGTCTGCAAGCTGGAGAATCAGGAAAGCCTATGGTATAATTAAAGTCCAAAGCCTTGAGAACTGGGAGACGTGATGATGTAAATCCTGATCTAAGTCCAAAAGCCCAAGAACCAAAGGGTCCAATGTCTGAAGGCAGGAGAAGATGGATGTCTCAGCCCAAGTAGAAAGCAAACTCACCCCTTTTCCACCTTTTTGTCTTATCTGGACCCTCAAGGAGTTGAACTATGCCCACCCAGACTGGGCCATTTGCTTTATTTAGTTTACCAATTCAAATACTAATGTCTCCCAGAAACACCTTCAAAGATATACCCAGAATTAATGTCATACCAGGTATCTGAGCATCCCTTAGCCCAGTCAATTTGAAACATAAAATTAACCATTAGAAATACCATTTGGGGAGACTCTTATACTAATTGTTATCAAAATATCAGATGATTCCATTTTAGTAGATGTGCTAGTTAAGGAAGAATTATTCCTTCTTTCACTCTCTGACCCTGGTGAGACCATAGGAAATGTAGCCTAAAGAGCAACCAACTGGTGTCTCCAGGGAGATACTTATAAAATTTAACTGTGGGGTCAAGTCACTCACGGGGTCCCACATCTTCACAATAGACTGTGAAAATGCCACAAATGTTGTCTTGACTTGGTCATAGGTGCTATGTCTGCTCCTACATTGATCTTGTAGATAAGAGAAACAGGTAACAATTGAGAGCCAGTTAGCATAGGTCAGAGGTGGAGTTGGGGTAGTAGTAGAGTAAGTTTGAGTCTTGAATAGCTTCATCTAGGTCTTGATGAGAACTCTCAATATGCCTGTAATTGTATCAGGGATTCAGCATTTCTGTATTAAACTTGAGTTGATATGTCCAGCAATAAATTGGCCAACCTTACTATTCAGAAATTTCCAAAACTCCATTTCTGGAGTAACTGGTAACAACCTTAATAATATTTCTAACCAAACATTTATTCATCTTTGAGAGAAAAAAAACAGCGTAGAATTTGAGTCAATTCAAGAAAAACTGAAATTCCTAAATTGTTTTTATAGTAGAGGATTGGAATAAATACAGAATTATAATAAATATAATTATAATTGTGCTAGTATATAATATATAATAAATAAATAATATATATTATTATATTATTATAATATATATATATTTAATAATAAATAATAATAATAAATTTAATATATAATAAATAAATAGCTGGGTATATAGTGACTATAGCATTTATGCTTTCAATTATTTTATTCTTTTATGTATAAACATTATAAACCAAATAAATTTTAAAATGATTCCCAAAACTATATTACCTGTTCATCCCATGAGTAACCATAACATGGTACCACATCTGGAATACAACAAATCAGACTCTCTAAGATGCACTGAGAAATTTCAAAAGCATAAATAATAAACAAAAAACCCAACCAACAGGTAATCTTAAAAAATGGTAAAAAAACTTTAGAGAAAAGGTGATTAAAAATATGCAAATTATAACATTTTGCAAAAATATGCAAATTATACCGTGTTGAATAACACAAATATTTTCCTCCTATCCTGAGGCAATGATGAGCAATATTTTCTCTGAAAAATAAACATGCTAGTCAACATATATGCTGGTAATAGCAAACTGTAAATAATTTTGATGAATGTGTGCTAGCCTATACCATTGCTATAGGATATGGTAAGAAAATATAGTTGGGAAATATGATTACAGTCTATTAATGTTATACAGCTGATGTTTTAACCTTCAGCTTGGACTAATGATCACTTATGAGTACTACTGAAAATGTTGGCAACAACTCAAATAATTTGCTTCATATGTTCTGAACTGTAGATGCCTTCTAGGATTTTTGTCCATTTAAGTTTGTTCATGATGTTAAGTAATATAGACTTCCATGACAATTCTTAAATTTCTTTCTGAGGTGATCCTCAGAACAGTGAACTTTCATGAAGATTCTGTGTCCTTGTAAATCTACAGAAGAGCAAAGCTTGAACAGGGCTTGAGACATTCCAATTAATCTATAGAAAAGAACTTTCTGATTACTTTTATTTGTATCATTCATTTTTAAAAAATATCCTTTTATTTCATTACCTGTTTGGTAGAGTATATAGTCTAATTCATTTTTTGTTGGAAATTTACTTTGGCTAAATTTACTTTAGTGAAGAGGAACTAGCTGATGGCTTAATCAAGGGCATTATTATTATCCATAATAATTTCCCTAGTCATTATTACAGAAACTTATGTAGGCATTAGATAAATGGCTCAGTTATATTTCATAGGCTGTAATGTCTTCACCAGTCTATAGATTCCCTTTGCAACAAGTAAATCTCTAAGCAAAGTTCATAGTGCAAGTAAATTATGAACTTATATTAATGTAACAGGTTTTTTTCACATGAATTAATCTTAAATAAAGGGCAGTGACCTAAGTCTAACAAATTACAGGTCCCTATAACCTATTAGGAGAATAGCAACAATCTGTCTTGAGCATTCAACTCTGTTTGATTCAAAATAGAACAAACACCTCTTAACATGTAAATCCCAGAGAGTAGACTGATATATAAAAATTTTCAATAGGTCACAAAGCTGTCATTTTTAATTTAGTGTTTGTTTAGGATTTAGAGTAAAATCCACAACTGTTCAATTGTAAGGTTTAAGAGCAATGGTGTAATTCTTGTCATACTTAACATGTCATTCATAAATATATATAGATGTGTGTGTGTTTATTTATTTTCATCCTTTAAACCAAAAATTGGGTTTACTTTAAATTTTTTTTAGT
Organism: Hyperoodon ampullatus; assembly: GCF_949752795.1. Lineage (NCBI taxonomy): Eukaryota > Metazoa > Chordata > Mammalia > Artiodactyla > Ziphiidae > Hyperoodon > Hyperoodon ampullatus. Next base: position 59,350,465 of record NC_136926.1, on the reverse strand, counting down.
CTTATGAAAGTATGATATTTGTTGTCTTAAAGTTACTATGTCCTAATATTGACAAATTTTCTACAGTTTTTAACCCTAGCAATTAAAAAGTCAAACAGCAAGACCCAAAGTTATTCTGTAAACAATAAAATAACTGATTTATTTAGCAAATTTTGATTAAGAGTCTATGATGCTTACACATGAAACTGGACACAAGGAAGTGGCTGAGTAAAGCAGAGATCGACTCTGGACTGGACACAAGGAAGGGGCTGAGCAAAGCAGAGATCAACTTCCCTCATGGACTGATCTCATAGAGAAGATAGATGAAAAACTACAAACTAAACTAAACTAGACTAAATGAACAACTGCAACTGTACAAAGGGAACCTGCCCTAATGTGGAGGGTTGAGGTTAGTGAAGGCTGTAATTTCCATGAGTTTGAGTTTATGAAGCAGATGGGAGGGAAAATAAAAACTATTCCAGGCATGGGAATTGGCATGTGGGGATGCCTGTATCAGGGAAGAGGATGGTAGGTGTGCAAATTAAGAGATGTCCAGTTCTTCTCAGGGAGCATGTTGGGGGTTATGTGGAGAGATGGGACTAAAGATTCAGTCTGATTATAATAACCTGACTAACCAGGTTAATCATTCTGAATTTAATTCTAGCAGTAAGCAGAAGTAGTTGATGAAGAGTAAAAATAACAGAGTTGTATTTTTAAGTATTCACCTTGGAGTAGTATAGAGAACTATAAGGAGACAGAATAAATTGTAGGAACATCATTAAGTGGCCTTTACAGAATTTCAGGCAAAGGATGATAGCCTTCTTTGGGTTGATGAAGAGAAGTGACACACTACAAGAGTCATTTCAGATATAGAAATAAGATTTGGGGAAATATTCTAGAGTTACATATCTGGAATTATTGTTAGCATCTAGTCATGGTCTGATATTTTAGTATTTTTCATTGTCAAATTAGATATTGTTATTTTGTAAGACTATTTTATTATAAAATTTTTCCCTTAATTTTCATGAAAAGCACTCATTATTTATTTAGCTACTGTAAATATGGACTGTCTTATGTTAATTCACTCAGCTTGCTAATATTTCTATGCTAATTGAAATGAAAATTCATGTGTAGACCCTGGAAGGCTAAATACTTCAGTCAAATAATATTCTATGGTTTTTTTCAACATTACAGATACAGACTCTCAGCCCTATATAGACCAATAAATGAGAATTGCTGGAGTGCTCTTGCAAAATTACATTAAAAAACAGAAACATAGATCTAAGTTTATAAAGCTGCAAAATTTCCAAATTGCCACTCTTAAAATAAAGACTTTATAAGAAACTCCTTTTTATAAACCTTCTTTTTTTTTTTTTTGCCATGTAAAAATAGTCTCTGGCTCCAAAGTCTGTGACACAATACCTCACTCTGTTCGTGCTACCTGTTACAGTAGGAACCCTTAACCAGCCTTCTCTTTAACTCACTCATCTTGTTAACCAGTGTACCCTACTCCCATTCTAAATCTTATGATTGATGCTGACATCCAGATTACTCTCTACTTCATCTGCACTTCAGCTCTCCCCAATATGCTTATCATAAGAATTGGTGATATTGTCTCCTCAATAAGTTTATCCCAGTTTTACATAATTTTGTAATTATATAATGTAAGTATGTCACATGAACTGATAAAATATTGTGAGAAGAGAGTCAACATTTAAACTAATTTGAAAGTTTCAAAATGGTATGCTAATGATGAGTCTCAGCTCTTATACCTCTCAAGTTGTCTCTGAAATAGGGGTGGGCAAGATGGTTTAAAATTTGGCATTAAAAATCTACAATTCTGAACTCATAAATTCACAAGAATCTTAAATTCTTGCTCCACTTTAAAGATATCAAAGCTTCAAAGTATGCATTATGCATTACGGATGTTTTACGCAAAAATATAACTCCATTTGGCAGACTTATTTTTAAAAATGGGTGTGTTGGCTCATCATCAAAGATTGAAAGATAAATATGTATTTGTATGTTTAAAACGAATATAAAAAATTTAATGTATGTATCATTTAAAATTATTCCATGTTTTAACTGATGCCAATTAACCAGCATGGGGCCAGATCAGATATTTTATGGTCCTTAAAAGTCCCTGGCCACAGGACAACCCAGACACCAAATATTCTTTGAATGAATCAGCAGTAAACATTTTGTCCTCTAGATTTTTACTCCCTGGGCTAGGATCTGGTTTCTCTGATTTACAACAATCTCCACTTGACTTCTTGTCAAACAAACTCCTAACCAGATTGCTCACATCTCCCCTCTTAGCTGTCTTCTGTGACACCAGGATTCCACTGTAATTCATGACACATATCAGGATCAAACTTTTCACCTCTGCCTCATACTGTCTCAGTAGTGAGAAGTTGTGTACCTCTGAACTGTTTGGTTATTTTTCCTCTGCTAGGTACCGAGAGAGTAGTAATCAAGATAGCACCATGTGCAGGCAAACTTTTATCCAAGAGCCTGTTCTCTGTTGATGGTGCATTTCCTTGGAATAATTAAAATAGGCAATTTGACCACAGATGCATTTCTCTTGTTAATCATAAGGTCATTAGCCTTAATAAGATCAATCTGTGATTAGATTTACCATGTCTCAAACCAATGAAATGGAGCAGAGAGGAAATGAAATTTCAGTACATGTTTCATTTATCTCTAACCTTCATCTTATGCCACAAAACCTGAATAGTCTGTGCAGGTTATAAGTGCCTATCATGATGCCTAAATGATCAAAAATTCAGCAGATCAAAGAAATGCAAATTAAAATCAAAATGAGACATTACATCACACTTTTGAGAATGGCTATCATAAAAAGACCACAAATAACAAGTCCTGGCAAGGATTTTGAGAAAAGGGAAACCTCGTACACTGTTGGTGGGGATGTAAATTCGTGCAACCACTATGGAAAACAGTATGGAGGTTTCTCAAAAAACTAAAATTAGAATTACCATATGACCCAGCAAATCTACTCCTGGGTATTTAGCTGAAAAAAATGAATTCAAAAAGATACATGCACACCAATGTTCATAGCAGCATCATTTACAATTGCCAAGATATGGAAGCAGCCTAAGTGTCTATCAACAGATGAATGGATAAAGAAGATGTGGTGTATATATATATATATATATATATATATATATATATATATATATATATATATATATATATATATATATAATAGAATATTACTCAGTCATAAAAAAGAATGAAATTTTCCCATTTGCAATAACATAGATGAACTTGGATTGTACTAGGCTAAGTGAAATATGTTAGACAGAGAAAGACAAATATTGTAAGATACCACTTATATGTGGAATCTAAAACAAACAAAACAAAACTGGTGAACATAACAAGAAACAGGCTTAGAGGTAAAGAGAAAAAAAGCTAGTGGTTACCAGTAGGGAGATGGAAGGGGAAAGTGCACAACTGGGGGAGGGAGCTAAGAGGTACAAACTACTATGTATAAAATAAATAAGCTAAAATGATACATTATACAACACAGGGAATATAGCCAATATTTTATAATAACTATAATGAAATATAACCTTTAAAAATTGTGAATCACTGTTTACACATGAAAATTATATAATGTTGTACATCAACTATACCTTAATAAAAAAAGAGATGCTAAAAAAATTCAGCAGAATTACAGCAAAAGCGGGACACATAGAGAAATAACCAAAACTTATTTAATGGTCTGCTCTTATTCCTGGGATATTGAGCCAGGGTTGGCTGGATTACTGGGGATGCGACCTATTTCTTTTAATCATTATTGTCCTCTAACAGGAATGTGGGGTGTGGGTATATCTCTCCCATATATCAAGGAGTGCATAAAAACCATAAACAAACCTTATACAAGTTATATGAATTATCCAAAATAAGCAAATCCATAGAGACAGAAAGTTGATCAGTGGTTGCCAAGATATAGGGGAAGCAGGGATAAGGCATAACTGCTAATGGTTTTGAAATTTCTTTAGGCAGTGATGAAAATGTTTTGGACTTATTGGCAATGGTTGCACAACTTTGTAAATATACTAAAAAAACCCCTGAATTGTACACTTTAAAATGCTGAGTTTTACGGTATAATAATTAAATCTCAGTTGAATAAACAAAAATTTAAAACCATGGTAGTGGAACAAAATTTGCCATCCCAAAATGTGTCTCTTGGCATGAGAATTAATTTAAGCTAATTACATTTTAAGAAACAAAGATTCCTCAGCTGCCTAAAGAATCTAGATAAAGTGCCTTTTCCCAAAATAGAGTTATAACCAGAGATATCTGCAAAAATATTACCTAGGTGTGGTGGGAGTAACTAAAGATCAGGGTCCTCTCTGTGTTTCATTGTCTCCGTATGGCCCAGGAAACTTCTTTTTCCATCTCCATGTGAATTTCCCTCCTCCCGTTGGAAATTTCAAATCACTGCTGCCAACATTCTCTTTTGTCTTTAGCTGAAGATGGTATTTAAGGTGAGTGTTTCAGCCATTTGGTGGGTTACTCAGTTTTCCTGGCTCTATCCCATGTATACATGTTATTAAACCCGTGTTTGATTTTCTTTTGTTAATCTGTCTCAGGTCAATTTAATTTTTAGACCAGCCAGAAGAACCTAGAAAGGTAGAAAAAAATTTCTTCCTCCCCAAGAACATCATAAGGAGCAGGCTAAACCAGACCAATTACTTCAGAACATCTGGGACATAGACTCAGGCATATAACCAGAGAATAGTAATCTTAGCCTTTGCTCTTTCACTGACCTGCTCTTTCACATGGGAAAACCATGAAATCATAAAAAGTGAGAAGTGCAAAGATTATGTGACCCTTGTGTTCAAGCCTTAACCTGACAGTACCCTCTTTAAAATTTAACTGGAAAAAGTTTTGGGGTAACTTCAGCACCAAAGAAATGTTAGTTTGTAATCAAGCCACTGTTCTTTATGTGCAATCATGGTCAATGCCATCATGGCCAACTGACCTCCTGCTTTCACATCAACCTGTATCTTCCTGTATTTGTTTTCCTATTAATCTATCTATCAACCATTTTTATATGAATCCTTACACACTCTATCTTCTACCCTTTTGCATGCACTTTGGGTTTCAGCAGCAGTCATTTTTGGCTGAATTAGGAATAGTAGAACTGAACAATTTCAATCTGTGGATAAAACTCTTCTGGTCTCTATTTTGAAACAGCTTGAACTATCATACTCTACTATTTTTCCAATAATTTGATCACTGCTTATCTGACTTCCTCAGAAATGTGTTAAGATATGACATCATGTGACCTACATTAGCCTCTTCATATCTAACATGGAGACAATAGTCTGACCTCATGGCTTCCTGGAGCTCCACATATAATAGGTTGCCTGATGTCAAATGCTCTGATATGCCCAATAACATCTGTATTATTAAGCAAAATAATTCCTATTTCTTTCTCACTTATTGTGACCTAAATCTGCTATACAGAGAAAGGAAAATAATATGTTGTAGATGGTGTGAGAAGTGATGAATGTAAATGAAATATATTTTTGAAAGAATAAAGTTTAGGAGAAGGACAACATCTTTACGTTAATTAAGATAATAGAAACAGGGAAGGATAGACTTCACTTATATCTGACAAAGGCAAAGTTCTCTCCCCCAAAAGCATCTATATTACAATTTTACACTAAATGGAATAAAATAATGAAAAAATGTATTTCTAAAACAGTTGAGATGTATTATGTACCTAGTTCATGAAAGTATTCAGAATACGACCTGCATTTAAGCTATTGTTCTACACTTACTAGTACACTTTTGGTATACTACTAAGTCATTCCTGTCTAGTCAATGTAAGTTCTCAAACATTTCTGCATGATTCTAATAGCAGGGCAGGAAAGAGTGGGGGTAATTCCATTATAATGAAAACTGTTTGCACAATCCTTAGCAACATTTCAATTGGCAGTGTTGCCAGTAATTACAACAATTCCTGAGCAATGGTTTTGCTAAGAGTGGACTTGAGATAATATGATTTTTATATTTATTCACTAAAATTGAAAACTCACTATCAGTATTAGAAAAAAAACATGTAGAGAGTTTTATATCAGTCTTTTAATTTTTTATAAATTTATTTATTTTAATTTATTTATTATTTTTGGCTATGTTGGGCCTTCATTGCTGCTCACCAGCTTTCTCTAGTTGCAGCGAGCAAGAGTTACTCTTCATTATGGTGAGTGGGCTTCTCATTGTGGTGGCTTGTCTTGTTGCGGAGCATGGGCTCTAGGCACGCGGACTTCAGTAGTTGTGGCTCACGGGCTCTAGAGCACAGGCTCAGTAGTTGTGGTGCACGGGCTTAGTTGCTCAGCGGCATGTGGGATCTTCCCGGACCAGGGCTCAAACCCATGTCCCCTGCAGTGGCAGGCAGATACTTGACCATTGTGCCACCAGGGAAGCCCTATATCAGTCTTTTAAAACCAAAGAAAGTGGCAACAATTATTTCTCCTTCCTCCTATGAGCCAGTTCTGCTCTAAAAAGGCCTTTTTGATAGAACATGGAGAAAGCACTGACTCATGGGATGGACAGGAGATCAAGGACCTAATAATGTACTGAGAAATTCAGTTAAAAGACTATATGATTACATACATATCTCATTAAAATTAAAAAAAATAAAAGAACAATGAAAATTCAAAATATATTTAGCTTCAAATAGTAAGAGATTGCTGAAAAACTAAAAACTGACCAAGCCTATATAACACAGAACTTGTAAGAGAGTCTGCATCTTGGATAAGAAAGAACATGCTTCATAAGAGGGATCATGTGCTAGACTAAATGTCATGTATTTATATGGTTTATTTTGAAAGTTGATAACCTCTAGAAATTTTATTTACTACATATTTTTTAAATGTATAATACCACTGTTATTGATTTCTGTCTTTACTCCTCTACAAGACTTTTTTCTTGTGACTTAAGAAATATCAGGAATGTAAAGCATGTAGTTTGAAAGGAAAGCCTTTTCAGGAAATTTGTGACCCTTTCTTTTCAAGTCTAGAGTGATCGAATTCCTTTTGGAAGAAAAGGAAAGCATGATGTCTGCGTTCAGCCTGGAACAGTGTAGCTGGAAGGACTCTAGATATTATCTGGTCTCTATTGTTATTCTTTAGCACTTTATTTTTTAAATACCACTATTTCTGACACTTCTTTTAAACTTTTATTTATAGAGACAATAATTAAAATATTTTTATATACAGCACTGGGAATCACAACTAAATTTGGAAGTATTTGATGCTTTAGGGGAGACTCTCTGGGAATATCCCAAGCCTTTAAAGTTGTTGTTTACAAAGATAGCAAGGCCTTTCCATGGCACATCTTGGTGATTCCATAAGAAGCAAATGGTCTTAACCAAATGTGGGACCCCTGATGTCTTTTTAAACATTCTTGTCCCTGATAGGCCAGAATCAGAGGGCTATGGTAGTCAAACTAGCACTGGCTCCTCTACAAATGCCTCCCATACTTTGATAATGTCCTCTCATATTTCCAAAGTACCCACTGTGTCTGTGTATATCATCCACTTTTAGATAACACTTAGATGACTCACTATTCCATAAAATATCTTCTCCTTTTAATCACTGATTCTTGGACTCTCTTTGTCATGAATCAATATCATAATAAAGAATAAGCCTTTTGGTAATTATATATGATATATCATAGCTTACAGATAAACATGATAAACTGTTAGCATATGTCTATTTTCTCTCTTTCAAACCATATTAAAATTATATTGAAAGACTAAAACTTGATATTGAAAGACTATAACTATACTCACAAAGACAAAGAGGATAAAGATGAGATTGCAACATATTTTTGGAAGAAACAAAGTGAATGGAAAACTACAAAGTAGGTGTCTGCAGAGAAACACAATGAAAAATAATGCAATTTACTCTGAGGGTTCCTGGAAAACCTGAGAAGTGGAGCTATAATGTACTGAAAAAAAGTGGGAGCATAAAACTATAAAAAAAAGAAAGGGATGATAAAAAATGCAGGATAGAGTTTACCTCAGGAAAAAGAACCTTGTTCTCAGGGAGAGATATATAGGAAATGTCAATAGTATGAGTAATATTTTATTTCTTAAGCTGGGTGGTGGCCTTTATTATCTCATACATTACTGATGCAATATATATGTATAACATGTATATATACATATATAATTTTGTATTTAATAAAATTGTAAGAACTCTTTTATTAACTAAAAGAGGATGAGGCTTGGGGTTAATTTAGAGGAAATGGCTGAAAATTTATGCAAAAGGATAAAGTATTGGGAGGAGTATGATAGGAAACTTGTATTTTTTGGTATCAGCCTTGAAATATGATTCAGTTTTTTACATCTTGTACATGAATTGTTTTAATTAAAAAAAAATACTTAGAACTGCTAAGAAATGCTTCTCTATCATGTAGATATAAGTGAGAAGCAGATATTTATGCTTTCCTTCTTGTGTATACATAGGCCAAACCCTAAGAAAACTCCTTTTTGGGAACACATTGGAATGCAGCTCAACTAGGATGGAGATTCTGTTGATTTTTCCTTTTATATTCAACCAAATTGATTCTGCAAATGTTCTCTCCACTGGGGTATACAGTTTTCAGGCTATTAAATCCAAAGCCCCATGTCATTTCTGTCCCTCTGCATGTCCTTTTTTCAGTTTCCTTACCACCCTTGAGTCAAAGAATGCCACATCATCTGGTATTCTCCTCCCTACCCCTATTCTTTCTGAAGCAGGGAGATGTGTATAGTTCTTTTTGGCCTGAAAGCCATGGTCTATATCACAGAGCATCTAATTAGTGTTCCTAGTTTTGAGTATTGCTGCAGCAATCTCTATTTTAATTTCTCCCCAGCTGTGCAACTGGCTGGAACACAGATAGGAAGTAGAGCTGTGGGAAATAAGAATTAAAAAGTAAGTGGAAAAACCAATGAAGCTTTAACAAGAGCAGAGTTGCTCTGAGAGTTCTAAGCCCCCAAAGTGGGCAGGATTCTCTGAATTTCTCATTTCCTTTCTTATGCTTCGGGGTATAACTGTATCTTGAGGTGAAATGGAGAGGAAAGTGAAGGGCTAGAGGGTAACTTGGGAGAAGTGTTCTCCTATCAGAATGTTTTACGTACTTTAGGTTTGTTCCAGCTGATTGAGCAATACCCGAAATAAAGTATTTTTCTCTTAATTTTTCTCTTATTAAGATGACCACATAATTTATCATCCAAATCAGACATTTTTCAGGATATAAAGGATGTATTAATAAACAACCAAGACAAGTCAAGCATAATCCAGGACTCCTTGGGCAAACTGGAATATTCCTTAATTTACATTCTGCCCAGGCCCATTAGCTAGAGCACATATACACTTCCTGTACTTGTATTTTCTGTCCTGACTTACATTCTCATCCTCCTATCTGATGCAGCTCATTCTTAGACTTATAATTCAATAATAAGAGGCCTGTTTGTCATGGCCCTAAAACCTGCCACGCTGGTAATTTACACTAAATGGCAAACCCTTCCATGCTCCTGTTGACTTCAGACTATCATTGAGGAAGATCAGATATCAAAGATTAATTTACCTGAGTGTAAATTCATAATAGCCAAACCTCCTCTAACCAAGTTCTCTAATGCCTTTGAACATATGAACAACATGTCAGGCTATTGAGTGTGTGTCTATATATATATATATATATATATATATATATATATATATATATATATATATATATATTTGTAAAATACCTGGAGGAGTTATTTAGTTCAGGAATTTAGTTATAGGACAAAAACCAAAAACATGGTAAAAGTAATAGCACCTCTAGGAAAAGGACTACATACATTTTATTTTTCTGTTTACTTAGGTACATTTTATATATGGCTATTATGAACATTGGACAGAAGTGTTCTGTATTAATCCTCAGTTCTTCTGCATTTCACTGTCCTGATCCAGTTCAAGCTATACTTCATCCACATGACACTGACTCTCTTTTGTATGTCTAACTACTTTGCCTGCCTCATGCTTACTACGCTGGAATAGTGGCAGTGTTGCTGATTCAGACCTCACTCTCGGTACAGAAAATCCTTCATTTTTATACCTGTGCCTTTTAAATTTCCTATTAAGTCCAATCTTCATTAGTGGTTTCTAAGGAGCTTCTTCCCTCTAACATGCTGTGCACATTGAGTCATGAAATGTCACAGGGAGTAACAAACGTCAATACAGGAAATACAAAACAAATTCCATTTTCTTAATGTGTTCAGCCATGGGAAATGAAAGATTCATTTATTGAATTGTAAAGAATCAACTGATCACAACATTCACAGTTTGACTGGGATTCCACAAATGGATTAATCAATCCAGCTGTCAACCTTGTTTTCATGACAAAGGAATTCAGTTTGCTCTCATTTGTCTTCTTTCCAAATGGAACTACTTAGTGATTCACTGTCTATGCAACTCATTCCAGCTAACTTGCCTTTAAGAATATTCTTGTGTGCTCCTGCAGGGTCAGTTTCCTCTATATCCACATGTCTAAATTATATTCCTAGGTCAAGAACTAATACAAATCTAGCTCTTCCATGAATCACCCTCTGATCTGTTCAGCTGGAAATTCTGTAGTGTCTCCTTATATTCATAGTTATATTTTTTATATTAAAATATAAGAGAGTGAGAAGGCTGAGAGATCCCTTCTCTTCCTTGACCCATGTCATTTCCGGTCTTGCCAAACAAAGAAAGTCTATAACAAAGATGGAAAAAAAAAATAAGAAAGGCTGTCTTCTTTTGTGCTTCTAACAGCTTAGGTCAGGAAATTTAAGGGTATTAAGGGATAGTCAGGGTTCATTTGAACAGGCATTTTTTTTTTTTAATCTTTGGATCTTAACTGACTGACTGATTCCTCTTTCATTTGCATCTTTTTTGAACTGGCAGAGTACTTTATCTTAAACCTTCTGCAGCAAGAATTATATTTTTGAGATTTTAGGTCAATATTAGCCTTGGTCATTCCAGTTCCTAGTTGTTTCACAACGCCCTGAATGAGAACAAAGTTGACAAAATTCAGTTTGAAGAGCTTCTTAACTGTTTAACAAGAATAGTCAGTTCTATCCCTAAAATAATATCCCCTAAATTAATAATATCCCCTAAAATTAATAATTTTATTAATAATAGGTAATAATATTCACATATTAGCAAATAACAAAATAACTAGTTTTTAACCAATGGAATCTCTCTGAAGTGCAAGTATACTACACATGATTAAGTAGAGCATTTAAACAATCTACCTTATAATTAGTATAATAACTGATAGGAAATGTTAGACTCACTGAATTTTAAAAGAGAGTAGAAGAATTCCTGAACACAAGAATTTTAATGAGTGTTTAATAGAGTTGTAACAGACTTACTGGAAAGATGGGATATAGAAAGATATTGGCTACATTAGGGACTTTCAAAGTGGGTCCTAGACCAGCAGTATCAGTATCACCTGGGAATTAGTTAGAAGTGCCAATTCTGGGGCCCAGCAATCTGTGTGAAGAAGCTGTCTGGGTAATGTTAATTCATGCTAGAGTTTCCAAACCACGGGCCTATATTAGGAGTTTGCTAAAAGCTTGACTTTTTGATACTAATGTCATAATGGCTTACAAGTTTTTACCCCTTTAGATAAAATTTCTATATTTTTTCATAATGTCCATATATCATGCTCAGTTTATTTAATTTTATATTTGAAAAACTTTAGTTTTTTTTTTAAGGCTAATGTGTGATTACATAAAATGTGTGTCCAAAGTATACATAGCATTTAACATTTGCTTCTGTATGATTTTTTAAAAAGAACTAAGAGTTAAATAAAAACATTTCCAAATCAGTGCTTCTTTGTCTACAGCAAACCCATTTATCTGATATCCCCTTATCTGTGTTTTCTCATGCAAATATTTCAAATGGTATAACGAGCATAATATCTGTCAAAAAATATTTTGACAAACTTTTTATTTGTTGATAAACTGATTTGTTCTTACTGTCAGATATACTCTGTGTAGCTTGCTCATCTTATAAACACAATCTTATAAGCACTCATCTTATAAGCACAAGTCTGAAAATAAAATAAAATGTATGCTTTAAATAAATAAATAAATAAATAAAAGACCAGAAGTTAAGAAAGATCACACTTAATACAAAATAATCACAGAAATAAACCTAATTAAATATAACATTATAACTGCCTGATTGAAATAAACATGTTTATTCTGTCAAGGGAAACACTTAACAACAAAATCCATGTTTACTCACGTAGGTTTTGTAGTGTAGTTGCAAAAACTCGGCCTCTGTTCACCAGTGCTGTATAGAAACATGGAGATAGAGCTTCGGGTGATGTAGAAAAGAGTAATTTTTATTGCTTTGCCGGGCAAAGCGGGCCACAGTGTGCTAATGACCTCAGGACTGAGTGACCCACCCTGGAGTGGGTAGTGAGGAATTTTATAGTGTTCAAGGAGCAGGGTGCAATTCTCGGATTGGCTGGCATCAAGGTGAAGTTTTAATCATCATCAAACTTTTGGTTTCAACTGGTCTAGTGTCTATGTGCTTGTGGTCAGCAGTTTTCATCTGGTGGGGATCTGCTTCCTGTAAAAACAACTTAGGAATATGTGTCAGGCCTTTATCTACATCTTTCAGGGAACTGGGAGTTCAGTGATTCTGCAATGTGACAGAATTATAGTCCAAATTGTTACCAGTTCCCGAGCCCAGCAGCTATTCTTTGTTTCTACATCTTCACATTTCCTAATCATTAACTCTTAAGCCAGCATTTTACTTCAAAAGACAAGGTCACAGGGGCTTGTACACAGTTTCAGTGTCAAAAACATATGCCCATTTCACACAGTGTTGTTGCCCAAATTCTCAGAGGTATGATCAGCCTGCAGTGTTTTAATGGAAGGAATATTTCCTAGTCTTCTTTGACTCTTCAAAGAAGAATTATGACCTAAATGAGTGTTATACTTATATCCCAACATTTTCTCTCCCATGGAACAAGAAAATAAGTTAAAAAAAACAAAACCAAAAATAAACAAACAAAGAAAACTAGATTCACTCATTGGCCATGTATGTTTGTAGAATAGGATTACCCTTTGCAGAATATCTGTTAGGGAATTGATATCCATGAGCAGTTTAAGTTAATGTTAAAGGGTCAGTGACATAAATGTACCTATAAAATACCTAATCTAAACAAGTGTTAAAGTCATCAGATGGAAAAAATTACATTTGAGAAAAAACAATGTTAGATAGTAACCTACCACATTCAATAATATAACTATTAAGGAAAATGTTGTGAAATGCTATTTTATAAACAAAAGAGAACAACACACAAACACTAATGCTTGAGTTTTAGTAGTATGCAATAATTAAAATAATCACTCTCAAAACTCCTTTAATTATTGTAATTGCCTTCTCACCTCTCCTAAAAAGGCTTAATGGAGAGAGACTTTCCAGAGTGATATAATCTCTCTCCTAGGATGATTGAAAATATTGGCTCTTTTAAATTATATATTTTCATGGAAATATGTGTGATCCAGTAATGCATCCTTTGAGTGTTTGAGCTGAAAGGATTCCTAGCATCTCAGAAACTCAGAGTAGAGCCCCCAAATTGGTGACTTGTGGGCATACCTTCTCCTGTCCATATAGGGTTTGTTTGTTTGAAGAGCTAATGTTAAACAACACCAACAAAAAATCTGTTTTGAATATTTTTTCAGTCTTGATATCAGGAGATTTCTCACAAAAATCCAGAATTCTGGCCCTCCCTATCCTACCATGTGAACATAGTACATTGAGGCTGAATGGAGTCTGCCTCATTGAGATGTGTACTTGCTCTTCAAATCACAAGTGCCCACTTGGCCAACACCCTTTCCTCAGACTCAGCGGTCACCTGCCCTGTTCTATGCATAGCCCAGAGATTAGGGGATATAGCTGCAAATAAAAGGGAAACAAATCTCTAACCTTAGTAAGTTTACATTGTAGTAGAGGAAACAGACATATATAAACAACCAAACTCAATGGTCTGTTAGATGAAATGGAAACTATGGAGAAAAAAATAGCTTGGAGTGCGTGTGTGTGTGTGTGTGTGTGTGTGTGTGTGTGTGTGTTAGGAGGGGATGATTAATAGGGCAGTCACAGAAGGTCTTTCTGGAAGGTAACATTTGAATAAAGCCCTGAAAAAGATGAGGGGGTGTGCCACGTGGACATTTGCAGGCAGAATGACTAGGTAGTACTACAGCCTTGACACAAGAGCTTGACCAGCATATTTGAGGCACAGAGAAGAGGCCAGCATGGCTGGAGTGGGATGAGCAAGAAGAATATAATAAGACATATGATCAGACATGTAATGGATGAGGGACAGTCTGCATAAGGACTTGTGACCCATTGTCAAGACACTGTCATTTCCACTGAATGACATGGAGAGCCAATAGCCAGTTCTGAGCAAGGAAGGGGACCTGATCTGGCTTTCGTTTAAGAGGCTCACTCTGAACATTGTGTTGATAACAGACCTGGGAGGAAGGAACAAATGTAAGAGCAAGAAGAGCAGCTGGGAGGCTACTGCAATAAAATAAGTCAGAGGAGGTGGTGACTTGCACCAAATTGGTATCAGTGGTAAAAGAAATTTGTTGGATTATGGATATATCTTGAAGGCAGAACTGACAAAATTTGCTAATAGATTTAATGTGAGGTACAGAAAAACAAAGAGAGAAAAGTCAAGGATGACTCCATAATATAGAACCAAAGCAACAGGAAGTTAAAGTGACAGTTAACTAAGAAGAAGAAGACTACATGAGCAGTGACATCCAATTGAATATTAAGTATACTAGAAGGCAATTAATTGAATTCCTAGGCAGAGAGTTCAGATGCTGAGAGTCCATCTTCCCTCTACTGTCCCAATGTTGGGACTCATATATAGAAGAAGTTGAGACCTCACAGCATTATCCAGTCTGTGCACCAGAGAAAAGGAGTTCATATGCCAAGCCATATCAAGAAGTTGTTACATAATTAATTGTTACTTCTAGGGATTGTTGCTACTTTGAAAAAGGCAAATGGTAAACCAGTGCAAGTATTTGATATATTCATTATTTTGTTAACTTGAGCAATTCAGTTAATAACTTTAAAAAGACATCTAAGTAGTTACATTTAAAATGATGCTTCAAGGATTTGAGTACCAGTAAGAAAAGTGCTTATTTTTTTTTATAAACTGATAAATGGAAATGAGAAAAATAAAAGTACCTATCACAATAATCACAGTTCTGACAACAACTAGCTGTGTAACTTTGACATGTTTCTTTTTTTTTTTTTTTTTCGGTACATGGGCCTCTCACTGCTGTGGCCTCTCCCATTGCGGAGCACAGGCTCCGGACACGCAGGCTCAGCGGCCATGGCTCACGGGCCCAGCCGCTCCGCGGCATGTGGGATCTTCCCGGACCGGGGCACGAACCCATGTCCCCTGCATCGGCAGGCGGACTCTCAACCACTGTGCCACCAGGGAAACCCTGACATGTTTCTTAACCTCTCAGGTTCTTAATTTCTCTTCTCTTTAGTTTCTTAGTCCCTCTTTCATAAGGTTGTTCTAAAAATTAAGTGAAAAAATATGTATATAGTCACAGAATAACACCTGACTAATAATAATACAGTAGTATCACTGTATTGTAATGTTTAGTAATGCTAGTCCTTAATTCTATCTAAATGTGCTAGATATTAGTGATATTTTAAAGCAAATAATAAAATATTACATTTGTCTAACACTTTTTCCCCATAGGAAATTCATTCACAAAAATCCTGTTTGTTAGGAAGGGTAGAGCTCCTCATCACCTGTTCTGAAAATGAAGAAACTGGGCCTGAGAGGACTATTACTTACTCAAGGTTACATAATGAGTTGGTGGCAGAGTTTCTGTTCTTTCAAAGAGACCCGATTTCCCATGGAAGATCCTGCAATGTGGGACTGCAGTGTTCTGAGACTGTTGTTCTTCAAGTTCTGATTATTTATTGGTAATTGATATGGCCAACATTGTAAATGGGTAAGTGAGTAACAAGAACAATGACTTCAAGGAAAGTATTTTTAGAAAAATTTGTTTACATGCCTTATTCTGGTTTTACTTGTATTGTTTTAAGGAATTCATTACCCTTTGCTAATAAATCACTTCATATTATATCTATGAGCAGCAAGCACTGAAAGCTTCATCCCTTCTAGGAAACATACTTGCCTGTAAACAGAAACTTTTGATTCTTTAACTCAGAAAAATAAGTAATTCTAGTTGGGGGGA
Source organism: Hyperoodon ampullatus (assembly GCF_949752795.1). NCBI lineage: Eukaryota > Metazoa > Chordata > Mammalia > Artiodactyla > Ziphiidae > Hyperoodon > Hyperoodon ampullatus. The sequence goes on along the minus strand of NC_136926.1, from coordinate 59,334,180 downwards.
GAGGTCATTGAGAATGGCTTTTAGTGTCCCTTAAATCACACCAGGTTGACAGTTTCCTATCCTAAGGAAACCGTGCAGCCAGTCTATATTCTTTCATAACAGAAGCTTTTGGTTCTCACCATACAAATCTGCTTAATAAAATGATACACAACCATTGCTCATTTCTCTTTTGCTTCTGTAGTCTCAGTCTAGTTATATATCCTTCCCCACATTCAAGATCAAACTTTTCCTTTTCTCCCTTAGATGTGGTTTAAAATTCCCCTTATGCTGAATAATGTCTGTAAGCCAAATATATATGTTAGCAGCCTGAGTGTCAAGCCTGATGGAATTAATGCAATTTTCCAAGATAAAACTAGGAATAAATGGGACCTGATTTACACTATCAGAGGGTTGCATTCAAAGTCTTAGGATAGTGGGATTTTGTACAATGAAATAAACGGCATTGCTGCTCTAAGAGTCAACAAATTGACCAATGCACAAGAATTACTGTCAGATAAAGTTAAATTCAAATCATCATCCTTCCACTCACTGTATGTGACCTTGGTCAAAGTATGTAATATTATTCCTGAGTTTCATTTCCCTAACCTGTACCTTTCAATATTGTTGTATTAAAGAAAAAAGCTCATGAAAGAGCCATATAAACTGTAAAGAACTTTGTATAAAGTGTGATTCTCCATTTCCTTAACAAATGTTTGTGGAGGACCTAATAAGTTCAAGACAAAGGCAACTTACCAGGTAGCCCACATTGCAGTAGAGAGTGTAGAACAAGGATATATATATATATATATATATATATCCCTATATATTCTATTAGGTCAGTTTTATATTTTATCTCTTTCAAGCAAATCAGAAGCAGTCTATCTTGTGTGTTACTATCAACTTTTTATCAGAGTAGTTCAATATTTCTCTTGATCTTTTTGCCTAAATATAAATAGAATATTTTTCATTATTGTAGTATCATCCTTCAGTTGATAATGCTAAATTCTAACACTGGAGTGGACAGTTGGCTATTTGTGGAAACAAAATCATCTCCTAAAGTGTGCTTTAAGGTTGAAAATTGGTTATCTTGTGAGGTCTTCTTTTAACAACTTTGAAGGCGCTGGGAGCAGGGAAAAAGGGCTTGCAAATTTCAGAAATACCTACCAAATGTGTTAATCTTTCCTGAATCCTGAAAGCTAGGTAAAAAGGACTTACTTTATAGTGCCATTTTTTTTGTTTTGTTTTGTTTTTTGTTTTGTTTTTTTTTTTGCAGTACGCGGGCCTCTCACTGTTGTGGCCTCTCCCGTTGCGGAGCACAGGCTCCGGACGCGCAAGCTCAGCAGCCATGGCTCACGGGCCCAGCCGCTCCGCGGCATGTGGGATCCTCCTGGACCGGGGCATGAACCCGCGTCCCCTGCATCGGCAGGTGGACTCTCAACCACTGCGCCACCAGGGAAGCCCCTATAGTGCCATTTTTTAATTCCCCATCTAGAGATCTCATGAAATACATGAGTTCACACTTATTCAGTCTCATTTCAAATATCTCTGGGACTGGCATTTCTACCAAAAGACATTCTGCATGTGTTCTTAAAAGTCCCTTGTTTTTACTTTCCTTAATTGTTCTTCTCCCATTATTGTGTCCCCTCAGTCACACTCAATGCATTATCTCTCTTCTCATTTATAGCTTTCAAATATCACATTTCAAACATCTATTGTATCAAGTGGAGCACAGCTACTTTTTCCTCTTTTTCTCACATCAGTCATGTTACCTCTGTGCTAAATACTGAACTCTTGGAATACCTCAGTGACCCATATTTGAACACCTTTCCATTTTTCTACTCTGTGCCTGATGCTGAGGTTTTGTTAACACAAGGCAATTTTCTACAACCATTGGAGACATCTGTTAGAGGTAGAAAACTCTTCAGGCCTGGGCCTTGTCTTACATTTGCCGCTCAAATAACCATGGCCAATCCTTTGCTTCTTGAAGTGTTTTGTTTATCCTATTACTTCCTAAAATAGTCACAATTACTATTTCCTGCGTTCTTGATCTGATAAGTTTGGGTTAGCTTTTATTTGTCCCTTATGTTTTTTTCTCTGTTTTTCACAAATTTGTGTATCTCCCTGAGATAGTCCATCTTTGTCATATGAACTCCCTTTCCTATTCAATCTAGATTTGAGAAAATTGAATCCAACACTGAGATATGTAGAGCAGGAAGCTTTGTGGTTAGTTGATAACTAAATCAGCTTTGCAGATTGTTTTGATGTTCTCCAGAGCACATCTCCTACTTATCTTCTTTTTCTCTCCGACTTACCTCTCAATCCATGTGTGCCAGACTGCTTGCCACAATATTGCTAGGAGAGTCAGGCTCTTATCATCCCCTTTGTCAGCTTCTCTGATATACCTCTAAAGTTCAAGTAATATAAAACATAATTTGAGGATCACTCTGATAATAGTACTCTCCACCTAGGTGGACATGTTTTCAAGGACTTTTGCTAACAAAATTGATGGCCAAATTTTTCAGTAATAAAACATTGAAATTAGGGTTTGTTATTTTGGTTTCCACGAAGATGGAAAAAAAATGATATGAGGGAAATAGCTAGTAATTTTTAGTGGCAAATCACTTTAGAACCAAACATAAGACATTTTTTACACATTATATCATTTAATCTACATGTTGGTGGTATTAGAGAGGCATTGATTTTTCCATATTGCAGATGAAGAAACAGATAGAGAGAGAAATGAAAAACTTGTACAGCAAATTAAAAGTTATGTTTATGGGGCTCTTAAGTCACGGTCTCTTCATTATATCACCTGTACTCTGTCCTTGATATGGAGTTGGAGTGGCAAGACTGCCACATGTAATGGAAGAACATATACTTAGGTGTGTAATTGATGTTCTAAGTGTAATAATTCATAAAAGATGGAGATCACAAAGTGGTGAGGAGTCAGGAAAAGTGTGTGGGAGGTTAGAAAAGTTTGTAATGTCTCTGATTTTTCATTTCAGTAGTCTAAAACTTCTGAAAATGGTCTATATTTATGAGTTCCCTAAACTAAAAAAATATCCTCTTGTACTTTTTGTATTGTTTCGAATTCTTAAAAGGAAACTTCCTAATATTGTTCAGTGTAACTGGAAATGTGTCTTCTATTTTTGTTACGACAAAATCTGGTTGGGAAATGGAAGTTTATACCCATCCTGACAACTTCGTAAGTTAAATGAGAATGCACCTGATAGTGTGACTTTTAAAGTATCTTCATTTATTAGTTATTCAGAACATGCTATTGTCTAATATTATATATCAGAGACTCTTGTGTGAAGGCTATCATGTTGAACACACTCGACAAGTCTTCTGCCTTCTTGGATCTTAGAGTCCAGCAGTGTACCACAGACAATTTCAGTAACACTGTTTATTATGTGTTATGATAAGCTAGCCCAATGCATTATGGCACTTAACTAGCCCTGAGACATTAGTATACAATGAAATCTAAAAGACTTTCAGGCAGCAGACTTCTGCAAAAAAGAAAGAGAGAAATGGGTGTTTGCACTAGGGTTGATGTAAGGGATTCCATTAGTATAATACAATTCCCACCTGAGCAGGGTTCTCATTTATTCATCCCTGGTCCACTCTACTGTCTTGTGAAGCAGTTCAGAATTACCTCAACATCTGTTATGCTGTCTTTATTGAGGCTTTAAAACCCACATCCGGATATCCCCCATCTAGATTTTCCACCTCCCTTAAAAGGATCAGCAGGGCTTTGAGCTAAGGTGGAGGAAAGGAGTGTCACTTGTCCCAGATATTCCTTTATTTAATTATTCTGACAAACAGGCCCTGGTCCACTGTTTTTCTATATGCTAGTGACTTAGTGTTTAAAAACTACTAAGACTACACTAGGAAGCCTTCCGATAATCTGTCTTTGTTTTGTTTTGTTTCACCTTTAATCTCCTAGAAAATTTAAGGTACTGTTTTCATTATTTTGTTTTCTAATGGTATTTATATATTTAAGAAAAAAATCTGGGATTATAATTGTATTTTGAGATGGGGGGAAGAATGGGGAAATTGCCTACCATCATAAAGAGCAAATTTTCAATTTTAAAATATTGATTCAATAGAGATTGTTTTAGAAAAAAATTGCTTCAAATTTCTAAATATACTGGGCACCAAAGTACATTTTTAAAATAATAAAGCTGATATGTTAGATGGGAAATATATTAGTATCTATGATTTTTTATTAACTACTGAAACTTATGATTTATATGAACTATTATCTTCCCTATTGAATCCACTTTCAGGCATCTCACAACACTATGACAGTAGCCAACTTTGATAGTTTTAAAACTCAGTTTTCCTCATTATCTTACCTTTACCCATTATCTTTATATTTTTACTGGCTTTTTAACCTCCTGTTATTAACCTGTATTTTGGAATATTTACAGTTGAATATGTAATTTTTAAATTATTACATTTTAAATACCTAGATGAAAATTATCTTAAAATCACCAAATTAGTATTTTAAAACTTTTATGTTATTGAGGAGCTAACTGAGTCTGAAAGTGGAATGAAGCACAGTTACATTTGTATAACCAAATTATTTGGTAAAGCAGTTACTGCAGAAAGTTGAAATAATTTGGGGCAAACAATAACTGTTCTGTATTCAAAAAATTAATATATTGGTATACAAGGTTGCAAAATAATTTTTTAAAAGAGAGAGATTGGCTGATTTGAGGACACAAATTTTACTGATTTTACTTGTGTAGACATGTTCTCTAAAAGTTTAAATTTTCAAAAGTTTTTCCTAAAAATTTTATTAAAAATTGACCAATTAAAATATATTCTTATATGTCTTCAAAAATCCTGTACTGTTAGAAGCTTTCTTATTTCACTGTTCCAGAACACGGACATTCTCTGAGGACCAAGTATAAAAATGTATTTACTTGAAATGACATTTATCCATTCAAACAGCAACAATTTAATTGAAATTTCCATCTACCCAAAATCTACTAGGCAATATAAATATTAAACACAGTTTAAGCCTTGATGTTGACTCTCATAAATGTTTAAAATCTACTTCATAAAACAAATCTAACTCACTTAAATAATAACAACATGATAAAGATAGAACTGCTAATTTTTGAGACTCATAAGTGATGAAAATATATAAAACAGAACAATTATTAATAAGGGCTGGGCCCATTAGGCATATATGCATAAGAGAAGAAAGAATGGGGGCGAGGCCAAGATGGCAGAGTAGGAAGACCCTGAGCTCACCTCCTCCTATAGGCACACCAAAATTACAACTATTTACAGAGAAACTATTGAGAAGAAAGACTAGAAGACTGCAGAAAATGTCTCTACAACTAAACAAATAAGGAACCATGATAAGATGAGTAGTAGTAGAGGAGAGATACTGTCAAGACCCATACCAGCAGATGGGTGATCCACAAACAGGATTATTACAAGTGCAGAGGTTTTCCCTAGCAACAAGTTTTCCAAGCCCCACAGAGCTCCCAAGCCCAGAGGTCCTGCACCAAGAAGACAAGCCCCCTGAATGTTTGCCTTTGAAGGCCAGTGGGGCTTACGTTTAGAAGAGACAGAGGGTTGTGGGAAATAGAGAATCTACTCTTAAAGGGGACATACAAAATCTCACATCCTCTGGGACCCAAGGAAGAAGCAATATTTTGAGAGAAGCCTGGGTCAGCCTTACCTGCTGATCTTGGAGAGTCTCCCAGAGAGGAAGGAGGCAAATGAACCTCACTATTGGGACATAGACACTGGAGACAACAGTTCTGGGTAGTTCCTTCTACCATGAAGACACTGGTCCTGGCAAGCAACATTTTGGAATCTTCTCTCTCGCTTATTAGCACCATGATGTGGGCAGGCCTGTTGGCACCAGTACTGGGACACATTGGGCCAAGAAACTAGACAAGTGGAGACACAGCCCCACCAACAACAGGCTGGCTGCCATAAGACCTCTTCAGCCAGGAGCTGCCTTGAAACCTGATCTTTTCCACCAGAGGGTCAATGACCCAACCCCCCACACCAGTGTGCCAGCTCTATCCCTGAGGTACCCAGAGCCCAGAAGCTGGAGACCTCAGGACATGGCTTGGCCCACAAGTGAGCAAGCACTAACCCCTAGACCAGCCTCACCTACCAGTGGAGAAGCATCAGCTCCAGGACTGGCAGGGCCCCAGTCCTGTCCACCATTGAACCAACACACCAAATGCAGGACCCTCAGGGACCAGCAACCAGAGACCTCCAGGGACCAGGACCACCCACTAATGAGTGGACTCTAGCCCCAGGAACAACTTGTCCTTGGCCCTGTTCATTAGAGGGCCAACACCAACTCCAGGAACCCCAAGCCCTTCAGCTAAAGATCACAGGACATGGTGTTGCCTACCAATAGGCCAGCACTAGGCTCAGGACATGGCCTAACCCACCAGTGGTAGACACCAGTCCCAGGATCACTGTAGCCCTGTAGCTTGCTATGTCAGGATGCAGCCCACATACCAGCAGACAGGCACTAACCCCAGGACCCCAAGGGCCACAGCCCCACACAACTGTAGCCTGACACCAGTAGTAAGACACTTTGGACACCTCAGACAGCTGCCCTAGGATCCAGCCCTACTCGCCACTGGGCAAATACCAGGTTTGAGCCACTCTGGACCACACAGCCAGCTGTGTCAGGAACCATCCCTGCCCTCTAACAGGTCAATGTTAGATCCAGGATCCCCAACACCTGTAACCACCCAACTCTGAACATAGCTACACCCAGAAGTGGATCAGTACTAGCCCTGGGACATCCCAGGGCCCACTCACTAACAACCAGCAGTCTCCACACAAGACAAGGACTGGCAACCAATGACTGGAGGCCAGCAACACCTACCAGATCATCCAGAGTGGTCAACCCACCACAAAGCAAAGGCTCACACAACCAACACAGGTGTACCACTAGAGAATATAGCTCTGATGACCAGAAGATAATACACAGCTGAGATGCATAGGATGTCTTCTATAAAAGGCAGATTCTCAAAGGTTGGGTAATGTAACCAACCTATCAAATACATTGCAATAAAAACAGCAAATTCAGTAAAATTAGGTGACAGAGAAATGTATTAAAAATAAAGGAACAAGATAAAACCCAAGAATAACTAAGTGAAATAGGTATAGGAAATCAATTCAATAAAGATTTCAATGTAATGAATGTAAAACTGTTCAAAGGTCTCAGGAGAAGAATAAATGAACAGAGTGAGAAGTAAGACATTTTTAACAAAGGGTTAGAAAGTATAAAGTAAAACCAGAGATAAAAATTACAATAACTGAAATACAAAATGCACAAGAAGGAATTTACAATAGATTAGTTGATACAGAGGAATGGATGAGAGAGCTGGAAGACAGAGTAGTGTAAATCACTGAAGCAGAACAGAAAAAGAAAAAGAAAGTTAAAAGAAATGAAAAGAAAAATAAAAAGAAAAGCTTAAGAAATTTAGGGACACCATCAATGGCACTAACATTCACATTATAGAGGTCCCAGTAGGAGAAGAGAGAGAAAGGGGCAACAAACATATTTGAAGACATAATATCTGAAAACTTCCCTAACATGGGATAGGAAACAGACAATTCCAAACAAACAATTCCAGCAAGTACAGAGATTCTCCAAAAGAATCAACTCAAAGAGGAACACACTAAGATACATTGAAAGTAAAATGGTAAAAACTAAAATCAAAGAGAGAATATTAAAAGCTACAAGGGAAAAGCAACACATTTCCTGCAAGGGAACTCCAATAAGCTATCAGCCGGTTTTTGAGCAGAAACTCTGCAGGCCAGAAGAGAGTGGCACAATGTAGCTAAAGTGATGAAAGGAAAAAACTTACAACCAATAATCTCTCCCCAGCAAGGCTTTCATTCAGACTTGATAAAGAGATCAAATTTTTATAGACAAGAAAAAGCTAAAAGAGTTCAGCACCACAGAACCAAATTTATAAAAAATGCTAAAGGGGCTTCTTTAAGCAAAAAAAAAAAAAAAAAAAAAAAATACAGAAGAAAAAGCTAATGGGTAAAGGCAAATATACAGTAAAGATAATAAATCAACAATGTATAAAGCTAATAGAAAGGTTACGTCAAAAGTAGTATAATTATCTGTTTCTGTAATAAGTAGTTAAGGGATATGCAAAACAAAAAGATGTAAAATATGATGTCAAGACCAGGACCAGGAAGTGTGGGTGAGGAGGAAGTAAAAATAAAGGGAGGGTTGTTAAAATGAATTTGAACTTAAGAGATCAGCAATTAAAAATAATCATATATATAGAGAGAGAAAGATTGCTATATATAAGCATAATAGTAACCAGAAACTACAATCAATAATAGATACACCAACAAACAAGAAAAAGGAATTCAAGCATAACACTAAAGACAGTCATCAAATCACAAGGGAAGACAGCAAAAAAGAAAGGAACAACAAAAACAACAACAAAAAAACCCTACAAAAAAATCCAAAACAATTAACAAAATGGCATGTGTATACTTATTAATAGTTACTTTAAATGTAAATGGACTAAATGCTCCAATCAAAAGACATAGAGGGCTTCCCTGGTGGCAGAGTGGTTGAGAGTCCGCCTGCCGATTCAGGTGACATGGGTTAGTGCCCCGGTCCGGGAAGATCCCACATGCCGCAGAGTGGCTGGGCCCGTGAGCCATGGCTGCTAAGCCTGCACGTCCGGAGCCTGTGCTCTGCAACGGAAGAGGCCATAATGGTGAGAGGCCCGTGCATGGCAAAAGAAAAAAAAAAAAGACATTGAATGAGCACAAAACAAAACCAAAATATATGCTACGTACAAAAGACTCATTTCAGATCTAAACAAACATGTAGACTTAAAATGAGAGGATGGAAAAATGTATTCCACGCAAATGGAAATGAAAAAAAAAATTGGGTTAGCAATACTTAAAACAGACAAAATAGACTTAAAAACAAAGTCTCTAACAGGAGACAAAGAAGAACATTACATAATGATTAAGGAATCAATCAATCAAGAAGAGATAACAGTTTTAAATATATATGCAACCAACATAGGCACACCTAAATACACAAAACAAATATTACAGACATAAAGGGAGAAATTGACAGTAACACAATAACATTAGGGTACTTTAACACCCCACTTAATAAGTGGACATATCATCCAAACAAAAAATCAATAAGAAACACTGGCCTTAAACAACACATTGTCCAAAAGAACTTTATATATATCTATATCTATATCTATCTATATCTATCTATCTATATATATCTATATCTATATCTATCTATCTATCTATCTATCTATCTATCTATCTATATATAACATTCCGACCAAAAGCAGTAGAATACACATTCTTTTCCAGTGCACATGGAACATTCTCCAGGATAGATTACACTCCAGGCCACAAAACAAGCCTCAGTAAATTTAAGAAAATTGAAATCATATCAAGAATCTTTTCCAGACACAGTATTATGAGACTAGAAACCAACTACAGAAACAAATTGCAAAAATACACAAATATGTGGAAGCTAAACTAAACACTATTAAACAACCAATGGGTCATTGAAGAAATAAAAATAATAAAAAGCACCTGGAGAGAAATGAAAATGAAAACATAGTTATATAAAATCTATGAGATGCAGCAAAAGCTGTACTAAGAGGGAAGTTTATAGTGATAAAGTTCTACCTCAGTAAACAAGAAAAATCTTAAATTACCAACCTAAGTTTATACCCACAAGAACAAGAAGAACAAACAAAACCAAAAGTTAGTAGAGTAAGAGAAATCAGAAATATCAGAGCAGAAATAAATGAAATAGAGTTTCAAACAACAGTACAAAAGATTAGTGAAACTAAGATATTAGATTTTTGAATACATAAAAAAATGATAAATCTTTAACAAGGTTCACCAAGAAAAAAAGAGAGGAGGGTCCAAATCAATAAAATGAGAGATGAAAAAGAAGTGACAACAGGAACCATAGAAATGAAAAGGACCATAAGATATTACTAGGAATCATTATAGGCCAATAAAATATAAAAACCTAAAGAAATGAATACATTTCTAGAAATGTAAAATCTCTTCAGACTGAACCGAGGAGGATTTAAAAATATGAGAAGACCAATTACCAATAATGAAATTGAGTCAATAATAAGTCAACTCCCCCCACACCCCCACCCAACAGAAACCAAAAGCCCAGGAGCAGATGGCTTCACAGCTGAATTCTACCAAATATTTAGAGAGGAGTTAACACCTATCCTTCTTACACTATTACAACAAAACAAAACAAAACAAAACAAATCAAAACAAAAATTGCAGAGGGAGGAATGCTTTTGAACTCATTCTACAAGGCTAGAGTTTCCCTGATACCAAAACCAAACAAACATCACACACACAAATTTATAGGCAAGTATCCCTGATGAACATAGATGTGAAAATCCTCAACAAAATGTTAGCAAATGAATTTAACAATACTTTAAAAATAGCATGCATCCTGATCAAGTGGGATTTATCCCAGGGATGCAAGGGTGTTTCATTAAGAATATGTATACAGTAAGGGCCCTATATATGAATGAGTTCCATTCTGAGAGTACATTCATAAGTCCAGTTTGTTTGTAAATCCAACAAAGTTAGCCTAGATACCTACCTAACACAATTGACTATATAGTACTGTACTGTAATAGTTTTATAATATCTTCACACAAAGATAAAAACAAACGAAAAATAAAGAAAACTTTTAATCTTACAGTACAGTAACTTGAAAAGTACAGTAGTACAGCACAATAGCTGGCATACAGGAGCTGGCATTGGGTGAATAGACAAGAGAGTTACTGACTGGAGGAGGGAGAAGAGGTGGGAGATGGTAGAGCAGAAGGATCATCAACAATAGGAGACGGAGGGCAATCTGCAACTTCACTCACGCCTGATGTTGATGGAACTCACATTCACAGCTTTGAAAGTTCACAGCTTGAAGGTTCATATGTAGGGGACTTACTGTAATATGATCATCTCAAAAGAGGCAAAAACAGCTTTTGACAAAAGTGAAATTTGTATTCGCTAATTTATTTAGAGCACGTGATAGGATACTACTATAAATAAAGAAAAATGATATATGATATATATGAAATACAGTAAAAAAAAACACCCCATTATCACACAGAGTAATTCATATTTCTATTGGACGAATGGAAAAAAATAAATTACTATTTGGTTTCCCCCCCAAGTAAAAACCAAATCATCTTGCTTTGTAATACTTAGAATAATTTGTCTCCAGAAAATCCAAAAAATTTTCAGTTGTATTGAGTAGCCAGCACTGCCTCACAACACAAATAACTGATGCCCATAGAAGATAATGGTTCGTCCTCCATAATTTCAGAATTATGGTGACAAAAGTTCTTTCCTTCATTAAATTCTATCCAGGTTCCCTGAACCTTTCAAATACTTCTCAACTTTCTGACTTTGGTTTCTGCCTTTTCATGGTCCAGTTTTATCAAGAATCCTGCTACATTGGTTTAGCTCGAACTCTCCACCCTCCTACCTCATCACCCTTAATATATAATCAGGTTCCTCAACCTCCACTACCCCCAAGTGATGTCTGATCACCCTGGTCTCCCTTCAGTAAGAATGCTTCTAGGTAGGTTTAACCAGAATCCCCCCCCCCACTCTTTCTATTTACTGTTATTTTCCAGCCACCAATCCCCACCCTGCACATTGGCTATAAATTCCCAATTGTCCATGCTATATTTGAAATTGAGCCTGGTTCTATACTGAGGTCCTTTCTCCCTTGTTACAACAATCCTTAATAAAATCTGTTTTTACCACTTTATTATCCAGCTCTGTTTTTTTTAACCAACAACCAGACAGAAATTAGAGTGTTCCTGACTTATAAAGTACTGGTATATATTATGCTCCATCTTAGATACAGCTTCCTGAGTGGTTGCCCTAATCCCAGGTTGTCTCTTCCAATATATCCATCATTCATTTATTTACCTAACTAAGCTTTCTTAAGCATTATATTCCTTATGCTTCTCTTTGGCCTCCAAGGTCCAATGGATACCCACTTGCATTCACATCAAATCTATACTCATCTGTCTGATTTTAACACCCTATGCAATCTGATACTATGCTACATATCCCAATTTATGTCCCATGACTCCTGAATATTCACTCTATATTCTAATGGGGTCACATGTCTCATGGCTTGATCATATAAATTGTCTCATTTCACCACTGTGCCCCACACTTGCACTTTTTCCACATAGTAGAGAATTTAGTGATTATCAGCTGTGACCCTTTTACTCAGCAGATAAGAAATCAGGTCCCAGAAAAATTGTAAAGACATCATTTTCTCATAAGGAATTGAAATGCAGCTGGGTCAGAAAATTCAGTCTTCCAATCTCTTTTACATTGTGTGGGAAGCTGCCCTTCTCCTTTAGTGACCTGATTTACACAAGCACTTCAGGGTCAGTGCCATTTTTCTTTTTTATTTCTTTTAATTTTTCTTCTACTTTTACTGAGATATAATTGATATACAGTATTGTGTAAGTTTAAGGTGTACAGCATAATGATTTGACATACATACATCATGAAATGATTATCACGAGTTTAGTAAATATCCTTCATCTCATATAGATACAAAATTAAGAAATAGAAAAAAACTTTCTTGTAATGAGAACTCTTAGAATTTACTCACTTAACAACTTTCAGATACAACATACAGCTATGTGAATTATATTTATCATGTTGTATGTTACATTCCTAGTATTTATTTATCTTATAACTGGAAGTTTTTACCTTTTAACTGCCCTCATTTAATTTCCTCTCCTCCAATCCTCACTTCTGGTAAACACAAATCTGATCTCTTTTTCTATGAGTTTATTTGTTTGTTTTTGAGATATAATTGACCTATGATACTATGTTATTTCATGTTACACAAAATAATGATTCAACATTTCCATACATTTCAAAAGGATAAGTCTAGTTGAGATATGTCACCATACAAAGTTATTACATAGTTATTGAAAATATTATCCACACTGTATATTTCATACCCCTGACTCACTTATTTTGTGACTGGAACTTTGTACCTCTTACTCTACCTCACTTCTTTGTTTCCAGCCTCCACCTCCTCCCTTCTGGCAACCACTTGTTTGTTCTCTGTATCTGTAACTCTGTTTCTGTTTAATTATGTTTATTCATTTGTTTTGTCTTTTAGATTTCACATATAAGTAAAATCATACAGTATATGCCTTTCTCTGTCTGACTTATTTTACTTAGCATAATACTCCCTAAGTCTATCCATGTTGTGGCAAATGTCAAGATTTCAATTATTTTTTATGGCTGAGTAATATTGTTTTATATCTATATATATCTCACATCTTCTTTACCCATTCATCTATCAATGGGTACTTAGGTTCCCTCCATATCTTGGTTATTGTAAATAGTGCTGTAATGAACATAGGCATGAATATATCTTTTCAAATTAGTGTCTTTGTTTTATCTGAATAACTATCAAGAAGTGGAATTGCTGAGTCACATGGTGGATCTATTTTTAATTTTTAAAGGAACCTCCAATAATGTTCTCTATAGTAGCTTCACCAGTTTACATTCCCACCAACAGGGCATGAGGATTCCTTTTTGTCCACATCTTTGCCAACATTTGTTGTTTGTTGTATTTTTCATAATAGGGGTTCTGAAGGTGTGAAGTGATATCTCATTGTGGTTTTGATTTGCATTTTCCTGTTTATTAGTGTTGTTAAGCCACTTTTCATGTACCTGTTAGCCATTTGTAAGTCTTCTTTGTAAAAATGCCCTTTCAGATCTTCTGCCCAGTTTTTAATTGGTTTGTTGTTGTTGTTGCTGTTGAGTTGTATGAATGCTTTGTGTATTTTGGATTTTAACCATTATTGGATTTGTTGTTTGCAAATTTCTTCTTTCACTCATTGGGAGACCTTTTTGTTTTGTTAATAGTTTCCTTCATTGTGCAAAAGCTTTTTAGTTTGATGTAGTCCCATTTGTTTGCTTTTGCTTTTTTTCCCCTCTTTCTCAAGGAGACATATCCACAAAAAATATTGCAGAGATTGATGTCAAAGAGCACACTCCCTATGTCCCCATTTATTTAAGTATTTAATCTATGTTGATTTTATTTTTGTGCATGGTGTGAAAGAATAGTCCAGTTTGATTCTTCTACATGTAACTGTCCAGTTTCTCCAAGATCATTTACTGAAGAGGCTATATTTTCCCCATTATATATTATTGCCTCCTTTGTCATAGATTAATTGCTCACACAAGTGTGGGTTCAATTCTGTGCTCTCTATTCTGTTCCATTGATCTATGTGTCTGTTTTTGTGACAGTACTATACTGTTTTGATTACTGTAGTTCTGTAGTATGTTTTGAAATCAGGGAGCATAATACCTCCAGCTTTGTTCTTCTTTCTCAAGTTTGCTTTGGCTATCTTTTATTTTTCCAAACGAATTTTAGAATTCTTTGTTCTAGTTCTGTAAAAAATGCATTTGGTATTTTTGATAGGGATGCCATTGAATCTGTTGATTGACTTAAGTAGTATGGTCATTTTAACAATATTAATTTTTCCAATCCATGAACATAGTATATCTTTCCATCTGTTTGTGCCACCTTCAATTTCTTTCATCAGTGTCTAAGAGCTTTGCAAGTACAGGTTTTTCACCTCCTTAGTTAGATTTATTCCTAGGTATTTTATTCTTTTTGATGCAGTTTTAAATGGGATTGATTTCTTAATTTCTATTTCTTATAGTTTGTTGTTATCTACAGAAACACAACAGATTTCTGTATACTAATTTTTTATTCTACAATTTTCCTAAAATCATTGATGATTTCTAGTAGATTTTTAGTGGCATCTATAGGATTTTCTATGTATAGTATCATGTCATATCCAAACAGTGACAGTTATACTTGTTCCATTCCAATTTACTTTGCTTTTCTTTCTTTTTCTTGTCTAAATCCTGTAGTTAGGAGAGCCAATACTATGTTTACAAAAACTGGTGGGACAGTATCCTTGTGTTGTTCCTGAACTTAGAGGAAATGTTCTCAGCTTTACACCATTGAGCACAATGTTAGCTGTGGGCTTATCATATATGACACATTATGTTGAGACATGTTCCCTCTGTATCAACCTTGTTAAAAGTTTTTAAACAACACAGTTAAGTTGCTTCTTTCATAATGCATTCTTGTAGGTTTTATCAGAAGAAAAGTAGCTACCAATATGAGTGCCCTCCAGGATAAACAGGAAGCCAGCTGTGATAATATTTTTTGGTGGATTTCTATTACCAGAGACTGTCATGAAACTTTAAGGCTCTGAGGAAGTACATGTCAAACAGATGGGGAAAAAGGCAAACAGACTTCTCTGGGAAAGAAATTTGATGCATCCAAAGACAATAAGATTCAGACTTCATTTCTTCTTAGAAAAAGACAAATAATTGAAGGTAGAGAACATTAAGTTGCTCTCTAATTGATGCAAATTTTAGTGATATATATGGCTACATAAAAGTTAAATGAGGCCTGGCCTTACATGTGCAGGAATGAGTAAATAACAATATAAAAGCTTTATCCATTTATTGTAGAGATTTGATCTCCTTTTCCTTTTGTTTCAATTCTCCAGCCTTCAAACTTCACTCTCCATAAAGTGTATATCATCAAGGAAATGGTAACATTACTTTAAACATTTAGCTTAAGCTAAGTAATTAACCAAATGATAATATAATTATCTACTGGGCTCTGATCCAGGTACCATCCCTAGTGCTTTGGAGTATACAAGGCTGAACAGGCCTTATCTCAGGTAGTTTAGAACCTACTGTTGGGAATGAGAGCAAAGTACATGAATTACAATAGAAAGAAAGAATTATAAGTGCCAAAATCTGGAAGTTGTTAAGTACTGAGCATGTTTGGCAAGAGGGAATACAACTAGAAGAGAGCTGTTAAAAACCATTTTCATAAAATCTTTAAAATAGATACATATACTTGAAGTGGTACAAAGCTCCACATCTCAAGGAAAAAAAAAAGTGGCAAAACAATACTCTTTCCCAAAACTGATCCAGACTAGTCAACTTTACACCCTAATTCCTGTCCTTATTGGTCAGTCCAAAATACTTGCCCCACCTCTGATTGCGGCTTTCATACCTACCCCTTTTAGATTTTATTCTTTCATATATACCATATTTCCAGTTACCTATGGATAACTCCTTTTAGTGCAAACATATATGAGACAAAATGGCCCTTAAGTTATTCACTTTCTTAATTAACTTCTTTCTGTTATTACTTCTGTTGTTGTTTGCCAGGCTCCAGAGCTACAAAATCTGGAGACATATTTTGTTTAATTTTTCCTTTCTTGGCTAGGCAGTGTGGCATGATGTGTATCTGATTTTCTAAGTACTGGATAATTGAAAAATTATCTACCAATTCCTGTAGATTTTATCTAATTGATAAAACCTACAGGAATACACCTTGAAATAAGACAATTCTAAGAATTTGGCCATACTATTTAGTATATCTATATTTTGATTTTTTAAATATCCAAAGTGGGAGTTGATAACATAGACCACAGAGGTAGAGCATGTGCAAAAGCCCAACCTATTGCCTAGTATCATTGATTGAACCATCAATAGCATTTTCCCACTTCCTGTCTCTCTTACACCCAAACTAGTGAGCATCAAGTTTTTCTTCATATTTCTCTTCTCCCCAATTCTTTGTATCATGACCTTTCATTTAAGTATTTCACCTTCTATTTCTTCTCCTATGGAAAAATCAGGGTTACTGCAAAAGCCTTCAAGAATTTCTCCCTGCCTGCAACCTCTCTTCTCTCCATTACTCCTACTATTGCCAGACCAATCCTGGCAATAAACTGGGCTGCATGTTGCTTTCCTCCTTTCTCTTGAGTTCTTGGTTTACTGTCACATCAAGTCCAAAATCTTGTTGTCATGGGTCAATAACCTGACCTTGCTCAACAACAGGAACATGTCACCCCTTTACATGAGCTATACTCATGTCTCTTTCTGTAACATAATTTCCCATCTTAAGTATATATCCCAGTCCCACATCACATGTCCTGCACTTTCTCTCTAACCCCACACTTCATCTCCTCCTTGCACATCCAACCAATGCCCAGTCTTTTGTCCCCCACAGGGCTCAGGAAACTTCAGTAATGACTTACTATTTGAACAGAATTGCCACTCTCCCTTCCCCTGGGAAACCTGCCCAGATACATTCTCTTGTGAGTTCCCCTAATATGTGCTCCTGGCTACTATTTTGTGTGTTGATTTGCTTCTTTCATACTAAGAAGATAAATTTGGTGCAGAGATATGGTTGTAGTGGGTATAGTAACCAGTATAGACAATGTTATGTGTGTTGTACCAGGAAACAGTTGAAAGGCTGGTCTGACTATTGTGCTAGCTCATTCATACAATGTAATACCACTAGTTGAATGCAATGGAGAGCTGGTTCTGTCCCTAAGTTTCCAAATACCTGCTCAAAATTCTTACTCTGATAATCAAGAAACTGGGATAGGAGACTAATCAAAACTTATTTCTTTATTTTCAGAATTAAGAGAATTTTTACACTATTTCATTATAAATTTCATTATAAGAAAGCATATCAAAGGGAACTGATCAAGCTGCAGCATTGTACTCAGAATAGCTTGGAAGATATTGGAAACGTTTATGTTTACAGCATTTTACTGTGCACCCATTCCATATATATTTTGTTACTTACAGATAACAAATAGAATCTCATAATGTTCCTGAATAATTAACCAACAACTTTTATTTATAGCAGGATGCAAATGAAGATGTTCATATTCAAGATACACAGAACACAAAACAGAGGGATCTTTAATTCATGGATGAATGAAGATGGAAGCAGCATGTTGAACATAGCATTTTTCCTTGAAAAGTGATTTCCGTATTTTATGTTATTAAGTTGATACATAGCTGCAGATCTGCTCAATTCTCTGGGCTCCACCAACCTCCAGTGCATCTTTCAGTAACACACACACATATATATGCTATGAAAGAACTGGTATGGATAAGGTCATCTAAGAGGAAGTATCCTCTGTATTCTTTGGGATAACTTAATTATACCTGTTTTACTGGTGGCAAGATTCTCCTATTTGGAGAAAAAGCTTAATAATTTTCTGATTGAGCTTATTTAAGAAATGCTCTCACACATATTTACTGCAGCTCAAAGAGGATTTCATGCCTGTGCCTTCAGGGAAATGTTGCATTCTGCAGGATTTGTACCAGAGATAATAGGCTTAATTTGTATTTTAAAAATTTATCAAAACATTTTCACTTCTCTTTGCTCATTTGATCTTTTCTATAGCTTTGTAAGACAGGTTTAGTGTGTGTCCTAATTTCTATTTGACAAACAGGACATTGAGGTGCTGAGGGGTTGTTAGAAGATACACCCTAAGTGAGTAATAGACCTAGAAGTTGTATACTATGTCTTCCAGATTCTGTGCTTTCAGATTATATAGACAACTTTTGAACATAAATGCAAAGTTTTGTACCCTTACATACATGTGCAAAGCAAAATCAGCCAAGGAGCTTGGTAAAACACTATGATGCTAGAACCTTATACCTGGAGACTACAATTCAGGTCAGATGTGAGGCCTACTGTATCTATTTTTAAAATGACATATATGTGACTTTGAGTTTGGTTAACCAGCATTATTGGATATTCACTCATCCATTCATCCAGTGTTATTCTTTGTGAATTTCACCTTTATGTACTTTACCTGTCTTCCTAACAGGTTGTTGGGATCTTTAAAAAATTTTAGTCTTTTGTCTATGGTGTAGGTATTGTTGAAATAGTCAAATTTACTGTTCTTCTCTTTTGTTTCACATATAAAGAAACTTCCCCAGTCCAAATTAAAAAAAAAATCCTAATTCAAAATCAAAAAATATTTTGTTTCTTACAACAAAATTGAATCCATATCTAGAAGAGAATTTGTAAATGGACAATAAACATAAAAGATGTTCAATATAGCTCATAAATAAATACAGATTAAAGAAACAAGATACTATTTTTACCCTAAAATCTATAAAAGATAGAAAACTTTGATGGTAAATGGTATTGGTAAGAATTAAAGGAAACAGGCACTTTTGTATAATGCTGGTGTTATTGGTACAATATCTTTAGTGGTGAAATTGGCAGTATTTCTCAAAAGTAAAAATATATATTCTCTTTGATCTAGCAGTACTACTTCCCAGGTATACATAAATTTGTGAAATGTGGATGGCTAAAAATATACACTGTTGCATTGTTTGTATTAGGAATAAAAGGAGGATATCTAGATGCCTGTTCATTGACAACTATTTAAATAAAATATAGTATATGCATAAAAGGAATTATTATGCAACCAGGGAAAATAATAATCAATACTTGTGTATGCTTAAATGGAACAATTCCAAGTTATATTAAATATATTATATTCAAGGTATATTAAGGTTCTTAAGGCTTAATTAAGATTTAAAGTAAAAATTAGGTATATTATGTTCCTATTTTAGTATAAAGAGGTGTATAAAGGTGAAATGTATGTCTCTGGCTGTGTATACATAGACTGTTTCTGTAAGGATAAAGAAAAAATTAACTCATGCATTTACGAAAAAAAACTAGAAGTTTGAGGTGGAAAGAAAACTAAATTAATTTTATATACTTGTACCATTTAAACATTTTGCAATGTGCATTTAATATTTTTCAATAAACACTAGACGATTAAAAATAAGTCTAATGTTTAAAATAATAATTGACAATTAGACTGACTGAACAGTAAATTGTAAAATATGTCTTTTCCAGTTCAGTTTGCACTTTTATTATGACTTAAACCATATACAACTGATTCAACAAATCTATTTACATTTTTTGCAAGATTTGATATATTTCTATGATGATTCTATCATTTCTATATGAAAAAGTAATTAAAAGTTTGGGAAATATCAGTTAGCTATTTCAATCCATGCTTCTCTAGTCGATCTATATCAACTGTAGGATTCTGATTGAGGCATAGCGTTTTCAAAATCAAAGAATGTCAGAAGTATGAGGGACCTCAGACATTTTATAATCTAACTTTGTTTTGGAGATGAAGAAACTGGGTCCAGTAGGATTTTTTTCTCCCATGTTAGTTTGTTTCACTCACATGGTAAAATTTACGATTGAGTTAAAGTAAAATTTAGTATTTAATAAATTGAAATAGTGAGGGTCAGAGAATATTAATTATTCAAACCAGCTCTACATTAGCTGGCTATCTACCCTTGGATAAGTTTTCTTTTCTCTCTTGGCTCATTCTTACAGCTTTGAAATGATTGGCTGAATTCAGTGATACTGTTTGCATTTGTCATACTGACTGAAAAATCTTTAAGAGATTCACCAACTAACTCAGGACCTTATTAACTTTATTACTTTCTCTGGACTTGTAAGCACCTCAGTTTTCCAGAATTTCTGGATCTATGTAAATGCTGCCATCCTTTAAATGTCAAACCATGTTAAATCAAATTGACATTTATTTTGACAGTTACTCTGATCAGGTTTTGTTTTTTGTTTGTTTGTTTGTTTCACAATATGGTCCTGTGTTGTTTTTGTATTTTTTAGCATGGCTTGTTCCACAGCTAGAGTCTAAGTTTTATATTACCCATTGCAAGTGTCTAATTAACCTTTGTGTTTTTAGCAAGAGGTTCAGAGTAATAGTGAATGAAAACAGATATTTCAGAGTAAAATAAGTGTTTCATATCACAAGTCAAGCCAAATATTGAATTTTCAGTTGCCAACCAATTTAGTTTAGGTGTAATGCAACATAAAAACTGATACAACAATGTCTCCCAGGTTGGGATATTGGTACATTGGGGAGGGAGTTACTGTCCTCCTCTACAAAGAGAGGATGGAAGAGTCAACAGAATGTAGAAATGGACCCGTGACTCAGCAATTAATATCTCTCTGTTTATGCCTCTTAGGGAGGCATATCTAAGAATACCCCAATATATCTCTGGGTTAGGGAGTATTTATGTTAATAACTTCCTCCATTCACAAGGATAAAGTAAAACTCTAGTTTGTTTTCATATTTTTTCAGGAGAAATTTAGTGAGTTCCTCTAGGTTTTAATGTTTGGAGTGTACAAATTTAGATTTCTTTTCCTAAAATTAGGTCATTAGAAGTATATAATCTATAAATAATCACCAAGAGTTCATGAGTAAATTTGCTTTTTAACATATCTCCCCTAATATCTCTTTTTTTTTTTTTTTTTTTGTGGTACGCGGGCTTCTCACTGCTGTGGCCTCTCCCGTTGTGGAGCACAGGCTCCGGACGTGCAGGCTCAGCGGCCATGGCTCACGGGCCCAGCTGCTCCGTGGCATGTGGGATCTTCCCAGACCGGGGCACGAACCTGCGTCCCCTGCATCGGCAGGCGGACTCACAACCACTGCGCCACCAGGGAAGCCCCCCTAATATCTCTTAAATCAAATCTTCTGTGATTAAAGATCAACACTTTGAGCAGTTTAAAACATTTGGATTTCATAATGGTTTGTTTAGACCTCACATGGCTCTTCTATCTGCAAAGCCTATAAATATACTTTTAGAAAATTTCTACCCAAACTACTTAGTCTCCTAATTTGTCTACTTTTGACCTTTTATGTTGCTAATGTTATGTGTTCACTTCATTGTTTTAAATTACATAATAATTTTACTCTTTTCCTGCAGGCAGAATTCACAGCCATGTGGGAATAGTACATGTCAGGTGGTGAGGGATTCACCATCTGGTACTCTGTCACTGACCATCAGTCATTCCAGGAGGCTGCCAAGTTTAAAGAGCTCATTTTTCAGGTCAGCCACACTTATGATATCCCCTTGGTCCTGGTGGATAACAAAATTGATCTGACAGACTTTCATCAAGTGAGTGTAAATTTTACCTGTTACTGTCTGTCTTTTCCTCTGAGAATACATAGTATCAAGTATGGCTGCTTTCTGAGGTTTATATTGAGAATTATGAGAAATAAATATTGCACACAAGTTTTCTAAGAAGTCTTTGAAGAACTGTGATAGATTTTATTAGTCACCACAATATACCTTATTCCACATACTACTTTTCAGTGTCCTAATCACTCCCCCAACAAGAGGCAGAGTCTGTTTCTCCCATCCTCTTGGATCTGGGCTGGCCCTATGATTTGTTTTGAGCAGCAGAGTGTAGTAGAACTGATTCTCTATAACTTTTGAGGCTGAGCCTTAAGAGTTAAGTGAGAACAGTTTACGAGATCTCTGGGACAATATCAAGTGCAATAATATTCACATTACTGGGGTCCCAGATGGAGAAGAGAGAGAGAAAAGGCCTGAGAAAATCTTTGAAGACTTAGAAGCTGAAAACTTCCTTAACCTGGGAAAGGAAACAGTCACCCAAGTCCAGGAAATGCAGAGAGTCCCATACAGTATTAACCTAAAGAGGAACACACAAAGACTCATTATAATCAAAATGACAAAAATTAAAGATAAAGAGAGAATATCAAAAGCAGCACAGGAAAAGCAACAAATAGCATTCAAGGGAGTTACCATAAGACTATTGGCTGTTTTCTCAGCAGAAACTCTGCAGGCCAGAAGGGCGTGTCATGACATATTTAAAGTGATGCAAGGGAAAAACCTACAACCAAGAATACACTACCCAGCAAAGATTCCATTCAGATTTCATGAGTAATCAAAAGCTTTACAGACAAGCAAAAGCTAAAAGTATTCAGCACCACCAAGACAGCTTTACATCAAATGTTAAAGAAATTTCTTTAGGTTAAAAAGAAAAGTCCACAGTGAAAAACAAGAATGTTATGAAATGAAAAATCTCATCAGTAAAGGCAAACAAGCAATAAAGGTAGGAACTCATCCACACACAAAGCTAGTAGGGAGGTTTAAAGACAAAAGTATTAAAATAATCTATTTCCATGGTTAAGGGCTAAACAAAAAAATTAGATATAAATATAATATCAAGAACAGTAATCATAGGGGAGGAGAGTACAAATAGAGGGGTTTTAAAATGCATTTAAAAGTAAGACATCAGCAACTTAATTATGTGTATATATAGACTGCTATACAAAAATCTCATAGTAACTGCAAACCAAAAATCTATAATAGATATACACACAAAAAATAAAAAGAATCCAACACAACACTAAAAATAGTCATCAAATCACAAGAGAAGGGGACAAACAAAGAAAGGGGGAAAAAGGCCTACAAAACAAATCCAAAACAATTAACAACATGGCAATAAGAACATACATATTGATAATTACCTTAAATGTAAATGGATTAGATGCCCCATCCAAAAGGCACAGATTGCATGAATGGTTATAAAAACAAGACCCGTATATATGTTGTCCACAAGACACTGACTTCAAATCTAGAGACACATTCAAATTGAAAATGAGGGGATGGAAAAAGATATTCCATGCAAATAGAAATTTTAAAAAGCCAGAGTAACAGTACTTATATCAGAAAAAAAAAAACCAGTAGATCTTAAAATGAAGACTGTTACAAGACAAAGAGAAATACTACATAGTGATCAAAGGATCAATCCAAGCAGAAGACATAACAATTGTAAATATATATTCACCCAACATAGGGGCACCTCAGTATACAAGGCAAATGTTAAGAGACATAAAAGGGGAAATTCACAGTAACACAGTAATAGTGGGAGACATTAACACTCCACTTTTATCAATGGACAGATCATCCATACAGAAAATGAATAACGAAACACAGGCTTTAAATGACACATTAGACCAAATAGACTTAATTGATATTTATAGAGCATTCCACCCAAAAGCAGCAGAATACACATTCTTCTCATGTACACGTGGAACATTCTCCCTGATAGACCACATGCTGGGCCACAGAAAAAGCCTTGATATTTTAAGAAAATTGAAATCATATCAAGAATCTTTTTTTTTTTTTAACCAGAGTGTTATAAGAGTAGAAATCAACTGCAAGGAAAAAACTGCAAAAACCACAAACTCATAGAGGCTAAACAATATGCTACTAAACAACCAATTAATCATTGAAGAAATCAAAGAGGAAATTTAAAAAAAATACTTAGAGAGAAATAAAAAGGTAAGCACAACAACCAAAACCTATTGAATGCAGCAAAAACACTACACCAAGAGGGAAGTAGTTAGCAATACAAGCTTACCTCAGAAAACAAGAAAATATCAAGTAGACAACTGAATTTTACACCTAAAGCAACTAGGGAAAAAAGAACAAACAAACCCATTATTAGTAGAAGGAAAGAAATCATAAAGAACGGAGGAGAAATAAATAAAATAGAGACTGAAAAAGCAACAGAAAAGATCAATGGAACTAAGAGCTTGTTCTTTGAGAAGATAAACAAAATTTAGCCAGACTCATCAAGGAAAAAAAGGAGAGGGCCCAAAACAATAACATCAGAAATGAAAAAGAGACAGTTACAACAGACACCACAGAAATACAAAAGATCATAAAAGACTACTCTGAATTACTACATACCAATGTAATGGACAATCCAGAAGAAATGGACAAATTCTTAGAAATGTGAAATCTCCCAAGACTGAAACAGGAAGAAATGGAAAATATGAGCAGACCAATTACCAGTAATGAAATTGAATCAGTAATTTTAAAACTTCCAACCAACAAAAGTTCCAGACCTTAAATGTAAATGGATTAGTTTTGGCTTCACAGGTGAATTCTACCAAACATTTTGAAAAGACTTAACACCTACTCAAACTCTTCCAAAAAACTGAAGAGGAAGGAACACTTCCAAACTCATTCTATGAAGTCAGCATAACTCTGATACCAAAACCAGACAAAGACATCACACAAAAAAAGAAAATTACAGGCCAATATCACTGATGAAGCTAGATGCAAAAATCCTCAACAAAATACTAACAAACTGAATCCAACAATACATTAAAAGGATCATACACCATGATCAAGTGGGATTTATCCTAGGAATTTTCCAATATACACAAATCAATCAGTATGATACACCACATTAAAAAACTTGAAGAATGAAAACCATGTAATCACTTCAATAGATGCAGAAAAAGCTTTTGATAAAATTCAACATCCATTTATGATGAATACTCTCCAGACAGTGGGCATAGAGGGAATCTACCTCAACATAATAAAGGTTATATATGACAAATTCACAGCTAACATCATACTCAATGGTGAAAAGCTGAAAGCTTTACCTCTAAGATCAGGAACAAGACAAGGATGTCCACTCTGACCACTTTTACTCAACATAGTATTGGAAGTTCTACCCACAGCAATCAGAGAAGAAAAACAAAAACAAAATAATCCAAATTGGAAAGAAATAAGTAATACTGGCACTGTTGGCAGATGACATGATACTATATATAGAAAATCCTAAAGAGGCCACTAGAAAAATACTAGAGCTCATCAATGAATTCAGTAAATTTGCAGGATACAAAATTAATATACAGAAACTAGTTGCATTTCTGTATTGTAACAACAAACTATCAGAAAGAGAAATTAAGGAAACAATCCCATTTACCATCACATCAAATAGAATAAAGTACCTAGGAAAAAAACCCACCTAAGGAGGCAAAACACCTATACTCAAAAAAACTGTAATACACTGATATCACTGAAAGAAATTGAAGATGACACAACAGATGGAAAGATATAATGTGTTCTTGGCTCAAAAAATCAATATGGTTAAAATAACTGTATTACCCTGGCAATCTACAGATTCAAGGCAATCCCTATCAAAATATCAAAGATATTCTTCATGGAATCAGAAATAATAATCTTATAATTTGTATGGAAACCCAAAGCCCCAAATAGCCAAAACAATCTTGAGAAAGTAGAACAGAGCTGAAGGAATTACACTCCCTGACCTCAGACTATGCTACAAATATACAGTAATTAAAACAGTATGGTACTGACACAAAAACAGAAACATAGATAAAATCAATGGAACAGGTTAGAGAGCCTAGACATAAACCCATGCACTTATGGTCAATCTATGACAAAGGAGGCAAGAACATATAGTTGAAAAAGAACAATCTCTTCAGTAAGTGGTGTTGGGAAAACTGGACAGCTACATGTAAAAGAATTAAATTAGAAATTTATCTAACGCATACAAAAATAAACTCAAAATGGATTAAAAACTCAAATTAAGACTGAACATATAAAACTACTAGAACAAAACATAGGCAGAACACTCTTTGACATAAATCAAAGCAATATTTTTTTTGATCTTTCTTCTAAAGTAAAGGAAATAAAAGCAAAGATAAACAAATGGGACCTAATTAAACTTAACCTCTTTCCCACAGAAAAGGAAACTATCAACAAAATGAAAAAACAACCTATGAATGAGAGAAAAAATTTGCAAATGTTATGAATTATAAGGGACTAATATCCAACATATATAAACAGCTCATACAACTCAATATCAAAAAAACCAGCAACTTGTTTAAAGAATGGGGAGAAGAACTGAATAGACATTTTTCAAAAGAGAAAATGCTGATGATTAACAGGCATATGGAAAGATGCTTGACATCACTAATCATTGGGGAAATACAAATCTAAACCACAATGACATATGACCTCACACCTACCAGAATGACTATCATCAAAAAGACTGCAAATAACAAATGTTGGCAAGATTTTGGAGGAAAGGGAATCCTCGTGCACTGTTTTTGGGAATGTAAGTTGGTGCAGGCACTGTAGAAAATAGTATGGAGGTTTCTCAGAAAACTGAAAATAGAACTAGCATATGAGCAAGCAATTCTACTTCTGTGTATCTATCCAAAAAAAAAAAAGAATACTAATTTGAAAAGATACATGCACCCCAATGTTCATAGTAGCATTATTTACAATTGCCAAGATATGGAAGCAACCTAAGTTGTTCATCAACAGATGAATGGATAAAGAAGATGTGGTATATATATATACACAATGGAATACTACTCAGCCATAGAAAAGAACAAAATTGTGCCATTTGCAGCAACATTGATGAACCTGGAGGACATTATGACAAGTGATGACAGAGAAAGAGAAATACTATATTATATCACTTATATGTGGAATCTAAAAATACAAAAAACTCATGAATACAGCAAAGAAGCAGACTCACAGATATAGCAAACAAAGTTCTGGTTACCAGTGGGGTGAGAAGGGAGGGGAACTATTGGGGAAGCAGGAGCTACAAGCTATTCTGTGTAAGGTAGGCTACAAGGATGCATTGAACAACATGGGGAATATAGCCAATATTTTGTAATAACTGTAAATCGAGTGTAAGCTGTGAATATTGAAAAAAAATAAAAAAACAGAGTTATTCAGGTTCTGCCTTTGCCACTTGAAATTCTTGTTCTTGAGGTCCAGACACTATGTAACGAGGACCAATCTAAATATTGGAGAGAGCCATGAGGACAAAGCAACATCCAGCCTCACATCTGTCCCTGTCAAGGCACCACACAGGTGGGCAAAGCCATTCTGCATGTTCTAGTACCAGCTGCCATTTGACTGCAATCTCATAAGATATCCTAGTCAATCCATAAGGATCATTAAAATCTCCCAGCTGAGGCTTGTCTAGATTTCTGACACACGGAATCATGGACAAATAAAATTGAACTATTTAAAACACCATGGTTAGGAGTGATTTTTCATGCAGCAATGGATAATCAAATAGGACCCTTCCTACTTTCCAGAATCAGAACAACTGTTTCTCAAGTTGAATAAGAAATGACTCCTATATACCATCAATCTGCTTCAATCTCCTCTGCTGTATCACTGTGATCCTCACAGTCTCACAATTTCTCCAAACAAACAAAATTGATAATCCAGAAACCATGCTTGGTTTAAACTGTGATCCATTATTAGATTTCATGTAGTTCATTATAGTTTATTCTCATCTGATCAGACTATCAGATGGACAAACTATGATTGCCTTGTCTCTGAGATCTCTGCAATGTAACAATACTTCAGTTGTCCTTATACTCCTTACGAGACTAAAAGACAAAAACCTAATTCAGGGATAAGGCAAATCATCTCAAAATTCCATCGCTGTTACTTGTACAAAGTTGCATTACTGAGATGTTGCGTACAAATCAAATTTTTCTAAATCAAATTCTCTAAATCAAGTAGTTTATAATTTGAGATGCTACATCTTTATTTGCACTGACCTTAAATTTGACTGGATTTTAATAATTTATGTTATTCCAGCTAATGATTTATTTTTAGACTGCTCAAACTACCCTGTTAATAAAACCTTTTGCTAAGGTAAGAATCTTCACTAAAACAAATGGTTTTCTTCTATGTTAAGTGTTTTATACATTTTAACTTTCGTATCTAATGCATTTTAAGTTTTCTTAAAGTGAAAAAATCTCATATAAGAGCCAATGTTTATAAATTTATGCTTAACACAGAAACATATTCCTATGATTTAGAGCAATGCATTTTTGTATATTTCACTTAAAATTAAAGCATCTTAAAGTGGCAGCTAACTATTTTTCAGGAGTTATACCATTTATTTTCCTCTGCACCTGTTCTGCTGCCTTCCTTTTTTTTCCCTTTCTACCATGTTTAATTAGATATGGTTACATTATTATGGGTTAGGAATTCAAGTTTATCTCAGCAGCTAAATATGAATCTATTCTCAGATACTTGACAGAGAGGAAAAAGAGAGGTATAGATCTAGTGGTAAACCCTTCAGATACTCCTCTGAAAAGTGGGGACAGTTTAGTTTTTTTAGGACTTCTGGAAAGTGGCATAAGAGAGAATCCTGAGATGTGTGTGACCATCAGTGATCACATGACCACCCTTGTTTCACTTCTCAGAATTCCTAGAAAACATAAACATTTATTTGGATGCCAGTCAAGAGAACTGTAAGTAACTCTGAGAAAGCTAGTGAATTTGAGAATATTAGGGAAACTTCTTCAGGTAGAAGTTAATCAGATTCTCTCTAGAATGATTGCTCTCCATGACTCCAATGCTGGCGGACATGTGCTTTCCTCTCACCCTCCTGTCCCTGCTTCTGCTTTCTGCTCAAAGGTGGTCCTCTGCATCTCACAAAGGAATATTCAACAAGACCCCTATCTTTGCCTGAGTAATTTCACATTAGCAGCGATGTGAATCACAAGCATTACAAATGCCACTGAAAGAAATAACAAAAAATACATTAAGCTGAGTAATTTAGTGGATTTGACAAACTTTTCCTTTTAGATAAAAGCAAGATAGTCACAGAAAGTGCCAAAAACATGAAAACTCAAATTACTATCTTTTAAAAACTGCTCATGTACCAACCTCTCAAATAATGAAGTGTTGATATGCAAATTTGGCTTCTGGTTGTGGTGCTTGTGATGGAAATAATTATTCCTGTAATTGTACCGTGTTTTTTATTTTCTTTTCAAAATGCTTTCAATTCACACTTTATTTTAATCATATAACTGCCCTGTGTAGTTGTAAGGCAAGCATTTGCTGGCTGAGGATATTTGAGAAGTGAATATATTGATAGAAACTGAGGTAAATTATTGTTGTTAGTGACAAAATTAAGACTAAAACCCAGATCATATGTAACCCTTTTATTACATCAGTATTTAAAGTTAGGTCACTGTTTCTTTTTTGTTTGTTTGTTTTGTTTTTTGGGGGTTTTTTTTCATCTAAAGCAAAAGCAAAAACAAAAATGTTGGCACCTGAGTCATCTATAACTCAAAGGAGTTTTGTGAAGATTTCAAGAGTAATAATGTTAAACTCTCAAAGGTATGGAAGGAAATCATGCTGGTGTTTTGTTCAGTGCTGAGAGGCAGAGAAGTAGGATTCTCATTTGGCAGCTCTTCTTCCTCCTGCCTACACTGAAAGGTATTGAAAGGAAAGAAGGCTGCTGATGAAAGCTGTTTCTTATCACGTTTGTTTAGTATAGGTGTCTGCATTCTTAAAGCATTTTGGTGAACCACAAGTCCCTTTCTTCCAAGAAAAATAAACAAGTTTTAGTGCCTGATTTTTTAAAATTATCATTCATCTCTTTGAGCTAAAATATTGTATTTAAAGTCTAGTATTTTATCTGTGAACAATATTCATTCTGACACTGATGATGCTGATGATGCATTTACTATTTGCAAGGATCTGTGCCAGGCACTTAACACACATCATTGTATTTATTCCTTACCAGAAGCTCATGAGTAGGCTCTTTTATGATACCTATTTACCTATGAGTCCACTGAGCTTTAATACTTTCAGTAGGGCTTCTCTGGTGGCGCAGTGGTTGAGAGTCCACCTGATGATGCAGGAGACATGGGTTTGTGTCCCGGTCCGGGAAGATCCCACATGCCGTGGAGCGGTTGGACCTGTGAGCCATGGTCACTGAGCCTGCACATCCGGAGCCTGTGCTCCACAATGGGAGAGGCCACAACAGTGAGAGGCCCGCATACTGCAAAAAAATAAAATAAAATAAAATAAAATAAAATAAAATACTTTCAGTAACTTGCTCAAGGTCACACAGCTAGTTAGAGTTGAGAGACAATATCCACTGTGTTCTCATTTGAAATCTCACTATGTTAGACTGTTGGCCTGTAAGCCATTATTATTTGTATGACTTTTTTTTTTAAATATCAGCTTCTGGACCTTAGCATACTTCTCAGAGAATGGAACATAATCAATTGTATTTCATTGGCAAGATGGATCACGAAGGATCAGAATGATAACTCTTTGGATGTGGAGTGAGGAGCTCCAGTACCTGGACAAACGAGTAATAGTCAGAATTTGGGGGGAAGAGTGTGAGGGAAAATAAAAGAAAGAAAATGAGTTTCAAAACTACTCAAAGATAGTATTTTCTAATCAGTTGAACAAATTTGCCCAGATTCCATCTAGACTACTCTAAAGCCTTTTTAAAATTCCCAGACATTAAGTCCCTCAGCTTCCACTGGCTTTGTCCATATTTACAATATCTTCAACTGTCATAATGGAGGGTAAAAGGAGATAATTCCTGTTTTGTTTTTTGATTTGTTTCTTTCTGGAAAATCCTAACCAACTGTGCAAAGTTAAAATGTTGCTATGAATGGAACGAATTTCAGAGATTTGGGAACTGGATTAGAAAAGTCTTACATCAGTAACAGACTACAAACTGTTTTATCCTGAAGATAGACCGAGACAAATACCTCAGGGCTGCCAGTCTAATTGCAGTTTAATACTCAGCTTGGGGTCTTGAAACTCTGCTTTCCACAGCCTGAATGCTGCTTGGGATCCTGAAATACTCTTTGTTTATTAATCAGTGAGCTATCTAATGAAAGTAGTTCTATTACTTTACTGAGAGGGACATATGAAGGCTGTGGGAATCAGGGATTTTTGTACTAAGAAAAATACCTTCTATTTAGAGTTATATCAAGCATCTACTTATCTTTCCAGCGTGGTGGCAGCTTCAGAGTGTAGTAAAGAAATGAGTAAAACTTAAAATCTCTTGCACAACAAAGGAAACCATAAATAAGATGAAAAGACAACCCTCAGAATGGTAGAAAATATTTGCAAATGAAGCAACTGACAAAGGATTAATCTCCAAAATATACAAGCAACTCATACAGCTCAATATCAAAAAAACACACAACAAAAACAAAACAAAACAAAAACAAAAACAACACAATCAAAAAATGGGCAGAAGACCTAAATAGACATTTCTCCAAAGAAGACATACAGATGGCAAACAAACACATGAAAAGATGCTGAACATCATTAATTATTAGAGAAATGCAAATCAAAACTACAATAAGGTATCACCTCACACTGGTCAGCATGACCATCTCAAAAAATCTACAAACAATAAATGCTAGAGAGGGTGTGGAGAAAAGGGAACCCTCATACACTGTTGGTGGGAATGTAAATTGATACAGAGAGTATGGAAAACAGTATGGAGGTTCCTTAGAAAACTAAAAATAGAGCTACCATATGACCCAACACTTCCACTATTAGGCATATACCCAGAGAAAACTGTAATTCAAAAAAACACATGCACACCAGTGTTCATGGCAGCACTATTTACAATAGCCAGGGCAAGGAAGCAACCTAAATGTCCTACATACATGTGAAGGGAAATTATTTAAGTCATTTGAGCAGAGCTGTAGCATGAATACATTTTTCATTTTCAGGCTAGGTATTGGGGTGTGGCAAGAATGGAAACAGGGAGACCAGTTAAGAGATTTAGACATCCAGATGAGGAATGATGGTAACTTTAGTGAAAAGAGTAACACTAACTATTCACAGATTCCATACTCATGAAGCACACAGACAGGATGACAGGTGACAAACTACTGTAGAGGTTTGGAGACCTTCCATGTATGGATGAGCTACACTACATCCTTCAGTGGCACCTGAGGTCATCATTGTATTATCACATTATACAGTGTGTGTCCATCATGGACTCCTAAGACAAGGTTAAGAAATATATTTGGTAAATATATTTTAGAAAGTAAAAAATATATATTGTATAAATAGTCCTTGATTTTCAGTCTTTACTGAGACAGTGCTGTGTTCTTGGAAAAATCAGTGGTAGACACAAGATGGACACCCGGATTCCCCTTCAAAGAAGTACTTCCTGAATAGCACAAAGGTAGGAGGTATAATCACTAGACATCTTCCAGCCATCAGATATTTCAGGATCAGCCTCAGCTACACAAAGTCTCCTTGCCTGAGGTCATAGCCTTCCTGGGGGAAACTCATTTCCAGTGTGGTGTGGGCATAAATGTCTAGTCATTGCAGCCCAATGTGGGTCACTGGGAAAAGTAAATCTTGCTCCAGATCCCTTCACTGGTTTGGCAAGAACTTTGTCAGTCTTGCCTTGAGGTTCAACCTTTCCCTCTTCCTAATCCAGTTTCCTTCTCCTTCCTTTCATGAGTTTTGATCCCTAATAAATATCATGTACTCTAAAATGTGTCTCAGTGTCTGCTTCTATAAAATGGAGATATTAATACCTATTTCATAGGTTATGAGATGGGGTAGATGAGATTATGTCAGTAGATTATCTAGCATAGATAGTGTTTGGCACAAAGTAGGAACTCAATAAATATTAGATACTACCATCCTCATCCCTCACCTGAATTGTTGCAATAGTCTTTGGTTATTATCATGTTCTGATCTGTTATTTTGCAAGTTATAAACTAGCAAACCAAAAGTATAAGAATTTGGTGAAAAGAAATAATTAATCCTGACTTAAGGCTCAGGGAACTTTGTGATGACCACAGTGTAGAGATGTCAATGCATGGATTTTGCAAAATCAATTTTGTAATTATTTTTTCTAATTTTCAGTTGTGAAACATACAGTAACAATTTTGAAGTAACTGAATTCTGAAAAATAGAACTCTGTATAAATCATTGTTTTCTTCCTTTAGTTCATTAATTAAGTAAACCTGCGTAATCTGAAGATATATGAGCAAGACAAAAAATATTGAGCATTGCAGAAAAGTTAAGCTAATTTTTCCATGTACCAACAAACTCACTATGGATGAGACCTGTAATTCTCAAAGTGTGGTGCACAAACCAGAAGAATCAATATCACCTGGAAACTTTGTTAAAAACAAATTCTCAAGTCCCAGCATATTCCTACTAAACCAGAAAACCTGGGGATAGGCACAACAATCTATTTTAACAAATTCTCTGGGTGGTTCTGAACCATGCTAAAGTTAGGGAATCACTGGGCTAGAATATAGATGAATGGACATAAACGGTAATTTTATCCTTTAGGTCCTGTAAGAAAGCCTAGACACTACAAATAGTTCAAAGGTCTTGAACAAAATATTTGAGACCTAGAAGAAAAAAAAGTAAATAAACATACACCCTCACATGTGCACACACATATTTAAAATATAAAAATATTTTTAAAAATAAAATTAATTAGTGCTTATATAAAAACTGAAAAAAATATTATAGATTAAATCAATGTGTTATAAAAATCTAAATTGCTCTGTATATAGTGTGCAACTCCCACTAAATGGATTTTTATTTGGCAGTTTTTTGTTTCATTGGAGTAGAGATTGTATCTGCTCAGTTTGAATTAACATAACTTCTTGCTTCCTTTCCTTATTTAAATATTATACTGTATTGTTTGTTTTTCATGGATCATTGACTACATTTATCAAATTGATAAGTCAGTGAAAGCTAATAGAAATGAGCTTGCTTCTTCTTAAGGAAAAGAGGGGGAAAAACGCTGTATGTAGATTATTGCTAGTTCCTTGAAATGAAACCCAAGGTTACAAAATTGCTCAGAATAGATCTCTTATGATTTTTAAAGCCAATCATTTAAAACAGCTGCACAAAAGGAAATAAATACTGAAGTAAAGTTTTAAATTTTATATTATTCTATCCAAGGTTTCAGCTTTCCATGTGTTTTCCTAGGTATCCTGGCCAACCCAAACTCTGACATTTGTGAGAATTTTCTTCAATTCTCGGTCATTTTTCTGGCTATTCCCAATAAATCAGTGTGTGTGTGTGTGTGTGTGCACACATACACACACACACACAGTTATGTATATAGGTACAGGTATCTTAAAGACCAAGGTAATCCTATAAATCCAAAATAATGATCTAGGTCAAATTACAAATACTGTGAAAGAGGAAAACTTGCTATTTGCACTTTGGAAACCTTTAAACTTTATCTGACCACATGTTTAGGAAACTACATAATCCATCCTGTTTTAAAACTTTCATATTTCAAAATATGAAATAATTATAGAGGCAAAGGAGGTTGTGAAAAAATGTGTAAAAAGCCCCATGCACCCTTCCCGTAGCATCCCCAATATTAACAAATTATAAAACTGTAAAATGATATCAAAAATGAAAAAAATGACATTGTTTCAATTCATAGAGCTTATTAAACTTCACCAGTTATACACATGCTCATTCATGCATGTGTGTATAATTACATGCAGTTCTATTACATATATAGTTTGCATACACCACCACAATCAAGATATTCAACTGTACCATTACCATAAGATCCCCTCATGTTGCTCCTTACAGCTACATCCACCCCCTATCTATCCCAATCCCTACCTCCTAGAAACCACTAGTCCATAGCACATTCTCGACCTTTACAATTATTTTACTTTTTGATTTTTTACTTTTTGATTTATTATGTATGTGAAGTCATCTAGTATGTATCCTTTGGAGACTGGCTTTTTTCATTGAACATTATATCCTGAGGTACATCAACTTTTTATGCTTATCAATAATGTGTTTCTTTTTATTACTGAATAGTATTCAATTTGGATGGCACCATAGTTTGTTTATCCATTCACCATTTATGATGACATGGGCAATTACCGGTTTTCAGTTATCATGATTAAAGCTTCTATGAACATTCATATAAAAGTTCCTACATGAACTCAAGTCTATAATTCATTGGGATAGATGCACAACAGTGAAATTGTTGGGTCTTATAAGTCTATTTTTAGTTTTGAAAGGAAGCAACCAAGTATTCTCCAGGGTGGCTGTACCCTTTTACATTCTCACCCCTGTCAACTTTAGAAGTTATCACTATTTTTCATTTTAGATATTCTGCTGGGTATATAGTGATATCTCACTATGGTTTTAGTTTGCATTTATCCAATAACTAATGATATTGGACATTTTTTCCTGTCTTTATTGGCCACCACTATAGCCTCTTAAGTGAAATATTTGGGTATGTCCTTTGTCCATTTTATAGTTGGATTATTATTTTTTAATATTGTTTTGAGGGTTCTTTGTATATTCTAGATTCAAGCACTTTGTCATATATGTGAAAAGCAAATATTTTATCCAAGCCCATGATTTGACTTTTCATCTCTCTAGTGTGATCTTTTGTTGGGAAAATTTTTTTAATTTGATGAGGTCTATTTATGGATTTTTCCTCTTATGGATCACTAATTTGGTATTAAATTGAAGAACACCCTTAACCAAAGATTTCTCCTATGCTGTCTTCTAGAAGAGAGTAAGTTTTATGTGTTACTTTTAAGTGCACAGTCCATTTTGAATTAATTTTTGTATAAAGTGTTCATTTTGTGATGATGGATGTTTAATTGCTCCAGCACCATTTACAGAAAAAGTCATCCCTTCTCTATTTAAAATTATTTTGCACCTTTGTCAAAAATTAATTGCGTATATTTGTGTGGATTTAGGTCTGGGTTCTTCAGTATGTTCCATTGATCTATGTATCTATCCATTGCCAGTGCCAAACTGATTTGATCACTACATCTATATAGTAAGCTTTAATATCAAGAGTTCTAATTTTTCCTTCTTTTTAAAATTGTTTTGGGTATTTTAGTGTCTTCCTTTTCCATATGGATTTTATAATAAGTTTCTCCATGTTTTCAAGAGGAGGCAAGGGTATACAATGGAGAAAATACAGTCTCTTCAACAAGTGGTGTTGGAAAAACTGGAAAGTTTTGTGTAAAACAATTAAATTAGAATATTCCTTCACACTATATAAAAAATAAATTCAAAATGGTTTAAAGACCTAAATGTAAGACATGACACCATAAAACTCCTAAAAGAGAACAAAGGCAAAATATTATCTGAAATAAATAGTAACAATATTTTCTTAGATTAGTCTCCCAAAGCAAAAGCAATAAAAGCAAAATTAAACAAATGAGACCTAATCAAACTTTAAAGCTTTTGCAAAGCAAAGAAAACCATCCAGAAAGTGAAAAGACAATATATGGAATGGGAGAAAATATTTGTAAGTGATGTGAAAAACATATTTTGAACCAATTTTTTTCCAGACGTATGCCCAAGAGTGGGATTTCTAGATCATATGGTAGCTCTATCTTTTTAGTTTTTTAAGTAACATCCATACTGTTCTCCACAGTGGCTGTACCAATTTAAATTCACACCAAAAGTGTAGGAGAGTTCCCTTTCTCCACACCCTCTCAAGCATTTATTGTTTGTAGATTTTTTTATGATGGCCATTCAGACTGCATTGAGGTGATATCTCATTGTAGTTTTGATTTGCATTTCTCTATTAATTAGTGATGTTGAACATATTTTCATGTGCATGTTGGCCATCTATATGTCTTCTTTGGAGAGATACCTATTTAGGTCTTCTTCCCCCTTTTTGATTGCGTTGTTTGCTTTTAAGGTATTGAACCACATGAGCTGTTTGTAAATTTTGGACACTAATCCTTTGTCAGTGGCATCATTTACAAATATTTTGTCCCATGTTGTGGGTTGTCTTTTCATTTTAAGTCTTTTCATTTGTTTATGGTTTCTCTTTTGGTGCAAAAGCTTTTGAGTTTAATTAGGCCCCATTTGTTTATTTTTGTTTTTATTTCATTTACTCTAAGAGATGGATCAAAAAAGATATTGCTGTGATTTATGTCAAAGAGTATGCTGCCTATATTTTCCTCTAAGAGTTTTATAGTATCTGGTCTTATATTTAGGTCTTTAATCCATTTTGAGTTTATTTTTGTGTGTGGTATTAAAGAGCGTTCTAATTTCTAAAGGATACAGGCACCCTAAAGTTCATTGTAGCACTGTTTACAATAGCCAAAACATGGAAGTAACCTAAATGTCCATTGACAGATGAATGGATAAAAAAGTTGTGGTTCGTATATACAACAGAATGTTACTCAGTCATAAAAAAGAATGAAATAATGCTATTTGCAGCAACTTGGATGGACCTGGAGATCACCATACTAAGTGAAGTCAGTCAGAGAAAGACAAATACCATATGGTATTACTTATATGTGGAATCTAAAAAAAATAATGATACAAATGAACTTATCTACAAAACAGAACAGACTTACAGAGTTAGAGAATGAACTTATGGTTACCAGAGGGGAAATATGGTGAGGAAGTATAGACTGGGAGTTTGTGACTGACATGTACACACTGCTATATTTAAAATAGATAATCAACAAGGAGCTGCTGTATAGCACAAGGAACTCTGCTCAGTATTCTGTAATAACCTAAATGGGAAAATAATTTGAAAAAGAATAAAAAATAAAGTTGCCCAAGGAAAATGAAAAAAAAATCTACAAATAATAAATATTGAAGAGGATATGGAGAAAAGCAACCCTGTACACTGTTGGTTAGAATGTAAATTGGTGCAACCACTATGGAAAACGGCATGGAAGTTCCTTAGAAAACTAAAAATAGGACAACCATATGATCCATGAATTCCAGTCTGGAGTATATTACCAGAAAAAATGAAAACTCTAATTTGAAAAGATACGTGCACCCCAATTTTCATAGCAACTTTATTTACAATTGTCAAGATATGGAAGCAACCTGAGTGTCCACTAACAGATGAATGGATAAAGAAGATATATATAATATTATGCAGCCATTAAAAAAGAATGAAATATTTTCATTTATAGCAACATGGATTGACCTAGAGAATATTATGCCTAGTGAAGTAAGTCAGACAGAGTAAGGCAAATACTATATGATATTGCTTATATGTGGAATCTAAAAAATAATGCAAATGAATCTATATACAAAATAGAAATATATTCACAGACATAGAAAACAAACTTATGGTTACCAAAGGGGATAGGGTAGGAGGATGGACAAATTAAGAGCATAGGATTAAGAGATAAAAACTACTATACATAAAACAGATAAGCAACAAGGATTTACTGTATATCACAGGGAATTAAACACAGTATTTTATAATAACCTGTAATTAAACATAATCTGTAAAAAATAAAATCACTATGATGTACACCTGAAACTAACACAGTATTGTAAATCAACTATACAACTAAAAAAAAAAAAACAAGAAAAAATGTCTACAGATTAATTTATAGTGAATTTACATTTTTACTATGCTAAATCTTCCAATCCATTAATATGATCTGCCTCTCCAAACATTTAGATCTTCAATGATTTATTAATCTGCATTTTATAATTTTCATCATGCAGATACAATAGATGTTAGACTCATACTTAAGTAATTTTATTTGGAGCAACTGCAAATGGTATTGTGCTTTTTTTTTTCTGTTTCCAATTGTTCCTTGTCAGTATATTGAAATGTAATTCAGTTTTGTGTCTTGTTATTGTGTTCTATAACTTCACTGAACTTATTAATTCTCAAAATGGATTTTCTCTTGGGGTTTTCTATGTAATCAATCTTGCCATTTACAAATAGAGACAGCTTTATTTCTTCCTTTCAACTGTGTATGCCCATTACTTCCCTTTCTTGTCTTATTGCAGTGGCAAAAAACTTCTAGTACTATGTTACATAAGTGTAAGGAAAAGAGACATCCTTGAATTGAACCCAGTCTTAGAGAGAATGCAGTCATTGATACGATCAT
This sequence comes from Hyperoodon ampullatus, assembly GCF_949752795.1. NCBI lineage: Eukaryota > Metazoa > Chordata > Mammalia > Artiodactyla > Ziphiidae > Hyperoodon > Hyperoodon ampullatus. Next base: position 59,294,920 of record NC_136926.1, on the reverse strand, counting down.
AGAGTTTTCCTCCTTTATTCTGTTGATATGGTAGATTACAATGCAAGGTTTTCAATGTTCAATAACGCTTGTGTATCTGGAATAAATCCTATTTTATCATGGGATATTATTCTTTTTATACATGGTTGTACAACATTTTGCTAAAATGCTGTTGAATATTTAGCATCAGATTCGTGAGAGTTACAGGTTTCTAATTTTCATTTTCTGTGATGTTTTTATCTGGTTTGGTTATCAGAGTAATACTGGCCTCATAATATGAGATGGGAAATATTTCCTGTTCTTCTATTTTTTGAAGAGATTGTGTAAAATTTGTGTTAATTCTCTTTTGAGTGTTTAGTAATACTTTTTATTAAAACTATCTGGGCCTGGATGTTTCTTGCTTGGTAGCTTTGAAAATTAAAATTCAATTTCTTAATAGTTTTGGACTATTCATTTTATCTGTTTGATTTTGACAGAGTTTTGTCAGTTTGTAGTTTTCAATGAAGTTATTGATTTCCTCCAATATGTTCAGCTGATGAGTGTGAAGTTTTTCATATTCCCTTATTATCCTTTTAATGATTGTAGGATCCACTGTGATATTTTCTGTTTCCTTCCTGATACTAGTTTTTCAGTCTTCTCTCTTTTTATCCCTTGCCAGTCTTTCCAGAAGTTTACAGATTTTATCTTTTTTATAAGAATCAATTTTAGTTTTATTAGTTTTCTCTCCGGTTTTCCTCTATAATTTGTAATTTTTGCTCTTTATTATTTCCTTCCTTCAACTTGTTTTGTATTTATTTTTCTCCTCTTTCTTTTTCTGTTTATTTTTTGGTGTCTTGTGTTTTCACTTATATATTTATTATGTTTATTGCTATTTTTATTCATTCTAATCTTCTTTGCTTTCTGAAGGTCCCATTCTTCTGTTATCATTTTATTTCTGTTTGTAAGAGTTTTATTTTGTTTTGTTTACCATTCTTTAAAAGTAGATTTGCTAGCGATGAATTCTTAGTTTCCTTTCATATGAGAGTGCCTTTATTTTTTCTTCATTACTGAAGGATAATTTCACCAGATATAGGATTTGGATTTGACAGTTCTTTTCTTTCTGCCCTTGAAAAAGCTTGCACGTCTTCCTTCTGACCTCAATGGATTCAGATGAGAAATTCTCTGTCATTTAACTTACTTTTCCTTTAGAGGTGATGTATCATTCCTCTATGGATATTTTGAAGATTTGTTGTTTGTCTTTATTTTTCAGAACTTTAATTATGATGTGTCTTGGTGTAGATTTACCTGGGTTTATAATCCTTGGATTTTACTCAGCTTCTTGAATCTGTAGGTTTATGTGATTTTTCAAATTTGCTAAGTTCTCAACCATTATTCTGTTAAACACTTTTGAAATTCCACACCATTTCTCTTCTCACTCAGGGCTCTGATGTCTAGAATGTTAGGTATTTGTCATTATTCTACAGATCCATAAGAAGTTTTATTTTTTCTTTCAATGTACTTTCTCTCTGTTGTTCAGACTGAATAAATTCTATTGACCTGTCTTTGATTTAACTAATTCTATCTTTTGCCTTCTCCACTCTACTATTGAGGCCATCCAGTGAGATTTGTTGTTTGTTTGTTTTTCTTCTTATTTTTGGTTGGTATGTTTTTCACTTGTATGATTTCTGTTTGATACTTTTTATACCTCCTATTTCTTTCTTGAGTTCTTTTTTTATTTCTTTCATAAGAATTTGTAATGATTATTGAAGCATTTTATGATAGCTGCCCTAAAATCCTTATTAGATAATTTTAATATCTGATTCATATTAGTAATAGAATCTGAATGTATTTTTAATTCAGATCATGATTTTTCCAGTTTTTATACTGATGAATGATTTTTATTGTATCTTTCACGTTTTAACCATTATGATAGGAGATTCTTCATCCTATTTAATTCTTCTATTTTAGCAGGTGGTTACCATATTTAGGCTAATATGTGATTTCTGCCTTACATTTGTGGGGTTTAGACCCAATGACAGTTTTATTTTTATACTCCTTGCAATGGTATTCTGGTTTGTTTTATTCCTTTAGTGCTGTTGGAGCTCCTGCTCCAATCCCTAATGGTGCTGTCTAAAGGGTTGGAAGAAATTTTTCCAGACCACTGATTTCTCTGAGCTAACTTCTATGTGAAGTAAGGGCAGAAGCTCTTGGGCCTATGTCTCCTTGTTGAAGGGAAGGAGAATAGAAGGCAGGTGTGATGCAGGCTCTGTGAAAGGATTGCTCTAACTGCCAGTGTTCTAGTTGTAAAGTGGGTCCTGGAATAGTTCTGTTTCCTCTGCTGCTCTTCATGACAGATTGGACTTCCATATAGCTCTTTTTAAGGTTATCCTGTTTCCAAATGACAAAATCCAGTAGTGGGTCCCAAGCAAAATGATGGTTCCTATCAGAGTTTCCATCCACTAAACATTCTTTATCCTTAAAATATCACTAGAAGGTAGCATTGCTGAGCTCCAGAGAAATACTTCCCATGCATATTCCCACTTTATTTCCTGCCTGTGCTCATGCTGAACATCTAAGGCTTTTTCTATTTGCTTTTTCAGTCTCACCAATTTTCTCTATCCCCCAAAGCCGAGCTCAAAGTAAAATTTCTCTACCATGCCTTAGCCAAAATAATTCCAGATAGAACTTTTCTTTTTTGAATTCCTTCAGTTCACCCTGATGTTACAATTACTCTTTTTTTTTTGGCTATGTTTATTTATTTTCTGAATTATGCTTTAAACACCTCAAGGTGAGTATCTTTTGATTTTAATTCTCTTCAATCCCTCATCAACTTTAACAGTGTCTTTTTTACATATAAGGTGTTGTATAAGCACCGATTTGTTGATTTCAAACTGAGGTTCAAGTAGTGCTGACCTCTTTTAATCTCATTGTCAGAATGAACAAAGCGACCCTGAAAGCTAGATTTGGAAGGGATTTTAGATTCACTTAAGTCCAATACACTCATTTTAAAGAGTACAATTTGAGTAAAAGGACACAGAGACAAACAGATGGTCAAGAGCAAAACAGAGAGCAAACTACAGCCATTCTTCTCATTATCACATCAATGTGTCCACCATTAAACTTGCCTTTTTTCTACAAAGTATTACTTTTACATGATTTTATAAATTAAGCTTTCTTCTGAGCAGGAAGGGAGGGGAGAGGAAAATAATAGCTGTAAAATTAAGAAGCCAAACCTGATATCAGCCTACTGAAGAGGGTTGTACCCTACCACATCCACAAGAAATTCTGAAGGAGAATGTTTATTAGAACTCTTGAAAAACACCCTTTTAGGCTGCACTAGATTGGAATATTATTATTATTATTTTTACTTTTAGTAAAGACTTTCATGCATGCAGAAAATTATGACAATAATAAGTGTATGGCTTAAATAATTAATAAAACTAAGCATATTTGTGTAACCACCACACAGATCAAGAAATAGAAAACAGCACCTTGGAAATGCCCTCGTTTTTTCTGAAGAGCTTTACTTCTTCCTTCTACTTGCAAGAAAACCACCATCTTGATTCTTAACCACTTTGGTTAGTTTTGCTTTTATACTTTAAATAAATGAAATTAAAACACGATTCACATGTTTCTGACTTCTTTCAGAACATTGTTCAACATTGTATTTGTGAGATTCATCTATGGGTTTATGTACCTATTTGTTATAATTATAATAATATATTATTTTGTATGAATATACCACAATTTATTTATCCATTCTGTTGTTAATGGACACTTAGATTGTGTCCAGTTTGGGGGTCTTATGAATAATGAGGTTACTGTTGTTTCTTTTATCATTTGAAGCACTCATGCAGTATTTTTATTGGGTTTATATTTAGTGTGTAATTGCAAGGTCATAAGACTTGCATATGTTCAACATCAGTAGATTTTGCCAAACTATTTTTTTAACATCTTTATTGGAGTATAATTGCTTTACAGTGGTGTGTTAGTTTCTGCTTTATAACAAAGTGAATCAGTTATACATGTACATATGTCACCATATCTCTTCCCGTTTCTGTCTCCCTTCCTCCCACCCTCCCTATCCCACGCCGCTAGGTGGTCACAAAGCAACGAACTGATCTCCCTGTGTTATGTGGCTGCTTCCCACTAGCTATCTATTTTAGGTTTGGTAGTGTATATATGTCCATGCCACTCTCTCACTTTGTCACAGCTTACCCTTCCCCCTCAGCATAACTGCAAGTCCATTCTCTAGTAGATCTGAGTCTTTATTCCCGTCTTGCCCCTAGGTTCTTCATGACCTTTTATTTATTTATTTATTTATTTATTTATTTATTTATTTATTTATTTATTTATTAGATTCCATATATATGGGTTAGCATACTGTATTTGTTTTTCTCTTTCTGACTTATTTCATTCAGTATGACATACTCTAGTTTCATCCACCTCACTACAAATAACTCAGTTTCATTTATTTTTATGGCTGAGTAATATTCTACTGTATATATGTGCCACATCTTCCTTATCCATTCATCAGTTGATGGACATTAGGTTGCTTCCATGTCTTGGCTATTATAAATAGATCTGCAATGAACATTTTGGTAAATGTCTCTTTTTGTATTATGGTTTTCTCAGGGTATATGCCCAGTAGTGGGATTGCTGGTATGGTATGGTAGTTCCATATTATTGTATGATACTTCTATTTTTAGTATTTTAAGGAACCTCCATACTGTTCTCCATAGTGACTGTATCAATTTACATTCCCACCAACAGTGCAAGAGGGTTCTCTTTTCTCCACAGTCTCTCCAGAATTTATTGTTTGTACATTTTTGATGATGGTCATTCTGACTGGTGTGAGATGATATCGCATTATAGTTCTGATTTACATTTCTCTAATGATTAACAATGTTGAGCATTCTTTCATGTGTTTGCTGGCAATCTGTATATCTTCTTTGGAGAAATGTCTATTTAGATCTTCTGCCCAATTTTGGGTTGGGTTTTTTGTTATTTTGACATTGAGCTGCATGAGTTGCTTGTAAATAGTGGACATTAATCCTTTGTCAGTTGCTTTGTTTGCAAATATATTTTTTCCCATTCTAAGGGTTGTCTTTTTGTCTTGTTTATGATTTCCTTTGCTGTGCAAAAGCTTTTAGTTTCATTAATCCCATTTGTTTATTTTTGTTTTTATTTCCATTTCTCTAGGAGGTGGGTCAAAAAGGATCTTGCTGCCATTTATGTCATAAGTGTTCTGCCTATGTTTTCCTCAAAGAGTTTTACAGTGTCTGGTCTTACATTTATGTCTTTAATTCATTTTGAGTTTATTTTTGTATATGGTGTCAAGGAGTGTTCTAATTACATACTTTTACAGGTAGCTGTCCAGTTTTCCCAGCATCACTTACTGAAGAGGCTGCCTTTTCTCCACTGTATACTCTTGCCTCCTTTATCAAAGATAAGGTGAAAATATGTGCATGGGTATACCTCTTGGCTTTCTATCCTGTTCCATTGATCTATATTTCTGTTTTAGTATCAGTGCCATACTTTCTTGATTATGGTAACTTTATAGTATAGTGTGAAGTCAGGGAGCCTGATTCCTCCAGCTCCGTTTTTCGTTCTCAAGATTGTTTGGCTATTCGGGGCCTTTTATGTTTCCATGCAAACTATGAAATTTTTTGTAATAGTTCTGTGAAAACTGCCAGTGGTAGCTTGATAGGGATTGCATTGAATTTGTAGATTGCTTTGGGTAGTAGAGTCATTTTCACATTTTTGATTATCCCAATCCAAGAACATGGTATATCTCTCCATCTATTTGTATCATCTTTAATTTCTTTCCTCAGTGTCTTATAATTTTCTGCATACAGGTCTTCTTTCTCCTTAGGTAGGTTTATTCCTAGATATTTTATTCTAGTTTTGCAATGGTAAGTGGGAGTGTTTTCTTAATTTCACTCTCAGATTTTGCATCATTAGTGTGTAGGAATGCCATAGATTTCTGTGCATTAATTTTGTATCCTGCTACTTTACCAAATTCATCGATTAGCTCTAGCAGTTTTCTAGTAGCATATTTAGGATTCTTTATGTATAGTATCATGTCATCTGCAAGCAGTGACAGTATTACTTCTTCTTTTCTGATTTGGATTCCTTTAATTTCTCTTTCTTCTCTGATTGCTATGGCTAAAACTTCTGAAACTATGTTGAATAAAAGTGATGAGAGTGGGCAACCATGACTTTTTCCTGATCTTAGTGGAAATGGTTTCAGTTTTTCACCATTGAGAATGATGTTGGCTGTGGGTTTCTCATATATGGCTTTTATTATGTTGAGAAAAGTTCCCTGTATGCCTACTTTCTGGAGGGTTTTTATCATAAATGAGTGTTGAATTTTGTGGAAAGCTTTCTCTGCATCTATTGAGATGATCATATGGTTTTTCTGCTTCAGTTTGTTAATATGGTGTATCACATTGATTGATTTGTATATATTGAAAAATTCTTGCCTTCCTGGCATAAACACCACTTGATCATGGTGTATGATCCTTTTAATGTGCTGTTGGATTCAGTTTGCTAGTATTTTGTTGAGGATTTTGGCATCTATGTTCATCAGTGATATTGGCCTGTAGTTTTCTTTCAATGTGCCATCCCTGTCTGGTTTCAGTATCAGGCTGATGGTGGCCTCATAGAATGAGTTTGGGAGTGTTCCTCCCTCTGTTATATTTTGGAAGAGTTTGACAATGATAGATGTTAACTCTTCTCTAAATGTTTGATATAATTCCCCTGTGAAGCCATCTGGTCCTGGGCTTTTTTTTGTTGGAAACTTTTAAATCACAGTTTCAGTTTCAGTGCTTGTGATTTGTCTGTTCTTATGTTCTATTTTTTCTTCCTGTTTCATTATCTGAAGGTTGTGCATTTCTAAGTATTTGTCCATTTCTTCCACGTTGCCCATTTTATTGGCATAGAGTTGCTTGTATTAATCTCTCACGATCCTTTGTATTTCTGCAGTGTCATTTGTTACTTCTCCTTTTTCATTTCTAATTCTATTGATTTGAGTCTTCTGCTTTTCTTTCTTGATGAGTCTGGCTAATGGTTTATCAATTTTGTTTCTGTTCTCAAAGAACCAGCTTTTAGTTTTATTGATCTGTGCTATCATTTCCTTCATTTCTTTTTCATTTATTTCTGTTCTGATCTTTATGATTTCCTTTGGGTTATTTTTATTCTTCTGTCTCTAATTGCTTTAGGTGTTATATTAGGATGTTTATTTGAGATGCTTCTTATTTCTTAAGGTAGGATTGTATTACTATAATCTTACCTCTTAGAACAGCTTTTGCTGCATCCCATCGGTTTTGGGTCAAAATGTTTTCTTTGTCATTTTTCTTCTAGTTTTTTTCGATTTCCTCTTTGATTTCTCCAGTAATCTCTTGGTTATTAAGCAGTGTATTGTTTAGCCTCCATGTGTTTGCAATTTTTATAGATTTTTTCCTGTAATTTATATCTAGTCTCATAGCCTTGCAGTCGGAAAAGACACTTGATATTCTTTCATTTTTCTTAAATTTACCAAGGCTTGATTTGTGACCCACGATATGGTCTATCCTCGAGAATGTTCCATAAGCACTTGAGAAGAATGTGTATTCTGTTGGTTTGCAAGTAATGTCCTATAAATATCAATTAAGTCCATCTTGTTTAAGGTATCATTTAAAGCTTGTGTTTTCTTATTTATTTTCATTTTGGATGATCTGTCCATTGGTGAAAGTGTGGTATTAAAGTCCTCCACTATGATTGTGTTCCTGTCGATTTCCCTTTTTATGGTTGTTAGTATTTGCATTATGTATTTAGGTGCTCTTATGTTGGGTGCATAAATATTTACAATTGTTATATCTTCTTCTTGGATCGATCCCTTGATCATTATGCAGTGTCCTTCTTTGTCTCTTGTAATAGTCTTTATTTTAAAGTCTATTTTGTCTTATACGAGAATTGCTACTCCAGTTTTCTTTTGATTTCCGTTTTCATGGAATATCTTTTTCCATTCCCTCACTTTCAGTCTGTGTGTGTCTCTAGGTCTGAAGTGGGTCTCTTGTAGACAGCATATATATGGTCTTCTTTTTGTATCCATTCAGCCAGTCTATGTCTTTTGATTGGAGCACTTAATCCATTTACCTGTAAGGTAATTATCAATATGTATGTTCCCGTTACCATTTTCTTAATTGTTTTTGGGTTTGTTATTGTATGTCTTTTCCATCTCTAGTTTTTCCTGCCTAGAGAAGTTGCTTTAGCACTTGTTGTAAAGCTGGTTTGGTGGTGTTGAATTATCTTAGCTTTTGCTTGCCTGTAAAGTGTTTAATTTCTCCATCAAATCTGAATGAGATCCTCACTGGGTAGAGTAATCTTGGTTGTGGGTTTTTCTCTTTCTTCAATTTACATATGTCCTGCTTCTCCCTTCTGGCTTGTAGAGTTTTTGCTGAAAGATCAGCTGTTATCCTTATTGGGATTCCCTTGTGTGTTATTTGTTGTTTTTCTCTTGCTGCTTTTAATATTTGTTCTTTGTATTTAATTTTTGATAGTTTGATTATTATGTGTCTTGGAGTGTTTCTCCTTGGATTTATCATGTATGGGACTCTCTGTGCTTCCTGGACTTGATTAACTATTTCCTTTCCAATGTTGGGGAAGTTTTCAACTATAATCTCTTCAAATATTTTCTGCCTCTTCCTTTTCCTCTTCTTTTTGGGACTCCTATAATTCGAACATTGGTGTATTTAATATTGTCCCAAAGATCTCTGAGACTGTCCTCAATTCTTTTAATTCTTTTTTTTCTTTATTCTACTCTGCAGTAGTTATTTCTACTGTTTTATCTTCCAGGTCACTTATCCATCCTTCTGCCTCCATTATTCTGCTATTGGTCCCTTGTAGAGAGTCTTTAATTTCATTTTTTGCATTGTTCTTCACTGTTTGTTTTCTGTTTATTTCTTCTAGGTCCTTGTTAAACGTTTGTTGTATTTTCTCTATTCTTTTTCCAGGATTTTTAATCATCTTTACTATCATTATTCTGAATTCTTTTTTCAGGTAGACTGCTTATTTCCTTTTCATTTGTTAGTTCTGGTGGGCTTTTACCTTGCTCATTCCTCTGCTGTGTGTTTTTCTTTCTTCTCATTTTGCCTAACCTACTCTGTTTGGGGTCTCCTTTTCACAGGGTGCAGGTTCGTAATTCCCATTGTTTTTTGGTGCCTGTCCCCATTGACTAAGTTTGGTTCAGTGGGTTGTGTAGGCTTCTTGTTGGAGGAGACTAGTGCCTGTCTTCTGGTTGATGAGGCTTGACCTTGTCTTTCTGGTGGGTAGGTCCATGTCTGGTGGCATGTTTTGGGGTGTCTGTTTCCTTATTATGATTTTAGGCAGCCTCTCTTCTAATGGATGGGGCTATGTTCCTGTCTTGCATCGGGTGTCCAGCACTGTAGCTTGCTGCTCATTGAATGAAGCTCGGTCTTAGCGTTGAGATGGAGATCTCTGGGAGATTTTCGCCTTTTGATATTACATGGAGCTGGGAGGTCTCTTGTGGACCAGTATCCTGAACTTGGCTCTCCCACCTCAGTGACAGTGCCCTGACACCTGGCTGGAGCACCAAGAGCCTTTCATCCACACAGCTCAGAATAATAGGGAGAAAAATTGAAAGGAAGAAAGGAAGGAAGGAAGGTAGGAGGAAAGAAGGAAAAAGAAAGAAAGAAGGTAAATAAAATAAAATAAAATGAAATAAAATAAAGTTATTAAGATAAAAATTAATTTTAAGAAAAAATTTTTTTAAATTAAAGAATAACGGACAGACAGAATCCTAGGACAAATGGTAAAAGCACTATACAGACAAAATCACACACAGAAGCATAGACATACACACTCAGAAGAATAGAAAAAGGGAAAAAAGATATATATCTTTGCTCACAAAGTCCACCTCATTTTGGGATGACTCGTTGTGTATTCAGGTATTCCACAGATGCAGGGTACATCAAATTAATAGTGGAGATTTAAGCCATTGCTCCTGAGGATGCTGGGAGAAATTTCCCTTTCTCTTCTTTGTTTGCCCAGCTCCCGTGGTTCAGCTTTGGATTTGGCCCCGCCTCTGCATGTAGGTCGCCTGAGGGCACCTGTTCTTTGCTCAGACAGGACAGGGTTAATGGAGCAGCTGATGTGGGGGCTCTGGCTCACTGAGAGTGGGGGGAGGCAGGGGTACAGATGTGGGGTGCGTCTGCGGCGGCAGAGGCTGGCGTGACATTGCAACAGCCTGAGGTGTGCCATGTGTTCTCCCGGGGAAGTTGTCCCTGGATCACAGGACCCTGGCAGTGGTGGGCTTCACAGACTCCCTGGAAGAGCAGTGTGGACAGTGACCTGTGTTTGCACACAGGCTTCTTTTTGGCTGCAGCTACAGCCTTAACATCCCACGCCCGTCTCTGTGTTCCATGCTGATAGCCGTGACTTATGCCCATCTCTGGAGCTCCTTTAAGTGGCACTATTAATCTCCTTTCCTCACGCACTAGGAAACAAACGGGCAAGAAAAAGTCTCTTGCCTCTTCAGCAGCTCCAGACTCTTTCCCGGACTCCCTCCCAGCTAGGTGTGGTGCACTAGCCCCCTTCAGGCTGTGTTCACGCAGACAACACCAGTCCTCTCCCTGGGATCTGACCTCTGAAGCCCGAGCCTCAGCTTCCAGCCCCGCCCATCCCGGCGTGTGAGCAGACAAGCCTCTCGGGCTGGTGAGTGCTGATTGGCACGGATCCTCTGTGTGGGAATCTCTCCACTTTGCCCTCCGCACACCTTTTGCTGTGCTCTCCTCTGTGACTCTGAAGCTCCCCCCCCCCCATGCCATCTGCAGTCTCCGCCCGTGAAGGGTCTTCCTAGTGTGTGGAAACCTTTCCTCTTTCACAGCTCCTTCCCAGTGGTCTAGGTCCCATCCCTATTTTTTGTCTCTGTTTTTTCTTTATTCTTTTGCCTTACCCAGGTACGTGGGGAGTTTCTTGCCTTTTGGAAGGTCTGAGTTCTTCTGCCCACGTTCAGTAGGTGTTCTGTAGGAGTTGTTCCACATGTTGAAGTATTTCTGATGTATTTGTGGAGAGGAAGGTGATCTCCGTATCTTACTCTTTTGCCATCTTGAAGCTCCTCCACCAAATTGTTTTTTAAAGCATTTGTTTAAATTGATACTACTACCAGCAGGGTATGAGAATTCTAATTGTCCCAAATCTTCACCAACTTGTCAGTCTTTATATTTTTAAACACTCTGTTCTGTATGTAATGATATTTCCGTGTGGTTTTGCTTGCATTTTCTTGGATATTAATGAGAATGAATGTCTTTCTAAATGTAGAGTGAAATTTTCCATTTCCTCTCTAAAAAGGCTTATTCAAGTCACTCACCCAGTCTCCTCTTAGGTTGACTTGTTCTTTTAACTGCATAGAAAGTCTTTAACATTCTGGATGTAGGCCATTTGTCAGAAACACGTGTTGTACATATTTTCCTCACTCAATGGCTTCTCTTCTCTTTCCTTTAATATGAACAGAAATTCTTAATTTTAACATGGTATAATTTATTGATCTTTTCTTTTATGGTTAATGCTTTCTATACATTTTTGAAAGGAATTTTGTTAAAATTGTCTCCTTTGTTTTCTTCTAGATGATTGATTTTACCTTTTATATTTATAACTGCCATCCTACTGGATTTCCCACTGTAGGGATCAACCATTTTTTCCTCCATATAAATGTCAATTTGACCTGGTTCCATTTGTAAAAAAGATCTTGCTTTCTTCATTGTTCTTCAGTGTCACCTTTTGAGAAAGCAAGTATACATGCATTTTTTAGTCCACTTATTTACTCTCATTTCTTCCATTATCTATGTATCTATCCTTGTACTGATAATGCAGTGTCTCAGTTACAGTAGCTTTGTAATAAGTCTTGATATTTATCAATAAAAGGCCTTAAATTTATTTTTCTTGGTTAAGATTGTCCCATCTATTCTTGCTCACATTTCCATAAAATTTTAAAATTAGCTTGTCTATTTCCATATGCAAACACACACACACACACACACACACTTGTATTTTAATTGGATTGTAGTTTATATATAGAAAATCTTGAGGAAAATTGACAACTTTATATTATTGAATATTTTAGTCAATGGATATTGTAAAACCCTTAATATTTCCTATAACATTTTATGTTTTTTCTAAGAAAATGTTGTACATCTTTCATTACTTTTTATATTTTCATACCATTTTAATATTTTATTTTCTAATTTTTTTAATATACTGACCTAGTAATTCATTGTTGAAGAATAATCACTTTTAAAACATTGTCTTAAAACAATAGTCACTTTGTTAGTATTCGTCAGGGTTCTGGGGGTTGACTGGGATCATCAAGGCAGTTTTTGCCCAGAATCTCTTATATGGTAGTGGTCAGATACTATCTGGGAATACAGTCATCTCTAAGACTTCCTCACTAACATATCCAGCAGTTGATGCTGGCTGTTGACTAGAATCTCAAGTATTGACTGTTTGCCAGAGCACCTATATGTGTCCTATTTACACAGGATGGGCTCACTCACAGCATGAAACTTGAGTCCTAAGTGCAAGTGTCCCAAGAGGATTAAACAGAAGCTGCATCACCTTTTATGAACTAGCCTCATGATTCAAATTGTATCACTTCCTTCATAGTTAGAGGTTTGTCCAGATTCAAGGAGAGGACCATAAACTTCATCTCCCAATGGGTAGATTGTCAAAATCACATGTTGAAGAGAATGCTGGATAGGAGAACTTGTTGCATTCATCTTGGAAAATATACCCTGCCACAACTTCACTAAATTCACTCATGGATTTTCATAATTTATCCTCAGCATTTTCTATATATATCATTATGTCATCTATAAATAATGACATTTTTATTATCATCTCTTCAACATTTATAATATCTTTTAAAAAAAATATTGCCATGATATTTAGTACAATGTTGAATAGAATTGTAGAACTCAATTTGAAGGATAAATTAAATTGGATATCCTTGTCTCATTCCTGATTTCAGGCAGTAAACTCTCAACATTTCTTCATTAAGTATGAATTCTGTAATTTTTTACAGGTACCCATTTATAAAATTATGAATTTTTTTTCCTAGTCATTGTTTGCTCAGAGTTTTCATTATGAGAGAATGTTGAATTTCATCAGTGCTTTCCTTTTTCTACTGAGAACTCATGTGAGTCTTCTCCTTTATTTTGAAATTAAGGATTGCAGTGATTTTTTAACTTGTGACGTCTACCATATACTCCTGGAATAATACCAAGTTTTGATGTATTATTACTTACATATTATTGGATTCTGTTTGCTGATATTTTGCTTAGGATTTTTTGTATATAAGGTAATAAGTAAGATTAAGGTAAGGTAATAAGTGAGATTTAATTTATTTTAGTTATATCCTGGTCAACTTTTGGTTTCAAGGTTATGATGACCACAGTTGGTAATTCTTCTTTTGAAATAACTTGTGTAAGATCAATATTATTTTTGCTTAAAAGTTTTGGAGTAAATCAACTGGGCCCAGTATTTGTTGGGAGAAAGTTTTAAATTATGAATTCAACATTTTTAAGAATTATAAGAATATACAGTTTTTCTACTTATCCTTGTATTCATTGGATACATTTTAGGTGTTTTTCAATTTGTAAAAATTTCAAATTTATTGGTATAAAATTATTATAATAGCTTCTTCTAATCTTTTAAAGGCTGTAGAAACTGAAGTAATGTCCCCTTTTAAATCCCTCATAAAGTTCATTTGTGCTTCTCTTTTTATTGAACAGTCTTGACAAATATTTATCAATTTTACTAGTTTTTCAAAGCACCAACTTTTGGCTTTGTAGTTTTACTAAGAGTGAATTCCAATGATTATTTTTTAATTTTAACACGTATCATAAATTTCTGGAATAAACACAGGTCTTGATATATTATTCATTATATCTCAATATTTGTATTAGTGAGATTGTCCTGAAAAACTTCTATTTTATTATTTCCTGCTTTATTTTTGATTAAGTGTTTATTCATTCTAATTTGTTTGAGTTTTATTTGCTATTCTGTTTTTGAATGCTTGAGATGGATGCTTAGCTCATTGATTTTCATTCATTCTTCTTTTTTTTAAATTTATGCATTTAAAGTTATAATTGTCTCTCCAAGGAAGACATTAGCTATAGAGCTATATCTTAAAATTCTATTTTATATTTTATTAAGTTCAAAGTATTTTTCAATTTCAATTGTAATTTGTGTTCTGACTCATGGGGTTTTCAGAAGTATAGATCTTAATTTCTGAGCATATGGTGAATTGCAAGTTATTATTTCATTATTTAATTTCTACTTATTTTCTACTATTTTAATGAATATACTTTGTGTAATTTTAGTCCTTTAAAATTTATAGAGTGTTGATTTTTTAACATGACAACTGGTCAGTTTTGCTAAATATAACATGTGTATTTGATAAGAATATGTAATTTCAGGTAGCTTTTTGTGTAGGTACAGATTTGCAGTTATTTCATTTATTTATATTTTTCGGTAAGCGGGCCTCTCACTGTTGTGGCCTCTCCCGTTGTGGAGCACAGGCTCCAGACGCACAAGCTCAGTGGCCATGGCTCACAGGCTCAGCCACTCCGCAGCATGTGGGATCTTCCCAGATTGGGACACGAACCCACATCCCCTGCATCAGCAGGCAGACTCTCAACCACTGCACCACCAGGGAAGCCCTTGTAGTTATTTTATTTCAACAATTTGAAGGTATCATTCCATTTCTCCTGGCATCCATAGTTTGTGTAAGAAAATCAAATATCCATCTATGTTATTTTGAAGATACTCTATACCACATCTCCTACACCACATCTCTCCACCCTTGATGCTTAAGATATATCTTCCATGTAATTTTCAACAACTTCAATCTGATATATGTTATGGCTTTCTCTCTCTCTCTCTCTTTCTCTCACTCTTGCTCTTTCTCTGGGTGTGTGTTACTTTTGTCTGTAGTGCTTTTTGAGTTAGGCATTATTTTTAAAAAATCAGATTTGCAAATTTCTTAGTCATTATCTCTTTAAATATTACTTTTGTCTTATTCTCTCCCTTCCTTTTGGGATTTCAGCTAATCCTATGTTAATACTTTTCACCTTATCCTCAATTTCATTTATGATTTTTTTCTGCATTTTCTGTCATTTTGTCTCCCTGTGCTTCATTCTAGGTAACTTCTTCTGAACTCTTTTTTTCTGTTTGTTTGTTTGTTTACTATTTCATTTTTCTTTTATACTTAATTTGATTTAAACTCATCTACTGAGTACTTAATTTCAATTGTATTTTTAAATTCTAGTAGTTCTGCTTTTTAAGTTTCATATTATTTGTTCAATTTTTTAATCTATCCTTGAAAAGCCTAAACATGATTATTTAAAACATGTGATGGGCTTCCCTGGTGGTGCAGTGGTTGAGAGTCTGCCTGCCGATACAGGGGACACAGGTTCATGCCCCAGTCTGGGAGGATCCCGCATGCCACAGAGTGGCTGGGCCCGTGAGCCATGGCCACTGAGCCTGTTCATCCAGAGCCTGTGCTCCACAGTGGGAGAGACCACAACAGTGAGAGGCCCACGTACAGCAAAAAACAAAAAACAAACAAAAAAAAACCCAAAAAATACTGTGATGGATACCACTTTTCTGAATCCATTGAAAGTCTCTCTCTCTCTCTTTTTTATTACTATTGATTTTTTAGTCACAGTGATTTATCAAATTTACTTCTGGCAGGAGACCTTTAATCTAAAATCCCACATCAACTTAATCCAGTTAGGAATTATATCTGTCTTTGTTTCTCCAGTTCTACTACTTTGTTTCAGTAGGAGAGTTATTCAAAGTTACCTGGTGGGCTATCACCAGAAGGGGACTCACACTCAAGTTTTAATGACATGTTCTTTCTCTGGCCAACAGACTCTTTGCTAAAGTAGTTTAAGCTTGTAGGCCTTGTACATACATCTAGCTATTTCAAATTTATCATAAATTAATTTAAATGCCAATGAATGTGAATGAATTTTAAGTCCATTTTTGAAAAGATGTGTGAGTTACTTGAGCCAGGGCCTGACACCTAAAGTCTGCTATTCTTGGTAAAAGCCAGGAATATACAGCCATCTGGTCCTATATTAGGACTTTTGGAGGCAGTAGCCATCTTAGTGGGCAGTGGGTGAGTGGGTGGAGGAATGCTGTATCAGTCACATACAGTTTGAGATAGTAGTATGGTAAATTTTTCCCAGCCTGTGGGAAGCACCATTGGTAGGTTTCTACTTTGAGCCTCGGGTTTATTTTTTCCCAAATGTATATTTCAGAATGCTTCATCCCTTGTATGCAACCCTCCAGATAATCTACAGAGTAAATTTCAATGTCTAATCCCATCTAAATATAGCACTTGTCCACCTCTCTCATGCTAAGTTATTTCACCACTTTTTATAACTTGAATTTAAAACACCAACTTTCAGAAAGATGATGGAAAATGATGAGAGGAAGAGAGAGAGCCTAGTCAGGAACATTGGTTAGTCTAAGTCTTGAGTATAACATAAGGAAATTGGGAATGATTGGAAAAACTGCATTGTTTTCATTAGTGATTCCCTTAATAGAAGAAACAAAACCATTTTCATAAATCAGTCAAAATCTGTGGCAGGCAAGTTAGGTTTTGAAATAGAGTGTTTTATGCACAGCAATTAGTAATGTCTATCATATGTTTCTAATCTACCAGTAATGTTACAAAAATGAACTTGTAATTAAAATTACCATTAGGAGAAGCTGGGGAGAGGCTGGATAGGAAGTTTTTATTCTCTCAGAAACCAATAATTTCAGAAGCATCTTTGGAGTGTCTTAAGTACACCATGATACTATTTAAATTAAGGTTTGCCTTTTTCTTCTTCTAAAATATATTCTAATTAGAAAAGATCTAGGAGTAAAGACACTTTTCATATAATCAAAGGAGATATTTCTTTTCTTTTTTTTTTTTTTTTTTGCGGTACGTGGGCTTCTCACCGCTGTGGCCTCTCCCGTTGCAGAGCACAGGCTCTGGACGCACAGGCTCAGTGGCCATGGCACACGGACCCAGCCGCTCCGCGGCATGTGGGATCCTCCCAGACCGGAGAACGAACCCGTGTCCCCTGCATCGGCAGGCGGACTTTCAACCACTGCGCCACCAGGGAAGCCCCAAAGGAGATATTTCTTATAAAGAAATCCATACAATTCAATATTAGGGAGCACAAACTTTTATTCCAAGAGAGAGACAAGCCTTAAAATGAAAGTTCTCCTGGAGAAAGAGATGCATAAGCAGCTGTATATATTTAAGTTTGCCTCAGTTACTTTTATTTAATAAAAAGAAAAAGTATTGCTTATAAATATAAGTTCATCTTTTTTTCTCCTTAGACTTTATCCCTAGTTCTGTGCATTAAAGCAAGCCTCTAACCTGTTCTCTGTTTCCTCTAATCAATTTTATCAACAGCCTTAGATTCTAGCTTTTTGGAAACAGAAATATTATTGTAAATGTGTTTTTGTTCAATTATGAAATATACGTACTTAGAAATAATAGGTAATATTTTTTATTTATTTTAAAATGTAAATACATTTAAATACATTATATGGGATACATATACACACATATATTCATACATACATGTCTATCTATTTTTCTATCATTTATGCATGTATACATCTTGCTCTGTTTCATACCATGCTATGATTTTGGTATCTATGTTGATATACATATATAACTTGTTCATTAATTTCGATGGTTTTATAATAATATTCCAGTCAATTAATACACTGAAATTTATATCAGCCTGTTATAAAATGTTTCCCCCATTTTTTTCACATTGCTAGAAATGCTGCTAGGAACATTTCTGTGCATGTCTCTTCAAACACTTGGGCAAGAACTTCCTTAGCAGGATGAAGTGAAATTGAACTAGGTGAAGGCATGCAAATTTTCAGTTTTACTTGGTACTGAAAGATTATTTTCCAAAATAATTGTACCGATTTACACATCCTCTAGAATATATAAAGAATCATCTTTCTACACCCTAATTATTGGATTTTAAATGTTTGCTAGTCTAGTGTAAAATTTTATCTCATTCTTTTGTTTTGATTTTCATTTTTCTGATTACTAATTAAGTGTAACACTTTTTCATGTATCTTTGTTGTCCGTTTCTGTGAATTATCTTTTTATATACTTTGCCCACATTTTTATTGTTACCTACCCTTTGCATGTGAATTAATGAGTTCCTTAAAAATTCTATTTTTTTGTTTCTTATAAGTTATATATGTATATACCAGTCAATCACTTATTTTTTCACCTTATCTGTTATCTCAAGTTTCCTTTCTGTGTTGTATTTTGTGATTTACATAAATTTTCTTTCTTAACAAGACACACTAGTGTTGCTGGTCAATCTCTCTATTATGCAAATTTCATATTGGTTTCTTTATTACATCAAATTCTAAAAGAAGTATATCTGAGAGTTATAATGCTAAGATTGAAAATTAGTCCACTTTTCTTATAACTTTGCTCATCTGTGTAGATTGCTGCTTTTTTCTAATATTTTATGCTGCTCTTTTTTACTGGTTTATAAGTCAAATTCTATTACTATAGCTTTTTTATTTTAGTCATCTTCTCCAATCCTTTATCCTCTCTGTCATTTTAAATTGTACTTTAAGTAGTATGTAAAAGTATTTTGTTTTAATTTTAAATGTAATCTTAGAGACTATTTTTAAAACAATGTTAATTCAATTGCATATTTTATAATTACTGATTCACTGAGATTTATTTACTGTTTTCTGTTTATGGTGTTTTTCTTTGTTTCTCTTTTAATATATTCCTGTCTTTAATTAACAATTCATTGTCTTTAATTAACAATTCATTGTTCCTTTTTTATTACTCTTATTGTTCAGAATTTAAAGCTTAGACTTGTATTATTTTACCTTCTAATTTTTCACATATTCATCTTTCTTTTTTCCCTAAGAAAAAACAAAATTATTAGATGTTTTTATTCTCTTGACAAATAAGGTATTTTCATACTCCAACTTCTCTCTAATTTTTACCATTCTATCTTTCAATCAATTGTTATTTAGAATTATACTTCTATATTTAAATTTTTCAAATAGTTGATATAACAGAATATGTGTACATTATTAAGTACATATTAATAATGCTATCCATAAAATCTACACCCAACTTAAAATCAGAACATTCTCAGCAACACTGAAGTGCCCCAGGGTCTTCCTGTGATTGTATTTCCTTGTTGTCCTCTTCTGAATTTATATTCATAATAATTTGCTTTCTTTACACTTTTGCTACATGTCTTTGTACTGGTCATTATTATGGTACACTCATACACATTTTATAGGTAATAAAACATAAAGCCTAGTAGTTCTCAAGAGTCCCTTTACATTCTTAAAATTATAGAAGAACCTCAAAAAGCTTCTGTTTATCTCAGTCAGATATGTTGATATTCACCACATTAAAAATCTAAAAAGAACCATTAAATTTATTATTGTTATCTGTCATTTAAATTAACAATAGTGAACTGATTACACATTAATATCAATAAGAGATTTTTATAAACAGCCTATATTTCTTCCCCAAATTAGTGATAGAGTGACATTATTTTATAATGTTTGCAAATATCTTTAATTTCTGGCCAAAAAAAAAGACAGCTGGATTCCCTTATCTGCTCCTTTATTCAATCTGTGATGAACAAGTTTTGGTTAAATTATATGCAAAAAATCCAAGTTCAGAAAAAGTATTTTCATAGCTCTTCCATATAGTTATGGACATTCTTCTTTGACAATACAGGAAAATACAGGAATATTTTCTTAAAAATAGTTGCCATGTGGAACCTAAATCCATGTAAATGAAATTTCAAACTCTCCTACCTCAAAATTCATTGGTTTACCATTATTTTGTATGGATAATTTAGCAAAGCATGCATAGCTTTGTAACATCATTTGGAAAATATTGGTTTACTGAGTTATGCAGCTTTTCTGAATAGTAACACATTTAGTTATACAAAACATTAGATTCATTAGTTTTACTATAAATTTCACTTACAAAGTATTTTAGGATTGGGAATTTGTTAAGTTCATGATACAGGATACAAGATTTCCAAAATTCTAATTTTTGCTTGCAAGCTCAAATTTTATTATTGGTCACAAACATTGTCAGTAGTTCTCCTTGAAATGGAAGTTTCACTTCCTTAATTTTCAAGATAATATATGCCAAGTATTCAAGCCTGAGAAACTATTGTTTGTCTGTAAATCATTCTTTCAAGCATAAATAGTATTCCACAAAAAGTGGCTAGCTCAGCTCATAACACAAACAATTGTGTAAGTACTTTAAGTTGATCATTGTACATGGGTAGCAAAACTGCTTTGTGCAAACTTTTAATTTCTTTACACAGAATACTAAAAAGATGTGAATTCGAGTCAATATTTAATTAAATTAATAATGTGTACTGCTTCATCAAGTTTATTCTTCAATTAAACTGCCATTATTTGTACAGTGAGTATGTGGCAGCAAGAATACAATAATACAAGTGCCACTGCCTTGATTCATGCTAAAGCATCAGTTGTTTTACCCAAAATTTTATTTGCAGCTATGGTATAAATGCCAGCACAGGGAAAAAGCCAAATAAAATCTTATTAATAGTATGAAAACAGTTTTGACCTCAGGGATACGCTGAAAAATTCTTGGAAAGCCCAGTGTTCTAGGTGTCAAACTTTGAGAATTACTGTTAAACATAAGCCCTCTTTATGTACTTTCTGATTTCATTCTTTGCAAAATTCTCTGTGATACAGTTTCATGAAATTTTCCATTTTGCCAACATCTATAAATTTTTACTTTCCTCTCCAGGCCTTATGCATCAGCCTACAAACTTGAATCTCTATTATCCCCATAAGTCTTGTTATTGAAATACTATCAACATTGATCTTAAAAAAGAGACAGAATTATTTAATGGTATATATTCATCCTTGTAAGGAAGCTGACAGTAGAAGATTGAGCCAGACAGATGGTGATATGGTATTTAGATATAGTCAATACCATCAAAAGAAACTCTTTCATTAAAAGTTGTTCACAGGTGTCCTGTTTAGCTTCTTTTCTACAGAGAGCTATAGCCATGCCACATTAACTTGGCACATTCTAAACCTAATAATTTATACCCGGGAATTAGTTGAATTTCAGTAGTTGTTTGTATGTGCTTCTCATGTTATGGATTACTAACCTGACTTCCCATTTAGTTTTGACTCCAAAGGTAGGTTTTGCAAAACAACCCAGAGACATCACTAAGTGACTATATAATGTCTGTCACATATTAGGTATTGTAATGATATCTTCCTACTAAGAGAAGCACACATTTCACCCAAATTATGCAACATTAAATTTTCTACAATTAAAAGCACCTCATTAAAACTGAATTATCCTAAATTTCTTAATTGCACACTTAATTTAGATTAATTAAGACATATAATGCATACCTTGTAAGTACTAACTGATTATAACATATTTCTGGGATTCAATGAATAATTAAGTTAATTTCTGGTTGTTCATTTTTTAACAAATTCATTAATTCAATTCCATTATTTGTTTTTTTGTTTGTTTTTTACTTTTTTTATTTGATAGCTCTTTATTTTATTTTTTTAAAACATCTTTAGTGGAGTATACTTGCTTTATATTGTTGTGTTAGTTTCTTCTTTATAACTAAGTGAATCAGCTATACATATATCCCTATATACCCTCCCTCTTTCGTCTCCCTCCCACAAACCCTATCCCACCCCTCTAGTTGGTCACCTAGAGGCGAATGAAAAACCAATGAATTGATCTTCCTGTGTTATGAAGCTGCTTCCCATTGGCTATCTATTTTATTTTATTTTATTTATTTATTTTTTTAACATCTTTTTTTTTTTGCTGTACGCGAGCCTCTCACTGCCACGGCATCTCCTGCCGTGGAGCACAGGCTCCTGATGGGCAGGCCCATCGGCCATGGCACACAGTCCCAGCCACTCTGTGGCACGTGGGATACTCCCGGACCGGTGCACAAACCCGTGTCCCCCACATTGGCAAGTGGACTGCCAACCACTGTGCCAACAAGGAAGCCCTAACATCTTTATTGGCGTATAATTGCTTTACAATGGTGTGTTAGTTTCTGCTTTATAACAAAGTGAATCAGTTATACATGTACATATGTCACCATATCTCTTCCCTCTTGCATCTCCGTTCCTCCCACCCTCCCTATGCCACACTTCTAGATGGTCACAAAGCACCGAGCTGATCTCCCTGTGCTATGTGGCTGCTTCCCACTACCTATCTATTTTACATTAGGTAGTGTATATATGTCCATGACACTCTCTCACTTTGTCCCAGCCCCGTATCCTCAACTCCATTCTATACTAGGTCTGTGTCTATATTCTCATCTTGCCCTTAGGCTCTTCATGACCAGTATTTTTTTTTTTTTTTAGATTCCATATATATGTGTTAGTATACTGTATTTGTTTTACTCTTTCTGACTTAACTTCACTCGGTATGACACATTCTATGTCCATCCATCTCACTGCAAATAACAATTTCTTTACTTTTTACAGCTGAGTAATATTCCATTGTATATATGTGCCATATCTTCTTTATGCATTCATCTGTTGATGGACACTAAGGCTACTTCCATGTCCTGGCTATTGTAAATAGAGCTTCAATGAACATTGTGGTACATGACTCTCTTTGAATTATGATTTTCTCAGGGTATAGGCTGAGTAGTGGCATTTCTGGGTCATGTGGTAGTGCTATTTTTAGTTTTGTAAGGAACTTCCATACTGTTCTCCATAGTGGCTGTATCAATTTACATTACCACCAACAGTACAACAGGGTTCCATTTTCTCCACACCCTCTCTAGCATTTGTTTGTAGAATTTTTGATTATGGCCATGCTGACCAGTGTGAGGTGATATTGCATTGTAGTTTTGATTTGCATTTCTCTAGTGATTAATGATGTTGAGCATTCTTTCATGTGTTTGTTGGTAATCTGTATATCTTCTTTGGAGAAATGTCTATTTAGTGCTTCTGTTCAATTTTGGATTGGGTTGTTTGTTATTTTGATATTGAGCTGCTTGTAAATAGTGGAGATTAATCCTTTGTCAGTTGCTTCATTTGCAAATATTTTCTCCCATTCTAAGGGTTGTCTTTTGGTCGTGTTTTTGGTTTCCTTTATTGTGCAAAAGCTGTTAAGTTTCATTAGGTCCCATTTGTTTAGTTTTGTTTTTATTTCTATTTCTCGAGGAGGTGGGTAAAAAAGGATCTTGCTGTGATATATGTCATAGAGTGTTCTGCCTATGTTTTCTTCTAAGAGTTTTATAGTGTCTGGCCTTTAATCCATTTTGAGTTTATTTTTGTGTATGGTGTTAGGGAGTGTTCTAATTTCATTCTTTTACATGTAGCTGTCCAGTTTTCTCAGCACCACTTATTGAAGAGGCTGTCTTTTCTCCACTGTATATTCTTGTCTCCTTTATGAAAGATAAGGAGACAATATGTGTGTGAGTATATCTCTGGGCTTTCTATCCTGTTCCATTGATCTATAATTCTGTTTTGGTGCCAGTGCCATACTGTGTTGATTATTGTAGCTTTTTAGTATAGACTGAAGTCAGAGAACCTGATTCCTTCAGCTTTGTTTTTCTTTTTCAAGATTGCTTTGGCTATTCGTGGTATTTTGTGTTTCCATACAGATTGTGAAATTTTTTTTCTAGCTCTGTGAAAAATGCCAGTGGTAGATTGATAGGGATTGAATTGAATCTGTAGATTGCTTTGGGTAGTATATTCATTTTCAGAATATTGATTTTTACAATCCAAGAACATGGTATATCTCTCCATCTATTGGTATATATTTAATTTGTTCATCAGTGTCTTATAGTTTTCTGCATACAGGTCTTTTGTCTCCTTAGTTAGGTTTATTCCTAGATACTTTATTCTTTTAGTTGCAATGGTAAATGGGAGTGTTTTCTTAATTTCTCTTTCAGGTTTTTCATCATTAGTGTATAGGAATGCCTGAGATTTCTGTGCATTAATTTTGTATCCTGCGACTTTACAAAATTCATTGATGACTTCTAGTAGTTTTCTAGTAGCATTTTTAGGATTCTGTATGTATTGTATAATTTCTTCTGCAAATAGTGACAGCTTTACTTCTTTTTTTCTGATTTGGATTCCTTTTATTTCTTTTTCTTCTCTGATTGCTGTGGCTAAAACTTCCAAAACTGGTGAATAATAGTGGTGAGAGTGGGAAACGTTTTCTTGTTTCTGATCTTAGTGGAAATGGTTTCAGTTTTTCACCATTGCAGACGATGATGGCTGTGGTTTTTCATATATGTCCTTTACTATGTTGAGGCAAGTTCCCTCTATGCCTTATTTTTGGAGGGATTTTATCAGAAATGGATGTTGAATTATGTCAAAAGATTTCTCTGCACCTATGGAGATGATCACATGAATTTCTCCTTCAATTTGTTAATATCATGTATCACATTGATTGATTTGAGTATATTGAAGAATCTTTACATTCCTGGGATAAATGCCACTTAGTCATGGTGTATGATCCTTTTAATGTGCTGTTGGATTCTGTTTGCTAGTATTTTTTTTGAGGATTTTTGCATCTATGTTCATCAGTGATATTGGCCTGTAGTTTTCTTTCCTTGTGACATCTTTGTCTGGTTTTAGTATCAGGGTGATGGTGGCCTCGTAGAGTAAGTTTGGGAGTGTTCCTCCCTCTGATATATTTTGGAAGAGATTGAGAAAGATAGGTTTTATCTCTTCTCAAAATATTCGATAGAATTCACCTGTGAAACCGTCTGGTCCTGGGCTTTTGTTTGTTGGATGATATTAAGTCAAAGTTTCAATTTCAGTGCTTTTTTTGGTCTGTTCATATATTCTATTTGTTCCTGGTTCAGTCTCGTAATGTTGTGCATTTCTAAGAATGTTTCCATTGCTTCCAGGTTGTCCACTTTATTGGCATAGAGTTGCTTGTAGTAGTCTCTCATAATCCTTTGTATTTCTGCAGTGTCAGTTGTTACTTCTCCTTTTTCATTTCTAAGTCTATTGATTTGAGTCTTCTCCATTTTTTTCTTGATGAGTTTGGCTAACGGTTTATCAATTTTGTATATCTTCTCAAAGAATGAACTTTTAGTTTTATTTATCTTTGCTCTCGCTTCCTTCATTTCTTTTTCATTTATTTCTGATCTGGTCTTTATGATTTCTTTCCTTCTGCTAACTTTTGCAGTTTTTTTTGTTCTTCTTTCTGTAGTTGCTTCAGGTGTGAGGTTAAGTTTTTTTATTTGAGTTGTTTCTTGCTTCTTAAGATAGGATTGAATTCCTATAAACTTCCCTCTTAGAACTGCTTTTAGTGCATCCCATAGATTTTGGGTTTACATGTTTTCATTGTCATGTGTCTCTATGTATTTTTTGATTTCCTCTTTGATTTCTTCAGTGATCTCTTGGTTATTAAGTAGTGTATTGTTTAGCCTCCATGTGTTTCTATTTTTTACAGATTTTTTCCTGTGATTGATATCTAGTCTCATAGCATTGTGCTCAGAAAAGATATTTGATAGGATTTCAATTTTCTTAAATTTACCAAGGCTTGCTTTGTGTCCCAAGATATGATCTATCCTGGAGAATGTTGCAGGAGCACTTGACAAGAATGTGTATTCTGTTGTTTTTGGAAGTAATGTCCTATGAATATCACATAAGTCCATCTTGTCTAATGTATCATTTAAAGTTTGTGTTGCCTTATTCATTTTGGATGATCTGTCCATTGGTGAAAGTGGGGTGTTAAAATAGCCTTCTATGATTGTGTTCCTGTCGATTTCCCCTCTTATGGCTGTTAGTGTTTGCCTTATGTATTGAGGTGTCCTTTTGTTGGGGCATAAATATTTACAACTGTTATATCCTTCACTTGAATTGATACGTTGATCATCATGTAGTCTCCTTCTTTTTCACTTGTAATAGGCTTTGTTTTAAAGTCTGTTTTGTCTGATATGAGAATTCCTACTCCAGCTTTCTTTTGGTTTCCATTTGCATGGAATATATTTTTCCATCTCCTCACTTTCAGTCTGTATGTGTCCCTAGGTCTGAAGTTGGTCTCTTGTAGACAGCATATATACAGGTCTTGGTTTTTTATCCATTCAGCCAATCTATGTCTTTAGATTGCAACATTTAATCCATTTACCTTTAAAGTAATTATCAATATGTATGTTCCTGTTACCATTTTCTTAATTGTTTTGGGGTTTGTTATTGTAGGTCTTTTCCATCTCTAGAGTTTCCTGACTAGAGAAGTGCCTTTAGCACTTGTTGTAAAGCTGGTTTGGTGGTGTTAAATTCTCTTAGCTTTTGCTTGTCTGTAAAGTGTTTAATTTCTCCATCAAATCTGAATGAGATCCTTGCTGCATAGAGTAATCTCGGTTGTAGGTTTTTCTCCTTCATCCCTTTAAATATGTGCTTCCACTCCCTTCTGGCTTACAGAGTTTCTGCTGAAAGATTAGCTGTTAACCATATGGCGATTCCCTTGTGTGTCATTTTTTTTTCCCTTGCTGCTTTTAATATTTGTTCTTTGTATTTAATTTTTGATAGTTTGATTGATATGAATCTTGGCATGTTTCTACTTGGATTTATCCTGCATGGGACTCTATTTGCATCCAGGTCTTGATTAACTATTTCTTTTCCCATATTAGGGAAATTTTCAACTATAGTCTCTTCAAATATTTTCTCAGTCCCTTTCTATTTCTCTTCTTCTTCTGGGACCCCTATAATTCGAATGTTGGTGCATTTAATGTTGTCCCAGATGTGTCTGAGACTGTCCTCAATTCTTTTAATTCTTTTTTCTTCATTCTGCTCTGCAGTAATTATTTCCACTATTTTATCTTCTAGGTCACTTATCCGTTTTTCTGCCTCAGTTATTCTTCTATTGATCCCTTTTAGAGAATTTTTAATTTCATTTATTCTGTTGTTCATCACAGTTTGTTTGCTCTTTAGTTCTCCTAGTTCCTTGTTAAACCTTTCTGGTATTATCTCCATTCTATATCCAAGATTTTGAATCATCTTTACTATCATTATTCTGACTTCTCTTTCAGGTATACTGCCTATTTCCTCTTCATTTCTAAGGTCTGGTGAAGTTTTGCCTTGCTCCTTCATCTGCTGTGTGTTTTTCTGTCTTCTCATTTTGCTTAATTTACTGTGTTTGGGTTGTCCTTTTTGCAGCCTGCAGGTTCGTAGTTTTCCTTGGTTTTGGTGTCTGTCCCCAGTGCCTAAGTTTGGTTCAGTGGGTTGTTTAAGTTTCCTGGTGGAGGGGACTAGTGCCTGTGTTCTGGTGGATGAGACTGGATCTTGTCTTTCTGGTGGGCTGGTCCACGTCTGACAGTGTGTTTTTGTGTGTCTGTGGCCTTATTATGATTTTAGGCAGCCCCTCTCTTGTTGGATGGGGTTGTGTTCCTGTCTTGCTAGTTGTGTGGCATAGGGTATCCAACAGTGTAATTTGCTGGTCGTTGAGTTCAGCTGCATCTTGGAATTGAAATGGGGATCTCTGAGAGATTTTTACCATTTGATATTACATGGAACAGGGAGGTCTCTTGTGGACCAGTGTCCTGAACTTGATTCTCCCACTTCAGAGGCACAGCCCTGATGCTTGGCTGGAGCACCAAGAGCCTGTCATTCACACGGCTCAGAATAAAAGAGAGAAAAAGAAGAAAGAAAGAAAGAAAGAAAGAAAGAAAGAAAGAAAGAAAGAAAGAAAGAAAGAAAGAAAGAAAGAAAGAAAAAGATAAAATAGAATGAAATAAAGTTATTAAAATAAAAAATAATTGTTAAGAAAAAAATTGTTAAAGTAAAAAAAAAATACTGATGGGGAGAATTTTTGGACAACTGAAAAGTGAAGCTATACAGATACAGTTACACAGAGAACCATACACATACATACTCACAAAAAGATCAAAAGGGAAAAAAAATACATTGTTTCTCCCAAAGTCCACCTCCTTAATTTGGGATGATTCACTGTATACTCATGTATTCCACAGATGCAGGGTACATCAAGTTGATTGTGGAGATTTAATCCACTGCTCCTGAGGCTACTGGGATAAACTTCCCTTTCTCTTCTTTGTTCACACAGCTCTTGGGGTTCAGCTTTGGATTTGGACCCACCTCTGCATGTAGGTCGCTGAGGGCAACTATTCTTTGCTCAGACAGAATGGGATTAAAGGAGCAGCTTCTTCGGGTATTCTGGCTCACTCAGGTCAGCAGCAAGGAGGGGTTTGGATGCAATGTGAGCCTGTGGCCTCAGAGGCCAGCATGATGTTGCTGTAACCTGAAGCACACAGTGTGTTCTCCTGGGGAATTTGTCCCTGGATCACAGGACTCTGGCAGTGGTGGACTGCACAGCCTCCTGGGAGGGGAAGTGTGGATAGTGACCTGTGCTTGCACACAGGCTTCTTTGTGGTTGCAGCAGTAGCCTTAACGTCCCACGCCCATCTCTGGGGTTTGCACTGATAGACGCCGCTCACACCCATCTCTGGAGCTCCTTTAAGTGGCTCTGTTAATCTCCTCTCCTTGCTCACCAGGAAACAAAGAGTCAAGAAAAAGTCTCTTGCCTCTTCATCAGCTGCAGAATTTTTCCCAGACTCCCTCCCAGCTAGCTGTGGCACACTAGCACCCTTCAGGCTGTGTTCATGAAGCCAACCCCAGTCCTCTCCCTGGGATGCTACCTCCGAAGCTGGAGGCTCAGCTCCCAGCCCCCGCACATCCTGGCAGGTGAGCAGACAAGCCTCTTGGGCTGGTGAGCTCTCCTTGGCACCGATCCTCTGTGTTGGAGTCTCTCTGCTTTGCCCTCTGCATCCCTGTTGCTGCACTCTGCTCCATGACTCTGAAGCCTCTCCCTCCACCACCCATGGTCTCCACCAATGAAGGTGCTTCTTAGTGTGTGGAACCCTTTCCTCCTTCACAGCTCCCTCCCACTGGTGCAGGTTCCATCTGTATTCTTTTGTCTCTGTTTTTTTTTTCTTTTTTCTTTCATCCCACTCACGTTCTTGGGGGCATTTCTTTCCTTTTGGGAGGTCTGAGGTCTTCCTCCAGCATTCAGTAGGTGTTCTGTTGGCGTTGTTCCACATGTAGATATATTTCTGATGTATCTGTGGGGAGAAAGGTGATCTCTGGGTCTTATTCTTCTGCCATCTTGAAGCTCTAGCTATTTTTTTTTTTACATTTGGTAGTGTATATATGTCAATGCCACACTTTCTCTGCCTCCCAGTTTTCCTCCCACCCCCCACCCCACCGCCGTGTCCTCAAGTCCATTCTCTATGCCTGTGTCTTTATTCCTGTCCTGTCCCCAGGTTCTTCAGATTTTTTTTCTTTTTTAGTTTCCATGTATATATGGTAGCATACGGTGTTTGTTTTTATTTTTGACTTACTTCACTGTGTACAACAAACTCTAGATCCATCCACCTCACTACAAATAACTTTGTTTCTTTCCATGGCTGAGTAATAATCAATTGTATATATGTGCCACATCTTCTTTATCCATTCATCTGTCAGTAGACACTTAGGTTGCTTCCATGTGCTGGCTATTGTAAACAGAGCTGCAATGAATATGGTGGTACATGTCCCTTTTTGAATTATGGTTTTCTCAGGGTATATGCCCAGTAGTGCGATTGCTGGGTCATCTGGTAGTTCTATTTTGAGTTTTGTAAGGAACATCCATACTGTTCACCATAGTGGCTGTATCAGTTTACATTCCAGCCAACAGTGCAAGAGGGTTCCCTTTTCTCCACACCCTCGTCCACATTTATTGATTTTAGATTTTTTTAATGATGGCCATTCTGACTGGTGTGATGTGATACCTCATTGTAGTTTTGATTTACACTTCTCTAGTGATTAGTGATGTTGAGCATCTTTTCATGTGTTTGCTGGCAATCTGTATATCTTATTTGGAGAAATGTGTATTTGTGTCTTCTGGCCATTTTTAGTTTCTTTTTCTTTTTTTTTGATATTCAGCTGTATGAGCTCTTTGTTAATTTTAGAGGTTAATCCTTTGTCAGTTGCTTCTTTAGCAAATATTTTCTCCCATTGTAAGGGTTGTCTTTCAGTCTTGTTTTTGGTTTCCTTTGCTATGCAAAAATTTTTAAGTTTCTTTAGGTCCCATTTGTTTATTTTTGGTTTTATTTCCATTTCTTTAGGAGGTGGGTCAAAAAGGATCTTGCTGTGATTTATGTCATAGAGTGTTCTGCCTATGTTTTCCTCTAAGAGTTTTACAGTGTCTGACCTTATATTTAGGTCTTGAATCCATTTTTAGTTTATTTTTGTGTATGGTGTTAGGGAGGGTTTTCCTTTCATTCTTTTAAATGTAGCTGTACAGTTTTCCCAACACCACTTATTTAAAAAGGTTGTCTTTTCTCCATTGTATATTCTTGCCTCCTTTATCAAAAATAAGGTGATCATATATGCATGGGTTTATCTCTGGGCTTTCTATCCTGTTCCATTGATGTATATTTCTGTTTTTGTGTCAGTACCATACTTTATTATTTACTGTAGCTTTGTAGTATCGTCTGAAGTAAGACAGTCTGATTCCTCCAGCTCCATTTTTCTTTCTCAGTGTTCCTTTGCTGTTTGGGGTCTTTTGTGTTTCCATACAAATTGTGAATTTTTTTGTTCTAGTTCTGTGAAAAATGTCATTGGTAGTTTAATAGGGATAACATTGAATCTGTAGATTGCTTTGTGTAATATAGTTGTTTTCACAATGTTGATTCTTCCAATGCAAGAACATGGTATATTTCTCCATCTGTTTGTATCATCTTTAATTTCTTTCATCAGTGTCTTATCGTTTTCTGCATACAGGTCTTTGGCTCCTTAGGTAGGTTTATTCCTAGGTATTTTATTCTTTTTCTTGCAATGGTAAATGGGAGTGTTTCCTTAATGTCTTTTTTCAGATTTTTCATTATTAGTGTATAGGAATTCAAGAGATTTCTGTGCATTAATATTCTATCCTGCTACTTTACCAAATTCATTGATTAACTCTAACAGTTTTCTTGTAGCATCTTTAGGATTCTCTATTTAGAGCACCATGTCATCTGCAAACAGTGACAGTTTTACTTCTTTTTGTCTGATTTGAATTCCTTTATTTCTTTTTATTCTCTGAGTGTTGTGGCTAAAACTCTACAACTATTTTGAATAATAGTGGTGAGAGTGGGAAATCTTTTCTTGTTCCTGATCTTAGTGGAAACGGTTTCAGTTTTTCACCATTGAGAATGATGTTGGCTCTTCATTTGTCATTTTTGGCCTTCATTATGTTGAGGTAATTTCCCTGTATGCCTACTTTTTGGAGGGTTTTTATCATAAATGTGTTGAATTTTGTCAAAAGCTTTTTCTGCATTTATTGAGATGATCATATAATTTTTCTCCTTCAATTTGTTAATATAGTGTATCACATTGATTGATTTGTGTATATTGAAGAATCCTTGAATTCCTAGATTAAACCCCAATTGACCATGGTTTATGATCTTTTAATGTGCTTTTGTACTCTGTTTGCTAGTATATTGTTGAGACTTTTTGCTTCTATGTTCATCAATGATATTGGCCTGTAGTATTCTTTCTTTGTGACATCATTGTCTGGTTTTGGTATCAGGGTGATGATGGCCTCATTGATTGAGTTTGGGAGTGTTCCTCCCTCTGCTATATTGGAAGAGTTTCAGAAGGATAGGTGTTAGCTCTTCTTTAAATGTTTGATAGAATTCACTTGTGAAGCCATGTGGTCCTGGGTTTTTGTGTATTGGAAAATTTTTAATCACAGTTTCAATTTAAGTGTTTGTGATTGGTCTGTTTATATTTTCTATTTCTTCCTGGTTCAGTCACAGAAGGTTGTGCTTTTCTAAGAATTTGCCCATTTATTCCACGTTGTCCATTTTATTGGCATAGAGTTGCTTGTACTAATCTCTCATGATCCTTTGTATTTCTGCAGTGTCAGTTGTTATTTCTTCTTTTGCATTTCTAGTTCAGTTGATTTGAGTCTTCTCCCTTTTTTTGTTGATGAATCTGGCTAATGGTTTATCAAATTTGTTTATTTTCTCAAAATCCAGCATTTAGTTTTATTGATCTTTGCTATAATTTCCTTCAATTCTTTTTCATTGATTTCTGATCTGATCTTTATGATATCTTTCCTTCTGCTAACTTTGGGGTTTTCTTTCATTCTTCTTTCTCTAGTGGCTTTAGTTGTAAGATTATGTTGTTTATTTGAGATATTTCTTCTTTCTTGATGAAAATTATATTGCTATATTGTTCCCTCTTAGAACTGCTTTTACTGCATCCAATAGGTTTTCGGCCTTCATGTTTTCATTGTCATTTGTTTCTAAGTATTTTTTAATTTCTCCAGTGATCTCTTTGCTATTTAGTAGGATATTGTTTATCCTCCATGTGTTTGTATTTCGTACAGATCTTTTCCTATAATTGATATCTAGTCTCATAGTGTTATGGTCAGAAAAGATTCTTGGAACAATTTCAATTTTCTTAAATTTACCAAGGTTTGATTTGTGAGCCAAGATATGATCTATCCTGGAGAATGTTCCATGAGCACTTGGAAAGAAAATGTATCCTGTTTTTTTTTTTTTTTTAATAGAATGGCCTATAAGTATCAGTTAAGTCCAGCTTGTTTTAATATATCATTTAAAGTGTGTTTTTCCTTTTTTATTTTCATTTGGATGATCTGTCCTTTGGTGAAAGTGGGGTGTTAAAGTCCCCTACTATGATTGTGGTACTGTCAATTTCCCCTTTTATGGATGTTCACATTTGCCTTATGTATTGACATGCTCCTATGTTGGGTGTGTAAATATTTACAATTGTCATATCTTTTTTTTGGATCAATCCCTTGATCATTATGTAGTGTCCTTCTTTGTCTCTTGTAACAGTCTTTATTTTAAAGTCTATTTTGTCTGATATGAGAATTGCTACTCCAGCTTTCTTTTGATTTCCATTTGCATGGAATATATTTTTCCATCCTCTCACTTTCAGTCTATGTGTCCCTAGGTCTGAAGTGAGTCTCTTGTAGACAGCATTTATATGGGTCTTGTTTTTGTACCCATTCAGCCAGTCTATATCTTTTGGTTGGAGCATTTCATCCATTTACATTTATGGTAATTATCAATATGTATGTTCCTATTACCATTTTCTTGATTGTTTTGAGTTTGTTTGTGTAAGTCTTTTCCTTCTCTTGTGTTTCATGCCTAGAGAAGTTCCTTTATCATTTTGTTGTAAAGCTGGTTTGGTGATACTGAAGTATCTTAACTTTTGCCTGTCTGTAAAGGTTTTAATTTCTCTGTTGAATCTGAATGAGATCCTTGCTGGTTGGAGTAATCTTGTTTGTAGATTTTTTCTCTTTCATCTGTTTAATTATGTCCTGCCACTTAGTTCTGGCTTGCAGAGTTTCTGCTGAAAGTTCAGCTGTTAACCTTATGGGGATTCCATTGTATGTTTGTTGTTTTGTTTTTTTTTTTTTTCCACTTGCTGCTTTTAATATTTGTTCTTTGTATTTAATTTTTTTATAGTTTGATTAATATGTGTCCTGACGTGTTTCTCCTTGGATTTATCCCATATGGGAATATCTGTGCTTCCTGGACTTGATTAACTATTTCCTTTACCATATTAAGGAAGTTTTCAACTATAATCTCTTCAAATATTTTCTCAGTCTTTCTGTTTCTCTTTTTCTTCTGAGGCCCCTATAGTTAGAATGTTGGTGCATTTAATGTTGTCCCAGGGATCTCTGAGACTGTCTTCAATTCTTTTCATTTTTTTTTTCTTTTTTCTGCTCTGTGGTAGTTATTTCCACTATTTTATCTTCCAGGTCATCCATTAGTTCTTCTGCCTCAGTTATTCTGCTTTTGATCCCTTCTAGAGAATTTTTAATTTCATTTATTGTGTTGTTCATCATTGTTTGTTTGCTCTTTAATTCTTCTAGGTCCTTGTTAAACGTCTTTTGCATTTTCTCCATTCTATTTCCAAGATTTTGGATCATCTTTACTATCATTACTCTGATTTCTTTTTCAGGTAGATTGCCTATTTCCTCTTCATTTATTCGGTCTCGTGAGTTTTTACCTTGCTCCTTCATCTGCTGTGTGTTTCTCTGTCTTCTTATTTTCCTTTACTTATTGTGTTTGGGGTCTCCTTTTCACAGGCTGCAGGTTGGTAATACCCGTTGTTTTTAGTGTCTGCCTCCAGTGGCTAAGGTTTGTTCAGTGTGTTGTGTAGGTTTCCTGATGGAGGGGACTAGTACCTGTGTTTTGGTGGATGAAGCTGGATTTTGTGTTTCTGGTCAGAAGCACTGCATCCAGTGGTGTGTTTTGGTATTTCTGTGACCTTCTTATGATTTTATGCAGCCTCTCTGCTAATGGGTGGGTTTGTGTTCCAGTCTTGTTAGTTGTTTGGCATTGCGTTTCCAGCACTATAGCTTGCTGGTCATTGTGTGGAGCTGGATCTTAACTTTGATATGGAATTCTCTGGGGGAACTTTCACCATTTGATATTATGTGGAGCTGGTCAGTGTCTGGTAAAACAATGTCCTGATCTTGGCTCTCCCACCTCAGAGGCAGAACCCTAATGCCTGGCCAGAGCACCAGTCCACTGTCAGCCACATGGCTCAGAAGAAAAGGGGGAAAATAAAGAAAGAAAGAAAAAATAAAGTTATTAAAATAAAAAATAAATAAAATAATTAGAAATAAAATAATTAAAAAGTAATAAAAAAAAAGAAAGGATGAAGAGAGCAACCAAACTGAAAAAAAGAAATCCATCAATTGTAATCAGTGCTGAAAATTATCCTAAAAAAAAAAAAAAAAAAAAAAGGAAAGACAGAACCTTGGGACAAATGGTAAAAGCAAAGCTATACAGACAAAATCACACAAAGAAGCATACATATACACACTCACAAAGAGAAAAAGGAAAAAAAATTCACTTATTCCACAGGTGCAGGGTAAATCAAGTTGATTATGGAGATTTCGTCTGCTGCTCCTGACGTTGCTGTGAGAGATTTCCCTTTCTGTTCTTTGTTCACACAGCTCCTGGGGTTCAGCTTTGGATTTGGCCCCGCCTCTGGGTGTAGGTCACCTGAGGGTTTCTGTTCTTTGCTCAGACAGGACCGGGTTAAAGTAGCAGCTGATTTGGGGGCTCTGGCTCACTCAGGCCATGGGGAGGGATGGGTACATAATGCAGGGCAAACCTGTGGTGGCAGAGGCCGGCATGACATTGCAACACCCTAATGTGTACCATGTTCTCCCGGGGAAGTTGTCCCTGTATCACAGGACGCTGGCAGTGGCAGGCTGCACAGGCTCCTGAGACGGGAGGTGTGGATATTGACCTGTGCTTTCACACAGGTTTCTCGGTGGCTGCAGGAGGAGCCTTCATGTGTCATGCCCGTCTCTGTTGTCCACACTGATAGCCGTGGCTTGGGCCCATCTCTGGAGCTCATTTAGGTGGTGCTTTGAATTCCCTCTCCTCATGCACCCAGAAACAATTTTCTCTTACCTCATAGGCAGGTCCAGACTTTTTCCCAGACTCCCTCCTTGCTAGCTGTAACACACTAAACCCCTTCAGGCTGTCTTCACACAGCCAACCTCAGTCTTCTCCCTGGGGTCTGACTTCTGAAAGCTGAGCCTCAGCTCCCAACCCTCACCCACCCTGGTGGGTAAGCAGACAAACCTCTCAGGCTGGTGAGCTCTGGTCAGCACCTATCCTCTGTGTGGGAATCTCTCCACTTTGCTCCCTGCACCCCTGTTGCTGAGCTCTCCTCCATGGCTCCAAAGCTTCCCCCCACCCACTGCTACCACCTGTCTCTGCCAGTAAAGGGGCTTCCTAGTGTGTGGAATATTTTCCTCCTTCACAGCTCCATCCCAGTGGTGCAGGTCCTGTCCCTCTTCTTTTGTCTGTGTTTTTTCTTTTTTATTTTGCCCTACCCAGGTACGTGGGGAGTTTTTTGCCTTTTGGGAAGTCTGAGTTCTTCTGCCAGTGTTTAGCAGGTGTTCTGTAGGAGTTTTTCCACATATAGATGTATTTCTGATGTATTTGTGGGGAGAGGGGTGATCATCACATCTTTCTTTTCCGCCATCTTGAAGGTCTCTCTTCTTGTCTTTTTGACAATAGACATCCTGACAGGTGTGAGGTGATATCTCATTTTGGTTTTGATTTGTGTTTCCCTGATGATTAGTGATGTTGAGTATCTTTTCATGTACCTGTTGGCCATTTGCATACTTCTTTGGAAAAACGTCTACTCAGGTTCTTTGCCCATTTTTTAAATTAGGTTACTTGGTTTTTTGCTATATAGATTTGTATGAGTTCTTTGTATATTTTGGATATTAGCCCCGTATTGGATATATGGTTTGCAAATATTTTCTCCCATTTCTCTTTTTATTTTGTTGATGGTTTCCATAGCCAGAAATAAGCTTTTAGTTCGATGTAGTCTTGCTTGTTTATTTTTGCTTTTGTTGCCTTTGTTTTGGTGTCAGTACAAAAAAAAAAAAAAAAAACCAACAACAAAAAAACATTGCCAGGACCATTGTCAAGGAGTTTACCTCTATGCTTTCTTCTAGGAGTTTTACGGTTTCAGGTGTTATATTTAACTCTTTAATTCTTTTTGAACTGACTTTTCTGTATGGTGTAAGATAGAGAACCAGTTTTGTTCTTTTGCATTTGGCTAACCAGTATTCCCAGTGCCATTTATTGAAGAGATTATCTTTTCTCTATTTTATATTATCACCTTCTTTGTTGAAAATTAACTGACCATAAATTTCTTCTTAGAAGTTATACATGAAAACAAACTTTCTTTTAAAAACTTAAAATCGTACCAATAAATCTGAAGACTAGATTTGACTGCCTCCCAATGTACCTGCCCCAGCCCTATCTTTCTTCCCATCCCAGAGAAAATCACTGTTAACAGTTTAGTGTGTTACTCTCTAAACCATTTATATATATATATATATATATATATATATATATATATATATATATATATATATATATATATATACCATTTCATAATTTGCTAGGTATATATTATTCGGCAAATTGCTTCTACCTCTATATATTGTGACTGAGAGATTTATTTATGTCAGTTAATAGCCACCTAAGACTTTGCACTTGATAGAATGGGACAATGAGGATTATGAAATACAAAAGGCACTCTTAAGATCACACAAATATTTAGCAATCAACCTGGACAAGAATCCAGGTCTTAATTTTAATTAAAGTCCTTCATCTCTCAGATGTCTTCAATCAGAAGACGCAATCACATTATTTCATGGTGACTTTTCACTTTGGTATTATAAGTTCTGTTACTTTAATGTTGAATTTTATTTTCAGATATACTTCTGTCACCAAATAACTCAAATTTTGAAATTAAAAGACATAGAGTAT
The DNA here is from genome assembly GCF_949752795.1 of Hyperoodon ampullatus. NCBI lineage: Eukaryota > Metazoa > Chordata > Mammalia > Artiodactyla > Ziphiidae > Hyperoodon > Hyperoodon ampullatus. Next base: position 59,257,544 of record NC_136926.1, on the reverse strand, counting down.
AAAGAAAAATATGTATTTAAACAGTATTCAATAGCAAAAATCTAAAATACATGTTTATTTTTCTCAATGTCAGAACATAGGGGAAAATTCTATTTTATGTGTGGTCCTTAACTGGTAACACATAGTAATCATTGCCAGCAATGTAAAGAACATATTGGAAGGCCTGAGTATTCCTATATAAGGCAATGTAGTGTTGGCTGGAAAAAAAGAATCACTAAAATGAAAACCATAACTATTGAGGTGGTGTGAAAAATGTTTGAGAGAAGTTTCCCATTCACATACTACACCTGATTACATGAGATTAAAATGTCAAAGTTTAATTCCTCATCATAAAATTATCTGTAGATTTCCTCATTGAGGATAAGAGAAAATTCTCTCTCTCAAGTACTTATACTTGAGGTTTCCCCTCTCATACTAGATGGAGTGACAAAACCAGAAATTATGTAATCCCTAGGTAAAATTACTTCCCTATTCCTAGAGCAGTTATGGTTAGTGCCTGAAGTTTTTTCATACAAACTGGTTTCTACTATTAAAAAGTATATCTATGTACATAAAACTATCACATTCCAAAAAGTGTGATTGCTTTATCATACCACAGTATCATTTTTTCCACATAGCACACTATAATTTTATGTAAGTTGATTATAATTGTAAATTTTCTTAATTTTGACTCTACAATGCTGCTTATTTTATTTCCTCTTTAGAGTTGATTTTATAGTCTATTATTTACCAGTATCAGAAATATTCAAGATGTATTTCATTATTATCATAACCCAGGCTATATACTGATCAAAGTATTATTTTATCAGTTTTTAAAAATTAGTTAACTTTAAATGGAGTTCTGCTAATAACCTTATTGTTCTTAACTTACTCCTTCAGGAAGCAGCATGATTTCTCCAAGAAAAACATAGTCTGTAACATCTATGCCATTTGATGGACAATATTTTACTATGCTAACATCTCTTCTTGTCCCCGTTTTAATGAGTCACTGACAACATAATATACATAGGGATGTGACAGGAATGATATACAGCTGCAAGGCTTCAACTAAGCTGTCCTGTTTCCACTGGATGCCTTGAGAATTTTGACATAGACAGAGAGCTTTATCAAGCTTACTGTCCTGAACACAGCTCACCATCTCTCAATTGATAAATTACTGTTTCTAAAATTTTATCTTTTAGATGTGAACATTTTGTGAAGAGATTAATCCTATGGTTCATTCATATTTCAGGGTCAATTGTTTTAATCTGGTGAGGCAAAAACACTTTTATTAATATGAGTTTTGACTGAGAACAAAAAGGACTAAAGAGAAATAAAAATGAAAGAGATGTACACAAGCTCATGGTAGAAAGAAATCACTGGATTTCTCCATTTTTGACTCCTTCCTTCCTTCTCTTCCATCTTTGTTATAGATAGAATTTTCCTTCTAACAGGAACACATAAAAACCTATTTCAAAGATGATGTTTCATTTTTTAATATAAACAACTTCATGTTTTTTAAGAACCTACAATTAGAGAGTTAGCTTTTAAAGAGCCTGGTATAAACCCGATGTCTCCAAGTGCCCTGAGCTTTGGATTTTTAAAGTCCATTGCTCATGTATATGAAATAAAATTTCAATAAAGTCCACCATACTGTAGTAATGATTTTTTTTTTGCCTCAAAGCCTGATGGAGGCTAAAGTAGTAAGCAGAGATAATTAGTCTTAGTTCCCACACTTCGACAAACCTAATTTAGACCTCTCTGAGAGTGGACAATCTAGAGTTCTGCTAGCTCAATATTGTGATTTAGTATGAAGACCTATTCCCAGGCAAAATAGAATGTTTGATGGTCTTTTTATGAGACAACAGGATTGCAGGTGATTTTATTTTGCATTTTTATCTCAATGAAAAGTAAATATTCTTAGTTTTCTCATAAGCATTTTGTCACTAATGCATATTTTATAGACATAATTCAAGTGACTTTATTTCCCAAATGGCTTTGGTGCATTGTCATATGTTGTGTTTTGTTTGAATTCAAAAGAACTCCAGATTCTGAACATTTAAGTTTCATGCCACACAATGGCAGATAAATTTAATATGGGCAAAACCCTTTAGGAATGCAGATACTAGCTTGTTAAACAGGATTATTTCCTCTGGAGCACTAAGATATTATGAGAACAGAGATTTTTTTTTTTAATAGCTTAAGAATCAGTATAATCCAATGGGCTCCAAGTAAGTTAGTATTAAAATACATTAATTCATGATAATTTCTTAATCATAGTAAGTCCAGCCCTGGGTTAGATTTTACAGGAAAAAAATGTTAACATGAGCTGAAAAAATAATGCCTATATATATGAAAGAGTTTTTAACAATGCAAAGTACTCTACTTCAAGATATATACTGAGGTCTAAATTAGTGCTCCAGACGAGATGTGCTACGGAGCTCAGAAGTGGAAACTCAGGGTGTAGATCGAAGAATGTGAGCATAAACTTCAGCAAGAGGTAACTCTGATCTTGGCCCTTAATCATGGATAGGTTTGTTTTTACTGTTGTTATTGTTGTTTTTCATAGATTTCATTTTTAGAGAAGTTTTAGCTTCACAGCAAAATTGCACATGGAGGATTTCCATATACCTCTTGGTCCCACCAATATCATAATCTCCCCCAATATCAACATCTTCCGCCAGAGTGATACATTTGTCACAATCAATGAACCTACATTGAAACATTGTTATCACCCAAAGTCCATAGTTTACATTAGGTTTACTCTTGTGTTATACAACATATGGGTTCTGAAAAATGTATAATGACATGTGTTTTCTATTGCAGTATCATACAGAAGAGTTTCACTGGCCTAAGGATTTTCTGTGCTCTGTTCATCCGTCTCTTCCATCTAACCACTGGCAAAAACTGATCATATTACTGTCTCCATAGTTTTGCCTTTTTCAGAATGGTGTATAGTTGGAGTCATACAGTATGCAGTTTTTTTTATATTGGCTTCTTTCACTTAGTTATAAAAATTTAAGATTCTTTCATGTCATTTCATGGTTTGATAGTTCATTTCTTTTTAATGTTGAATAATATTCCTTTATCTGGATGTTGCTTGGTTCCTTCCAAGTTTTGGCAACTATGAATAAAACTGCTATAAACACCCACACACAGTGTTTTTTGAGAACATTGGATAAGGTTTACATGGCCCGTGTAAATAAGATATGGAGAAAATATTTGAATTAATTGAATAATTTATTTAGCGGTCATAATAATCCTTCTTTATATGTTTTTAATATAGAGATAGAGGACTATATGACAACTCCATAAAAGCATGTGAATATCTTGGGAAGTTTGATGGATATTCATATGACTATTATTAAAATATGAGTAAAGTATTCGATTTAGGATTGAAGCTGAATGCAGCACTAAGGAAAGGAAAGGAAAAAGGACTGCTTGTACCAGTTCTCGGTCCCTGCTTGTCTTCTGCTCTGCCTGCATACGTTGAACTTCACCAAATACAAACTCTGAAGTTATTCAGATCTTTCTCTTTTGAAGTCATTGAATGATGATCTGTTTCGAGTTGAGTATGTCTGTTGGAGGGCTCAAAGCTTCCCCTTCACCTAAAAAGGCTTATCAGAACCTTTTTTCCAAATACAAACTGAACATAACTTCTGGTAAACATAAATATCTTCATTTTGTCTATTTCCAGTGATATTTTAATATCCATCCTACAATTATAACTCAGGCAGCTGTCCTATTCCTTAATATAGCTCTGTGTTTATGTAAGGTTAATAAGGAAGAGGAAAAGTGATTTATCTTTATTATTTTTAATTTGATGTTTATATTTTTTTCAGATTTGGTAACATAGCCAAGAGAATATGGGGCCATATTGAGTGAGTCTAAAATACCAAACTATATTAATGACCTTGACCATTACATAGAAATGTCCAAAAAGGCAAATATTATGGACCTTTCTGTTGGCTCTTAAAAAGTGTTCCCTACCTCCCTTTCTTCCTTCACATTTAAAGAATTGCAAAAGCTAAGTTTCTTGCCAAATAGGATTCAAGCTGCCTAGGAAAGAGTATTAAACAGAACTTATCTACAACAAGATAAAAATGAAATTAAAATCCTTATTGTTGGCCACATTATTTTGTTCTTTTTTGCTACTGGTAACTTTGATGAAAATTTCTGTTTGGATGTTGTTTATAATAGAATTATGTTATGGAATAATCGAAATAAAGAGTAACCATGTTTATTTCTCCATGAAGAACATAGAAACTTAGAGTTGAAAGGCAAGTTTAGAATAAAACTATCCTAAAGCTCTCATTTTTAAGTTGAAGCCACTCAAGTCAAATGATTTTCCTTAGTTCATCTTAATGGTAGCCAGAAATGGTGCCCAAATCACCCAGCTTCTTGCATTGTAGCATAATGCATAATACCATAATGCATAAACCTATCAATATATTTAAAGATAATTAAAATAAATCACTCAAAAGAGTCTCATAAAATCCCACAAGGACTCAGAGGCAAAAAATATACAAATCAATTTTCACTGCAAAGTAAAGGAGCTGTTACAGTGGAAGATTACTGGACTGAATGTCAATATTATGACATAGTATGAGTGTGTTTCATGTTTGGTAATTGCAATCATTGTTGCTTTTGTCGTGGTCATCCATTTACAATGCTTGGTGTCAGTTTATTTATCTCTTGTAAAAATAAAATACAGTGTGTGTGTTAAAAATAATAAAAAAATAAAAATGAAAAAATAAAAGAGTCTCATAATTTGGAGGAGATGGTAGAGGTTTCATCATTTTAGGTATATGTCCTTTGTAGAAAACAAAACAGAACAAATTTATAGCACAAGTGTACATCTGATTAAATGATTCTTATCCCTACTTGCTATTCAAAGTAATAGAGTATAAATAACAATACAAGCTAATGTACTTTCTGCATTCCTCTGTCCCTTTGTTGTCAACACACGTGCCTGCTTATGTTACATAAGGTAGAGTGTGTGTTAACCTTTTGTAATTATATGTATAAATATTTGATAGCAGTATACAGTTTTAAAAGGAAGCTTGTCAATAATGTGTCCATCACAAAATGGCTTTTCTCCTTAGCTTTAAGGCATATTTGTCATTCACTAACCCATTTAAAAAGAAATAGATCACAGAATTTCCAGTTGGGATATTCTAAAACCATCACTTTTCTTATGGTAAGCCCTTTGAATTAATATATGCAAGATCAAAGGTCTTCCATTATAGCAGGGATATTAAGAAATTAAATATCCATGGCATTGTATAGTCAATGGTAATTCTACTTTATTTCCTTGCAGGAAAGTAATTTAAATAAACCACGTTTTACTATAATTATAATGTTATAAATAATATAATCCATCTAGGGTGAAGTGAAGTTGGAAATTTTAGCTTGTGGTACAGACAAAGAATCCTAGTTCTAAAGAGATTATTTAAATTAACTTACTATAACTGTACATTGGTGAATACATTGAGTTAATGTTGGGTCAGTAGAATCTCTTCTGTATCAGTATAACTGAGGGAAGCTGGTTACCCTGAGTGTTTTTTAAAGGGAATATATCACTTATTTGTGAAATAGCATGTATTAACTTCTTATGTAACAAACACAATTGATAGAAGAGCTGCCCCTTATATTAAAATGCATTTTAATTTTTAATATATTTTAAATTAATACTTTATACCTTAGAACAGGTTCAGTTTTATATTGAGTGGAAAGTACAAAGAGTTCCCCTAAACTCCCTTTTCCCACACACATACAACCTTCTCCACTCCCACTATCAACATTTCACAACAGAGTGGTACATTAATTACAACTGATGAACCTACCTTAACATATCATTATTACCCAAAGTCCACAGTTTATATTAGGGTTCACTCTTGGTGCCCTACATTCTATGGGTTTTGACAAATGTATAATGACAGGTATCTACCATTGTAGTAACATACAGAATAGTTTCACTGCCCTAAGAATCTTCTGTGTTTCATGCCTTCACCCCCACACTATCTTTAAAAACCACTGATCTTTTTACTGTCTACTTTTGCCTTTTCCATAATGTCATATAGTTGGAGTCATACAATATGTAGCCTTTTCAGATTGTCTTCTTTTACTTCGTAATATGAGTTTAAGATTCCTTCATGTCTTTTCATGGCTTGATAGCTCATTTCTTTTTAATATTGAATAATAGTTCACTGTCTGGATGTATCACATTTATTTTTCCAGCCACGTACTAAAGGATATTTTGGTTGCTTCCAAAATTTGGCAATTATGAATAAAGCTGCTATAAACATCTATTTGCAGGTTTTTGTGTGTCCATTAGTTTTAAAGTCCTTTGAATACATACCAAAAGCTGTATTGGATGTACTTATTGGATGGTATTAAGTTTTATAAAAACCTGCCAAACTTTTTTAAAGTGGCTTGTGCCACTTTGCATTCCCACCAGCAATGAATGAGTGAGTGTTCCTGTTGTTTCACATCCTCTCTAGCAGTGGAGGTCATCAGTGTTCTGGATTTTGCCCACTGTGATAGGTTTATAGTGGTATTTCTTTGTTGTTTTAATTTGTATTTTTCTGATGACATATGATATTGAGCATCTGTTTATTTGCTTATATGCCCTCTGTATGCCTCCTTTGTGAGGTGTCTATTAAGGTCATTAACCCATTTTTTAATTGGGTCATTCATTTCCTTATTATTGGGTTTTAAGATTTTTCTGTATATTTTGTGGGAGTCGTTTATCAGATGTGTCTTTTGCAAATATTTTCTCCTAGTCTCTGGCTTGTCTTCTCATTCTTTTGACATTGTCTTTCAAAGAGTAGACATTTTTAATTTTAATAAAGTCTAGCTTATCAGTTAATTTGATCATGATGGATTATGACTTTGGTGTTTTATATAAAAAGTCCTCACCAGAACTCACCATCAAGTAAACCAAAAAACTCAATTAAAAAAATGGGAGAAGATCTAAATAGACATTTTCCAAAGAAGACATAGAGATGGCCAATGGGCACATTAGAAAATAACATCAATAATCATCAGAGAAATACAAATCAAAACCACAATGAGATATCACCTCGTGCCTGTAAGAATGGCCATTATCAAAAAGACCACAAATAACAAGTGTTGGTGAAGATATGGAGAAAAGGGAACCCTCCTGCACTGTTAGTGGGAATGTAAATTGGAGCAGTCACTATGGAAAACAGTATGGAATAATCCTCAAAGAATTAAAAATAGAACTACCATATAATCCAGCAATTCCACTCCTGGGTATTTATCCAAAGAAAATAAATACACTATTTCAAAAATATATATATGCACCCAACATTATTTACAATAGCCAAGATATGAAAGCAACCTAAGCATTCATCAATAGATGAATGGATAGAGTAGATGTATATATGCAATGGAATATTAGACTTAAAAAAGAATAAAATCTTGCCATTTGCACCAACTTAGATGGACCCACAGGGTTTTATGTTAAGTGAAATAAGTCAGAGAAAGACAAATACTGTATGAATTCACTTGTATGTAGAATCTAAAAGACAAAATAAATAAAACAATCTAACAAAACAGAAACAACGTTAAAAATACAGAGAATAAACAAGTGGTTGCCAGAGGAGAGCAGGGTTGGGGAGGGAAATATAGGTGAGGGAAATTAAGAGGCACAAACTTCCAGTTGCAAAACAAATGCCATGGGAATGAAGTGTACAGTGTGGGAAGCATAGTCAATAACAATGTAATATCTTAGTATGGTGACAGATCATAACTAGATTTACCATGTTGATCATTTTGAAATTTATAGCAATATCTAATCACTATGCTGTATAACAAGAACTAATATAGTGTTTTTATATTTCACAAACTAACAAACTCATAGCAAAAGAGATCAAAAGAGTCAGGGGGTGGGTGAAGGGGAATTGGAGGAAAGCAGTCAAAAGGTACAAACTTCCAGTTATAAGATAAATAAGTACTAGGAATGTAATGCACAACATGAAAAATATAATTCACACTGCTGTATGTTGTATATGAAAGCTGTTAAGATAGAGAACTCCTAATAGTTCTCATCCCAGGGAAAATATTATTTGTCTATTTCTTTAAATTTGTATCTATAAGAGATGATAGATAATCATTAAACTTATTGTGATAATCACTTCATGATATAAGTCAAATAATCATTCTGTACACCTTAAACTTATACAATGCTCTATGTCAATTATATCTCAATAAAACTGGAAGAAAAAGTGTTAAAAAAATAAGTAAAAAGTCATCTCCCTATCTAAGGTCATCTAGATTTTCTCTTATGTTATCTTGTAAGAGTTTTATAGTTTTGTATTTTATGTTTAGGTCTATTATCCCTTTCGAGTTAATTTTTCTGAAAGGTATAAGTCTGTGTCTAGATTCAGTTTTTCTTGTGTATGTCCAGTTGTTCCAGCACCATTTGTTAAGATTTTCTTTGCTCCATTGTATTTACTTTGCTACTTTTTCAAAGATCAATTGATTGTATGTATGGGGGTCTATTTTGGGGCTGTTTTGTTCTATTGACCTATTAGCCTTTTCTGTCACCAATACCACATTCCTTTGGTTACTGTAGCCTTATAGTATACTTTGTTAATGTCAGTCTGCTGACTTTGTTCTTGTCCTTCAATACTGTGTTGGCTGTTCTGGGTCTTTTGCCTCTCCATATAAACTTTAGAATCTGTTTGTTAATATCCACAAAATAATTTGCTGGAATTTTTTATTGGGATTGTATTGAATTCATAGATCAAGTTGGGAAGAACTGATATCTTGACACTATTGAGTCTTCCTATTTATGAACATGAAGTATCCTTTCATTTATTTAGTTCTGCCTTGATATCTTTCATCAGAGTTTCATAGATTTTGTCATATAGATCTTATGCATATTTTGTTAGATTTATGTCTAAGTATTTCATTTTGAGGACACTAATGTAAATTATATGGTGTCTTAATTTTTAATTCCACTAGTTCATTGTTGGTATATTGGAAAGTAATTGAAGTTTTACATTAACCTTATATCTTGCAAATTTGTTATAATGGCTTTAAGTGCTAGAATTTTTTTTTTTTTGTCCATTCTCTCAGATTTTCTGCATAGTAATGTCATTGGCCAACAAAATTTTATTTTTTCCTTCACAATCTCTATATCTGTTATTTAATTTTTGTTTTATTAAATTATTCAAGACTTCCAGTACAATGTTGAAAATCTATGGTGAAAGGGCCTTGTTTCTGACCTTAACAGGAATACTTTGAATTTCTCATGATTATATATGATGTTAGCTGTAGATTTTTTGTAAATTTTAAAAATTAAATTAAGGAAGTTTCTCTGTATTCCTAGTTTTCCAGGATTTTTTTTATCATTAATATGTGTTGGTTTTTGTCAAATGCCTTTTCTATATCTATTGATGCAAACCTAACCTTTCTTAAGTCTGTTGATATGAGGAATTACATTAATTGATTTTCAAATGTTGAACCAGTCTTTTATATCTTGGATAAATCTCGCTTGGTCATGAATGGGGGCAGTATAGATTTTTTTAAACAGGGTTTTTGCTAGAACTTTGTTGAAGATTTTTACACATAAGTTCATGAGAGATATTGGTCAGTAGTTTTCTCAAAATGTCTTTGTTTGGTTTTGGTATTATGGTAATTCCAGTCCCATAACATTAACTAAGGAAATATTCCTACTGCTTCTATCTTCAGAAAGAGATTATAGAGAATTAGAATACTTTGGTAGAATAAATCCGTGAGTCCAGCTGTGCCTGGTGCTGTATGGTTATTACTCATTAATGCAATTTCTTTAATAGATATACGCTTATTAAAATTGTCTACTTATTTTTGTGTGAGTTTTGGCAGACTGTATTTTTTAAGGAATTGACCATTTCATCAAGGTTATCAAATTCATGGTCATAGAATTGTTCATAATATTCCTCTGCTTTTTTTTTTTAATGTTCATGGGAGAGGTAGGGATGTCCCTTCTTTTAATATTTCTGATATTAGTAATTTTCCTTCTCTCTCTTTTTTCTTAGTTAATCTAGAAAGATGCTTAACTATTTTATTGACATTTTTAAAGAATCATGTTTTTGTTTGTTTTTTGCTTTTCCTTATTGTTTCTTGTTTTCAATTTCATTGATTTCTTCTCTATTTTTTCTTCTGCTTACTTGAATTTAATTTGCTCTCCGTTTTCTACTTTCCTAAGGTGGAAGCTCGGATTACTGATTTTAGATCTTTTTTCTTTTCTAATATATGTATTCAATACTATAAGTTTCCCTCTAAGTCCTGCTTTTGCTTCATCCCACAAATTCTAAGTTGTTTTTATTTTTATTTAGTTTAAATAATTTCAGATTTCTCTTGATATTCCTTCTTTCACCCATATGCTATTTACAAGTTATTGATTAATCTTCAAATATTTTGGGATTTTCCAGCTATCCTTCTGTTATTGATTTCTAAACCACTTCCATTGTGGTCTGAGAACAGACATTGTATGATTTCTATTATTTTGCATTTTCTAAGGTGTGTTTTATGGCTAAGAATATGGTCTATCTTGGTGAATGTTCCATGTGAGCTTGAGAAAAATGTGTATTCTGATATTTTCTATAGATGTCAATTATATTCAGTTGATGAAGTCACTGTTGAATTCCAGGATGTCCTTACTGAATTACTGACTACTGGATCTATTTCTTTTACACATATCTTAATATATTAGTGAATTCATCTATTTCTCCTTTGAGTTCCACCAGTTCTCTATCAGTTTTTGCCTCAGAACACATTGTAACAGCAAACTCACTACCCATATGAGAAAAATTATAGTTGCAGTGATTGATAGACATTCATGTATACACTGGTGTAGAGAGGAAACTAAAATGATTTAACTGATAGATATTGTTAATTTATTATCAACTAGAGTACTGAGTAAGGTACTGGCAAAAAAAAAATCCTGTCTGGTTTGATAAGCTCTGGAAAAGGCACATGGACCTGGGGGATTATATAAATTAAAATATTATTTTCCTGAGTTTTTATAAAATAGAGCAGCCACTCATTTGATAGTAATAATATACCCAGATCTGCAAACTAAGGACAGAATAAATCATACTTTCATAAAATCAGCTGTTCATTTTGAAATAAATTTAGAATTGATTACTAAGCTCATTATTAAAATCAATTATTACAATTTGAAATGGATAACATCAGAAATGGTCTTGCCTATTGTCTAAGAAGGGATTAATTTAATTATTTGTAATTTTTGCTACCATATTAAAGGCATACATAAGGAGGTGTTGTTCAATTCCTTTCCTCAAATGTATGCTTTGAGACAATCAAAGTAGTTCACCACTATCTAATATGTGGGAGTATTTGGAAAATTAATCAGCACCCATATCTTTCCCTGTCACCAGCTGGCAAATAACTGGGAAAACCAAGATTAGCTGGGGGCAAGAGGGGTCAAGATGGTGGAATGCCTCAGACCAAGCAAGCAACAAGAGAGGAACACAACCCCACCCATCAACAGATAGGCTGCCTAAAGTCTTACTAAGCTCACAGACACTCCAAAACACTTCCCTTGACATGGTCCTGCCAAACAGATGAACAAGACCCAGATCCACCCACCAGAGTGCAGACACCAGTCTATCCCACCAGGAAGCCTCATAATCCCCTGGACCTACCTCACCCAGCTGGGGGTAGACACCAGAAGCAAGAAGTTGTACAACCCTGCAGCCTGCAAAAATAAAACCACAAACACAGAAAGTTAGACAAAATGAGTAGTCAGAGAAATATGTTGTAGAAGAAGGAGCTAATTAAAAATCTACAAGAACAACTAAATGAACAGGAGATAAGCAACCTACACGAAAAAAAATCAGAGTAATGATATCAAAGATGATCCAAGATCTCAGAAAAAGAATGGAGGTACAGATCAAGAAGATACAAGAAATGATTAACAAGGACCTAGGAGAACTAAAGAACAAGAAAACAGTGATGAATAGTACAATAACTGAAATGAAAAAGACACTAGAAGGAATCAACAGCAGAATAACTGAGGCAGAGGAATGGATAAGTGAGCTGAAAGATAGAATGGTGGAAATCACTGCCATGGAACAGAATAAAGAAAACAGAATGAAAAGAAATGAGAACACTCTCAGAGACATCTGGGACAATATTAAACACACCAACATTCAAATTATAGGGGTCCCAGAAGAAGAAGAGAAATGGAAAGGGGCTGAGTAAATATTTGAAGGGATTACAGTCAAAAACGTCCTTTACATGGGAAAGGAAATGGTCACCCAAGTCCAGGAAGTGCAGAATGTGTCAGGCAGGATATACCCAAGGAGAAACATGCTGAGACACTTATTAATCAAATTAACAAAAACTAAATACAAAGAAAGAATATTAAAAGAAACAAGGGAAAAGCAGCAAACAATGTATGATGAAATCTCTGAAAGGTTATGAGCTGATTTTTCAGCAGAAACTCAGCAGGACAGAAGGGAGTGGTGTGATATGTTTAAAATGATGAAAGGGAAAAACCTATAACAAAGAATTCTCTACCCAGCAAGGCTCTGATTCAGATTCGATGGAGAAATCAAAAGCTTTAGAGACAAGCAAAAGCTAAGAGAATTCAACACCACCAAATCATCTTTACAACAAATGCTAAAGGAATTTTCTAGGCAGAAAACACAAGAGAAGAAGAAGACCTACAAAAACAAACCCAAAATTAAGAAAATGGTAATAGAAACATACATATCAATAATTACCTTGAGTGTAAATGGATTAAATATTCCAACCAAAAGACACAGACTAAAACAAAACAAAACAAAACAAAACAAAAAAAGACACAGACTGCCTGAATGGATATAAAAACCAGACCCATATGTATGCTGTCTACAAGAGACCCACTTTAGACCTAGGGACACATACAGACTGAAAGTGAGGGCATGGAAAAAGATATCTCACACAAATGGAAATCAAAAGAAAGCTGGAATAGAAATACTCATATCAGAAAAAATAGACTTTAAGATAAAGATTGTTACAAAAGACAAGGAATAACATTATATAATGATCAGGGGATCAATCCAAGAAGAAGATATAACAATTGTAAATATATATGCACCCAACATAGGAGCACCTCAATATATAAGGAAAATACTAACAGCCATGAAAGAGGATATTGACAGGGACACAATAATAGTGGTGGACCTTAACACTGTGCTTACACCAATGGGCAGATTATCCAGACAGATAACTAATAAGGAAACCCAAGCCTTAAATTACACATTAGACCAGATAGAGTTAACTGATATTTACAGGACATTCCATCTGAAAACAGCAGAATACACTTTCTTTTCAAGTGCCCACGGATCATTCTCCATGATGGATGGCATCTTGGGTCACAAAACACCTCAGCAAATTTAAGAAAATTGAAATCTTCAAGCATTGTTTCTGACCACAATGCTATGAGATTAGAAATCAACTACAGGGAAAAAAAACTGTAAAAAACACAACACAGGGAGGCTAAACAATATGTTACTAAATAATAAATGGATCACTGAGGAAATTAAAGAGGTAATCAAAAAATATCTGGAGACAAATGATAATGAAAACATGATGATCCAAAATCTATGAGATAAAACAAAAGCAGTTCTAAGAGGGAAGTTTATGGCATTACAATCTTACCTCAAGGAACAACCTATCCTTACACCAAAAGCAAAGTACTTTAAGAAGAGCAAACACAACCCAAAATTACTAGAAGGAAAGAAAACATAAAGATCAGAGGAGAAAGGAATGAAATAGAGATGAAGAAAACAATAGCAAATATCAATGAAACTAAAAACTGGTTCTTTGAGAAGAAAAACAACCTTATAAAACTTTATCCAGACTCATCAAGAAAAAAAAAAAAGGGGGAGAAGACTCAAATCAATAAAATTAGAAATGAAACTGGAGAAGTTACAATGGACACCACAGAAATACAAAGAATCATAAGGGACTACTGAAAGCAACTATACACCAATAATATGCACAACCTAGAAGAAGTGGACAAATTCTTGCAATGATACATCTTCCAAGAATGAACCAGGAAGATATAGAAAATATGAACTGACCAATCATAAGTACTGAAATTAAAACTGTGATTAAAAATTTTCCAACAAACATAAGTCTGGGAAAAGATGGCTTCATAGTTGAATTCTCTCAAACATTTAGAGAACAGTTAACATCTACCCTTCTGAAAAATTTCCAAAAAATTACAGAGGAAGGAACACCCCCAAGCTCATTCTATGAGACCACCATTACCCTGATACCAAAAATAGATATGACAAAAAGAAAATTACAGGCCAATATCACTGATGAACATAGATGCAAATATCCTTAACAAAATACTAGCAAACCAAATCCAAAAACACATTAAAAAGACCATACACCATGATCAAGTGAGATTTATCCCAGGGACGCAAGGATTCTTCAGTCCACAAATCAATCAATGTGATACACCACATTAACAAATTGAAGAATAAAAACCATATGACCATCTCAATAGGTGCAGAAATATCTGTTGACAAATTTCAACATCCATTTATGATAAAAACTCTCCAGAATGTGGGCATAGAGGTAACCTACCTCAACATAATGAAGTTCATATACAGCAAACCCACAGCAAACTTCATTCTCAATGGTGAAAAACTGAAAGCATTGCCTGTAAGATCAGGAAAAAGACAAGGATATCCACGCTCACCACTTTTATTCAACATAGTTCTGGAAATCCTAGCTATAGCAGTTGGAGAAGAAAAAGAAATAACGTTACAAATTGGAAAAGAAGTAAAATTTTCACTACTTGCAGATGACATGATAGTATACATAGAAATTACTAAAGATGCTAACAGAAAACTACTAGAGCTCATCAATGAAATTGGTAAAGTTGCACGATTCAAAATTAATACACAAAAATCTTTTGCATTCCTCTACATTAACAATGAAACATCAGAGAGAGAAATCAAGGAAACAATCCCATTTACCATCACATAAAAAATAATAAAATACCTGGGAATTAACCTACCTAAGGAGGCAAAAGAACTTTTCTCAGAAAACTACAAGATACTGATGAAAGAAATCAAAGGGGACACAAACAGATGGAGAGATATCCCATGTTCTTGGGTTGGAGAATCAATATTGTGACAATGACTATACTACCCGAAGCAATCTACAGATTCAATGCAATCCCTGTCAAATTACCAATGGCATTTTTCACAGAGTTAGAACAAAAAAATTTGCAATTTGTGGAGAAACACAGCAGATCTGAATAGCCAAAGGGACGTTCAGAAAGAAAATTGGAGCTGGAGGAATCAGGCTACCCGACTTCAGACTATACTACAATGCTACAGTCATCAAAACACTATAGTACTGGCACAAAAACAGAAATATAGGTCAGTGCAACAGGATAGAAAGTCCAGAGATAAACCTACACACCTATGGTCATCTAATCTATGACAAAGGAGGCAAGAATATACAATGGAGATAAGACAGCCTCTTCAATAAGTGGTGCTGGGAAAACTGGACAGCTACATGTAAAAGAATAAAATTAGAACACTTCCTGATACTACATGGATTAAAATGGATTAAAGACCTTACTCTAAGCCCAGATACTATAAAACTCTTAGAGGAAAACATAGGCAGAACATTCTTTGACATAAATCACAGCAAGATCTTTTTCAATCCACCTCCTAGAGTAGTGGAAATAAAAACAAACATATATAAATGGGATCTAAATAAACTTAAAGACTTTTGCAAATGAAAGAAAACTTTCATTTCATTTCATTTTTTCATAAAAAAAATTAAAAGGCAATCCTCAAAATGGGAGAAATCATTTGCAAATGAAGCAACTGACAAAGGATTAATCTCCAAAATATAGAAGCAGTTCATGCAGCTCAATATCAAAAAACAAACAAAAACAAAAAATCAAAACAGAAACAACCCAATCAAAAAATAGGTGGATGATCTAAATAGACATTTCTCCAAAGAAAACATGCAGATGGTTAAAAAGCATATGAAAAGATACACAACATCACTAATTATTAGAGAAATGGAAATCAAAACTAGAAGTCAGAATGGCTCCCACAAGTCAGAATGGCTGGCATCTCACACAAGTCAGAATGGCTGGCATCCAGAATCTACAAAACAATAAATGTTGGAGAGGGTGTGGAGGAAAGGGAACCCTCCTACACTGTTGGTAGGAATGTAAACTAGTACAGCCACTATGGAGGAACAGTATGGAGCTTCCTTAAAAAAACTAAAAATAGCACTAATATATGATCCAGTAATCCCACTCCTGGGCATATATTGGAGAAAACCATAGTTTGAAAATAATGTTCATTGCAGCACTGTTTATAATAGCCAGGACATGGAAGCAACCTAAATGTCCATGAACAGAGGAATGGATAAAGAAGATGTGAGATATATATATATATATATATATATATATATATATATATATATATATATAATATTACTCAGCCCTGAAAAATGAATGAACTAATGCCATTTGCAGAAACATGGATGGACCTAGAGACTGTCATACTGAGTGGAGTAAGTCAGACAGAGAAAGACATATATCATATGATATCACTTATATGTGAAATCTAAAATACTGTATAAATGAACTTATCTACAAAACATAAATAGAGTTATAGATGTAGAAAACAAAATTATGATTACTTTCACCCTTAGTATCCATACATTTGTTCTCTACATCTGTGTCTCTCTTTCTGCTTTGCAAATAAGATCTATACGATTTTTCTAGGTTCTACATATATTCGTTATTACATGATATTTTCTTTCCTCTTTCTGACTTACTTCATTCTGTATGACTCTCTCTAGTTCCATCCACATCTCTACAAATGACCCAATTTCATTTCTTTTTACAGCTGAATAATATTCCATTGTGTATATATATACATATATATATATATATGTATATATATACCACCTCTTCTTTATCTTAAAATGTATGCTTTAATCGATAGTCAATCATGAAAAATCACAGTTTACAGTAAATCAAAGATTACCACTTTGTCTTAATTTCCCAACTCCATTTAAAGTGAAAATTGAAAGAAGTTCATTTTAGAGAAAACACTCTGAATTAATATAATCACACAACCTGGTTACTAATAAAACACTTCTTAAGGAAGAGGCAGTGTAGTTTCGGGCTTAGATACTTCAATGCTGGTATCATAGAGCTAATATAATAAGGTTACTTCCATGCCTGGTCCCATGAAGATCTAAGAAGTTTATAAAATATGGAACCAGTGGTATTATAAAGCTGTGGGATTGATTATTGAGCCAGAATCCCCAAACTTTTACATGAAAATAAGTGTTGACTCTTTCAAAAAAAGTCTTTCATTTAGGTGACTTTGACTATTGCTCTTTAACATCCATAAGGAAAGTCCTACAACTAGTGGGATATTATTGCTATCCCACCAGCCCTCTCCTGTAATAGTAAACATTCATGAAAATATATTCATAATATTTCACATATCTCTTCTCATTGTGGACTCCCATTGCCTGTTCTCTAATTGTTGACAAAGTGTTCTTCCCATTTTGTTTCCATTAGTGATTGGTATTTTTACTAGGGATGAAACCAAGTCCAATTTGTCACCTCTGAGTTGAATATTACTTATAAAATAGCACCTAAAGTTTTTGAGTTGTTTGTGTTTGTTTTCTTCTATTTTAATGCTCTCACTTTATCTTGCTGCCAGCCACACTTCTTTTAAGCAACTGTTAATCTGATTTAAGAAAGTAGCAACAGAAGGAATGCAATATCACAACTGACTTTGGAGTCAATCGTCAATCCAATGGTATGATATAATGGCTATCAAGCCATTCATTTTGGTAACCTTGGTGAAAATAGTTTCAGTGGGATTCTATAGTAGAAACTTCTGGCAATTGGGTAAAGTGTGAACTAGAGCTGAGGAAGTGGCAATTTTAAGTACAGATAGCTTTTAAAGAAGTTTACCCATAAAGTAGAGAAAGATTGTTGTGATATAGTCTAAAGATCTCCTCATGTGATAACCACTGATTACATTATAAGAAGAAGTATTCCTATTTTCTTCAAGTTTTAAAATTTTCTAGCTTCCCTTAACCAAAGTCTTATGTTGTGTCTATATCCTTGAGTTTTTTGGGTGTCATTTTGTTTGTCTGAGAAATTAATCTGAGATCTATGGATAATTAGTGGGTTACCAGATTACTATTCCAGGTAATATAATAATACATTGACAGGACTCTATAAGAGGATCAAGTGAACATCTTTAATAATAAGGGTGAGATTGGAGAATGAACACTGAGGACAAATGAGACACCCAGAACCTCTGAAATGACACAGTCTAAGAGGTCTACATAACAGTATCAGCCATCAGGAAGAAAAATGTGATAGAAATCTATGAACTATGATCAAAGTTAGAACTTAAGGTCCTGTTGTTTATTTCATGGATATACAATGGAGATTTCCAAAGGGAACCTTTCTCAGGTGATTAGTATTGCCTTGGGTTCTCATAGTTATGACCTTAACTGTTGACAGAGAAAAGAGAGAGGGTGATTTTCTGAGAATCTATACCCTCTGTACCGAGAGAATTCAACTCACAATCCATGGAGACGAGCAGCTTCACAAGATATTTAAAGTTCAAGAGTTGTCAATTCCCAAGGGGGACAGCTTAGATCCTGGGTTACCAATTTTTTTCTTTTTTCTTTTTTTCCTTTTAAGGAAAGGCTTTGGTTCATTGCGACACTCTGTCTGTAAACTGACCAAATTTTAAGAACATTTTTCTAAGCTATTAAGTTTTAATATATTGCAACCTTTAATGTTGTGACATCTATAATTTGCATTTATTTGGATGATTACATATAATTTTATTGTCTTGTAAGCTTTTAAAGATTTTTTAAGGCTGAATGACCCCCTCAACTTCTATAATGTATAGTATGGTGGAAAGGACTGTGATCTGCTACTAGTGAGACACATCATTTTAGGTATAGCACTTAACCCTTCTGAGATTCTGATCAGAAAATGATGGTAGTCAGACACGTCAGTTTTAAGGGCTCTTTTTTAGAAGTAATAGTTGTATTAAAGAGTCATCTGAACATAGAATCTCTGGAGAGTCACACATCTGAGTATTTGGGATCACCCAAGATTTAAATAAATCTTTTTTTTCTTTATGTGCCTAGAATCATAAAATTCTATTTCAAAGGGTTATTTACATACTCACACTTCAACTCTTTCTGAAAATAGCGTTGGGGTTTCCCACTGAGAACAAAAATGCTATTTCTCTCATAAGTTGAATAAAGCAAAAGAAAATCTGAGAAACCTCAAGCACTCACCTATAGAAACCAATTTGCAAAAGTGCTATTTAGAATCTGTCTCCTACTGAGGCTCTAAAGTCCAATTTCTTCAACAGAGGATTTACACATGAAGTATGATAATGTTTAATGTAAGAAAATTAGCATAGTCATAGATGGAACAAATACAGAGTACCTCAAATTAACTACAGAACAATTACAGTGACATTGTGCATCATGCAATAGCCCATCAAACAATATTAGATCACTGGCTCCCTTTGTTCCTGGCTTTATTGTTAGGAACAAAACTAACTTAGCCTTAGTAGCATTTTGTGTAGTAATCAGAATTTTACATATGCTAACACCAGGTCTCTCTGGGGTTCTGAAATACATTTTAGAAACCTCTCCCCCCACCCCCACACGCAAACCACTTCAAGCTCTAATGTATTTCTTTAGCAGCACTTCAAAATTTATCTTATTCTGTAACTTGTAGACCTAACTATTGGTGTCTAGATATAGAGTGAGAAAATTTATTTAATTCTTAAATAATGATTTTATTAATATAAATATGTAATTTATACTAAAATATACTTTCATATTTGATAATTTCATATTTTTCTGTTAAGTGTGTAAATTAAAAAAATCATAGAGGGATCATATTAAAGAAGAATATATCACACTGTCAGATTCTCTCCTATCAATCACACTGCTTCCAAGTAGAAGTTTATCCAAATTCTCCTGGATGATTTCTTTATATTGAAAATGCTTGAATACAAACTTACAACATACCTCTATATGCAATTTCGAAGGAAACTTTTTATTTACCTGGAAGAAAATTTCTACACATAGTAATTAAATATAACCTCTTAAAGTTAACATGTTTTTCATTATTTCTATTCTGTGTGGAGAAAATCAATGTTCATATACATACACTCCCACATATATAATTACTGTAAGTTCATGAAGAACTCTGTACTGTTCATAACTGTGCCATTAGAACCTAGAACAGTTTCTGGCACACAAGAGATGCTCAAAAATTATATGATTTAGCTTGAAGTAAGATGTCTATTTGAAATAGAAGGGGTATAAACATGTGCTGTGAGTGAAGATCCTATTTATAAAACATGTGATGGTTATACAATGACTCTTTAGGTTATCAGTCTTTCTGCTCACTGTCAAAAATTATTTAAGGGTGGAAGAAGGCATACTAAAAATCCAAAAATGATCTTAGTTCTCCAAAATTTACTAGAATTGCAAGCAGCACACCATAGGCTATAAGAGTGTTCCAGGACCAGAATTAATGATCTAAGTAGAGCTCTATAACCAACATTACTCTGTGGTCCTTCTCTCATCTAACCACCTTACTTGTCAGAAGCAGAAATCAAAGCTTAGAGTTTCACTGATTGACCCAAGCCAAGCCAACTAACAGGGCTAATGAATAGACTTAGTGCTTGATACCAGCTTTCAGCTTTTTTAAGCTGACAAGAAAAACTTCATCCTTCTTGACTGAATTACCTAGTCTTCTCCACCAGCCAACCCCAGTAGTTGAAATGTAATTAGTATGAATTAACTAGACTAATGATTTCTTCCAGGTCAAAGCACATAGAGTATATAGCCACAGTCCCAGGTGTAAGTAATTCATCGTTGCTGAACTTGAAAAACACTGCTACAATAATAACATTTTAAAACAGAATACTTGAAACAATGGAAAATTTTCAGCCTTATGATAAGTATCTCAACACAATCTTAGATCCAGATCCCTCACATTCTGGCCTGTAAACATTTGGAGACAGAGGTTAAGAATGGAGAGAATGGATCAGAACTACCTCTAATTTGATACCACCAATGGCTCAGTAGCTGAATGATTTCCCATTTTTGAATACTAGTCCATTAAGCTTGTCTTTTATTGCTCAGCAATAAACTTGAATGGCAGAAAAAAAATAGTCTAAAACTAATCAAATAGAAGGCAAGGACACAAGTGACCTCATTTATCTGATATAAGGAGGTATAAATGGAAAAAAGAGGCAAATTTAGGAAAAACATGAAATGCTTATTTTCTGTAGCAAAGAGAAAATAAGATCTTTACAATCATGTGAAAAAAATTAAATCAACTATGAGCTCTGGAATGATTCATCCCTATACCTGGGATACAATTAAG
Organism: Hyperoodon ampullatus; assembly: GCF_949752795.1. Classification (NCBI taxonomy): domain Eukaryota; kingdom Metazoa; phylum Chordata; class Mammalia; order Artiodactyla; family Ziphiidae; genus Hyperoodon; species Hyperoodon ampullatus. The sequence continues at coordinate 59,236,084 of NC_136926.1, read as the reverse complement.
ATTTTAAGATATATGCTTCCATTATAAAGCATTAAGATTATGTGATTCAGAGCATTAATTGAGTAGGGAAAACAGAATCAAAAGATTGTGAACTTGGACAATAGTATTTTCAGGGTCTTAGCTAACTGGTTGTTTTAAATTTGCCTTTCTGCACAATAGGTCCAATCAACAATCACACTGCTGATTATAAAACATGACTGAATATGGTAAATCAACTGCTCTCTGTCCAGTTCAATAGTGGTCATGCCATTATAATCTGAATTAGAAATATGCCCTCTCTTTTGTTCCACACAGACTGACAGATACAACAGGATAGATATGGGAAAAAATATGAACAAATAAAGTTTTGTGTTTTACTCCCTCCTAACTACTTCCTGTTTTCCAAACGTGTCCCTTTATATATTCAGCTTTCCCTAAGTGTTGCCTGAACAAACACAACAGGTGGTGTTCATAATTAGAGTCATCTTTGCTCATTCAACCTTGCTTTCATTCAGTAATCCAATAAGCATTTCTTACCCACTATCTAAGTATCAGTTACTGGGCATAAATAGGATACAATTCTTGCCCTTGGTCTAATGGGCAATCAAACTCTTGCTCTAATGGGCCATAATGAAAAAATGCTGAGAGAAAGTTATATATAGGGAACACAGAAAAGAGGCATCTAACCAGCCTGACCATGCTGAGAATGTTTCCTAGAGGCTATGATACCTGAGTTGAAATTTTAAGAAAGTTCTAAGATTAGTTAGATAAAGAAGACCTAAAGGAACAACATATGCAGAGTAGAGGAAAAAATATAGACAATTGGAAGCACTTCAAGTCATTTGCTGGAATTCTGCATGCATGTAGAGGAGAGAGAAAGCAATGGTAGCAAGGAAGGTGGAGAGTTACTAAGGAGCAGGACTTGGACTTTCACACAAGAATTTAGACAAAGAAGTATTACTGGATGGATTAACCAAGAGAGTGACTTAGTTTTATTTATGTTAGAAATTATCATTCTGGGGACAAGATAAAGAATCAATCAAAGGGGCAAAGCCTGAGCCTATTATAATAAGAAAAAAAGTAAGAGTTGTTAATAGCTGAACAAGATAATAGCAAAGGGAAAGCAGGGATAGAGAGAGAAAGGGAAAGAAAGATATCACTAAAAGAACAAAGTCAGTGATATTTATTGGCCAATTGTAATTAGATGAGGGAAACATGTGAAAGCAAGGTATTTAAGTAATTTCTAGTTTCTGTTATTTGTTTATTTTGCTTGCTTTATTAGCGCATAGGTTGTGGTGCCATTCACAATGGGCTTCTAAGTATCAGAGAAGCAGCAAGTCTGCAGAAGATGGGAAAAAGGTAAAGAGAGGAAGAAATATGTATTGGACACATGCACTTGCAGTTATAATCACTGTTCTGAAACAGAGGGGTGGAAAATAGGGTCAAGATTTTGATTTCACAGTCATCAACGTATAATGAAGAATTTAAAGTATGATGAAGTTTCAGAGAAAGAAAGACATGGAGATTGGAAACTCTGAGGAACATGATTGTTTTATAGAATAGAGGAGGAATAAATACCTAGGACAGAATATGTGAACAATAACCATAAAAAAGGAGAAGAATAAGGAGAGAACAATGATGCAGATATCAAAGACCAAAAAAAAAAGCAGTTTCAAGAAAGGCAGAGTGGTTTCAGCTACCGATTGAATACATACACAAACTTTCAACCCTCTTGGAACTTCACTAAACCAATAGGATATTTTTTAAAGGCACAAGCTTACAGGAATCAAGAAAACAGAAATAGGAAATGAACAATGAAAGTTTGGAAGCTGGAAAGCATATCCTAAACTAGCAGTGGAGAAAATAGAAAAAGAAACTGATAAATTCTACATAACTCCAAAAAGGCCTTAGGTATCTCTGGAGATGGAGTGGAAGATAGGGAAGTTCACAGGAGAATTGCTAGGAGTCTGTATAAGAACTTGTGATACTAGATATCCTACTTTTTATTATATAGCTATATTATTACACCTTTCCCATGTAGAAAATGGTTAGATTTGTCAAGGATGAATCATTGACTGGATCACTGGTGTCAGGATCAAGTTCGGGAGGTGGGGTTGTGCTCAAAAAAGAAAAATTAAGGCAATATTTGAATACTGTATGTTGCAAGACTTAGCACTCTTTTCCCACTCAGCTCCCAGAAATCTACTAGCTGTATCAGGAGATTGAAGTCAGTCTATCTGGAGAAATTGATGAACTTATGAAAATCTAACACTTATAAATATACTGAGATCAAAATTAAATCATTCAGTCTCAAACAACCACCACAATATGAAGCCCAAAATCAAAAAGTCTTGCCCATGCAGTCGGTTTCTTATCTTTTTTTCAGCTTTTTAATGCCCCACTGTTAAATATGATCAGACTGCATCTGATTGGGTGTCATTTGAAAAAAGCCTTCAACATGAAAGCTATAGATGAAAACAAACATTTAAAAAGCAATTTGGAAATGGAGAAGAACACCTAAAGCAACAGCAACTATCAATGTTATACTCAGAGACACACATGCACAAAGTTGTACCTATGAAACAAAAAAGACACAATTATTAAAAGAAAATTTAAAGAATAAAAATGATTGTTTTACAGAAACAAAAAGACCAACAAAACAAAGAGGTCAGGTGATACAAAAGTAAGTGATTATAATGGAAAATAGTTCCTTCTTTATAATAATAGCAACACTAGGATTTTAAAAGCAATTAAGCAATGCCTTAAAAATTTTGAAAGTGAGTTCCAATAAAACCCTTATCCAGCTCAACTATTAATTAATAATATTTCAGCTGGAGGACATTGCAAGATGGCAGAGTAGGAGGACGTGAGCTCACCACTTCTTATAAAAACACCAAGATCACAATTAACTGCTGAACAGCCATAGACAAAAAAAAAAAAAAAATGCTGGAACCTACAAAAAAATACCTTATACTAAAAGACGAAGAAGAAGCCACAACAAGATGGTAGGAGTGGCACAACTGCAATAAAATCAAATCCCATATCCACCAGGTGGGAAATCACAAACTTGAAAATAATTATACCAAAGAACTTCTCCAATGGGAGTGAAAGTTCTGAGCCCCACGTCAGGCTTCTTGACCTGGGGGTCTTGCAATAGGAGGAGGAGCCCCCAGAGAATCCGGCTTTGAAGATAAGTGGGGTTTGATTGCAGGAATTCCACTGGACTGGGGGAAACAGAAACTCCACTCTTGGAGGGCACACACAAGGCCTTGTGCACACCATGATCCAGGGAAAAGAGCAGTGACTTCATAAGAGGCTGGGCCAGACCTCCCTGCTAGTATTGGAGGGTCGGCTGTGGGGGGTGGGTGCTGTGGCTCACTGTGGGGACAAAGAGACTGACAGCAGCAGTTCTGGCCAGTACTCATAGCATGAGCCCTCTTGGAGGTCAACATTTCATCCCCAAGACCTAGCCCCAGTCAACAGTCTGTAGGCTTCAGTGCTGGGACACCTCAGGCCAAACAACCAACAGGATGGAACACAGCACCACCCATCAGCACACAGGCTGCTTAAAGTCTTCCTGAGCATGGCCCTGCCCACCAGAGGGAAAAGGACCATGTCCATCCACAAGTAAGCAGGAACCAGGAAGCCTGTGCAAGCCTTTTAGACAGCTTCATCCACCAGAGAGCAGACAGCCAAAGCAAGAAAAACTACAATCCAAAAAAGAAGAAGAAGAAGAAGAAGAAGAAGAAGAAGAAGAAGAAGAAGAAGAAGAAGAAAAGAAGGAGAAGGAGAAGCAGAAGCAGAAAGAAGGAGAAGGAGAAGGAGGAGGAGAAGGAGAAGGAGAAGAACTACAGTCCTGTAGCCTGCAGAATGGAAACAACAATCACAGAAAGTTAGACAAAATGAGACACAGAGAATATGTCCCCAGATGAAGGAACAAGATAAAACCCCAGAAGAACAACCAAGTGAAGTGCAGATAGGCAATCTACCTGAAAAAAATAATTCAAAGTAATGATAGTGAACATGACTCAAGATCTTGGAAAAAGAATGGAGGCATGGATCAAGAAGATACAAGAAATAGTTAACAAGGACCTGGAAGAACTAAAGAACAAACAAACAGAGATGAGCAATATAATAACCGAAATGAAAAATATACTAAAAGGAATCAATAGCAGAGTAACTGAGGCAGAAGAATGGATAAGTGACCTGGAAGAAGAATGATAGAAATCACTGCTGCAGAAGGGAATAAAGAGAAAAAAATAATGAAAAGAAATGAAGATTGTCTAAGAGACCTCTGGAACCACATAAAATGTACCAACATTAGCATTATAAAGGTCCTGGAAGGAGAAGAAAGAGAGGAAGGACCTAAGAAAATATTTGAAAAGATAATAGCTGAAAATTTCCCTAACATAGGAAAGGAAATAGTCACCCGAGGCCAGGATCACAGGAAGTCCCAAGCAGGATAAACCCAAGGAGGAACACACTGACACATAGTATTAAAACTGACAAAAATTAAAGACAAAGAAAAAATATTAAAAGCAACAAGGGAAAAACAAAAAATAACATACAAGGGAACTCCCATAGGTTATCAGCCGATTTTTCAGCAGAAACTCTGCAGGCCAAAAGGAAGTGGCATGATACATTTGAAGTGATGAACAGAAAGAACCTACAACCAAGAATACTCTACCCAGCAAGGCTCTCATTCAGATTTGGTGGAGAAATCAAAAGCTTTACAGAGAAGCAAAAGTTAAAAGAATTCAACACCACCAGATGAGCTTTGCAACAAATGCTAAAGGAACTTCTCTAAGTCAAAAAGAAAGGGCCACTACTAGAAACAAGGACATTAGGATTGCAAAAGCTCACTGTTATAAGCAAACATAAAGTAAAGGTAGGAAATCATCCCCACACAAATATATAGACTGCTATACCAAAACCTCACCATATGGCAGACTGAAAATCTGCAATAGATACATACAGAAAAAAGAAAAAGTAATCCAAACACAACACTAAACTTCATCATCAAATCACAAGAGAAGAGAACAAAAGAGGAAGGGAAGAAAAAGAACCTGTGAAAAAAATCCATAACAATTAAGAAAATGGCAATAGGAACTTACATATCAATAATTACCTTAAGTCTAAATGAATTAAATGCTCCAACTGGAAGACATAGACTGGCCAAATGGATACAAAATAAAAGCAGTATATATGCTGTCTATAAGACACCACCTTCAGATATAGGGACACATGCATACTGAAAATGAGGGAATGGAACAATTTTCATGCAAATGGAAATCAGAAGAAAGCTGGAGTATCAATTCACATATTAGACAAAATAGACTTTAAAATAAAGACTGTTACAAGAGACAAAGATGGAACTACATAATGATCAAGGGATCAATCCAAGAAGGAGATATAACAATTATAAATATATATGCACTCAACATAGAAGAACCCCAAAATATAAAGCAAATACTAACGGCCATAAAAGGAGAAATGGACACTAACACAATAATAGTGGGAGAATTTAACACCCCACCTTCATCAATGGATGGATCATACAGACAGAATATCAATAAGAAAACACAGGCCTTAAATGACACATTAGACCAGATGGACTTAATTGATATTTATAAAGCACTCCATTCAAAAGCAGCAGAATTCACATTCTTCTCAAGTACACATGGAACATTCTCCAGGATTGATCACATTCTGGGCCACAAAATGAGCCTTGGCAAATTTAAGAAAATTGAAATCATATCCAGCATTTTTTCCTACCAAAACATTATGAGATTAGAATTCAACTACAAGGAAAAACCAAAAACACATAGAGGTTAACCATATGCTACTAAACAGCCAGTGGATCACTGAAGAAATCAAAAAAGAAATTAAAAAATACCTAGAGGTGGATGAAAATGGAAGCACAATGATCTAAAACCTATGGGGCATGGCAAAAGCTGTTCTAAGAGGGAAGTCTATGGCAATAAAATTGTACATCAGGAAACAAGGAAAATCACAAATAACAACCTAACCTTACACCTAAAGCAACTAGAGAAAGAAGAACAAGCAGTACCCAAAGTTAGTAGAAGGAAAGAAATCATAAAAATCCAAGCAGAAATAAATGAAATAGAAATGAATAAAACAATAGAAAAGATCAATGAAATTAAAGCTGGTTCTTTGAAAGGATAAAGAAAATCGACGAACCTGTAGCCAGAGCCATTAAGAAAAAAAGGAAGTGTGCCCAAAACAATAACATCAGAAGAGAAAAAGGAGCAGTTACAACTGACACCACAGAAAACAAAAGATCATAAGAGACTACTATGAATAGCTACATACTGATATAACAGACAATCTAGAAGAAATGGATAAATCTTTAGAAATGTACAATCTCACAAGACTGAATCAGGAAAAAATAGAAAATATGAATGACAAATCACAATTACTGAAATTAAAACTGTGACTTAAAAACTTCCAACAAACAGAAGTCCAGGGCCAGATGGCTTCACAGGTAAATTCTATCAAACATTTAGAGAAGAGTTAACATCTACCCTTCTGAAACTATTCCAAAAAATTGCAGAAGAATGAACACTCCCAAACTCATTCTATGAGGCCATCATCAATCTGATACCAAAACCAAAGATACAAAATAAATAAATAAATAAAATACATAAATACATAAATAACTAAAGAAATTGCTGGCCGATATCACTGATGAACATAGACACAAAAATCCTCAACAAAATACTATCAATCCAAATCCAACAACACATTAAAAGTATCATACACCATGATCAAGTAGGCTTTATACCATGGATGCAAGGATTCTTCAATATATGCAAATCAATCAGTGTGATACACCACATTAACAAATCAAAGAATGAAATATATCTGATAGTCTAAATAGATGCCGAAAAAGCTTTTGACAAAATTCAACACAAATTTATGACAAAAACTCTCCAGAAAGTGCCAAGAGAGTGAACATACCTCAATATAATAAAGGCCATATATGACAAACATACAGCTAATGTCATATTCAATGGTGAAAAGCTGAAAGCGTTTCCTGTATTATTAGGGAAAAGACAAGGATGCCCACTCCCACCACTTTTATTCAAAGTAATTTTGGAAGTCCTAGCCACGGTAATCAGACAAGAAAAAGAAATAAAAGGAACCCAAATTGGAAAATAAGAAGTAAAACTGTCATTATTTGCAGATGACATGATATTGTACATAGAAAATCCTAAAGATGTTACCTGAAAATTACTAGAGCTCATCAATGAATTCAGTGTAGTTGTAGGATACAGAATTAATACAAAGGAATCTGTTGAAATTTTATACACTAACAACAAAAGATCAGAAAGAAAAATTAAGGAAACAATCCCATTCACAACTGCATCAAAAAGAATCTAATACTTAGGAATAAACATACCTAAGGAGACAAAAGACCTGTACTCCAAAAACTATAAGAGGCTAGTGAAAGAAATCAAAGACAACACACACAGATGGAAAGATAAAACATGTTCTTGGATTGGAAGAATCAATACGGTCAAAATGATTTCATTACCCAAGGTAATCTATAGATTCAATGCAATCCCTACCAAATTACCAACTGCATTTTTCAGAGAACTAGAATAAAAAATCTTAAACTTTGTATGGTTACACAAAATAACCCAAACAGCCAAAGCAATCTTGAGAAATAAAAATGGATCTGGAGGAATCAGGCTCTCTGACTTCAGACTATACTATAATGCTGCAGTCATCAAAACTGTATGGTACTGGCACAAAAACAGAGATATAGATGAATGGAACAGGATAGAAAGCCCAAAAATGAACCCACACACCTATGGTCAATTAATCTATGATAAAGGAGGCAAGACTATACAATAGAGGAAAGACAGTCTCTTCAATCAATGGTGCTAGGAAAACTGGACAGCTACATGTAAAAAAAAATGAAATTAGAACATTCTTTAACACCATATACAAAAATGAGCTCAAAATGATTAAAGACCTAAATATAATACCAGATACTATAAAACTCTTAGAGGAAAATTATAGGCAGACATTCTTTGACATAAATTGCAAGATCTTTTTCAATCCATCTCCTAGAGTAATAGAAATTTAAAAATAAATAAACAAATGGGAACTAATTAAACTCAAAAGCTTTTGCACAGCAAAGCAAACCATAAACAAAACAAAACAAAAGAAAGCAAAATAACACACAGAATGGGAGAAAGTATTTGCAAATGATGCTACAAACAAGGGATTAGTCTAAAAAATTTACAAACAGCTCATGTGGCTCAATATCAAAACAAACAAACAAAAAAAAGCCCAATCAAAAAATTGGCAGAAGACCTAAATAGACATTTCTTCAAAAAAAGACTTAAAGATGGCCAAGAAGAACATGAAAATATGATCAACATCATTTATTATTAGATAAATGCACGTCAAAACTACGTTATATCACCTCACACCAAGTCGGAATGGCCATCAGCAAAAAATCTACAAACAATAAATGCTGAAGGGGGTGTGGAGAAAAAGGAACCGTCTTACAGTCTTGGTAGGAATGTAAATTGATACAGCCACTGTGAACAGTACCGAGGTTCCTGAAAAAATTAAAAATAGAGCTAACATATGATCCATCAATCCCACACTTGGGCATACATCTGGAGAAAAGTATGGTTCAAAAGGATACATGCACCCCAATGTTCATTGCAGTGTTGTTTACAATACCCAAGACATAGTAGTAACCTAAATGTCCATGGACAGATGAATGAATAAAGAACATGTAGTATACATATACAATTGGGATATTATTTAGCCATTAAAAAGAATGAAATAATGTCATTTGCAGCAACATGGATGTACATGGAGATTATCATACTAAGTGAAGTAAGGCAGAAAGATAAAGACAAATATCATATGATACCATTTATATGCAGAATCTAAAAAAAGATACAAATGAACTTATTTACAAAACAGAAAAAGACTCACAGAGTTAGAGAACAAACTTTTGGTTTCCAGAATGGAATGGGGAGGGGGAGAGATAGATTTGGAGTACACACTACTATATTTAAAATAGGTAACCAACAAGGACCTACTGTATAGTACAGGGAAGTCTTCTCAGTATTCTGTAATAACCTAAATGGGAAAGAATTTGAAAAAAATAGATACATGTATATGTATAACTGAATCACTTTGATGTCACTTGAAACTAACACAACATTGTTAACAAACAACTCCAATATAAAATAAAATTTAAAAAATACACACACAAAATAATAATATTTCATATTTCAGGATATCAAACACATTTCTTCCATGTACTTTTTTTTAAGACACTCTGAGATATGCTCCATCACAGTGAAAGAGTAGAAAAATATAGAGGAAAACATATTATTCAAGAAAAGGGAGATTTAACTCAAAAGAAAAGTGAAGGAAATTCCCAGAAGATGGTGAAAAGTATCCCATGATGACAGCTGTACAGCAAGTTTGGAAAGAAACCATTCACTTAGAACAGATCAGAAGTTTCTTGTAGAGGCTTCCTAAGGAAGATTTCCTCTGCATTTGTAGAATACTTGATGTATTTGAATATACTGAGAGAAAACAAGAATAATTGGAAAAGATTTTAATATTGAATTAGTGATAAGTACACAGAGAAAAAAAATGAGACCAAAGTAATTAACTCCTGGAAAAATTGAAAGCTGTGGAGGAATCACAAGTTTCACTTATAATAGCAATTAATACTCTAATCAAAATATGGTACCAGGGTGTGGGGGAAATAAGCAAATAGGAAGTAGGAGTTGGGAGAGAGAGATACAGAAAGCTAAATCCTCACCTTCAGTAAAGTGAAGTCAAGGGAAAACTTCCAACCAAAACTCAGGAGAAAATGTCTAACATAGAAAGATAAAGAAGGTGTAATTTAAGCATGGTTTATAGTGATATGGAGGGGTGTGTGTGCATGTTTGTGTGTGTGTGTGTGTGTGTATGTGTACAAAAATCCAAGATCAGGGGTTATGTCTCATTGTTCACTCATGTATGGCTAGACCATCTAGACCAGAGCCTGGCACATAGCAGCATGGTAAGCCCATAAGAAATATTCATTGATGAAAAGATAACAGTAGAACTAAGCAAAATAAAGTTACACTTGTAGACAGAGCCACAAAAATAAAAATAATATTTGCAATGTCAAAGTCATGTTAAAAAATAAATAAAAGGTCTCTCTCAGGTCAATATCATAGTAGAAATAGAATAGTAAATGAAATGTAACTGAATATTATGCAAATCACATTACCTTTATATGTATATTTACATACACTTGACCCTTGAACAAGGCAGGAGTTAATCTGTGTATAACTTATAGTTGGCCTTCCGAATACTTGGTTCCTCTGCATCCTCAGATTCAACCAACATTTGACCGAGGAGTACTGTAGTATTTACTATTGAAGAAAATCCATGTATAAGTGGACCTGTGCAATTCAAACCTGTGTTGTTTAAGGGTCAACTGTACATCCTAATCATATATATATGAACTGTCTTGATCCTTTTAAAAATTTGGTAGTTTTCTTCTTTCTTCAAAAATGTCTGTCTCTTTAATCAAATTGAAACTAAACCTGATATCTCCCGTGGTCAGTAAATGGTAAAGGAAAGGCAGAATTATTCTTTACTCCCTGGGTGTCCTGGAAAAAATGGGTCTCCTAAGAAAATATGTGAGAGAAAAAGACATTTAAAACTAGGATAAATTTCCTCCATGGCTAATGTCCCATGCCAGTTTTTAGTATAGGGAATAGTCCATCCAGTGAAAGTAGACTTTAGAACTGTGAGCATTGTTATTGCTGGGGCTGGCAGAATTTTTTTTAAATCTAGATCTCTGAATTTCCTAAGAATTGACCTTAAAATATTTTAATATATATCACAGTGTTAATTTTTACAAAATATTAATTTTTGTAAGAATAAAGTATTATATGCATCTATTAAAAAATAGAAGAGCATAATGTTGTCACTTAATAACACACTTCCTTGAAAGTTGACTGTTGCTTATAAGAAAAAAATACACTAAAATAAATACTGATCTCTAAATAAATGAACAGGAAAATATGTTTCTCAAAATTAGTTGGGAACATTTTTTTCTGGTATTATTTATGAACTTTACAAAATTCAAGGTTTTATTGTTTTCTTTTCCCTCCCTCTGCTTGTGATTACTTTTCTCACGTGGTGGAGACCAAAGAGAGAAAAGAGGCATGAAATTGAAAACAAAGTTAATTTAAGACCTCATTCCTTTTCTATTACATCATGGATACTCCTTTCTCTCTGTACTCTTAAAATTGATGACTCATTTGAATAATCTTTATCAACAAATCAGTGTATTTTCTTGAAAAAATGTTTCATACACAGTTCAGTGAATGTTTGATTTCAAAACGCATTATGAATATTTGAATATGGGTTGATAACTTGAACTGGGAGTCAGAAGACCTGAGTTATGTAATCTTGGCTATCCTAATGAGAGATATATTTGTTCCCTCATTCTCTAAGACCTCATTTTTTTTTTCATTTTTTATTAGTTTCTGCTTTATAACAAAGTGAATCAGTCATACATATACATCTGTTCCCACATCCCCTCCCTCATGCATCTCCCTCCCTCACACCCTCCCCATCCCACCCCTCCAGGTGGTCACAAAGCACCGAGCTGATCTCCCTGTGCTCTGCGGCTGCTTCCCACTATCTATCTACCTTACGTTTGGTAGTGTATATATGTCCATGCCTCTCTTTCCCTTTGTCACAGCTTACCCTTCCCCTTCCCCATATCCTCAAGTCCATTCTCAAGTAGGTCTGTGTCTTTATTCCCGTTTTACCCCTAGGTTCTTCATGACATTTTTTTTTTTAAATTCCATATATATGTGTTAGCATACGGTATTTGTCTTTCTCTTTCTGACTTACTTCACTCTGTATGACAGACTCTAGGTCTATCCACCTCATTACAAATAGCTCAGTTTCGTTTCTTTTTATGGCTGAGTAATATTCCATTGTATATATGTGCCACATCTTCTTTACCCATTCATCCGATGATGGACACTTAGGTTGTTTCCAGCTCCGGGCTATTGTGAATAGAGCTGCAATGAATATTTTGGTACATGTCTCTTTTTGAATTATGGTTTTCTCAGGGTATATGCCTAGTAGTGGGATTGCTGGGTCATATGGTAGTTCTATTTTTAGTTTTTTAAGGAACCTCCATACTGTTCTCCATAGTGGCTGTACCAATTCACATTCCCACCAGCAGTGCAAGAGTGTTCCCTTTTCTCCACACCCTCTCCAGCATTTATTGTTTCTAGATTTCTTGATGATGGCCATTCTGACTGGTGTGAGATGATATCTCATTGTAGTTTTGATTTGCATTTCTTTAATGATTAATGATGTTGAGCATTCTTTCATGTGTTTGTTGGCAGTCTGTATATCTTCTTTGGAGAAATGCCTATTTAAGTCTTCTGCCCATTTTTGGATTGGGTTGTTTGTTTTTTTGCTATTGAGCTGCATGAGCTGTTTATAAATTTTGGATATTAATCCTTTGTCAGTTGCTTCATTTGCAAATATTTTCTCCCATTCTGAGGGTTGTCTTTTGGTCTTGTTTATGGTTTCCTTTGCTGTGCAAAAGCTTTGAAGTTTCATTAGGTCCCATTTATTTATCTTTGTTTTTATTTCCATTTCTCTAGGAGGTGGGTCCAAAAGGATCTTGCTGTGATTTATGTCATAGAGTGTTCTACCTATGTTTTCCTCTAAGAGTTTGATAGTTTCTGGCCTTACATTTAGGTCTTTAATCCATTTTGAGCTTATTTTTGTGTATGGTGTTAGGGAATGATCTAATCTCATACTTTTACATGTCCCTGTCCAGTTTTCCCAGCACCACTTATTGAAGAGGCTGTCCTTTCTCCACTGTACATTCCTGCCTCCTTTATCAAAGATAAGTTGGCCATATGTGCGTGGGTTTATCTCTGGGCTTTCTATCCTGATCCACTGATATATCTTTCTGTTTTTATGCCAGTACCACACTGTCTTAATTACTGTAGCTTTGTAGTATAGTCTGAAGTCAGGGAGCCTGATTCCTCCAGCTCCGTTTTTCGTTCTCAAGATTGCTTTGGCTATTCGGGGTCTTTTGTTTTTCCAAACAAATTTTGAAATTTTTTGTTCTAGTTCTGTGAAAAATGCCAGTGGTAGTTTGATAGGGATTGCATTGAATCTGTAGATTGCTTTGGGTAGTAGAGTCATTTTCACAATATTGGTTCTTCCAATCCAGGAGCATGGTATATCTCTTCATCTATTTATATCATCTTTAATTTCTTTCATCAGTGTCTTATAATTTTCTGCATACAGGTCTTTTGTCTCCTTAGGTAGGTTTATTCCTAGATATTTTATTCTTTTTGTTGCAATGGTAAATGGGAGTGTTTTCTTGATTTCATTTTCAGATTTTTCATCATTAGTGTACAGGAATGCCAGAGATTTCTGTGCATTAATTTTGTATCCTGCTACTTTACCAAATTCATTGATTAGCTCTAGTAGTTTTTCGGTAGCATCTTTAGGATTCTCTATGTATAGTATCATGTCATCTGCAAACAGTGACAGCTTTACTTCTTCTTTTCCAATTTGGATTCCTTTTATTTCCTTTTCTTCTCTGATTGCTGTGGCTAAAACTTCCAAAACTATGTTGAATAAGAGTGGTGAGAGTGGGCAGCCTTGTCTTGTTCCTGATCTTAGTGGAAATGGTTTCAGTTTTTCACCATTGAGGACAATGTTGGCTGTGGGTTTGTCATATATGGCCTTTATTATGTTGAGGAAAGTTCCCTCTATGCCTACTTTCTGCAGGGTTTTTATCATAAATGGGTGTTGAATTTTGTCGAAAGCTTTCTCTGCATCTATTGAGATGATCATATGGTTTTTTTCCTTCAACTTGTTAATATGGTGTATCACATTGATTGATTTGCGTATATTGAAGAATCCTTGCATTCCTGGAATAAATCCCACTTGATCATGGTGTATGATCCTTTTAATGTGCTGTTGGATTCTGTTTGCTAGTATTTTGTTGAGGATTTTTGCATCTATGTTCATCAGTGATATTGGCCTGTAGTTTTCTTTCTTTGTGACATCCTTGCCTGGTTTTGGTATCAAGGTGATGGTGGCCTCGTAGAATGAGTTTGGGAGTGTTCCTTCCTCTGATATTGTTTGGAAGAGTTTGAGAAGGATGGGTGTTAGCTCTTCTCTAAATGTTTGATAGAATTCGCCTGTGAAGCCATCTGGTCCTGGGCTTTTGTTTGATGGAAGATTTTTAATCACAGTTTCAATTTCAGTGCTTGTGATTGGTCTATTCATATTTTCTATTTCTTCATGAGTCAGTCTTGGTAGGTTGTGCATTTCTAAGAATTTGTCCATTTCTTCCAGGTTGTCCATTTTATTGGCATAGAGTTGCTTATAGTAATCTCTCATGATCTTTTGTATTTCTGCAGTGTCAGTTGTTACTTCTCCTTTTTCATTTCTAATTCTACTGATTTGAGTCTTCTCCCTTCTTTTCTTGATGAGTCTGGCTAATGGTTTGTCAATTTTGTTTATCTTCTCAAAGAACCAGCTTTTAGTTTGGTTGATCTTTGCTATCGTTTCCTTCATTTCTTTTTCATTTATTTCTGATCTGATCTTTATGATTTCTTTCCTTCTGCTAACTTTGGGGGTTTTTTGTTCTTCTTTCTCTAATTGCTTTAGGTGCAGGGTCAGGTTGTTTACTCGAAATGTTTCCTGTTTCTTAAGGTGGGATTGTATTGCTATAAACTTCCCCCTTAGAACTGCTTTTGCTGCATCCCATAGGTTTTGGGTCGTTGTGTCTCCATTGTCATTTGTTTCTAAGTATTTCTTAATTTCCTCTTTGATTTCTTCAGTGATCACTTCATTATTGAGCAGTGTATTGTTTAGCCTCCATGTGTTTGTATTTTTTACAGATCTTTTCCTGTAATTGATGTCTAGTCTCATAGCATTGTGGTTGGAAAAGATACTTGATAAAATTTCAATTTTCTTAAATTTACCAAGGCTTGATTTGTGACCCAAGATATGATCTATCCTGGAGAATGTTCCATGAACACTTGAGAAAAATGTGTATTCTGTTGTTTTTGGGTGGAATGTCCTATAAATATCAATTAAGTCCATCTTGTTTAATGTATCATTTAAAGCTTGTGTTTCCTTATTTATTTTCATTTTGGATGATCTGTCCATTGGTGAAAGCGGGGTGTTAAAGTCCCCTACTATGATTGTGTTACTGTCAATTTCCCCTTTTATGGCTGTTAGTATTTGCCTTATGTATTGAGGTGCTCCTATGTTGGGTGCATAAATATTTACAATTGTTATATCTTCTTCTTGGATCGATCCCTTTATCGTTATGTAGTGTCCTTCTTTGTCTCTTCTAATAGTCTTTATTTTAAAGTCTATTTTGTCTGATATAAGAATTGCTACTCCAGCTTTCTTTTGATTTCCATTTGCATGGAATATCTTTTTCCATCCCCTTACTTTCAATCTGTATGTGTCTCTAGGTCTGAAGTGGGTCTCTTGTAGACAGCATATATATGGGTTTTGTTTTTGTATCCATTCAGCCACTCTGTGTCTTTTGGTGGGAGCATTTAGTCCATTTACATTTAAGGTAATTATTGATATGTATGTTCCTATTCCCATTTCCTTAATGGCTTTGGGTTCGTTATTGTAGGTATAGTCCTTCTGTTGTGTTTCTTGCCTAGAGAAGTTCCTTTAGCATTTGTTGTAAAGCTGGTTTGGTGGTGCTGAACTCTCTCAGCTTTTGCTTGTCTGTAAAGGTTTTAATTTCTCCATCAAATCTGAATGAGATCCTTGCTGGGTAGAGTAATCTTGGTTGCAGGTTTCTCTCCTTCATCACTTTAATTATGTCCTGCCACTCCCTTCTGGCTTGTAGAGTTTCTGCTGAGAGATCAGCTGTTAACCTGATGGGGATTCCCTTGTGTGTTATTTGTTGTTTTTCCCTTGTTGCTTTTAATATGATTTCTTTGTGTTTAATTTTTGACAGTTTGATTAATATGTGTCTTGGCATATCTCTTCTTGGATTTATTCTGTATGGGACTCTCTGTGCCTCCTGGACTTGATTAACTATTTCCTTTCCCATATTAGGGAAGTTTTCAACTATAATCTCTTCAAATATTTTCTCAGTCCCTTTCTTTTTCTCTTCTTCTTCTGGAACCCCTATAATTCGAATGTTGGTGCATTTAATGTTGTCCCAGAGGTCTCTGAGACTGTCCTCTGTTCTTTTCATTCTTTTTTCTTTATTTTGCTCTGCATCAGTTATTTCCACTATTTTATCTTCCACCTCACTTATCCGTTCTTCTGCCTCAGTTATTCTGCTATTGATCCCATCTAGAGTATTTTTCATTTCATTTATTGTGTTTTTAATCGATGCTTGATTCATCTTTAGTTCTTCTAGGTCCTTGTTAACTGTTTCTTGCATATTGTCTATTCTATTTCCAAGATTTTGGATCTGGGAAATAGAATCTTGGATCAGCTTTACTATCATTATTCTGAATTCTTTTTCAGGTAGACTGCCTATTACCTCTTCATTTGTTAGGTCTGGTAGGTTTTTATCTTGCTCCTTCACCTGCTGTGTGTTTTTCTGCTTTCTCATTTTGCTTATGTTACTGTGTTTGGGGTCTCCTTTTTGCAGGCTGCAGATTCGTAGTTCCCGTTGTTTTTGGTGTCTGTCCCCCGTGGCTAAGGTTGTTTCAGTAGGTTGTGTAGGCTTCCTGGTGGGGGGGACTAATTCCTGTGTTCTGGTGGTTGAAGCTCGATCTTGTCTTTCTGGTGGACAGGTCCACGTGTGGTGGTGTGTTTTGGGGTGCCTGTGGCCTTATTATGTTTTTAGGTATCCTCTCTGCTAATGGGTGGGGTTGTGTTCCTGCCTTGCTAGATGCTTGGCATAGGGTGACCAGCACTGTAGCTTGCTGGTCGTTGACTGAAGCTGGGTGCTGGTGTTGAGATGGAGATCCCTGGGAGATTTTCGCTGCTTGATATTATGTGGAGCTGGGAGGTCTCTTGTGGACCCGTGTCCTGAAGTTGGCTCTCCCACTTCAGAGGCACAGCACTAACTCCTGGCTGCAGCACCAAGAGCCTTTCATCCACCCGGCTCAGAATAACAGTGAGAAAAAGTAGAAAGAAATAATTAGTAGAAGAAAGAAAGAGAGATTGAAAGAAAGGAAGAAGGGAAGTAAGGAAGGAAGGAAGGAAGAAAGAAAGAAAGGAGGGAGGGAGGAAGGATGGAAAGAAAGGAAAGAAAGGAGGGAGGGAGGGAGGAATGAAAGCAAAAGGAAGAGTGAATGGAAGAAGAGAGGGAGGGAGGGAGGAAGGAAAGAAAGAAAGAAAGACAGGAGGGAGGGAGGGAGGGAGGAAGGAAAGAAAAAGAAAGTGGAAAGAAGAAGGGTGGGAGGGAGGGAGGGATGGAGGAAAGAAAAAGAAAGAAGGAAAGGAGGAGCGGAGGGAGGGAGGGAGGAAGGGAAGGGAAGAAAAAAAGAAAGAGCAGGTAAAGTAAAATAGAATAAAGTATGAAATATAGTAGCGTTATTAAAATTAAAAAGTAATTATTGAAAAAAAACACGGACCGAAAGAACCCTGGGACATATGGTGGAAGCAAAGCTATACAGAGAGAATCTTACACAGAAGATTACACATACACATTCACAAAAAGAGAGCAGGGGGAAAAATCAAAAATCTTGCTCTCCAAGTCCACCTCCTCGATTTGGGATAATTCGTTGTAAAAAGAGGAAAAGGGCGAAAAGTCTGAAATCTTGCTAAGTCCACCTCCTTAATTTGAGATAATTCGTTGTAAAAAGAGGGAAAAAAAAGGGGGGGGAAAGTCTTAAATCTTGTCCTCAAAGTCCACTTCCTCAATTTGGGATGATTCGCTGTCCATTCATGCACTCCACAGACGCAGGGCACATCAAATGGACCGTGGAGCTTTAATCTGCTGCCTCGGAGGCTGCACAGAGAGATTTCCCTGTCTCTGCTCTCACAGCTCCCGGGTCTCAGCCTTGGACCTGGCCCCGCCTCTGCGCGTAGGTCGCCGGAGGGCGTCCGTTCTTCGCTCAGACAGGACGGGTTTAAAGGAGCCGCTGATTCGGGGGCTCTGGCTCACTCAGGCAGAGGGGAGGGAGGGGAATGCCCTCTCCTCGCGCAGCAGGCAACAAAAGGGAAAAAAGTCTCTTGCCTCTCCGGTAGCTCCAGACCCTTTCCCCGGACTCCCTCCGGGCTAGCACTAACCCCTTCAGGGTCTCTTCCTGCCGCCAGCCCCAGACCTCTCCCTGCGCTCCGACTGAAAGCCGATACCCGAGCCTCAGCTCCCAGCCCCGCCCGCCCTGGCGGCCGAGCAGACAAGTCTCTCGGGCTGGTGTGTGCCTGAGGGCACCGATCCTCTGTGCCAAAATCTCTCCGCTTTGCCCTCCACACCCCTGTTGCTGTGCTCTCCTCCGCTACTCCGAAGCTTTCCCCCTCCGCCACCTGCAGTCTCCGCCCTCGAAGGGGCTCGTAGTGTGTAGAAACCTTCCCTCCTTCACGGCTCCCTCCCACTGGTGCAGGTCCCGTCCATATCCTATTGTCTCTGTTTATTCTTTTTTTCTTTTGACCTACCCAGGTATGTGGGGAGTTTCTTGCCTTTTGGGGGGTCTGAGGTCTTCTGTCAGCGTTCAGTAGGTGTTCTGTTGGAGTTGTTCCACGTGTAGATGAATTTCTGATGTATCTGTGGGGAGGAAGGTGATCTCCGCGTCTTACTCTTCCGCCATCTTCCTCCGGCTCCTAAGACCTCATTTTTATACTACAAGTCAGAGTATTCTACTAGTAAATGGTCTGAGAAGACCTTCCCAAAATTCTAAACTTTTTTGACTCTAATATGGTTCAGTGACTAATTTAATTGACTTTTTGTGGATGTTTGTGATTTGGTGTTCAGTCATCTGTTGATGCTTTGGGAGGTATCATCTCTTAAGAGAAGCCACTGTCAAGCCATCTTCTTCCCAAACTCCATGCTGATAATGACATCATGTAAGATTAAACCCTTGGTATAAAGCATTATACCTTCTCCTTGTTCTCTTTTTAATGCAAATAACTGAGTCAAGTGATGCATGTATTCCTAGAACTCTGTTATGATTAAATTGGTTAGATTATTTTCACCATAAGGAATGACAGGAAAAAACAAACAAACAAACACACACAAAAAAAGAATGTTTGAGTGTACATGGATAAAGGAGACTAAAATGGGTGGCATAAGTGATAGAGTCTATTCCTTTCTTGCATTATTCCTAAAGCTATCTGTAATGGTAATAAAAAATTATCCTGAATTCTAAATGCACATTTTACAAATCTCCTAAAACGTATTTTTAAACAACAGTGCAGCTACATGAAATCAACATATTGAATAAGGAGTGCAGAAATATCATTGACTAAAGGTTTTTCCTGCATAACACAAGCATCTGTGTTTTCACATATTCAAGTTTTGTTATTCATAAAGAAATAAAGCCATTAGTGACAACACAATACCCTTTACTAGCATGTTATATTATGTAAAGGGCTATGCTCTTTCTTTCTACATAATACTCTCTCCTTTAAGCTTAACTTAAATTCTATAAAGTATGCATATTATCCTCTTTCTTCTCTTTCTTTCTTTCTCTCTCTCTTTCTCTCTCTCTCTCTCTCTCTCTCTCTCTCTCTCTCTCTCTCTCTCTCTCACACACACACACACACACACACACACACTTTTTTAACAGAGGAGGCAACTGTGGCTTACAAACAGCCAACATTTAAAATGAAGCAAGTCTATATTCATTGTTACTTGCTTCAAAGGACAAAAATACCATGCTAAATATACAACAAGAAGAAAAGAAAATAGAGGAAGAATGAGAAACAATAAGGGTGGAAGGAAGTGTAGCAAAAAGGTGGCAGATGATGCAGTAGGGAGGGTTGAGAGATAAAAAAGCAATATACAGAAGTGATATGTTTTAGGCCATGGCGTTCATGATGCCAGTCACAGTGACATGTCGACTACTCTGGTTCTAGATTTTTCTACCTGCTTAGATCCTAAATGTGAGGATAATGTTAAACCACATGCTGCATGTATGTGATCAGTTCAACTTCAGAGGGATAGAATCCTGGTTATGTGTTGTAATTCTCAGGGCCCCAGGCAGTCTTGAGTGAGCCTTCTCTGACTCCTTGCAAAATTTCCTCACATGGAAAGATGTTCCACCTCTTTCCTCCCAACTGTGAACTGGTGTGCAAAATCATCAGAACTACAGTTTAACATTTTGGTGCCTACGAAAATTCAAATTCTCAAGTAAAGTAAGTCTTTTCAACTGTTTTTGTTATTCTTAACACAGTATGATGAAGATTCTGTAACCAAGATCTCATTAAAGGGGGAAGTGTATTGCACACCAGGAAGTTAAACTGTGGTTTCATAGTGGCAAGTCCAGGGAAACACAAGACAGGTTCTTGATCCTACACATACATGAATAAAAATCTAGCCGCCTTTAACTTTTTCTGTTAAGATCTAATCTCTTCAAATCTCAAGGTTTCAACAATGCAAAAGAGAAAAATTCTCCTTCTATTGTAAAGATTCTATTTCAGTCACATACAAATATCAGTTGTGTTTATGTAAAACAGTTTGACTAAAACAGGGATCTCAACAAATCTGCAAATATAAATATGAAGGGAAGAAGAAAAACTCTTTTACGTAGACTTCAATTAAATTACAACAAGGCTGCAGCAAGTGTCCATTAAAGATTTAGTTACCTTCTGCGGTGAACATTAAGGAGCTATTACTCAGATTCTATTTAAACTGTTAAAAGAAATTAAAATGTATAGGAAATACCATTACAAATCATGAGCTAATTTTCTAACAAAAGCTTAGCAGTTGATAGATTGTTTAAGCCTCTCCAAGGTTTCAGTTTCATACTCAATAATTCAGAGGCAAGAGCAGGGTTATGTTGATTCATAATTTGCTCCCAGCCATCTCTCCGTTAAATGATGCTGTGATGGAGAATCAGCTTTCATTTCCCATTCTGTGTCTAAAGCTGTGTTTTCTAAGTTAAATTTAGAATTATAAACAAGAAAGTAACACTGTGCTCTCCCAGGGCCCACATATCACTCACCATTGCTTTATCTGATTCCCACTTCAGTGTTCTTTGCACTGTTCCATGTAGCCTTTTCCTGTTTCAAGACCATTGTCAAGGACAGAGAAGTTAACTATTTTATTAGCTTAGAAAATGTGATCCCCTTCTTTCTGAAGAGAAATTACTTTTAAGAATACAGTGTTCCTTTCTTTTCATTTCATTTTTGAGAAATAATTACTTTAAAAAGTTTCCAGTATCTGCTTTTATCATCTTCAATATCCCTTGTGTTCAGCAGAAGAAAACTGTTCTTTCTTTCTCCTTATTATAATATCACCATATTTTTTAATTAAAAAATCATCACAGAGCAACTAGGAGATGAACAAAAGAAAAACTTCAAGAACTGTAAAATAAAACTGTGCAAAATAAATATAGGGGTTGAAAATATTCCTGGGTTTGCCTTCTATACTTTTGCTCATGAGAATTCCTCTCACACTCACAATAAGCCAATAGTCATTTATTGAACATGGTCTATTTTGTGATCAACCTAGCTCTACTCACAGATGGGAATCTAATAACATAAATTGTAAGAACTTTAATGTATGAAAAGCATAGATGTTAAGTGTAACGTTTTTAGCTATAGAAAGGTTTCTTCCCTTGGAGAGATGTAAGTTTCACTCAGTAGATAAAACACAAGGAACAAATAAATGATGACTAAATTTCAATAATAAGTAAAAACAAACTAGATATAATAGGCATCTTATTGCCCCCAAATACTGAATTTTTTAATCAAACAGCACTATTAAAGTCTTCTGGGGAAAGCACCTGTCTACAACCCTCAGTCATGTGGAGTTAACCTCACCCTCAGATCAGGGACTGGGTTATGACTAGCTAAGTCGAAGGAACATATTCCATCATTCTGATGACATTTGTAGTTCCCAAACTGTGGGCCATGGGTTATTATAACTTTTCAAGAGAAACAAAGTGATGCACAGTTTCTGTTGGACATCACAAACATCACAATGTATTGTACAATATTCCTTTCCATAGCGTTGTTTATTTGTGAAAAAAAAATTTGTTGTGGTAAAAATAACAAATGCTGAGTGAAAACCTATGTGTAACAGGAAATAAGGATAGAAGTGTCCAATCTGATTCCAAGATTTGAGAAATTGTGCAGTGCCACATGCAACCTACAAGTTAGTACTTGGAGTTATTTAAAAATAAAAATAAAAATATTTTTTAAACTTATGTGTATTGTATTTTCTAACAGCTACCATGTTGTTCAGATATAAATTCTTATTGAGTTGTTTGGACCTAGGTACTTAATAAAAAACAGTGCTTTATATTTTCCTGGCACACTGTGAAAAAGCTATTGAGACAAAAGGGTGATGTGAACAAAGAATGTCTAGGCTCCCCTGGGCTACGGTGATTAATTCAGGGTTGGGCACAAGATGCAAGTCCAGCCAATGAGTTCTAGAACTAGGACTTCATCCAACTTTGTGAAGAGAAGCTCTCTTCCTCTGGAAGTGATTTTGTGATCATGGGTGTGGAGGGCATCTCAATGTGTATACGTCCACAATGTCGATGTGGAAGATGAAGCCAATAAAATGGACCTAGAGAAAGGAAGAGAGGAATTGGTGTTTTGGTGACAATTAAACAATTGAAAGAAGACACATCTGAATCCAGTCCTGTTTCTGGATTGTAAACTATATGAGCCAAGGAATTTCCTTCATTGTCTAAAACCAGATTGAGAGCCAGTTTATTTGCAACTGAAATAATTTAAGATGTTACACTGAAAGAAAAAATCTGTCAAATCCTAGCTTTTAAAAAATTTAATATCAAAAATTCAGATATGAGGGATCATTTTTTACAGCACTGTAATGAAAGACAAATGGGGATGACCCTGGATACTCATTTCCTTCCCTCATTTGGCAACCTAACAGAGAGCTAGCTCCCTGGACTGAGTAAGTCTGTGGGAGAAGGCTATTGGCTAATGTCCATATTTCTGATACATAAGAATTGTTTCCAGGGCCTTCATATACACTCTCTACCATGGTTCCTAGTCCCACAGATTGTTTGAAATGGCTCTTGTCACTTAGAAAAATTCAGAGTTGCTCAGCTTTTAAGGAGACCTATATAATTTTTACATGTAAAGGGATGGAGCTTGCTGTCCTTCTGGAGTGCTTTCACTTGCAAGCCCTTCTTCCTATTGGACAAGTCAAGCCTTGCATGCCTTGCCACAGCTTTGGCTTTAATGCCAATATAACATTTATATATAACTGGCCTAAACTGTAGAATAATGGTTTTGGACACTGCGCTTGCTCTATTATTTCACTGTTCATAAGTTTCCTCCTTGTGTACCTATCCAGGACATTCACATCTAAAGGCAAAAATAACACCTGGCTTAAACAAATTCAGTATGAATTTATTGTGTGTCCAAGTGTGATTTTATTTGGAATAAATGATATAATACACTGATCCTGTTTTATTTTGGCATCATGAAATACAAAATGTGCCTAATTAATTAATCAGCAAGTAATTGTTGGAGTATACATTATCAATCTCTCTATTCATCTATCTTCACATCAAATAAATATATCTATGACTTCTACAAAGGGTTTAAAATATTGTTTAATTATAGTTTCCCAAATGAAATATCAGATGAGATAAAGAAATATTAGAGGAATGTTAAGTGCTAAAATGTGTTACTGTTTATTATTGCAATAACATTAAGAAATATTACTGAAAGAGTTGATTAATTTTGTTTAACAATGTCACATTCAAACAGGTTTTTCTCCATTTCTTTAAAAAGTGTTTTTTTCTTCTTTTTAAAAAAAAAATTTGGAGGAGAAGATGGCGGAAGAGTAAGAGGTGGAGATCACCTTCCTCCCCACAGATACATCAGAAATACATCTACACGTGGAACTGCTCCTATAGAACACCTACTGAATGCTGGCAGAAGAGTGCAGACCTCCCAAAAGGCAAGAAACTCCCCAGGTACCTGGGTAGGACAAAAGAAAAAAGAATAAACAGAGACAAAAGAATAGGGACGGGACCTGCACCAGTGGGAGGGAGCCGTGAAGGAGGAAAGGTTTCCACACACTAGGAAGCCCCTTCATGGGCGAAGACTGTGTGTGGTGGAAGGGGGAAGCTTCGGAGCCATGGAGGAGAGCACAGTAACAGGGGCGCTGAGGTCAAAGCAGAGAGATTCCCATATGGAGGATTGGTGCTGACCAGCACTCACCAGCCTGAGAGGATTGTCTGCTCACCCGCCGGGGTGGGCAGGGTTTGGGAGCTGAGGCTTGGGCTTCAGTCGAATCACAGGGAGAGGACTGGGGTTGGCTTCATGAACACAGCCTGAAGGGGGCTAGTGCACCACGGCTAGCGGGGAGGGAGTCTGGGAAAGTCTGGAGCTGCCGAAGAGGCAAGAGACTTTTTTTCCCTCTTTCTCCTGGTGCGTGAGGAGAGGGGATTAAGAGAGCTGCTTAAAGGAGGTCCAGAGATGGGCATGAGCCGCAGCTATCAGTGCGCACCCCAGAGATGGGCATGAGATGCTAAGGCTGCTGCTGCAGCCACCAAGAATCCTGTGAGCAAACACAGGTCAATATCCACACTGCCCCTCCTGGGAGCATGTGCAGCCCGCCACTGCCAGGGTCCTGTGATCCAAGGACAACTTTCCCAGGAGAATGCACGGCATGCATCAGGATGGTGCAACAACATGGCGAACTCTGCCGCCGCAGGTTTGCCCTGCATTCATACCCCTCCCTCCCCCCGTCCTGAGTGAACCAGAGCTGACAAATGAGTTGTTCCTTTAGCCCCGTCCTGTCTGAGAGAAGAACAGACGCCCTCAGATGACCTACAGGCTGAGGTGGGTCCAAATCCAAAGCTGAACCCCAGGTGCTCTGGAAACAAAGAAGAGAAAGGGAAATCTTTCCCAGCAGCCTCAGGAGCAGCGGATTAAAGCTGCACAATGAACTTGATGTACCCTGTATCTGTGGAATACCTGAAGGGACAACGAATCAACCCAAATTGAGGAGGTGGACTTTGGGAGAAAGATATATTATTTTTTCCCCTTTTCCTCTTTTTATGAGTGTGTATGTGTATGCTTCTGTGTAAGATATTGTCTGTATAGCTTTGATTTCACCATTAGTCTTAGGATTCTCTCCGTCCATTCTTTTTTTTTTAATTTTTAAAAGTTTTTCATAATAATTATTTTTTATTTTAATAACTTATTTTATTATATGATACTTTATATGATTTGATTTGATTTGATCTACTTTCATTCTTTCTTTCTTTCTTTCATTCATTCTTAATATTTTTTCTCCATTTTATTGTGAGCTGAGTGGATGAAACTCTCTTGGTGTTCCAGCCAGGAATCAGTGTTGTGCCTCTGAGGTGGGAGAGCCAAATTCAGGACACTGATCCACAAGAGACCAGACCTCCCAGCTCCATGTAATATCAAATGACAAACATCTCCCAGAGATCTCCATTTCAACACCAGCACCCAGCTTCACTCAATGACCAGCAAGCTACAGTGCTGAACACCCTATGGAAATAAACTAGCAAGACAGGAAAACATCCCCATCCTTTAGCAGAGAGGCTGCCTAAAATCATAATAAGGCCACAGACACCCCAAAACACACCACCAGTCGTGGACCTGCCCACCAGAAAGACAAGATCCAGCCTCTTCCACCAGAACACAGGCACGTCGCCTCCACCAGGAAGCCTACACAACCCACTGAAAAAACCTTAGCCACTGGGGACAGATACAAAACAATGGGAACTACAAACCTGCAGCCTGTGAAAAGGAGACTCCAAACACAGTAAGATAAGCAAAATGAGAAGACAGAAAAGCACACAGCAGATGATGGAGCAACGAAAAAACACACCAACCCTAAAAAATGAGGAGGAAATAGGAAGTCTACCTGAAAAAGAATTCAGAATAATGACAGTAAAGGTGATCCAAAATCTTGGAAATACAATAGAGAAAATGCAAGGGACATTTAACAAGGACCTAGAAGAACTAAAGAGGAAACAAGCAATGATGAACAACACAATAAATGAAATTTAAAATACTCTAGAAGGGATCAATAGCGGAATAACGGAGGTGGAAGAATGGATAAGTGCCCAGGAAGATAAAATACTGGAAATAACTACTGCAGAGCAGAATAAGGAAGAAAGAATGAAAAGAACAGAAGACAGTCTCAGAGACCTCTGGGACAACATTAAACACAGCAACATTCGAATTGTAGGGGTCCCAGAAGAAGAAGAGAAAAAGAAAGGGGCTTAGAAAATATTTGAAGAGATTTTATTTGGAAAGTTCCCTAATATGGTAAAGGAAATAGTTAATCAAGTCCAGGAAGCACAGAGAGTCCCATACACGATAAATCCAAGGAGAAACACGCCAAGACACATATTAATCAAATTATCAAAAATTAAATACAAATAGGACATATTAAAAGCAGTAAGGGAAAAGCAACAAATAACATACAAGTGAATCCCCATAAGGTCAACAGCTGGTCTTTCAGCAGAAACTCTGAAAACCAGAAAGGAGTGGCAAGACATATTAAAAGTGATGAAGGAGAAAAATCTACAACCAAGATTATTCTACCCAGCAAGGATCTCATTCAGACTTGATGGAGAAATTAAAAACCTTACAGACAAGCATAAGCTGAGAGAGTTCCGCACCACCAAAACAGCTTTACAAGAAATGCTAAAGGAAGTTCTCTAGGCAAGAAACACAAGAGAAGGAAAAGAATTACAATAATAAACCCAAAACAATTAAGAAAATGGTAATAGGAACATACATATCAATAATTACCTTAAATTTAAACACTCCAAACAAAAGACACAGACTGGGTGAATGGATACAAATACAAGAAATGATATATGCTGTCTACAAGAGATCAACATAAGGCCTAGGGACACATACAGAGTGAAAGAGGGGGGATGGAAAAAGATATTCCATGCATATGGAAATCAAAGAAAGCTGGAGTAGCAATTCTCATATCAGAGAAAATAAACTTTAAAATACAGACTATTACAAGAGACAAAGAAGGACACTACAAAATGATCAAGGGATCAACCCAAGAAAAAGATACAACACTTGTAAGTATTTATGCACCTAACATAGGAGCACCTCAATACATAAGGCAAATATTAACAGCCATAAAAGGGGAAATCGAGAGTAACACAATCATAGTAGGGGACTTTAACACCCCACTTTCACCAATGGACAGATCATCCAAAATGAAAATAAATAAGGAAACATAAACTTTAAATGATACATTAAACAAGACGGAATTAATACATATTTATAGGACATTCGATCCAAAAACAACAGAATACACATTTTTCCCAAGTGGTCATGGAACATTCTGCAGGATAGATCACATCTTGGGTCACAAATTAAGCCTCGGTAAATTTTTAAAACATTGAAAATGTATCAAGTACCTTTTCCGACCACAACAGTATGAGACTAGATATCAATTTCAGGAAAAGATCTGTAAAAAATACAAACACATGGAGGCTAAACAATATAATACTTGATAACCAAGAGATCACTGAAGAAATCAAAGTGGAAATCAAAAAATATCTAGAAACAAATAACAATGAAAGCAAGATGACCAAAAACCTATGGGATGAAGCAAAAGGAGTTCTAAGAGGGAAGTATATAGCAATACAATCCTACCTTAAGAAATAGGAAACATCTCAAATAAACAAGCTAACCTTGCACCTAAAGCAATTAGAGAAAGAAGAACAAAAAAACCCCAAAGTTAGCAGAAGGAAAGAAACCATAAAAATCAGATCAGAAATAAATGAGAAAGAAATGAAGGAAATGATAGCAAAGATCAATAAAACTAAAAGCTGGTGCTTTGAGCAGATAAACAAAATTGATAAACCATTTGCCAGACTCATCAGGAAAAAAAGGGAGAAGACTCAAATCAATAGAATTAGAAATGAAAAACGAGAAGTAACTACTGACACAGCAGAAATACAAAGGATCATGAGAGATTACTACAAGCAACTCTATGCCAATAAAATGGCCAACCTAGAAGAACTGACAAATTCTTAGAAATGTACAAACTGCCGAGACTGAACCAGGAAGAAATAAAGAATATGAACAGACAAATCACAAGAATTGAAATTGAAATTGTGATTAAAAATCTTCCAACAAACAAAAGCCCAGGACCAGATGGCTTCACAGGCGAATTCTATCAAAAATTTAGAGAAGAGCTAACACCTATCCTTCTGAAACACTTCCAAAATATAGCAGAGGGAGGAACACTCCCAAACTCATTCTACGAGGCCACAATCACCCTGATACCAAAACCAGACAAGATATCACAAAGAAAGAAAACTACAGGCCAATATCACTGATGAACATAGATGCAAAAATCCTCAACAAAATACAGGCAAACAGAAACTAACAGCACATTAAAAGGATCATACACCATGATCAAGTGGGGTTTAATCCAGGAATTCAAGGATTCTTCAATATACACAAACGAATCAACGTGATACACCATATTAAAAAATGAATGAGAAAAAACCATATGATCATCTCAATATATGCATAGAAAGCTTTCGACAAAATTCAACACACATTTATGATAAAAACCCTCCAGAAAGTAGGCATAGAGGGAACTTTCCTCAACCTAATAATGGCCATATATGACAAACCCACAGCCAACATCATCATTAATGGTAAAAAACTGTAACCATTTCCACTAAGATCAGTAACAAGCCAAGGTTGCTCACTCTCACCAGTATTACTCAACATAATTTTGGAAGTTTTAGCCACAGCAATCAGAGAAGAAAAGGAAATAAAAGGAATCAAAATCAGAAAAGAAGAAGTAAAGCTGTCACTGCTTGCAGATGACAGGATACTATACATAGAGAATCCTAAAGATGCTACCAGAAAACTACTAGAGCTAATCAATGAATTTAGTAAAGTAGCAGCATAAAAAATTAATGCATACAAATCTCTTGCATTCCTATACACTAATGATGAAAATCTGAAAGTGAAATCAAGAAAACACTCCCATTTACCACTGCAACAAAAAGAGTAAAATATCTAGGAATAAACTTACCTAAGGAGATAAAAGACCTGTATTCAGAAAATTATAAGACACAGATGAAAGAA
Source organism: Hyperoodon ampullatus (assembly GCF_949752795.1). Taxonomy (NCBI): domain Eukaryota; kingdom Metazoa; phylum Chordata; class Mammalia; order Artiodactyla; family Ziphiidae; genus Hyperoodon; species Hyperoodon ampullatus. Next base: position 59,206,837 of record NC_136926.1, on the reverse strand, counting down.
ATTAAAGATGATACAAATAGATGGAGAGATATACCATGTTTTTGGATTGGAAGAATCAACATTTGGAAAATGACTCTACTACAAAAAGCAATCTACAGAATCAATGCAATCTCTATCAAACTACCACTGGCATTTTTCACTGAAATAGAACAAAAAATTTCACAATATTTATGGAAACACAGAAGACCCCGAATAGCCAAAACACTGTTGAGAACGAAAAATGGAGCTGGAGGAATCAGGCTCCCTGACTTCAGACTATACTACAAAGCTACACTAATCAAGACAGTATGGTAGTGGCACAAAAACAGAAATATAGATCAACAGAACAGGATAGAAAGCCGAGAGATAAACCCATGCACATATGGACACCTTACATTTGATAAAGGAGGCAAGAATATACAGTGGAGAAAACATAGCTTCTACAATAAGTGGTGTTGGGAAAACTGGACAGGTACATGTAAAACTATGAAATTAGAACACTCCTTAACACCATACAGAAATATAAACTCAAAATGGATTAAAGACCTAAATGTAAGACCAGACACTATCAAACTCTTAGAGGAAAACTTAGGCAGAACAGACTATGACATAAATCACAGCAAGATCCTTTTTGACCCACCTCCTAGAGAAATGGAAATAAAAACAACAACAACAAAAAAATGAGACTTAATGAAACTTCAAACTTTTTGCACAGCAAAGGAAACCATAAACAAGACCAAAAGACAACCCTCAGAATGGGAGAAAATATTTGCAAATGAAGCAACTGACAAAGGATTAATCTCCAAAATTCACAAACAGCTCATGCAGCTCAATAAGAAGAAAACACAAAACCCAATCACAAGATGGGGAGAAGACCTAAGTAGACCTTTCTCAAAAGAAGATACACAGATTGCCAAGAAACACATGAAAGAATGCTCAACATCATTAATCATTAGAGAAATGCAAATCAAAACTACAATGAGATATCATCTCACACAGGTCAGAATGGCCTTCATCAAAAAATCTACAAACAATGCAAAAAAAAAATCTACAAAGAATGAATGCTGGAGAGGGTGTGGAGAAAAGGGAACACTCTTGCACTGTTGGTGGGAATTCAAATTGATACAGCCACTATGGAGAACAGTATGGAGGTTCCTTAAAAAACTAAAAATAGAATTACCCTATGACCCAGCAATCCCACTACGGGGTGTATACCCTGAGAAAACCATAATTCAAAAAGAATCATGTACCAAAATGTTCATTGCAGCTCTATTTACAATAGCCAGGACATGGAACCAACCTAAGCGTCCATCAACAGTTGAATGGATAAAGAAGATGTGGCACATATATACAATAGAATTTTACACAGCCATAAAAGGAAACGAAATTGAGTTATTTGTTGTGAGGTGGATAGACCTAGAGTCTGTCATACAGAGTGAAGTAAGTCAGAAAGAGAAAAACAAATACCATATGCTAACACATATATATGGAATCTAAGAAAAAAAAAAAAGGTCAGGAAGAACCTAGGGGAAAGATGGGAATAAAGACACAGACGTACTAGAGAATGGACTTGAGGATATGGGGAGGGGGAAAGGTAAGCTTTGACAAAGTGAGAGCATGGCAGGGACAAATATACACTACCAACTATAAAATAGATAGCTACTGGGAAGCAGCCGCATAGCACAGGGAGATCATCTCAGTGGTTTGTGACCACCTAGAGGTGTGGGATAGGGAGGGTGGGAGGGAGGGAGATGCAAGAGGGAAGAGGTATGGGAACATATGTTTATGTATAACTGATTCACTTTGTTATAAAGCAGAAACTAACACACCATTGTAAAGGAATTATACTCCAATAAAGATGTTAAAAAATAAATTTATTGGCATAGAGTTAATTTACAATGCTGTGTTAGTTCCAGGTGTACAGCAAAGTGATTCAATTATACATATATTCATTCTTTTTCATATTCTTTTCTCATATAGTTGATCACAGAATATTGAGTGTAGTTCCCTGTGCTATACAGTAGATCCTTGTTGATTATCTACCTTATATATAGTAGTGTGTCTATTAAACAGTCTTTTTATCCAATTTATGCACAGAGTTGCTAGTTCTCCAGCTCATTGTTTTCATTTTATTACATCACTGTTTGTTCTTTTTCTATGGAACAGTTCCGTATTTAATTAGTTTGCCTTCAGTCTCTCAATACATAGATATTAATTATTTATTTCTGCTTTTTCTAATTTACTTAGATTTATTCTTGAAATACACGCCCTTTGTTTGTTACTTGAAATTGATTCAATAACATGATGATCTGAGATTTAGACTGTGTTATTTTGCATCTATATTCCAAGTTTCTGCACTGGGAGAGTAACCTACCAAAAAATAGTGGAAGAAAGATTGGAGAAGTTTGGAATTTTCCAATAAATATCCTAGGTGTTATTACAGAGTAAGAATTGTATAGTTCATTTCCTTAAATTTCCAAGGGAGCATGCTTGACCTTCAAATTTATCTTGGAAGATATTTGCTTTATTGCTCAATAAGAGGTCCAGCTAAATCCTTTGTTATTTTCATCCAGATAATTTTTCTTCAAGTGAACTACAGAAACTAGAAAAGGCATAGAGGCATAGAGGGAGAATGTTCTTTTCATTTCTAAAAACATCAGGAGAATCAGGAATGGTTAAATATTGACATTTAATGGTAGAAAAACTGTAGAAGTAAAACTATGACAATTCGATTAAGGTCCTTTGATTTTTGTCAAGTTTCATGGAGAGAAGATAGTAATTCTCACACTGCCTATGCTATGGCCAAGCTTGTACTGATGTTTTACATACTTTTATAACGTTTTGATTCTATAATGGCCTGATACATGTCTCCTCAAGGACCACACATGGTTTAATTTAGAGGTCCAAAAATTTCTTTTAGTCCAAAAAACACTGTGAAGGATTTTTGTATTGTTTTTAAAAGCAGACTTGGTTCTCTACTACCCAGTCTGATTCAGTATATCTGGAATAGAACCTAGAGTTTTGCATTTTAAAACAAGTATGCCTGAGGACTGTGAATGAGTATAAAATGATGGAAGTCTTTCTGGCCATTACCAAATCAAAAGAAGTATTATTCAAATTGGTCTTTTTGATATTAGATCAAGATGGAAGAGTAAGAAGATAAAGAGCTCACCTCTCACCACACACACACACACACACACAACACCTACATGTGAAGCAATTCTCACAGAAAGATTCTTGTACAACCAAGGCTGTAAGAAAAATCCACATGAAACCAGACTTGGATCTCTGCCCCCAGGAGGGACCACAGAATGTAGGGGGATTACACAGGCAGAGTTCCTTCCGGGGGAGTGAGCAGTTTGAGCCACATATTCAGTGCCCCAAAACTGAGGTCTGACACTGGGAAGTTGAGTCCCCATAGCTGGTTTGAAAACCAGGGGGACTACCAGGAGAAGCATAAGAAATGTAGATTTTACTCATGAAGAGAATGCACACTCTTGCTTACTCCTGAAACGAGGCATAGGGCATGGATTGAAACTGCATGAGACTCTGGCCAGTTTCTCCCAACTTCCCTGGCTTGTGCCTCAACCTGAGCCAAGCTCCTGCTCTGGGCTTGCTGGCTCCATGATGCAGCTCCACACTAGGGCAAGCTACAACTAAAAGGAACGTTCAGTTTTGAGGGATGGAGCCAGTTCAGACTGGAATGACAGAATGGCACAGGGACAGCCACTACTAATGCTCAAAGTGGCAGTTCACTGTGTGCAGTCCAGGACTCTGACCATGGTGGGACTGTCACAGTGAGCACTAAATGCATGATGAGCATTCAGTCTAGCTCTTCTTGTTCTAGTACTGCTCCATTCTGAGGGAAGGGTGGCAGTGCTAGGAGAATGGAAAACACACACTTAGAGAGAATGAAGCCAGCTTGGACTCAAACCACAGGGCTTCTGCTCTAGCAACTTGGAACCCAATCCCACCACCAAATGGTTGGTATCGGTCACTAAGAGGCAAAGTCCCAACTCACACTTGCCTCTGACTCTAGACCCTCCATCTCCACCCCCACCTCAAGATGAGGGCTGTCATCACAACCTAGAGTAAGATGTGACTTGTGCTCACATCAGATCCAGTCCCCCCATTAAATCCACTGACCACACACAGACTGTATAAAAATGGTCCCACATAAGTACACTTCAAGGCTGAAATAGATAACTGTTTCACCTACTCATAGAGATAGAGAAAAATGAATAATTAGAAGACAGATAAATTTGTTTCAATTGTAAAAATAAAAGAAAACCCTTGAAAAAACAACTAATGAAGAGAAATGCAAATCAAAACTATGAGATATCACCTCATACAAGTCAGAATGGTCATCATCAAAAAATCTACAAACAGTAAATGCTGGAGAGGGTGTGGAGAAAAGGAACCCTCTTGCACTGTTGGTGAGAATGTAAATTGATACAGCCACTATGGAGAACAGTATGGAGGTGCCTTAAAAAACTAAAAATAGAACTACCATACGACCCAGCAATCCCACTGCTGTGCATATACCCTGAGAAAACAATAATTCAAAAAGAGTCATGTACCACAATGTTCATTGCAGTTCTATTTACAATAGCCAGGACACGGAAGCAACCTAAGTGTCCATTGACAGATGAATGGATAAAGAAGATGTTGCACATAATCACATTGGACTATTATTCAGCCATAAAAAGAAACGAAATTGAGTTATTTGTAATGAGGTGGATGGACCTAGTCTGTCATACAGAGTGAAGTAAGTCAGAAAGAGAAAAACAAATACTGTATGCTAGCACATATATATATGGAATCTAAAAATAAGAAAAAAAAGGTTATGAAGAACCTAGGGGAAGGTCAGGAATAAAGGTGCAGACATAGAGAATGGTCTTGAGAACTCGGGAAAGGGGAAGAGTAAGCTGGGACAGAGTGAGAGAGTAGCATGAAATTATATATACTACCAAATGTAAAATAGATAGCTAGTGGGAAGCAGCTACATAGCACAGGGAGATTAGCTCAGTGCTTTGTGACCACATAGAAGGGTGGGATAGGGAGAGTGGGAGGGAAATGCAAGAGGCAAGAGATATGGGGATATATGTATATATATAGCTGATTCACTTTGTTATAAAGCAGAAACTAACACACCATTGTAAAGCACTTATACTCCAATTAAGTTGGTAAAAAATAAAAACAACTAATGAAGCAAAACTAAATAATTTACCAGACAAAGAGTTCAAAACATTAGCAATAAAATTAATGCTAACTGAATAAGGGGAAATAGTAGATGAACACAGTGAGAATTTTAACAAGAAACCAGAAAATATAAATAAAGCCAGTAAGAACTGAAGAATACAATTGTGAAAATAAAAATACACTAGAAATAATATGAGACTAGGTGATACAGAAAAATGCATAAGTGATCTATCTGGATGATAGAATAATGGAAACAACCAACCAGACCAGAAAAAAAGAAAAACCAATTTAAAATTGAGAGAAAAATTTAAGGCAACTCTGGAACAACATCACGCATACCAATTTTCCCATTATATAGGTCCCAGAAGACAAGAGAGAGGATAATGATGAAAATGTATTTTATTAAATTATGGCTAAAAACTTCCCAAACGTGAAGAAAGAAGCAGAAAACAAGGCATGGGAAGAACAGAGTGTCCCAATCAAAATGAACCCAAACAAACCAACACCAAGACATATCATAATGACAAAAGTTAATGATAAAGAGATTATTGTAAAGGCAGCAAGGGAAAAATAAAGAGTCATATGCAAGGGAATCACCACAAGGCTCTCAGCTAATTTCTCTGCAGAAACTTTGCAGGCCAGAAGGGAGTGCATGTTATATTTAAAGTACTTAAAGGGAAAAATCTGCAAACTAGAATACTCTACCCAGCAAAGTTATCATTTAGAATAAAAGGAGAGATAAAGAACTTTTCAGGGAAGCAAAAATTAAGAGTTTCTCAATATTAAACATAATCTAAAATAAATCTTAGTCTCCTTTAAGTTGAAAAGATAAAGCTAAAACAAGAAGTAAGCATCCAGAAGAAAGGAAGAATATCACTAGTAAAGGCTGCAGATCAACCAATTAATTAAATTAGTATGAAGAATCAGAAAAAAATTAAAATCAGTGATAACTACATAATAATAAAGGATAAATATAAAAATGTAAAATATGACATCAAAAACAAAAAATTTGGGGGAGGGGAGTAAAAAATGCAGATCTCTTAGAATGTGTTTGAATAGCTACAAATTTAAAACAAGTAGATATAGGTCAACATATATGAACTCCAAGGAAATCATAAATCAAATGCCTATCACAGATACACACAAAGTGGACAGAAAGGAACAAAGAATACCACTAAAAATCACCAATCCACAAGGGAGGAAAAGAAGAAAAGAACAGAGAAGAAGAAGAAAAGAACAGAGAATAACTACACAAACAACCAGAAAACAAGTAACAAAATGTCAATAACTACATGCCTATCAATGATCACTTTAAATGTCAATAGATTTAAAAAAATTTTTTTTATTAGTTTCCGCTTTATAACAAAGTGAATCAGTCATACATATACATCTGTTCCCATATCCCTTCCCTCATGCATCTCCTTCCCTCCCACCCTCCCCATCCCAACCCTCCAGGCGGTCACAAAGCTCCTAGCTGATCTCCCTGTGCTCTGCGGCTGCTTCCCACTGTCTGTCTACCTTACGTTTGGTAGTGTATATATATCCATGACTCTCTTTCGCTTTCTCACAGCTTACCCTTCCCACTCCCCATATCCTCAAGTCCATTCTAAAGTAGGTCTGTGTCTTTATTCCTGTTTTACCCCTAGGTTCTTCATGACTTTTTTTTTTTAATTCCATATATATGTGTTAGCATACGGTATTTGTCTTTCTCTTTCTGACTTACTTCACTCCATATGACAGACTCTAGGTCTATCCACCTCATTACAAATAGCTCAGTTTCATTTCTTTTTATGGCTGAGTAATATCCCATTGTATATATGTGCCACATCTTCTTTATCCATTCATCTGATGGTGGACACTTAGGTTGTTTCCATCTCCAGGCTATTGTGAATAGAGCTGCAATGAATACTTTGGTACATTTCTTTTTTTTTTTCTTTTTTTTTTTTTTTTTGGTTTATAACAAATTTAATCAGTTATACATATACATATGCTCCCATATCCCCTCCCTTTTGTGTCTCCCTCCCACCCTCCCTATCCCACCCCTCCAGGCGGTCACAAAGCACCGAGCTGATCTCCCTGTGCTATGCGGCTGCTTCCCACTAGCTATCTACCTTACGTTTGGTAGTGTATATATCTGCATGCAGCTCTTTCACTTTGTCACAGCTTACCCTTCCCCCTCCCCATATCCTCAAGTCCATTCTCTAGTAGGTCTGTGTCTTTATTCCTGTCTTACCCCTATGTTCTTCATGACATTTTTTTTCTTAAATTCCATATATATGTGTCAGCATACAGTATTTGTCTTTCTCTTTCTGACTTACTTCACTCTGTATGACAGACTCTAGGTCCATCCACCTCATTACAAATAGCTCAATTTCATTTCTTTTTATGGCTGAGTAATATTCCATTGTATATATGTGCCACATCTTCTTTACCCATTCATCCAATGACGGACACTTAGGTTGTTTCCATCTCCGGGCTATTGTAAATAGGGCTGCTATGAACATTTTGGTACATGTCTCTTTTTGAATTATGGTTTTCTCAGGGTATATGCCCAGTAGTGGGATTGCTGGGTCATATGGTAGTTCTATTTGTAGTTTTTTAAGGAACCTCCATACCGTTCTCCATAGTGGCTGTACCAATTCACATTCCCACCAGCAGTGCAAGAGTGTTCCCTTTTTTCCACACCCTCTCCAGCATTTATTGTTTCTAGATTTTTTGATGATGGCCATTCTGACTGGTGTGAGATGATATCTCATTGTAGTTTTGATTTGCACTTCTCTAATGAGTAAAGATGTTGAGCATCCTTTCATGTGTTTGTTGGCAGTCTGTATATCTTCTGTGGAGAAATGTCTATTTAGGTCTTCTGCCCATTTTTGGATTGGGTTGTTTGTTTTTTTGCTATTGAGCTGCATGAGCTGTTTATAAATTTTGGATATTAATCCTTTGTCAGTTGCTTCATTTGCAAATATTTTCTCCCATTCTGAGGGTTGTCTTTTGGTCTTGTTTATGGTTTCCTTTGCTGTGCAAAAGCTTTTAAGTTTCATTAGGTCCCATGTGTTTATTTTTGGCTTTATTTCCATTTCTCTAGGAGGTGGGTCCAAAAGGATCTTACTGTGATTTATGTCATAGAGTGTTCTGCCTATGTTTTCCTCTAAGAGTTTGATAGTTTCTGGCCTTACATTTAGGTCTTTAATCCATTTTGAGCTTATTTTTGTGTATGGTGTTAGGGAGTGATCTAATCTCATACTTTTACATGTCCCTATCCAGTTTTCCCAGCACCACTTATTGAAGAGACTGTCATTTCTCCACTGTACATTCCTGCCTCCTTTATCAAAGATAAGGTGACCATATGTCCATGGGTTTATGTCTGGGCTTTCTATCCTGTTCCATTGATCTATCTTTCTGTTTTTGTGCCAGTACCATACTGTCTTGATTACTGTTGCTTTGTAGTATAGTCTGAAGTCAGGGAGCCTGATTCCTCCAGCTCCGTTTTTCGTTCTCAAGATTGCTTTGGCTATCCGGGGTCTTTTGTGTTTCCATACAAATTGTGAAATTTTCTGTTTTAGTTCTGTGAAAAATGCCAGGGGTAGTTTGATAGGGATTGCATTGAATCTGTAGATTGCTTTGGGTAGTAGAGTGATTTTCACAATGTTGAGTCTTCCAATCCAAGAACATGGTACATCTCTCCATCTATGTGTATCATCTTTAATTTCTTTCATCAGTGTCTTATAATTTTCTGCATACAGGTCTTTTGTCTCCTTAGGTAGGTTTATTCCTAGATATTTTATTCTTTTTGTTGCAATGGTAAATGGGAGTGTTTCCTTGATTTCACTTTCAGATTTTTCATAATTAGTGTATAGGAATGCCAGAGATTTCTGTGCATTAATTTTGTATCCTGTTACTTTACCAAATTCATTGATTAGCTCTAGTAGTTTTCTGGTAGCATCTTTAGGATTCTCTATGTATAGTATCATGTCATCTGCAAACAGTGACAGCTTTACTTCTTCTTTTCCGATTTGGATTCCTTTTATTTCCTTTTCTTCTCTGATTGCTGTGGCTAAAACTTCCAAAACTATGTTGAATAAGAGTGGTGAGAGTGGTCAACCTTGTCTTGTTCCTGATCTTAGTGGAAATGGTTTCAGTTTTTCACCATTGAGGACGATGTTGGCTGTGGGTTTGTCATATATGGCCTTTATTATGTTGAGGAAAGTTCCCTCTATGCCTACTTTCTGCAGGGTTTTTATCATAAATGGGTGTTGAATTTTGTCGAAAGCTTTCTCTGCATCTATTGAGATGATCATATGGTTTTTTTCCTTCAATTTGTTAATATGGTGTATCACGTTGATTGATTTGCGTATATTGAAGAATCCTTGCATTCCTGGAATAAACCCCACTTGATCATGGTGTATGATCCTTTTAATGTGTTGTTGGATTCTGTTTGCTAGTATTTTGTTGAGGATTTTTGCATCTATGTTCATCAGTGATATTGGCCTGTAGTTTTCTTTCTTTGTGACATCCTTGTCTGGTTTTGGTATCAAGGTGATGGTGGCCTCGTAGAATGAGTTTGGGAGTCTTCCTTTCTCTGATATATTTTGGAAGAGTTTGAGAAGGATAGGTGTTAGCTCTTCTTTAAATTCTTGATAGAATTCGCCTGTGAAGCCATCTGGTCCTGGGCTTTTGTTTGTTGGAAGATTTTTATCACAGTTTCAATTTCAGTGCTTGTGATTGGTCTGTTTATATGTTCTATTTCTTCCTGATTCAGTCTTGGCAGGTTGTGCAATTCTAAGAATTTGTCCATTTCTTCCATGTTGTCCATTTTATTGGCATAGAGTTGCTTATAGTAATCTCTCAGATCTTTTGAATTTCTGCAGTGTCAGTTGTTACTTCTCCTTTTTCATTTCTAATTCTATTGATTTGAGTCTTCTCCCTTTTTTTTCTTGTTGAGTCTGGCTAATGGTTTATCAATTTTGTTTATCTTCTCAAAGAACCAATTTCGGGCTTTCCTGGTGGCGCAGTGGTTGAGAGTCCGCCTGCCGATGCAGGGGACACGGGTTCGTGCCCCAGTCCGGGAAGATCCCACATGCCGCGCAGTGGCTGGGCCCGTGAGCCATGGCCGCTGAGCCTGCGTGTCCAAGAGCCTGTGCTCCACAACGGGAGAGACCACAACAGGGAGAGGCCCGCATACCGCAAAAACAAACAAACAAACAAACAAACAAACAAACAAAAGAACCAATTTTACTTTTCTTGATCTTTGCTATCGTTTCCTTCATTTCTTTTTCATTTATTTCTGATCTGATTTTTATGATTTCTTTCCTTCTGCTAACTTTGGGAAGTTTTTGTTCTTCTTTCTCTAATTTCTTTAGGTGCAAGGTTAGATTGTTTATTCGAGATGTTTCCTGTTTCTTAAGGTGGGATTGTATTGCTATAAACTTCCCTCTTAGAACTGCTTTTGCTGCATCCCATAGGTTTTGGGTCGTCGTGTCTCCATTGTCATTTGTTTCTAGGTATTTTTTAATTTCCTCTTTGATTTCTTCAGTGATCACTTCATTATTAAGTAGTGTATTGTTTAGCCTCCATGTGTTTGTATTTTTTGCAGGTCTTTTCCTGTAATTGATATCTAGCCTCATAGCTTTGTGGTCAGAAAAGATACTTGATACAATTTCAATTTTCTTAAATTTCATGTCTCTTTTTGAATTATGGTTTTCTCACGGTATATGCCTAGTAGTGAGATTGCTGGGTCATATGGTAGTTCTATTTTTAGTTTTTTAAGGAACCTTCATACTGTTCTCCATAGTGGCTGTACCAATTCACATTCCCACCAGCAGTGCAAGAGTGTTCCCTTTTCTCCACACCCTCTCCAGCATTCATTGTTTCTAGATTTCTTGATGATGGCCATTCTGACTGGTGTGAGATGATATCACATTGTAGTTTTGATTTACATTTCTCTAATGATTAATGATGTTGAGAATTCTTTCATGTGTTTGTTGGCAGTCTGTATATCTTCTTTGGAGAAATGCCTATTTAAGTCTTCTGCCCATTTTGGGATTGGGTTCTTTATTTTTTTGCTATTGAGCTGCATGAGCTGCTTATAAATTTTGGAGATTAATTCGTTGTCAGTTGCTCCATTTGCAAATATTTTCTCCCATTCTGAGGGTCGTCTTTTGTTCTTGTTTATGGTTTCCTTGGCTGTGCAAAAGCTTTGAAGTTTCATTAGGTCCCATTTGTTTATCTTTGTTTTTATTTCCATTTCTCTAGGAGGTGGGTCCAAAAGGATCTTGCTGTGATTTATGTCATAGAGTGTTCTGCCTACGTTTCCCTCTAAGAGTTTGATAGTTTCTGGCCTTACATTTAGGTCTTTAATCCATTTTGAGCTTATTTTTGTGTATGGTGTTAGGGAATGATCTAATCTCATACTTTTACATGTCCCTGTCCAGTTTTCACAGCACCACTTATTGAAGAGGCTGTCCTTTCTCCACTGTACATTCCTGCCTCCTTTACAAAGATAAGTTGGCCATATGTGCGTGGGTTTATCTCTGGGCTTTCCATCTTGTTCCATTGATCTATCTTTCTGTTTTTGTGCCAGTACCACACTTTCTTGATTAATTTAGCTTTGTAGTATAGTCTGAAGTCAGGGATCCTGATTCCTCCAGCTCAAATTTTCGTTCTCAAGATTGCTTAGGCTATTCAGGGTCATTTGTTTTTCCAAACAAATTTTGAAATATTTTGTTCTAGTTCTGTGAAAAATGCCAGTGGTAGTTTGATAGGGATTACGTTGAACCTGTAGATTGCTTTGGGTAGTAGAGTGATTTTCACAATGTTGAGTCTTCCAATCCAAGAACATGGTACATCTCTCCATCTATGTGTATCATCTTTAATTTCTTTCATCAGTGTCTTATAATTTTCTGCATACAGGTCTTTTGTCTCCTTAGGTAGGTTTATTCCTAGATATTTTATTCTTTTTGTTGCAATGGTAAATGGGAGTGTTTCCTTGATTTCACTTTCAGATTTTTCATAATTAGTGTATAGGAATGCCAGAGATTTCTGTGCATTAATTTTGTATCCTGTTACTTTACCAAATTCATTGATTAGCTCTAGTAGTTTTCTGGTAGCATCTTTAGGATTCTCTATGTATAGTATCATGTCATCTGCAAACAGTGACAGCTTTACTTCTTCTTTTCCGATTTGGATTCCTTTTATTTCCTTTTCTTCTCTGATTGCTGTGGCTAAAACTTCCAAAACTATGTTGAATAAGAGTGGTGAGAGTGGTCAACCTTGTCTTGTTCCTGATCTTAGTGGAAATGGTTTCAGTTTTTCACCATTGAGGACGATGTTGGCTGTGGGTTTGTCATATATGGCCTTTATTATGTTGAGGAAAGTTCCCTCTATGCCTACTTTCTGCAGGGTTTTTATCATAAATGGGTGTTGAATTTTGTCGAAAGCTTTCTCTGCATCTATTGAGATGATCATATGGTTTTTTTCCTTCAATTTGTTAATATGGTGTATCACATTGATTGATTTGCGTATATTGAAGAATCCTTGCATTCCTGGAATAAACCCCACTTGACCATGGTGTATGATCCTTTTAATGTGCTGTTGGATTCTGTTTGCCTGTATTTTGTTGAGGATTTTTGCATGTATGTTCATCAGTGATATTGGCCTGTAGTTTTCTTTCTTTGTGACATCCTTCCCTGGTTTTGGTATCAAGGTGATGGTGGTCTCGTAGAATGAGTTTGGGAGTGCCCCTCCCTCTGCTATATTTTGGAAGAGTTTGAGAAGGATGGGTGTTAGCTCTTCTCTAAATGTTTGATAGAATTTGCCTGTGAAGCCATCTGGTCCTGGGCTGTTGTTTGATGGAAGATTTTTAATCACAGTTTCAATTTCAGTGCTTGTGATTGGTCTATTCATATTTTCTATTTCTTCCTGATTCAGTCTTGGCAGGTTGTGCAATTCTAAGAATTTGTCCATTTCTTCCATGTTGTCCATTTTATTGGCATAGAGTTTCTTGTAGTAATCTCTCATGATCTTTTGTATTTCTGCAGTGTCAGTTGTTACTTCTCCTTTTTCATTTCTAATTCTATTGATTTGAGTCTTCTCTCTTTTTTTCTTGATGAGTCTGGCTAATGGTTTATCAATTTTGTTTATCTTCTCAAAGAACCAGCTTTCAGTTTTATTGATCTTTGCTATCATTTCCTTCATTTCTTTTTCATTTATTTCTGATCTGATCTTTATGATTTCTTTCCTGCTGCTAACTTTGGGGTTTTTGTTCTTCTTTCTCTAATTGCTTTAGGTGCAGGGTCAGGTTGTTTACTCGAGATGTTTCCTGTTTCTTAAGATGGGATTGTATTGATATAAACTTCTCCCTTAGAACTGCTTTTGCTGTGTCCCATAGGTTTTGGGTTGTCGTGTCTCCATTGTCATTTGTTTCTAGGTATTTTTTTATTTCCTCTCTGATTTCTTCAGTGATCACTTCGTTATTAAGTAGTGTATTGTTTAGCCTCCATGTGTTTGTATTTTTTACAGATCTTATCCTGTAATTGATGTCTAGTCTCATAGCATTGTGGTCGGAAAAGATACTTGATGAAATTTCCATTTTCTTGAATTTAACAAGGCTTGTTTTGTGACCCAAGATGTGATCTGTCCTAAAGAATGTTCCATGAGCACTTGAGAAAAATGTGTATTCTGTTGTTTTTGGATGGAATGTCCTATAAATATCAATTAAGTCCATCTTGTTTAATGTATCATTTAAAGCTTGTGTTTCCTTATTTATTTTCATTTTGGATGATCTGTCCATTGGTGAAAGTGGTGTGTTAAAGTCCCCTACTCTGAGTGTGTTACTGTCGATTTCCCCTTTTATGGCTGTTAGTATTTGCCTTATGTATTGAGGTGCTCCTATGTTTGGTGCATAAATATTTACAATTTTTATATCTTCTTCTTGGATCGATCCCTTGATCTTTATGTAGTATCCTTCTTTGTGTCTTCTAATAGTCTTTATTTTAAAGTCCATTTTGTTTGATATAAGAATTGCTACTCCAGCTTTCTTTTTATTTCCATTTACATCGAATATCTTTTTCCATCCCCTTACTTTCAATCTGTATGTGTTTCTATGTCTGAATTGGATCTCTTGTAGACAGCATATATATGAGTCTTGTTTTTGTATACTTTCAGCCAATCTGTGTCTTTTAGTGGGAGCATTTTGTCCATTTACATTTAAGGTAATTATTGATATGTATGTTCCCATTCCCATGTCCTTAATTGCTTTGGGTTCATTATTGTAGGTATATTCCTTCTGTTGTGTTTCTTGCCTAGAAAAGTTCCTTTAGCATTTGTTGTAAAGCTGGTTTGATGGTGCTGAACTCCCTCAGCTTTTGCTTGTCTGTAAACGTTTTAATTTCTCCATCAAATCTGAATGAGATCCTTGCTGGGTAGAGTAATCTTGGTTGCAGGTTTCTCTCCTTCATCACTTTAATTATGTCCTGCCACTCCCTTCTGGCTTGTAGAGTTTCTGCTGAGAGATCAGCTGTTATCCTGATGGGGATTCCCTTGTGTGTTATTTGTTGTTTTTCCCTTGCTGCTTTTAATATGATTTCTTTGTGTTTAATTTTTGACAGTTTGATTAATTTGTGTCGGCGTATCTCTTCTTGGATTTATTCTGTATGGGACTCTCTGTGCCTCCTGGACTTGATTAACTATTTCCTTTCCCATATTAGGGAAGTTTTCAACTATAATCTCTTCAAATATTTTCTCAGTCCCTTTCTTTTTCTCTTCTTCTTCTGGAACCCCTATATTTCGAATGTTGGTGCATTTAATGTTGTCCTAGATGTCTCTGAGACTGTCCTCTGTTCTTTTCATTCTTTTTTCTTTATTTTGCTCTGCATCAGTTATTTCCACTATTTTATCTTCCACCTCACTTATCCATTCTTCTGCCTCAGTTATTCTGCTATTGATCCCATCTTGAGTATTTTTCATTTTATTTATTGTGTTTTTAATCGATGCTTGATTCATCTTTAGTTCTTCTAGGTCCTTGTTAACTGTTTCTTGCCTTTTGTCTATTCTATTTCCAAGAATTTGTATCTTGGACATAGAATCTTGGATCATCTTTACTATCATTATTCTGAATTCTTTTTCAGGTAGACTGCCTATTACCTCTTCATTTGTTAGGTCTGGTAGGTTTTTATCTTGCTCCTTCACCTGCTGTGTGTTTTTCTGTCTTCTCATTTTGCTTATGTTACTGTGTTTGGGGTCTCCTTTTTGCAGCCTGCAGATTCGTAGTTCCCATTGTTTTTGCTGTCTGTCTCCAGTGGCTAAGGTTATTTCAGTAGGTTGTGTAGGCTTTCTGGGGGGGGGGGACTGGTGCCTTTGTTCTGGTGGTTGAGGCTCGATGTTGTCTTTCTGGTGGACAGGTCCACGTGTGGTGGTGTGTTTTGGGGTGCCTGTGGCCTTATTATGTTTTTAGGCAGCCTCTCTGCTAATGGGTGTGGTTGTGTTCCTGTCTTGCAAGTTGCTTGGCATAGGGTGACCAGCACTGTAGCTTTCTGGTCATTGACTGAAACTGGGTGCTGGTGTTGAGATGGAGATCTCTGGGAGATTTTCGCAACTTTATATTATGTGGATCTGGGATTTCTCTTGTGGACCCATGTCCTGAAGTTGGCTCTCCCACTTCAGAGGCACAGCACTGACTCCTGGCTGCAGCACCAGGAGCCTTTCATCTACCCGTCTCAGAATAAAAGGGAGAAAAAGTAGGAAGAAAGAATTAGTAGAAGAAATAAAGCGAGAGAGAAAGAAAGGAAGAAGGAAAAAAAGGAAGGAAGGAAGGAAGAAAGAAAGAAAGAAAGGAGGGAGCGAGGGAGGAAGGACGGAAAGAATGAAAGAAAGGAGGGAGGGAGGGAGGAAGGAAAGAAAAAGAAAGAGTGAAAGGAAGAACGGATGGAGGGAGAGAGGATGGAAAGAAAGAGAGAAAGATAGAAAGGAGGAGCGGAGCTACGGAGGGAGGAAGGGAAGGTAGGAAAAAAGAAAGAGCAGGTAATGTAAAATAGAATAAAGTATAAAATATAGTAGCATTATTAAAAATAAAAAGTAATTATTGAAAAAAAATGGACAGATAGAACCCTGGGACATATGGTGGAAGCAAAGCTATACAGAGAAAATCTCACACAGATGCATACACATACACATTCACAAAAAGAGAGCAGGGGGAAGAATCGAAAATCTTGCTCTCAAAGTCCATCTCCTCAATTTGGGATAATTCCTTGTAAAAAGAGGAAAAGGGGGAAAAGTCTGAAATCTTGCTCTTAAATTCCACCTCCTTAATTTTGGATAATTCGTCGTAAAAAGAGGAAAAGGGGAAAAAGTCTTAAATCTTGTCCTCAAAGTCCACCTCCTCAATTTGGGATGATTCACTGTCCATTCATGCCCTCCACAGACACAGGGCATATCAAGCAGACCGTGGAGCTTTAATCCACTGCCTCCGAGGCTGCACAGAGAGATTTCCCTGTCTCTTCTCTGCTCTCACAGCTCCCGGGTCTCAGCCTTGGACCTGGCCCCGCCTCTGTGCGTAGGTCACCGGAGGGCGTCCGTTCTTCGCTCAGACAGGATGGGTTTAAAGGAGCCGCTGATTCAGGGGCTCTGGCTCACTCAGGCAGAGGGGAGGGAGGGGCGCGCAGTGTGGGGCAGGTGTGCAGCGGCAGAGGCCAGTGTGACGCACCACCCTGAGACTCTCCATGCCCTTTCCCGGGGAAGCTGTCCCTGGGTCCCTGGACCCCGGCAGTGGCGGGCTGCACAAGCTCCCCGGAAGGGGGGGTGGACAGTGACCTGTGCTCACACACAGGCCTTGTGGCAGCGGCAGCAGCAGCCCCAGCATCCCACGCCCGTCTCTGGGGTCCGCACCTTTAGCTGTGGCTCACGCCCGTCTCTGGAGCTTCTTTAAGCAGCTCTCTTAATGCCCTCTCCTGCGCACCAGGAAATAAAAGGGAAGAAAAAGTCTCTTGCCTCTTCGGCAGCTCCAGACTTTTTCCCCGGACTCCCTCCGGTTTAGCCGTTGTGCACTAACCCCTTCAGTCTCTCTTGCTGCCGCCAGCCCCAGTTCTCTCCCTGTGCTCCGGCTGAAACCCGATACCCGAGCCTCAGCTCCCAGCCCCGCCCATCCTGGCGGCCGAGCAGACAAGCCTCTCGGGCTGGTGTGTGCCTGAGGGCACCGATCCTCTGTGCCGGAATCTCTCCGCTTTGCCCTCCACACCCCTGTTGCTGTGCTCTCCTCCGCTACTCTGAAGCTTTCCGCCTCCGCCACCTGCAGTCTCCGCCCACGAAGGGGCTTCTAGTGTGTGGAAACCTTTCCTCCTTCACGGCTCCCTCCCACTGGTGCAGGTCCCGTCCATATCCTTTTGTCTCTGTTTGTTCTTTTTTCTTTTGTCCTACACAGGTATGTGGGGAGTTTCTTGCCTTTTGGGGGGGTCTGAGGTCTTCTGTCAGCGTTCAGTAGGTGTTCTGTAGGAGTTGTTCCACGTGTAGATGAATTTCTGATGTATCTGTGGGGAGGAAGGTGATCTCCGCGTCTTACTCTTCCGCCATCTTCCTCTGTTCCCCAATGTCAATGGATTAAATGCTTCAATCAAAAGACATAGGGTGGATGATCGGATAAAGAAAATAATAAGACCCATCTGTATACTGATTACAAGAGATTCACCTCAGAACTAAAAACACACACCAGCTGAAAGTAAGGGGATGAAAAACAATATTTCATGCAAACTGAAACAATGAGAAAGCAGGGGTAGCAATACTCATATCAGACAAAATAGACTATAAAACAAAAGCTGTAACAAAACTCAAAGGACATTATATAATAACAAAGGGAGCAATTAATACAAGAAGAGGAAATAATACTTGTTTACATGTATGCCCTTAATACAGGAGCACTTAAATGTCGAAAGCAAACATTAACAGAGATAAAGGGAGAAGCTGACAATAATACAATAATAATAGAGTTTAGCACCCCACCATCAATGGACAGATCATCCAGACAGGAAATCAATAAGGGAACAGTATTCCTAAATGACATATTAGACATTTGGACTTAATAGATATCTACAGGGCATACCATCCAAACCCTGCAGAATATACATTATTTTTATGTGCACATGGAACATTTTCCAGGATAGATCACATGCTAGGCAATAAAACAAATCTGAGCAAATTTAAGAAGACAAAAATTATACCAAGTATCTTTTTCCAACCAAAATGACATGAAATTAGAAATTGATTACAAGAAGAAAAATTGAGGCTAAACAACATGCTACTAAAAATACCAATGGGTCAACAATAAAATAAAAGAGGAAATCAGAAAATACTTAGAGATAAATGAAAATGAAAACACAAGTTTTCAAAATCTATGCGATACAGCAAAATCAGTTCTAAGAGAGAAGTTTATAGCATACAGGCCTACGTCAAGAAACAAAAATATCAAATAAACAACGTGATCTACCATCTAAAGGAATTTTAAAAAGAAGCACAAACAAAGCCCAAAGTCAGCAGAAGGAAGGGAATGATAAATTCAAAGAGGAAATAAAGAAAATGGAAACCAAAAAGACAGTAGAAAATATTAATAAAACCAAGAGCTGTTTTTTTTAAAGATAAGGTTGATAAGCCTTTATTAAGGCTCATCAAGAAAAAACAACACAAAAAAAATAAAATAAGAAATGAAAGGGAGAAATAACAACTAATATCACAGAGATTCGAAAAATCATAGGAGAATATTTTGAAGGCTTATATATCACAAATTGGACAACTTAGAAGAAATGGACAAATTTCTAAACAACCTTCCAAGACGGAATCAATGAAAAATAGACAATCTGAAAAAATTGATTACCAGTAGTAAAACTGTATTTGTAAAAAACAAACAAACAAAAAAAACTTTCCAGCAAACAAAAGTCAATGCTTTACAGGGAAATTCTACTTAACATAAAAAGAAGAGGTAATATTTATCCTTCTCAAAACATTCCAAAAATTGAAGAGGTGAAAGCACTCCCAAATTCATTCTAGGAGGTCACCATTATTCTGATATCAAAATCAGACAAAGATAATACAAAAAAAAAAAAAAAAGGAAAGAAAATTATGGGCCAATATCTCTGATGAATATAGATGCAAAAGTCCTCAACAATATTAGCAAACCAAATTCAACAATATATAAAAAGGATCATACACTGTGTTCAAGTGGGATTTATTAAAAGTATTCAACATATTTACAATATCTGCAAATCAATCAATGTAACTCATCACATTAACACCATATTAACAAAAAGGATGAAAATCATATGATCACATCAATAGATGCAGAAAGAGCACTTGACAAAATTCAACATCCATTCATGATAAAACTCTCATCAAACTTGGTACAGAGGGAATATAACATAGTAAAGAAAATTTATGAGAAACCCACAGCTGACATCATACTCAATGGTGAAAAGTTGAAAGCTTTTCTCTAAAATCAGGAACAAGAGAAAACTGCCCATTCTCACAACTTTAACATATTATTGGAAGTTCTATCCTCAAGAGTCAGACAAGAAAAAAGAAAGACATCTCAATTGGAAGGGAAGTAGTAAAAAGTCACTATTTGCAGATGACATACTATATATAGAAAACCCTAAAGTCTCCCCCGAAAGTTATTAGAACTTGTAAATGAAATCAGTAAAGTGGCATGATCCAAGATTAATATACAGATATCTGTTGCTTTGTTATACACTAATGATGAACTATCAGAAAGCAAAAGAAAATTTCATTCAAAATCATATCAAAAAGAATAAAATACCTAGGAATAAACTTAACCAAGGAGGTGGAAAACATATACTCTGAAAACTATAAAATATTAATGAAGATGCTACAAAGAAATGGAAAGATATCCCATGTTTATTGATTGAAAGAATTAATATTATGAAAATGTTCATACTACCCAAAGCAATCTACAATTTAATGCAACGTCTATCAAAATACCCATGTTATTTTTCACAGAACTAGCCCAAAAAATCCTAAAATTTATATAGAGCCACAAAAGACCCAGAATAGTAAAAACACTCTTAAAAAAAAAAAGAACACGGTATCATGTTCCCTGACTTCAGACTATGTTGCAAAGCTACAGCAAATAGAACAGCATGGTACTGACACAAAAGCAGACACATAGATCAATGGAACAGAGTGGAGAGCCTAGGTATAAACCCACGTTTATACAGTTAATTAATCTATGGCAAAGGAAGAAGAATATACTATGGAGAAAAGACATTTTCTTCAATAAGTGGTTCTGGGAAAACTGGACAGCTACATATAAAATAGCGAAATTAGAACATTTTATCATGCCATATTCAAAATAAAATCAAAATGGATTAAAGACCTAAGTGTAAGTCCTGAAAACCATAAAAGTCCCAGAAGAGAACATAGGTTGAACACTCTTTGATATAAATTGTAACAATGTGTTTGGTGTTTGTTTGTTTGGGTCTCTCTCCTAAGGCAAAAGAAAGAAAATTAAAAATATACAAATGGGACCTAATTAAACTTTAAAGTCTTTGCACACAAAGGAAACCACTGACAAAATGAAAAGACAACTGACTGAATGGGAGAATATATTTGCAGATGATATGACTGAAAAAGGGCTAATAACTAAAATATACAAACAGCACATACAAATCAATATCAAAAAAAACAAACAAATAACCAGACTAAATAATGGGCAGAAGGCCTGAATAGATATTTTTTCTAAAGAAGATATACAGATGGCCAAAGGCACATGAAAAGATGCTCAACATGGCTAATCATCAGAGATATGCAAATCAAAACCACAGTGAGATACTACCTCAAACCTGTCAAAATGGCTAACATCAAAATGTCTACACAAAGCAAATATTGGCAAGAATGTGGAGAAAAGGGAACATTAGTACACTATTGGTGGGATTGTAAATAGGTGCAGCCACTATGGAAAATAATACAGAATTTCCACAAAAAAACTAAAAATAGAACTCCCATATGATCCAGCAATTCCACTCCTGGGTATATATCTGAAGAAAATTAAAACATTAATTCAAAAAGATACTGCTCCTCTATATTCATAGAAGCACTATTTACAATAGCCAAGATATGGAAGCAACCTAACTGTTGATCAACAGATGAATAGATAGAGAGCACGTGATTTTATATATATATGTATATGGAATATTACATATATACATGGAATATTACTCAGCCATAAAAAAGAATGAAATATTTACAGTTGCAAGAACATGGATGGACCTAGAGGTTATTACACTTAATGAAATAAGTCAGACAGAGGAAAACAAATTCTGAATGATAGTGCTTATATGTGGAATCTAAAAAATAAAATAAATAAATATAGCAAAACAGAAACAAATTCATAGGTATAAATACTGGTGGTTACCACTGGGGGAGAGGGAGAGGGGAGAGGTAGGATGGAGGTATGGGATTGAGAAGTACAAACTACTATGTATAAAATACATAGGTTCCATGCATCTATTATACAAGACATGGAACACAGCCATTATTTTGTTGTGAACTTAAGTGTAGTATAATCTATAGTAATGTTGCATTGCTATGTTGTACACCTGAAAATAATATGATGTTGTAAATCAATGATACTTCAATAATAAAAGTGGCCTTTCGAATGGTGAGAAGTCCAAAATACATAACACACACACACACACACACACACACACACACTTGAATGCCAAAAGTCAACAGGCGGAAGATTCTGCCAAACTAAGTATACTTCTCTAAATATCCTCATCTGTAATGGAGTTTATTTCATTGGCATATCAACACAGTAAATTCTGTAATCCCTACCAAGAGAATGTTCATGAGCTATAAATATTAGTCAACAATTACCTGGATTGAGACATCTACTCAATCCATTGGGTGAAAATACTTCATCTTTGTTATGTATCTCTCCCTCAAAACAAAGGAGTAACATAATAAAACATGAAGTGTGTTAATCCAAAGTTGGTATCTTGTGAGGATTTAAAGATTCTAGGTGTTAATAGATTATTTAGTATGCATTTTATGCCCTCCAACATTATGCCCAATCTAATCATAGATACCCTTGAAAATATAAAGAGTTAACAGCTTTATCCTTTGTTTGAATAAGTTTCATAATCTTAGTAGGGAGGTTAGATATGCCCACAATAGAGAGTTAAATTACAATGAAAAGCAGTACCTGCTCAGGAGGCTGAAACACTATGTTTACCTGCACAGATGTGGGTTTGGGAAGTTTGGACGTTTGGTTGTAGAGCACAATGAATGATATATAACATACAATAAGGACATTAGTAAAAAATGTATAGAGATCCTGTAAGAATTAGGCCATGATTCGATGGACTCACAAAATATGGAATTGTCACTACAAGTTCACAATTTATAACTTGAAAACATTGACCTCAAATAGTTGATGCCTTCTGTTTGATGAATGCAGTTGTATTACATGCCACAGTGAAATGTGTTTGGCTTCATAAATCACAACATGTCTCTGTCTCTCTGGATCATATTACAAATGTATATATGGTAATATTTTGAAAAAAAACAAAAAAAAGAGTAGTATGCTTTTCTCTTTTGTTTTTCAGCATACCTGACCTTCTCCTCCACCCTTGGGTTTAAAAGTCCAACTTCCAGAGTAAAAGTGGGATTAGGATTGTGCGAGTAGGAATACAGAGAGAAAGGTAAAACTGGCATTCAAAACAGTATTATGCTTTGACATATTAAGATTAAAAGCTGGGCTTCCCTGGTGGCGCAGTGTTTGAGAGTCCACTTGCCAATGCAGGGGACGTGGGTTCGTGCCCCAGTCTGGGAAGATCCCACATGCCGCGGAGAGGCTAGGCCCGTGAGCCATGGCCGCTGGGCCTGCGCGTCCGGAGCCTGTGCTCCGCAACGGGAGAGGCCACAACAATGAGAGGCCAGCGTACCACAAAAAAAAAAAAAAAAGCTAGCTGTTATTGAATGAGACAGAGTTTCCTAATTACTTTTAACCCCTGTTTAGCATGGACCTAGTGAAAGGGAAATAAAGTATATTGGATAAATTGACAGAAAAGGAAGACCGATTACTGACACACTTCTAGAAACTTTAGAAAAACACTTTTCTGCAGGATCCCTGAACAAAATGTATGACCCCAAACTAACATAGGGAGAGTATCGAGTTATTTATAGGGTAGAAAGACATTGTCAGACAACAGAGAAATGGTCTCTTCTGTACTCTTGAGACTTACGTTTTTCTCCTATCGTGTGAATGTTCCACTGAAAGCCAGCATGCCTGGCATGGGTTATACTGTGATGGGGTACATGGTGGTGTCACCACAGAGACATAAATTAGAGATTATGACATAAGTAACTAATTAAATACATGACAGAGACTTAGAGGCAATAGAGACTAAGGAAAGTTGAATCAGCTAGCAGACACTGACAGAATACAAAGATAGATATATGCTGCTATCCAAATTATAGTATCTTAGCAGTGGAAGCCAGAGTTGGGACTTAGGTCAAAGGATGTCACACAGGAAAAGTAGGGCAAATCTCCTTGCCTTAACTGTCATAGGATTACTCAGATCCCTTCCCCATCCTCATACACAATTTGAGAGTGACTGGGGGTGAAGAAAATGATTGTGGAACATTGAATAAATCATCCAGTGTAAACCTAAATAGACTGCTTTAAATATTAGATCCTAATAAACTTTAAAGCAGATTGCTCAAAATATAGTTGTTTTATTTCCTCACTATACATAGGTATGCCTTATAAGAGAGATAAGATCAGCTATAGATGAAGAAACTATGTCTTCTCTGTGCATGTAAATACAATATGAATAGACTTGTGACACAGACACACACACATCCTTCATAAAGATGAATTCTCAGAGATAGATAGATATTAAGGAAGAAAAATAATTTCCTTATGCAAAGTGTAACCTGCACAGACACTTACCATCCTGGAAATATATGAACAAGGTTATACAGAGTGAAGTTATTTTTCTCTTTGGTTCGTCTGCTCTTTTTCATGCTCTGCCTAAAGGCTTGCCCACTGGAATAAATAATGTATAAAAGGCAGAATTATTACAAAGCTCTCTACAGCCCTTTGAGGGCTATATAGAGACTGGCAGGAATGTTTCTACATTTCAGATTAAGTAGCACCCCTCCCAGGAATGGTTTTCTCATCCTATCATCCCCGTTCACTCCCCAACTAGAGATCAAAGGAAACCACAAAATAATTTTTGTTCAAATTATATCAGGACAGAAAACACTTCTGGAATGGTGAATTAAGGACCTCCAAAAATCTGCCTCCCCATAAAAGGAATGACAATACTGGCAAAATATGTCTAAATCAACTTTTTCAAAACTCTGAAAATTAATCATATGCTTAAACTTAACCCTAAGGAAAAATGACTCTCAATAAGCACAGCAAGCTTTGTGGTGTTTTAACTTGCCCCATTCCCATCTCTCTCCCCAGCTTCAGTGCCTGTACTCCTAAAAACACTTAGGTTCCACAATAGCATGTGTGCTCATACAGGAGCAAAGTAATGGCCCTCTCCCTATATCTTTGTCACATTTTATTACTTGGATGCCAAAAGAAGTTCTACTTGAGCCTAAAATTAAAGTCTTTAATGAATGTTATTACATCAGTTTTTGTTCTTACATTTCTAGCCATAGGATTTTTAAAAGTACAAACATCATGAGTATTACCAGATACCATGCAATTCCCTCCATAAATCTTTCTTTAACCTATAGCCTGCTCCTAATCAAAACATCTCCCATTTATCCCTGTTGCAAAAGTAAAAACCCCATCCATATTAATGAATGCAAAATCATTCTGGAGCATTCACATTGCACAATTCTAATATTCAATTATAACATCATGTTATACTAGGTCAGAAAAAATAATACTAGAGTAATGAAGGATAACATTAGAGTAAAAACAATAATACTAATCTATTCACACCAATAACTTAGTACTGTTATTTAAAAATGTGTAGCTTGATATAAAAATAAAATGAAAAGAGCCTTTTGGACAAAGAAGTTAGAGCAATGAGTATAGAATTTGAAGTAATTTTGTAATATTTTAGTCCAGCATTCCCAACTGTGAAACTATCGACTTTTGGGGATCAATAATTATTTTTGGTGGGGGGTGGTCTTGTGCAGTGTAGGATGTTCAGCAGTATCCCTTGCCTTTTCCCCACTAGACAATAATAGCTCCTTTACCCTGGTTGTTATAATAAAAAATGTCTGTGGAAAGAGGGCAATAATTTCTCCCAACAATCGGGAATCACTTTTTCAGTCTAATCCCTTATGAACAGAAGGGATATTGAAGCTTAGTGATTTCAAGTGACTTGCTTTTGGTGATATATAATTCAAAGTAAAATCAAGTTAGAACACTTCTGTGACTTCTTGTCCTGTGTTCCTGCCAATATTACCCTTAATATACACAGAAAAGACAAACTGGATCTTAAAAGAGAATACTAAAATTTCACTAATTTTCTGATTCAGCTGTAGTAGTGACCTATATATAGTTAAATATTTATCAATTGTTTGTGTATTTTCCTCTTTTTATTGCCTTCTATATAATGTCTGAAACAAGCTAGAAAACTGTATGTTATAGACAATAGAAAGAACAGGATTCAATACATTCTTCTAGGTTAAGCTCTATAACTATTCATGTTGACTAGATTTTGTGAACTTTTTAAAATGGAGAGGGGCAAGGATTATAAAAGATATTTTGCTAAGTAATCTAAGGAGGACCATGAGACTACAGCTGAGTGGTAACTTTTACAAGGTGTAATTCTGTGACATTTCCCCCTTTCTGCTTACATGTTGGGTCAAGTGAATAGATTAATTTATTTCATTTTCTATTCTCATTAGAGATTTTGTCAGGAAAAGTGAGTTATCACAGAGTTTTATCATGCGATATATTTGGTGAATTACAGCAGTGAGCAGAAGATGGTTAACCTCTCTTATAACTGTATGTCTTGAGTGACTATTCTGTCCTTTCCAAGTGCTCCTAGAATAAAATTTGACCTCTTAATCTCTATAAGTTTCAAGATAGTAATACTTAAATGAACTGTTAGAAGGTTTGAGAGTATTTCCCCGATGAAGAAAATTTTCTATCTAATACTCTAACCTAAAAGCAAATCAAGCTCTCAACAGGCCTTGCTATGTAAAGAAATCTCAAATTTCATAAATAACATTTAATATAGATGTGTCTTAGCTGTTCAAAACAGCTTGCTGGATTTCTGAAATGGGAGCACTTTATATAATTCTGCTGTCTAATTTCCTACTTGGCCCAGAAGATTGTTGATTGTTGACTCTCCCAAAAGCTCGCAATAAAAACATAGTAATAAGATAAATCTAGGCATTTTACATCTACTGCAATAGGGGAGAACACTACATTGATAGCTTCTTAATAGTGTCTCAAAACGGAGAGGTCAGGGCAGGATATTTATAAGATTTTGGTCTGAGATGTGTGGTTTCAAGCTAAGTCTCACAAGAAGGGTAAATGATGGGAAGATTTAGAATTTATGATGTGCTGGCTTTGGATGGATGGATACAGCAAGGTAAGGGTCTTAATGTAAATTTTGATGAGCAAGCTGTAAGCCTTCATAGGAAGCTAAGAGGAGTATTTTCTGGAACTTAATCATATTTCTTATTCTCAGAATTATTTAATTGTATGCCTGGCCCCATTATTGCTTAACACATGGACAGGAAATTATGGTCAATCCCAGTAAGGAAGGGAAGGAAAATTATGTTCATTTCAGTTTCAAAGGCCAATTTGAATTCACAGATACTATTAAGATCCTAAAGTAAATGTAGGGACAAACATTAATAACACAATATACTGGGTAAGACAGAAGACTCCACATAAGAATGCCTTAGCTCTGTGTTTATTAGGAATGTGGGGTAGAATTTTGTTTGTCAGATCTTTCATTTACCTGTTAGTCATTATATGCTCAGTTTATTAAAAATTCTAGACAAGGAGCTATAGAGATATAATATGATAGGCCCCTGCCAATCAAGCCAAAGTTATATTATCTTCCTCTGGCTTATTTGTTGGAGAATTGGGATACTTACTAACTAATAAAACAGTAAAGGTAAAAGTGGTGTAACCACTTTGTATTAAGTTCTGGGCTATAGAATATGAAGAACCAAAGTAGTATAAGATGTGGCTTTTTCCCTCAAGGAGTTCACAAATTAATTGTAAAGATAAAGCAAAATTGTAAAGAATAAATAGTTTAAAATGTTATAGAATAAATTGTAAATTTTATGATACTTCATCACAGTTAAATGATCAATCAATGTAATAAGTTGCCTGTCATGTGAAGTAATAAGAGAATATAGAAAAGAAATAGGTTGTTTCCTTTGAGTCTAGTTTCAACAGAACTTCCAAATGGAAAATAAGATTCTTTTACATAGAACAAGTTAAACCTTTAATCAGTGTATAAACCCAGGGTTCCTCTCTAAGCATTTAAAGCAACCTATTTTTAAACACACAGGTCAAAGATTTAGGGAGAAATAGTCCAGTTGCATTTTTATAGAGCCAAAAATAGCTTGAAATTCTATACATTCAGTTAAAACTACCGAGCATATTCACAGGACTTTAATAAGCTCAATAGGAGCTACAGGTCTAAGTGAGAAACCTCACATTCTCAGATATCTTGCTACAGAAGCAGAATTAAAATTATAACAGTAGCTTAAAATCTGAGGGAGAGAACTACAAAGTATAGTTATGTAGGTGAAAATAAAAACAGATCCCACAATACTATTCAAGTATACAATTCTCTGGTTCCTTACTTTGGGTTTTATGTTTTTAACATGCAAATGTTAGAAGATAACTACTAATTATGAAGCAATAGAAATTCAGAGAACAGAGACTTTATCAATTTATTCCAAATGATGGATTTAGTTGCTATTCTTACACATAGACTGAATTTATTTTTGTTTTTTCTTTTTGCGGTACACGGGCCTCTCACTGTTGTGGCCTCTCCCATTGCGGAGCACAGGCTCCGGACGCGCAGGCTCAGCGGCCATGGCTCACGGGCCTAGCCGCTCTGCAGCATGTGGGATCTTCCCAGACCGGGGCACGAACCCGTGTCCCCTGCATCGGCAGGCGGACTCTCAACCACTGCGCCACCAGGGAAGCCCATAGACTGAATTTATGACAGTGACTTTATTCTAACTTGTGCATGATCAAAGTTTATGGAAGTATGGTATCTTACCACATGCGGCAAAGCAGTCTCAATCCTACAGCAATACATTAAATACTCCAAATGGCTTATTAGATAGCTCTATCTTTAAATCATTATTATATCAATACTGAAGGTATAAACAGCAACTTTAAGCATACATACAAGAAATGTATAACAAATTTATTTCCAGTCATTACAGAATTCTTAAAAGAAAATCTCAGAGAATTAAATTGAACCCACTCAATTTTACAGAGACTTATAAATAACAAGCTATACAGGCAGGGGTGATAGAGTTGTAGAGAGTATGTGATCATAAAAGAGGGCAAGGCCTTGTAAAGGAGAGCATTTGGAAAGAGACTTCCATTGTCATTTAAGTTTGACTCTACTCTGTCTCACAACATCATCTCTGAGCAATCAATAAATAATGGAAGTCAGGACAAAGCCTTAGAATCTGTGTACCATAAGATAAGAGGCACATTACTTCAATCTATCTAAAACTCCGTATTCAGTCACATGAGTTCAATTGTTCAGGACCTTATTGGTATATTATTGTGTCCCGCAGTTCACTAGGATTTTTAAGTGTGTTCTTTTATATTCTAAATTAATTATTGCCTCTTTTAATTTATATCAGAACTAATCTTTCTTAAGTTTTAGAGCCATGTTCATGAATTTTAAAGTAACAGCTAGGAACCTGATTCATCTAGATGTATTAAGCTATAAATGAGAGACAGCTATAGCATAATCTGTTATTACTTTACTATCTTAAGGTACATTTTGTATTTGAAGAGATGTATTTGAATAGTCATTTAGGACATAATGACTTAATTTAGAGGTTACAATTTCATGATGGAGAGTTGAGAGTGAAAGTAGACAGAGACTGTCACTGTTACGTTCCTGTGGTGTACCTTTAGCTGGAATCAGGTGCACAGCCCTAGTGTCTGGAAGCAAGCAGAGATCAGGGATGACTTCGTAAGCATACATGGAATCTCATATACCCTGAAGACCACCTCATCTCTGCAGTCACCTCATAGAGCAACTTTACCCATAAGAGTTAGAGTTCTCTGTTTTGAGATCTTTACTTGTATTTCAAGAGTGCTGAGGTTAAAAAATAAACAAAAAAAGGTTGAAAACAACTGCCTTTCAACTTTCTGCCTGTGTCTTTGACTGGTTTTAGACATATGATGTGAGAAGCACTGTTGAGCACAATTCTGAAGAATCCTCCCCTTTTGTTTTTGTTTTGTTATTGTTGTTGTAGCCATTGTTTTTAAAACACATTACTTCCCAATATCCTATTCTGTAATACTCAGATTCTAACACAATCTGTAGGCAAAATTAGGATTTTAAAATCTGCTGCTAGCTTATTATCAAGATTAAACAACATTCTATGTAGAAAGTAGATTATAAATTGTAAGCACATTACAAATGTTAAGTAACAAGTGGTTCTGCAGAGGTAGAAAAGAGAATAACCATCTCAAAATGGTCAGGGACATCTGAGAAATAGAAGTCTCATTTGACTGTATTCTTGCCATCAACTGAAAAAACAGTGCAGTCATTTGAACAAAATTAGGAAAAATTTTGATTGGTTATTGTCACTCTCACTTAGATCATAAATTAATGAGTTTATTTATTTTCTTCAATTCCTCACTCATGAGTGCCTCTTATATGTACATTACTGTAGAAGACAATGTGGAAGATATAAAAGAACATGACACCTGGTTCTTATGAGAATTATAGAGTAGTTGAGGAAACAGTGAATACAATGGTGACAGGACAAAATAGAAGAGAGAATTCCTAATGTTCTGTCAAGATGATAATTTCAGAAATAGATGAGATCATTCGGTATAGGAGCAGGGAGTCAAGAAAGCCAGGACAAAGTGGAACTTGCATCCAGGATGAAAGAATAGATAGGGCCAGAACATTTCTGTCAAGAAAACAACTTTAACTGACTTCATATGAAGACAGAATAAAAATCAAAATGTAAATTTTGAGTCTTCTACACATTATTTCTACAAATTTTTTTCTTTCCATTCTCAATAATCTACCCCAAGCTTTTCAAATAATTCCATCTTCTAGGCATATTTTTGCCAATGATTCTGCTTGACTTGTAAAACTAATTCGTGTTGTAAAGGCTATTAAAACATTCATCATCAATTATAGTCTGCCAACATGTTTATGTCCAGACCAACCTTACTCTTTCTTTTTTTTTAAAGATTTTTTTTGATGTGTACCATTTTAAAAGTCTTCATTGAATTTGTTACAATATTGCTTTGGTTTTCTGTTTTGGCTTTTTGACCATGAGGTATGTGGGAGCTTAGTTCCTTGACCAGGGGTAGAACCCACACACCCTGCATTGAAAGTCAAAGTCTTAACAAATGGACCACCAGGGAAGTCCCCAGACCAACCTTACTCTTTACAATATAATCCATCAACTGTGCAAAAACATGTTTAAGCAATATAGATAATGTGGGTAATGGTGAAACTGAGTGAATGTCATGCCCCAGGGTAAAATGATTCAAAACTGGTGGCATTTAAAATTTCTGGCCAGATGTTAACTGATTGTTTTGATAGCAAATTAAACATGAAGAGATAAAAGGTAATTCCAAAGAATTATCATTGACAGGTATCTTTCTTTCCTAAATGTCCCTGTGTGGTCCGAAAATTTATTCATTAACATTTTTGTTCATCTTGTTATGTTTATTCATACACACACACCCACACACACCCACACACAAACACACACACAGAGTGTTTTTGCTTAACTAAAAATTTACTTCTTAGACTCTTCTAGAAATGGGAGGGAAGTGCACTTTGAATCTTAGTTTTATAATACTTACCATGATAATTATTAGAGAAATGCAAATTAAAACTACAGTGAGGTACCACCTCACACTGGTCAGAATGGCCATCATCAAAAAGTCTACAAATGACAAATGTTGGAGAGGGTGTGAAGAAAAGGAACCCTCCTACACTGTTGGTGGGAATGTAAATTTGTGCAGTCACTATGGAAAACAGTACGGAGGTTCCTTTAAAATCTAAAAATAGAGTTGCCATATGATCCAGCAATCCCACTCCTGGATATATATCTGGAGAAAAGTATAATTCGAGAAGATACATGCATCCCAATTTCATAGCAGCACTATTTATAATAGCCAACACATGGAAGCAACCCAAATGTTCATCAACAGATGAATGGATAAAGATGTGGTATATACACACAATAGAATACTACTCACTCATAAAAAAGAATGAAATAATGCCATTTGCAGCAACATGAATGGACTTAGAGATTATCATACCAAGTGAAGTAAGTCAGAAAGAGAAAGACAAATAACATATGATATCTCTTATATGTGGAATCTAAAATATGGCACAAATGAATATATTTACATAACAGAAACAGACTCACAGACATAAAAACAAACTTATGGTTCCCCAAGGGGAAAGAAGGTGGGGAGGGATAAATTAGAAGTTTGGGATTAGCAGATACAAACTATTATGTATAAAATAAACAAGTCCTACTGTATAGCACAGGCAACTATATTCAATATCCACTAGTACACCATAATGGAATATATATATATATATTTATATATATATATATATAAATATATATATAATGGAATCACTTTTCTGTACACCAGAAACTAACACAACAGTGTAAATCAACTATACTTCAATAAAAATTGAAAAAAATACTTAGCATGAGAATTATGGATTATTACATTTCAAAGGAAACTTAGAATGTATCTGAAACCATCTTAATTATATAGATGAGAAAACTGAGGTACAAAAATATTAAATGGCTTACCCCATGTCAAACAGATTATTGTTGTCTGAGCTGAGGACCTGGTATATTTCCTGCCTCCCTAGAATTTCCCAACACATTGTGTTGGGTTGGGTTAGAGATAGGAAACTCATAGACATTATCTTCCTTAGGTTTATATGAGGGGATGGTGGATGAATGTCCCATGATTCCCTGTATGATTTAGAGAGTTCTTTATTGAAGATGGTTTATCTTGATTTTCTTATTGTTGAAGTTCACTCTCAAAATGAAGAAAATTTTATGCTGCAGTAGTATTAATATAAATGTTACCAAACCAAACTTGAGTCTGCTCACCCTTGCTCAGTAAAGCCAATCTACTGACACCAGGTTGTGGTGAAGGAAAGTACAGCATTTATTGTAAGGCACCAGACAAGGAGTCTGAGGGAGCTAATGCTCAGACAAACAAACAAAAACAAACACAAACTCTCTGATGAGTTTCAGGAAAGCATTTTTAAAGGCAAGTTGAGGGAGGGGAATCACAGGGTGTTTGATCAGCTTACGCACAATTCTTTTATAGATTGATAGTGAGGTAATAGGGCAGTGTCACAGGTTAAACATTATCAATCCTCAGGCTCTGGTAGATATGGAGGCTATGTGTTCATGGTCATCAATAGCTAACATTTTACATTTGATGGGGCTTTTAGCATCTGTAAAAGAACTCAGGAAATGTGCATCAGATACTGTTATTTATATATTTCAGGGAGGAACTAAAGATTCTGTGACTGCCATATGGCTGATTTACTGGTTGAATTGTTACCATTTCTCCTGGACCAACTGCTATGTTGTCACTACATGTTCACAATCTTTCAATCATTAATTCTTGAGTCAGGTTTTTGTAACACAGGGGAGGCCTGAAAGTCTACAGTTTTTCTACAAACAAGAGGCAGGCAGAGGACAAAGAGTGAGGGATCTGTCATGGGAAAGCCCATTAGAGGTCTGCTCAGTTACATAAATATTAATAATAATCAGTAACTCTATTGGATGCTTACTACATGCCACACACTGTGATCAACAACTAACATACATCATCTCAGTTAACCTTCATAGTTAGCCTGAAAAAATTATGAGTCCACTATTATCCATGGGAGAACTGAGAATAAAATGAGTTATAACCTATATAAGGTCTTAAGGTCTTAAAGCTGGTACGTGAGGGTGGTGGGATTTGAATTTGAGTAGTCTGACTAAAATATATTTATATAAACTGCCAAACATAGACACTAATTCAAGAGCTATTTCTTCTGGTTTCTTGTTATCTAAATTCATAATTACACGAAAATAAAAAAAAACTAGAAATGGTGATCTACATGTTTACAGACCTATCTTTGATGAATCATAATAATCAATAATTTTGTTTTTGTTTTTCTGAATATATATTCATATATATATGTATATATATATATACATATATATATGTATATATATATATATATACACACATATATATATATATATATATATATATATATATATATATATATATATATATATATAGAGAGAGAGAGAGAGAGAGAGAGAGAGAGAGAGAGAGAGAGGGAATTGCCTTCCAGGGTTGTATTGAATTGAATCAAGATGACTAGGCCTTTATATTTCAACACTGATCAGGCTTTGGATAGGGGACACACTGGAATAGGACTTGGGCTGGGCAGTTTGGAGAGAGGCAGTTACCAAAGTGGCTGATAGTGAAGATAATCCAGACTGCACTCCAAGAATCTGGGCAACAAGTCCTTAATTATAGGGTGACCTAGGTAGTATATCATAGTCTCTATGACAATTCCTTATAAATTCTTAAAAATCAGGTTTATAAGTCTGATATCCAGTAATACTCCAAACTGTAATTTTTACTCCCCAAAGGCCTACCTAGAACATAGTTATAAATAATTCCAACTATCTGTCCAGCAATTAAAATATAAACTAAAAGACTTAAATTTCCTTGATTAAAATATATACATTTAAAAAAGATTAGAAATTATGATTATATGGACTGGAAATGTGAAGAATGACAGATGGTTTTATTGGAGGAGTTAATAGAGAGAACATGACTGCAGTTGAACTGAAAGCTGGATCTAGATAAATTCCCTCATCCCCCATCCTTGGAATGTACACTCTGTCCACCACTCCCACAGTGGGAGCAATTTTCAAGGATGCAGCCTTGAGTAATGTGTTGTTGAGACCTTCTAGATGGTATAAATGATGACCCCATTAAGGCCTCTCTATAAAATCTTAAGATTCTGGTTGAACCAGGGCAGGATCTACTAATCTTGCAGCACCCAAGACAAGGCTCAAATGTAAGTTCCCTTTCTTGTTAAACCCTCCACTCACCAACGTGGAGTGATTGCCTCTTTCTTCAGTTTCTTCATGACCTTCCTGTGCGGGGCCCAATTTGTGAACCAATAGGCTTGACCGTCTATATTGAGGTGTATCAAGGAACTTCCTACAACTTATTTATGACAGAAAAGTATTTTAAACTGAGAGAAAATTTGCCACTTTTTTTTTTTTTAACTTAAAATGACTTACTATGTAGTCCAAATGAAGAAAAACAGTCATGGCTATTCATGGCACTTTTCCAAAGTCAAAGGAAAACTCAAACTCAACTCAAAGGAAAAGTATCAACATTTAAATTTAAGTGTAATGTTTGTTTGGATTTTTTTGTTTTTACCTCTTAGGAGAGTGAATAAGTTCTCTTTTTATTCCTGGCTTGCTAAATATTTTTAATATGAATAAATAATGTATTTTATATTATGTTTTTCTGCATCTACTTAGATTACTGTGTATTTTTTCCTTTATTCTTCTCCATTCATGAGATGAATTACACTGTTTGGTTTTTGAATATTAATCTTTGAATTCCTAAAGTAAACTCATCTTGTAATATATTGTCTTTTATACACTGATGGATTTGGTTTGTTGATATTTCATTTAGAATGTTGCCATCTGTGTTTGTGAGATTATATTTGCTGATGGGAATATCAATAAAATAATCTACAATAAGAATAGAAGATAGGTTTTTTGTTGTTGTTTTTGTTTGTTTGTTTGTTGTTGCTAAACTGAGGACTATAAACTGGGTGACAGATTCAAGGAGCAGTTGAATTATGTTCTGCCTGACTACAATATGTGGAGGCTTATTAAGGCAAAACTCACAAAATTACAAAAGTTGTTTGTTCAGAATTAGAATTGGAGCTAGCAAGAAGTAAGGGTGTTTGTTAAGCAAGGATTATTTGGTGTCCAAAATGATTGTAGAGTTACAAGGGGATACCCTGAGACCATACAGTTATAGCTGGAAGCTGCTAACAGATGTACAATGCATATTTGACAGGCCATAAGACAGGCTGTTCTGGTTAGACATAAAGTTTAGGCCAAATCATGTGTAAGCCAGAATGACTTTCCCACACCTCAATATGAAAATTTCTTCCATCAGTCTATAATTTTTTTTCTCTTGTAACTCCCTTGCTACATTTATTATCAAAGCTGAAACAATGTCAAGCTTGAAGAATTTATACAAGATTATTCATGGTGAAAAGTCATTTCTTTTGGTAAAGATTCTTAGTTACAGATTTATTTTCTGTCACAATTATAAGACTATCCTAATTTTTTTTCCTTGTGTGTCAGTTTTAAATATTATTTTTTTCTGAGAATTTATCCATTTAACACAAATTTTCAGTGTTGTTGTTTATCGGCCTTCTTTATAATTTATTTTCAGTGTCTGGTGGAAATATATCGTGTCATCTATTTTCTTCCTGATTTTGCATATTTTCTGCTTGCTTTCTCTCTTTCACTTTGCTTAATATGTCCAGGAATTATTTCAATTGTATTAATTTTTTTCACATTTTATTTTTCGGGAAGTTTGACTTTACTAGATATTTTTTATGCTCTTATATTTGTTATTTTCTTCCTACTACATCCTTGGGTTTAATTTCATATTATTTTTCTCATTTCTTACTGATTAATATTTAGCTTACTTTATTTCTCATATATGCATAAAAAGAAAAAACTTTTAATTTCCCTGTAGGCACAGCTTTAGTTGTATCCTCCAAGTTTTAAAACATATCATTTTCTTTATAATTTATTTCAAAGCATTTTCTAAATTCCCTATTGATTTCTTCTTTGATGTATTGGTTATTTATATGATTATTTTTCAATATCTAAATATGAAAATATTTCCTACTTTTTTTGTTTTTAATGATTTCTAACTTAATTCCACTGTTATGAGATAATGTACTCATTGATTTTTATTTTTTGGAATATGATGAAACTTGTATCATGCAAATATATGTGCAATATTTGTAATTGTTTCATGTGTACTTGAAAATGATCTGTATATTACAGTTATTGGGTGCAATGTTCTGTACATGAATAAGGTTGTTTGTGGATAATGCTCTTTAAATATATATATATATATATATATATATATATATATATATATATATATATATATATATTTTTTTTTTTTTTTTTGTGGTATGCGGGCCTCTCACTGTTGTGGCCTCTCCCATTGTGGAGCACAGGCTCTAGACGAGCAGGCTCAGTGGCCATGGCTCACGGGCCCAGCCTCTCCACGGCATGTGAGATCCTCCTGGACTGGGGTACGAACCCATATCCCCTGCATCGGCAAGCAGACTCTCAACCACTGCGCCAACAGGGAAGCCCTAAATATATATTTTTTACTGAACTTTTTTTTGTTAGTTTTATCTATCAGTTACTAAGACAAGAGTGTTAAAATTCCTATTATGACTATGAATTTTTCTATTTCTCCTTTTAGTTTTTCAATTTTGTCATATATTTGGAGCCTATATTATTAAGATTATCTACATTTAAAATTGTTATTTTTTTGGATGTTGTGATCTTTTCTTTAGATTTGTGAAGTGTACCCCTTAAATTCTGGCTTTTAAATTCTCAACTTTGTCTTAGTTTTTGAATACAATAATCAAAGTTGTATAAAAATCTGTGCTGGGGAAAAAGCTGAATCCATGTGCATCTGTTTATAATGTTCATTGCTTCTTTTGGATTTAATTTCTATTTTCTTACCAACTGCCTTATTTTTTCATATCTGAATATTATATGAAATATTTTAAAACTAGCATAAGTCCTAGCATGATATTATTTTCCTTTTAACCAAAATTTATGTTAATTATTTTCTGGGTGGAGGCTAGGGACAATATAATTCTGTAAAAAAAATAATAATCTATTTTAAATGTGTGAAATTATTTTAATTTGGATTTCACACTTGTGAGTACCAGTTTGTTTCTGGCTCATTTCCTATTATGGAGACCTCCTGGGTCCCAATTGAGAGCACGTGGATTTGTTACAGCAAACTTCATGGAACACTGGTTCCAAAATTTTCTCTTTATCTCACATGGCATCTGAAAATTTCTTTTTAGCTTCTGAGATTCTCATCTACCTTTTTGTAGAAAAGATATACCTCCATGGAAAAGTGATACCAGATTCTGGATGGAATACTCTGGAGTTTTATATTTTCCAGCTTCTTACTGTCTTTGTAGCACTCTGATGCCTTCAAGTACATAATTTGAATTTTTTTAATTTTTTTTATATGTGTGAGTCTGTGAATAATAAAGTGCAGTACTTTGTTCAACATACTCATATACATGGGAAGGTTTATCCAAAGTTCATACATCACCATTAATAGAAATTGAATACCAGTAGCTATTTCATTAAAATTCAGAGCGATTTTTTCTTTCTTTTTTGGGGGGGTACATGGGCCTGTCACTGTTGTGACCTCTCCCATTGCAGAGCACATGCTCCAGATGCGCAGCCTCAGCAGTCATGGCTCACGGGCCTAGCCGCTCTGCGTCATGTGGGATCTTCCCAGACCAGGGCATGAACCCGTGTCCCCTGCATTGGCAGGCAGACTCTCAACCACTGTGTCACCAGGGAAGCCCCAGAGTGATTATTTTTATTCCTGTTGTTTATAATACAAGTTTATGGGCCAAATTTTACTTTAGAATCACTTTATTTTATATACTCAAAGTATAATACAAAGACTTTATGATTATTATAATTGGTTTCTACCATACACTAAAGAAAAGCAATAATTCTAGTAAAACTTATGTTACTCTCCTGAAATAAAGAGGGGAAGTGTGTGGTAGACAGAAATCTAAAAATGACTCCAAATGATCCTTGTCTTTTAATGAAATTCCCTCCACTTGAACATGGGTAGAACTTGTGAATATGATGAAATATCACTCCTGTGATTAAGACACATTATTTGAGAAAAGAAAAATTATCCAGGTGGGCCCAATCTAACAACGTGAACTCCTTAAAAGAAGAGAGTCTTCTCCAGTTGGTGGCAGAAGTTAAGTTGGAGAGATTGTAAGTATTACTGTTTTTAAGATAAAGAAGATGTGGTATAGGTATACAATGGAATATTGCTCAGCCATACAAAAGAACAAAATAATGCCATTTGCAGCAACACTGATGGACATAGAGATTGTCATACAGAGTGAAGTAAGTCAGAAGAGAAAGACAAATATTGTATAATGTCGCTTATATGTGGAATCTAGAAAAACGGTACAGATGAACTTCTTTGCAAAGCAGAAATAGAGTCACAGATGTAGAAAACAAATTTATGGTTACCAAGGCAGGAGGTGAGGTGGGATAAACTGGGAGATTGAGATTGACATATACACACTACATATATAAAATGGATAGCTAATGATAACCTACTGTATAACACAGGGAACTCTACTCAATGCTCTGTGGTGACCTAAATGGGAAGGGAATCTAAATAAGAGTGGATATATATATATATATATATATATATATATATATATATATATAACTGATTCACTTTGCTGTACAGCAGAAACAAACACAATACTGTAAAGAAACTATACTCCAATAAAAATAATTTAAAAAGAAACTAATTGTGTGTTAATTTGTTACATGAAAAACAAACAAACAAACAAACAAAAAACCAAATGCAAGCTACATGTGAGAGTCATCCCATAGACATGAAATCAGGGAATCTTCATTGTAGGTTCTCAAAGGATGTTGGCTTAGCCATTTATAAAATTATAAAAGTGGCTTAGTTCATTATAAAGAAACCATCATCATTACCTTCTTAGTTCTTATTCATTCTCACTGCATTCTGCCCTCTTTTTTCAATACAACATTGAATTTACCCAGTCAAGCTTACCAATCATTTATTTATTGTCTAATTTGATAGACTGTCTTCATTTAGTATCTTATTTGACCTCTTTGCACCATTTGAAATCGTTCACTACTGCATAGACTCTGTAATTTCTTTTATTTTTTTTTATTTTAATTTTTACTGTCCCATGGAGTTTCATGTCAAGTCTTTTTGTTTTCTCTAAAGATGATGCCTGAGCTATCTCTCCTAGTTTCATTGTTCCAATTGTCTTCAATATGCTAGTGACTATTAAATCTATATTACCATCAAGATTTTTTTTTGACTGCATTATAATCCTATAAATCCAACTTCTCAATTTTGATATCCTACACATCTCTCAAATTGAAGGTAAACAAAATTGAATTTATTATCGTTTCTGAAACATACTTATGCTTTTGTGGCAATAAATAGAAGCAGTGTCTAAGATGCCTTATCAAAAACTTTAATATTACCTTTGACTACCTCACCATCCTCCCATACCATTAATAAGCACATATATATCAATTGTTTTTTATATGTATGAGAGTTTTAATTATCAATTAGATTCTACCTATTTAATGTTTCTTAAAATATTCTAGTCTTTCTATCTCTGCTGCAAGTAACATAGAATCTCTTCCAGGACTATTTGTATCTTTTTTCTTTACCAAAATAACTTAATTGGCTTTCAGGTGCTGTCTTAGACATCAATTCCTTTGGAAAATTGAACCTGTGCTCTGAAACTTCTCTTGAGCTGAGAGGTCCTATTTCATCAGTGTCTCTGCAGTCATTGCTACAAACATCAACAATTTTCTGATATCCAAGTGTCAGTTGTATACCTGCCAACATTCTAGAGAAATAGGTCTCAATAATTTTCTAAATTGGTAAACCCCTAAGTTTGCTTGCTTTATTCCAATGTCACTGAGGCCAACAGAATGGTAAATAAGCAGAGTTATGCTTTGAATCTGGAGCTTATATATATATATATATATATATATATATATATATATATATATATATATATATATAATATATTATATGGATGTAGATATATACTCCTACTTCAGCTCTTTTCCTTTGTAATTCTGTGTGTCTGAGTTCTATGCATCAAGTTTCTAGACAGGTAGTCGTGCCCTGGAAGTGGTCTTGGTCAAAGCATCAAAGAATTCTATAAAATTGTATTTTATAGTCTCTAAATTATCTTGAGATTAATATTTTATTGCTTCCTTTTTGTATCTTTTTAGTGGGGACATATAAGAAGTTTATAGGAGAGACTTGTAAGCACCCGGGGATTTTTGAAAGGATGAGATGGCAGGTTTTAAAGTTTATGGGTTTTAGGCGTGTACTCATTAGTATATGGAGTCTTAGTGGATGGTGTTTTTAGTTTAACATGGTGTCACTTTCTCATTCTCTTCCACAATTCAAGTATGGTGTCTCTTTATGGTTCCCAGTAAGCCCTGTGCTTACCCCTACTGTAGCACTTATGACACTCTATGTGAATTGCCTGCTTACCTAATAGCCTTTAGCACTAGTCTATAGCTAGTTGATGAAAGAGACTTAACATTTCTCTCTTTATATCACTAATGCTTAAATGATATCTACTCTACAATAGGCGCTAGGTAAATACATTAAATTTAATTGATTCCAACAAAGAAATGATAATATAAATACCACTGGCTTTGACATTGATGGAAATGAGTCACTAAATTCCTTTGGGTCTTGGTTTACTGTTCCTTTGAATGATATTGGAAGAGATCATCTACAATTTTTTTTTTCAGCTCTAACAGATTGCAACTCAACTGAAGTCATCTGGACCTGGTCTTCTTTATTTCTTGAACACATCTTCTTTTGGAAGACTTCATTTTCATATAGTCATATCTCACGATTGCCAGCAGTACCTCTCAGGGGTTACACAAAAAAGAAAGAGATCTTCTCTTCCATAACAGTTTGAACAAAAGTCTTGTACCTGATCCTTATTGACCTGAATAATGGGGTCCTATGTCCATCATGATTGTTTTGAGAGGGGATATAATTCACTAATTGGTTTAGGTCTGAGGCAAGCACTCACATCTGGATTAGGAGGTCGAGTCAGCCTCATTCAAAACACATAAATGGATAATAAGATAATTATTATATGGGGAATTTGATGTTATTGACCTACGGAGGGAGAATGTGTGGTGAGTATTCAAAAAACTTCACAGATATTCACTATAATGAGTGGATGTCATAAATATTAACATTTCCTACGCCTAAAATAATAAATGAAAGTTTAATGTTTGAGAGAAATCATACTGTTCTGGTATATGTATTTTGGAAACTTTATTTTAGGCTAGAAGGAATATGGATCCTATGCAGTATTAAAAATGTTTGTTTCAATTGTCCTTTATTTGACATACATCTGTTATTGGTTTATTTCATTAAAAATAGTGTCACATGTTTATACTTCCTCACATCCATCATAGTCTTAAAGCCAATACTGGGCATTCATCATACACTAACTACATGTGCATTGACTTATTTGTTGATTAAGCTGCTAAGTGATTTGGTGGAAAGTTAG
The DNA here is from genome assembly GCF_949752795.1 of Hyperoodon ampullatus. Taxonomy (NCBI): domain Eukaryota; kingdom Metazoa; phylum Chordata; class Mammalia; order Artiodactyla; family Ziphiidae; genus Hyperoodon; species Hyperoodon ampullatus. The sequence continues at coordinate 59,164,955 of NC_136926.1, read as the reverse complement.
TTTTGCCATAATGGAAGCTATCAGGACTTAGAACTTTCTTTATGAAGCTTCTTAAAATGAGGGATTAAAAATGTATCTCAGCTTGAGGTAGGCAGACAAAGTAAGTGAGTTTCCGCTTAACCTCCCAGCTCTGTCTGTGTATTTGAGAAAAGTCTGAGGAAAATATTTATAAGACTTCTAGTCACCCTACCTCCTTTAATAAACAAATTAATTTTCTAATACAGAGTTATATTCAAAAAAATAAGGTAAAGTCAAATATTTTATATAAGTAATTTATATATATATATATATATATATATTTAACATCTTTATTGGAGTATAATTGTTTTACAGTGGTGTGTTAGTTTCTGCTTTATAACAAAGTGAATCAGCTATACATATACATATATCCTCATATCTCCTCCCTCTTGCATCTCCCTCCCACCTTCCGTATCCCACCCCTCTAGGTGGTCACAAAGCACCGAGCTGATCTCCCTATGCTATGCAGCTGTTTCCCACTAGCTATCTGTTTTACACATATATATGCAATTTAAAAAAATGTTCTGAAGAACTTAGGGGCAGGACAGGAATAAAGACTGGGACGTAGAGAATGGACTTGAGGACATGGGGAGTGGGAAGTATGAGCTGGGACAAAGTGAGAGAGTGTCATGGACATATATACACTACCAAAATAATTTATCTTTACATATTCTATTTCAACCTCTTTCTGATTAGGTAATTTACACTCTTTTGTTAGAGGATGACAGACATTGATAATGAGACCCAAGACAATTTTATTTCCTAGACAGTTTGATAATATCCCTGTACCCTTTTGAACAGATGGAAACTAAGTTGTGGGTGATATGTATTAATCGACCAAATAATGCAAATAAAATTAATAAATGACAATCAGACATGCACCATAACAGAAGGTGAATCTGGAAAGATCCTGGAGGAATACCTCCCTTGGAGGAAAATGTAATTTATAGACAAATTAGTTGCATATTTGCCCTTAGCAAATACAATTTTTTTAACTCCTCGTTTAGCTGGAAGTAGCCTGGAATAATGGGGAAACACCACAGAAATGAAATTTAGTAGGAATAAATGTGGTCTTAACTTTATGCTTATAATAATTATTTATATGAATACAGGACGCAGGATGTGCAAGATCTGGGTAACACGTTTAATGAAAAGCTCTGGAAAGTTGAGTGAGAACAGAGACTCAATGTGGCCTAATGGTATAAATCAGCTGATTCAGAGCTTGAGAAATTTTAGGCTGAATTAATAAAAATAAGGAAATTGCTTTCTTGTACAATCATGGAAACATATACGTATTGTATAATATTAAAAGAGACTGTTAAAATTCACAGATGGAATGGGAAATAAATATGACACAATTTAAATTAATATACTTATTCCACTGGTGTGATGTTATTATTGAATGGTAGATTTAGAATTACGTAGAGAAGGTAAGGTCTTAAAGGAAGTTTAGGGTATGCAATCTGAAACCCAGTGTTTAGATTAGAATTCAGATTAGCCTTAAATTTGACTCTAATTTTGAGTGGCCATGATATAAAGGGAAAAATTTTGGGTATTATAGTTTTATTGTTAGATGAAAGAGGCATATCATCAGGAGTAAGAAACAGTTTTTTTCTAGAAAGCATATTTCACCTAAATTCATCATATAGCTCTTTATAGAAGGAAAATTAGAAAACAAGATTTTATCATTCTGTAATTTTAAAACTGCACATTTTCCTAAATGAACCTAATGATTTATTTAGTTTCGATTTTATGGATGAGAAGCTGCTGTAATTCCAACTGAAGGCTGTTCTTTTTTACAACTTTAAAGTGTGTAAGGGATGGAAGAGAAAGGAAAATATGTGTGAGCATCTCTGTTTTGTCTGTCACAATTATTATGCTTATTATATGAAATTTTTAATGGGGTTTTCATCAGAGTATTCATTGAAACATTGCCATTGATATCACTCACTCTCATTTTCTTTCTGTTCCTAAATCTAGCACATCCCTCTATTTAGGATCCTTATATGCAAATCTCTCCCTCCTCTCTGGCTCATAGAGCAGCATTCAGGTCTCCTTACACAGGAATTTTTTTGCAAATTTCATTGTGGAAATGCCAATCTTCAATTTGAAAGCTAGTTTAGTGGTAAAGGACATCAGCTTCACTATCTGACAGATGTAATTTTTAATCCCTCATTCTAGCACCCAAGCATATTGTTAAATATCACTCAACCACAGTTGTCCCACTTGGGAATGACAATATCCACTTTGGAATATTGTGAAAGTTAAATGCAATATATGTCAAAACTCTCACAGCAGTTCTTGTTATATAGTAAGTAGGGTTTCCAGAATTAGCAAATAAAAATACAGGGTGCCCAATTAAGTTTGAATTTCAGATAAACAATAATATTTTAGTGTAAGTATGTCCTGTGGAAATAAATAAAGACCAACACATGGTAATAAACAAAGGCTATTCATAGCAAGGGAGTCAACCATTGCTACTTGCATTCTGGCAGAAGCTTAAAGGTAGGAAGAGAAATGAGAAAGCTTTACAGTAGAAGAAAGAGAAGTTTTCAGGTATGCCCTGATAGAGGCTGTTGGCAAGAGGAAGCTGCAGGTTTATTAAATAGAAATGGGCATCTTATGTGATTCATTAGGGGTACATCTTTTGCTTCCTGTTGTTGGTTCTAAATGATAAGCAGGGGCAAATTTGGGAAACTTAGTCAGCTACTAATCAAGTCCTGGCCATTGTAGTCTGATTGTTAACAAACGTTATTGCTTAGCTTTCTGGATTGTCCCTAGAGATAGCAGTCTGACTTTGCATAACTCTGACTTATTAGGCTGACTTTCTGGACGGTTATTGTAGATAAGGGATTAGTTTTCTTGACAGGTTGCCAAAGGTTGTGGGTCAGAGTTCTATTTTCATATATGGTCTATTGTCCATTTGTATATTCAGTCTCTCAACCAAAAATATTGCATTGTGTTCTGAATTTTATCTGGCAACACTAACATAAAGTATCAATACTTGCTAAGTGGTTGATGCTATATTACTAACATTCCAATGACAATGACATGAAGTATTAATCTCCCAAGAGCACTTGCATTTTATAAGACCAAGGAGAACACAATAGTTTAATGTGACAAAGTCAGTCTCTTATGATGTAATTCCAGACTATGAAATTTTCTTGAGAGAACTTGAGGTCAATCAAGTCTTCACTATGCTATTATCCATTTGCTCGTAAAGTCAACTGAGGCCAAGACAAGCTTTTTCAGGTTGAGGAAACAGTTTAGATTAATGAGAAAGCATGTGACTTTCAAGCAATTCCCAAACCTCTCATTTCAGCAAAGTCCAGTATTCTCACTGTATTTTTTCTTTCTTCGCTCTCTCCTTCCATTGTAATGTTTATTGGTTCTGCTTCTTTTATCCTTTTCCATTGATTGGTGGGTGTCTGTAATTATGCACTTGGGGTGTTGATCCTGAAGGAATGGCCCTCTAATGGGGGTCAGCTGAAGTTAGATATGTAGCTTGACCCTTTCTTGCTTTTTAAAATTTTGTTTATTGGAATTTTGCTGTTCTCATTTTCCAGTGTCCATTGAGTGAGTTTGGGATGAAGGAAGATTTTTAACATGTTTACTAGCTGATCTGGTTTCTGTTATGTTAACATCTTCCTTGTCGTTCTGAGCTGAGTGTTGTGATACATACTGCCAGAACCCATCTGGCTGGAGTGAGTTGTTGCTGGAAGTTGCTCTACAGGTGAGGTATGCACTAACTCTGACAAGCTCCTCTTCTCAAGTGAGGGAAATTTATGCATGTCAGTTTCAATAACATATGCAGGCTTTTCTGATGATTATCTCTTTTGGTTGTAAATAATAGCTGAAGTAAACCATCTAGTGCTCGATCAGAACCCATGGGCTTTAGGGTTTCTAAGTGAGGCCACAGATTTTCAAATTCTGAGACTTCAATCTAGAAGATACTAGACATTTAAAAATGTAACATGGTTTATAGGGAAAACACCGCAAGATGAAGAAATGAGGTTTTTGACCCAGAAAGAGCTGTTTTTAACACTTCATAATAACGCTTCCAGTAGAAGAAAAAGAAGGAGAAGCAGAAGTAAAACAATGATTTGCCCCAAATTCCAGTATTTTTTAAATTCATGTTCCTTTCATGTAGTTGTGTTCCAAATCTAGAGAGAATCTTGTTTTTAGAGAAGAGTTTGACAAGTTCTTATTGGAGAAGGGTTTGGAAAATTCTTAACAAATCGCCTAATTACTCTGAATAGCATTTCTGTTCAAAGTAGCTCCCTGAACCTGTCCATGAACAGTATTAGTATATGATGAGATAAGTACAGAACTTGAAGCTGTTTCAAAAATTTTATAGCAATTTAACACTGTCATGATATTCAAGGGCAGAATTAGTTGAATTTTTTCCCTGAAGATGGTTTAGATCATGTTGAATGTGATTGAATTCACATAGTAAGTTGCTTGTGGCTTGAGTTAAATAGGAGACAGGCACAGTAGGACTCTGTATCCAAATGTGACCACTGAACAAATAAAAGAAACAAACAAACAAAAATAATCCTCCCCTACAGATAGTTTGCAAAACCATGCATTAGTGAATTTAGTGGATCTGTCAATTTCTTCTCTTAGTCACTGCCTGTAATGCACATAGTCACAGAGCTCTTACCATCAGGAACAACATTCTTGACATTCTTGACCTTGGGGAAATCACAACATATTTTAAAAGCTGTGAGATGCTCAAATCATAACTCATTTCATTTTGAAGGATGCATGGGATAGAGAATGATATATCATCTCACAATAATTTGGTACTTTCAAAGTAAAGTAAACATAACCAGTACATTGCTATTCCTCAACAGAAGCAAAAAAAGCCTGGTACCATATTCCTCTCTTTTAATGTTTATACTTCTATGGGCTTAATTTTCCTTTTCCTTGTTTTTATTAACCAAGCATGGGAAAATATGACTTACTGTCCCCAGAAGAAGTCTCACCGTACTACCATTTTGTGGTAAAACTCTAAAGAAATTGAAGTTTGCCTACTTTGCTTCCTTATCAACTTTTTTTCTTCTGTTGTCTTACTTTCTGATCTCCAGTGCCCAGGGCTCTCATGCTGACTTCTAGTCTCTGTGATGATTCCCCAGGCAAAGACTCACAAGACATAACAGGGGATAGCTGAACCCCTATCCCCACCACCCTACTCTGTGTAGTTTCCTTGAGCTTAGCTCAGACAATGATGAGTCTAAATCTAAATTAGAAGTTTTGTGATTCATTGTTTCCAGGGAGATATTAAACTATTTGTGACCTGAGAGACAAGGAAGTACGAAGACTTTTTTTGGGAAAAATAATGGAAGAGCCTCCCTGGTGGTGCAGTGGTTGAGAGTCCACCTGCCGATGCAGGGGACACGAGTTCGTGCCCTGGCCCGGGAAGATACCACATGCCACAGAGTGGCTAGGCCCGTGAGCCATGGCCACTGAGCCTGCATGTCCAGAGCCTGCGCTCCACAAAGGGAGAGGCCACAACAGTGAGAGGTCCGCGTACCGCCAAAAAAATAAAAAAAAATATTGGAAGATCAAGTATGACATGAACGTTTACTAATATATTTTTGGTCTGGTTAAAATTTGTATACCATATGGACTAATACTATCCCAATTTCTTTTCTGTCCATAACTCTGAAGTGAAAATAGTATGTATATAAGAAATAGTAACTCCTTATGTAAGAAACAGGATAGTACACCTAGAAAGGGAACTTAATGATCGTCTTCTTCTCCAGCATCATTTTACAAAATAGAAAAATGAAGCCCTAAGAAGTGAAATAATTTGGATACTTTTACTGCGTTATTGTTAGTAATGAAACAATTTCATATTTGGTTGAATACAAATTTATTAATTAGTTAAATAATTCCATTTGATCAAACAACAAATATTCTGGCCAGGGCAATATGATACCCATTAATTTACACTTCTTTATTAATCTCCAATCATTTTGAAAGTATATGCTCCCCATGAATTCTAAAATTGGCTCCAACATTTACAGGCATTCACTCCTTCACATTGAAAACTTTGTTTTTGAAAGTTATCATTATTAGGTACTATTCCAACTTTGTGTTTCTCTGCATGTTTGTACATGTCCTTTTGGCCTATCTACTGAATCTTGGGCAGAAACCTTTAAAAAACAAGTAAAAGTGGAAGTTTTTAAAAGGGAATGTCATCATAGGTTTTTAATGTATAGAATGGTGACTATAGTTAATAATACTGTATCGCATATTTGAAAGTTGCAAAAAGGGTAAATCTTAAAAGTTTTGGTCACAAGAAAAAAACATTTGTAATTATGTAAGGTGATAGTTAACTAGATTTCTTGTGGTGATCATTTTGCAATGTATACAGGTATTGAATCATTATGTTGTATACCTGAAACATAATGTTACATGTCAATTATGCCTCAATTAAAAATTATACAAATATAAATTTAAAACAGATGAATAAAAGGGAATGGCAAATGAGTAGAATGAACTAATGTAAGATTTGGAGAAATGTCTTTACAAGTGCATGGAGTGTGGCCAAAACAGAACAGATTTTCAGAATAATTTTGACTTGATATTTTACTCTAGTTAGAAATAGTTAAACATGAGAGATATAAATTGGTAACTTCATGGATTACAATTTCATATGGACCTCATGTAGAATTATTTTTCTCCTTATGTGGAACAATAGAATGATGACAGTTTGAAGACTCCTTCTTGACCAATTCTTTCAGCAAATTTAAATGAATTTTGTTTTGTGCTTAATTTAGCAACCATGTCTGTTATGAGACTAATTTATGTCAAGCATGTCAAAAGCATTCTAAAAGATGCAATGAATTCACCGTGGCATCAATTGCTTTTAGCTTAATTTGTAGGTACATATTTAAGTAGAGAAAATATGGAACATACATATTGGAGTGAGATTTATCCATTGTATAACTGTATATTTAAAATTTCTTTCAATTAAATTTTATTTCTATAATTCAAATTCCTTATTACTCAATAGAAATTCATTTACATATACATAAATATATATAAATCTTCATTGGAAAAAAAATTTTGAAAGCTATTCAAAACCATCATAGAAGTCTGTGTGTGAGAGAGAGAGACAGAGAGACAGAGAGAGAAAGCAAGTAAGTGGTAGCAAAATTCTAAACTTTGCATTATACACCATTGCATATATAAATAGTGGAGTTGCAAATATCCAGTAATAAAATTTAACCAGTAATATAATTATCGAGTAACATAATAGGTCAAGTTCAGTCAAAGTGCTATTTCAGAAATAGGACAGATTTTAGGTCTAACCCATCCATTTATAAGTGAGAAAAATTAAGGTTCACATAATTCATAGTTTACATGTATTGCCCAAGTCTACAAAATGAGTTTAAAACAGATAAAATCTAGACTGCAGACTTTTTGATTTTCAATCTAGAAAACTTTCAACTATATCATGGACAAACCAGTCAGGGACCTTAGACAAAATAATCAATCCTATTCTCTCCTCCTCATGAACTTAAGTAGTAAATGAGTTTTGCTTTTCATTTATTTATAATTCCTGGGAAAGAGAAAAGTTTGATGGGGAGAAGATGAGGCTGATGGAGTTGAATCCACACCCACTGGGGGACGGGTGGGCAAGTTGTGTAACTTCTCTTTGTTTGCACTTCCACCATATAAAAGAGAAGCAGTATGTGCTTTGAATGATTGTTAGGAAGGTTAAAATAGATAGCACATTTAAAATTACCTGACACCAGGCAGCCAGAGCAAATAATTTCTTCTCCTTTTCCACTTTTCTCAAATTTATACCTTTTTACTATTGTCTTCCTACACAATCTTTCTGTACAATCTTCTTGTGAGCAGTACAGTATCATATCTATTTCCTTTTTAAATTTTCTATTAATGCTTAATGAAAATGCTGGGCAGAGTTGGTACTCAATAAATACTTACTGAATTATATTGACTGGTTGAATTGAATCAATCAATAAAAATACATTGAATAAGTGACTGTAGCTTAATTTGTAATTGAGATAACTTCAGATTTTGACTCAGCAGAATCAGTTTCAGTGATCCATGACTTTCAAGATGAATGATCACAGGTAAAAGTTATTTTGCTTATTTTAGTTGACCTAGAATATGTGAATGTATGTGTACTGTAAAATGCTATACAAATTAAAATAACTTTATTGATGACAGAGTTTATCATCTCAGTTAAAAAATGAGACTTGCATTCAGGGTCATTTTACAATACCATTTATTGGGAGTACACGTAAAATATATTCTGACAGTGAGAGCTGCTTGAAAATTACATTAATTAATCTTAGAAGGAGAATATCTGTTTTTCCTTTCACTTTGTGGGTAGAGTGGATAAGTTTATTTCATTGATGGTTTCCACTTGATATTTACCACTATTTGGAAATAGCTTGATCACATATTTATTTTAACACCAGGTCATTTGTTGCTGCCTCAGACTCAAGATTAAACCTGATAGTTGAATTCTTTCTTATCTGTGCCAAACGTTAAATGATTGAGTCAAACTAGTAGCACACTAGACCAAAATCTGCCTCCTCACCATCCTTTTCTCTGATTCCTCATTTCCAACCCATTTCCAGCATTTCCTGTACAACTGTTCTTCTGATAATAGCATGCCCTGAAGCTTTCTCCTCTGAGTCTGCATTTGACCTATGAAAAGAAAGTTGAGTATAAAAATAGAAGACATGACACACTGTGGCTTGTTCTTACCTGATTGTTTGTAAGATCAGAAGAAAATCAGGTGGTGTTTCAAGCCATGTCATCCAAGTTAATAATCTAGAAACAAAGAGATCAATGCAGAATCATAGCTGTTGCAGGGAAGAGGAGAGGCAGCAAAGAGCAGGACAAGCGTTAATCACTCAAATGATTTTCCAAACTAAGATTCAAACTCTATGCTAGGGAGCAGGGAAGAAATAATAGTCAACACTCCTTGGGCATCACTTTCCAAGTTTAGCTTGTGTTTATATATCTGTGTTCTATACCTACAGGAATTGGGTCAAATATAAGACTTGTTAACATTCACAGATGCAAACAATTTTCTCCTTTCTGCCTCCAGTCCTCTCATGTCCCTTGACTCTTCACATTTTCTGCTGTTTGGAGGCTGTTCCTTTAGGGCCTCAAACTAACCCTGCCTCTACTCTACTCTCACACTGAGCATAACCCCTTCTTGTCACTTAGAGGAAAGGATCCAATAAACCATTCTTCCTATCAAAACAAACATATCCCAACTACCAGTAGATTTAAATTTAAAAAAAAAAATCAATGAGGACAAAAGGACAAATCTGGGAAAAAAACAAAAACAAAAACAAGAGCTAGTTTTGTGGAGAATGAGAACTTCCTACTGCCTTTCAAAACAATCTTCCTCTGAAGTATTTGCTTGTTTAGATATAAAACCAGCTTTATGAGAAAACAAGTGTTTTAACACTGAGATGATCCTAAGCACAGATGTTTAATTTGTTTTATTTGAGAAACCATTCCTGCCTCTCATAGTATAAACAAAGAAAGGAATAAACTGAGAAACACACTCATTTACATAATCTGTTCAGTTTAAAATGATAATTAGTTAGTCCCAAGCTATAATGTACAACTCAGCAGGCCAAAGTAATTTTAAAATCATTAGACTTATACAGCATGGTCAGGAGGTCAGCACACTTGAATTTCATTATGCAATAAGGAAAAGTACTTCCAGTTCCTACATCTTTGTTCTGTGCCCTTATTTAGAAGAGTAAATTAGAAAATACTGTGGGAGGAATAATCGATTTCTACCAATTACTTTCCGAAAGAAAGTAAAATTTGTGACCCAGTGATTCTGATTTTAAGTGGAGACCTCAATCAACATCAATTCATTTAATGGTCCTAGAAAAGAAAAAGAAAACAGCAGGTTACCATCAAAAAACATCTATAATAAACCCATTTAAAGACTACCTTGCTTCAAATTCTTATAGCACCCATTGTTTTACATTTACCAGACACTCAGGCAAGATGGACAGAATGATGGGGGGAGAACCCCTGATTTCTAGTCTCACTTGGAAACCCTATTTTCAGCTCCAGATTGTTAGGAAAATTCTGTCTTTATTTAGTTCCAGTAGAGCTTGGGTCTATACAATTTTAAGATACAGAGTTTAATCTTCCACCACTATTCCAGCAAATTCCGTGAACGGACAGTGTATAATTTCCCCTGGGGCATTTATGAAGGCTCTTCCTTCTTGGAAAATTCCTCAGCACCTGGCTGAAGTCTCTACTGAAGTTCTCACCCTGTCCATTTATGTGAATCATGTGAAAACATTACTATTTGACCATCTTATAGTGGAGAGTAGTATAAACTCCACTCCAAATAACTATTGTGAATAGGAAACAACTGATCAGACAGCACCAGGCTACAACTAAGCAGCAAGTAGGATGTTTTCTTAGCCTAAATTGGCTCTTGCTTTTGAAACTCAGAAACTGTACAAATAGCTCTGTGACATGAGCTCATGATTTCAACTTTTCAGATAGTGCCTTTATCAGCCTGCCCCTTAAGGGAGTGAAAACTGATGGCAAGTTATTATCCCTAAGTTCTGCCCATGAGAATCACAGGGTAGGGGATTGTGGTGCAGTATCTCTCGAGAAGGAAAGTTGGACAGCTCTGAGAACTCTTAAAAATTCTCATTCCTGGGCTTCCCTGGTGGCGCAGTGGTTGGGAGTCTGCCTGCCGATGCAGGGGACGCGGGTTCGTGCCCCGGTCTGGGAGGATCCCGCATGCCGCGGAGCAACTGGGCCCGTGAGCCAAAATTGCTGAGCCTGCGCGTCTGGAGCCTGTGCTCCGCGGCAGGAGAGGCCGCGATAGTGAGGGACCCGCGCACCGCGATGAGGAGTGGCCCCCGCTCTCCACAGCTGGAGAGGGCCCTCGCACAGAAGCGAAGACCCAACACAGCCAAAAATAAATAAATAGATAAAGCAAACTGTCAACAAGTAAAAATAAACACTATAAAAAAAAAAAAAATTCTCATTCCTTAGTTGCTTCTAGTAATTTTTATTAACCCTCTCCCCACCTTTTCCTCATCCATCTCTCATCTTCTCAATGTTTGAGGTTTTTTCATTTAAATATGGCTTTCTTCAACTTTCTTTATTTTTTATACTACAGTCCTATTACTACTACTTTTTAATTTTATTTACTTTTTTATTTCAATTTTGCCATAGATTTCTTTTCTGGTATTTTAACTCTCTAAGTTATACCACATTATATATACATTGCTTTTGCTACTCCTAATACTATTTATTTTAGTTTTAATTACTTTTTAATTTCTATCTCCTCACCTCACACACCTCTTATATTTTATCTGTTTCTTGTCATTTTGTAGTTTTTCTTAAGTTTTCTTGAGTTTGAGTGCTCTTTTTGCTGATTTTTAAGAAGCATATCTAGAAAGATGGTGTGGGTTTGAGAAATTCTAATCCAACAACAAATAGTCAGGGGACTTTTCTTGACATTTAACTGCTACCACATGCACCTCAGTACCAGAAGCCATACCTGAGCTCTCATCCTCACCCTCAGAAGATCTCCCTGTCATTTAGGCTCCACCTAGAGATACAAGAAACACAAAGGTCAGCTGTCCAATGAGGGCTAATGTATAGGTAACATAATGTGATGTTTTGTGAGGGTATTATTTCTTGGCATCTCACATTGTCTAGACTTTATATAAGGAGATGTGTGTTTTATAGTATTAATGTTAATTTTACTTTTGTAATTATAGTTTTAAAAACTATGTTTAAAACTATTCCAATTGCAGCCATGAACCACAAAGGTAAAAAAGCAGGTCTTCCTCAAAGAGGTGAATTTTTTTCTCTCTACCATCCTCCTCTGCCAGGATGTTTTTGCTGAAGTATCAAATACAATCAGATCTCCAGAGAAGGGACCAATGTAAGGGAAACAGTCAAAATTCTGGCATCAACCAGTCTCTAATATACTTACTTCCATATGCCCAAATGATTCCTCCAACAACTTAGGCAGGGTCCCAAGTAATTTCGCTCAGTGCTCACTGCCAATAGACCTGGGTGAAAAGGCTTCTCAAAACCGGCAACAACTATGACCTTGTTGGAAGAAACTCTTAGTTTTTCAAGACTTCTTTTAGATAGTGTATTCCTCTCCTGAATATCAGAGCCTAAAAAGAAGGATGCTAATTTCACTTCTAGAACATAGACTTAATTGTTAGGTAACATGACAAGGCTGAGGCTAGGCTTTTTCAGTTTTCAGTCCATTTCCCATAGGAGAGCAGGATTCTATAAATCTTTGGTCTCCAGGCCATGATTACAATTCTCTTGACTTTCCACATTTGTTTCCCTGGAATTGATGTTGAGTGTCCTTTCAAGATACCACCAAGTGTCAGTTCTCATGCCATGAAGGGTCTTGGGCCATTAATATCCAACTTGGCTTATTGATTTCTTACACTAACTCTACAAATTTCATTGCTTTAATAACCAACTGCTTTTGTTAATTTCTGCCAAAATCAAGGGCTACATGACAACTGTTCTAAAAACAAAGTTATCACTCTAAATAGAAGCCTCTCATCATATAACTGAATGGTAGTTGAGAAATTTACTGGCAAATTAAACAAGTCACCTAAGTAGATATGTTGCAAACAGGTGATTTTTAAGGATGCTCCAAGGAATGTTCAAGATAATACATTTATTCTAGTAGCACACAAGTTTGAGTTTTATTTTAACAACTGCAGTAACAGTTTGATAATAATTGCACTATGTAGAATTGATAAATATACATATATTAGTATACAAATATTTTGTGTTTATATTAACAAACCACTCTCCGAAGTTGTAAAAATGTATGATATTGCCAGCAGGGTCTCAGAGTCCCTTCCCAAAATACATTCTTATCAACATTTGGTACTGTCCAATTGTTCTTATTTTCTTTTTTTTTTTTTTTTCCTTAATGTGATGGAGATGAAATGGTATCTCAGTGTATTGCTTTTTTCTGTAAACTATATTTATTGAATGCTTACTGAACACTGGGCACATCAGATACAAAAGAGATGGGATAGGGGCAGGTAAGAACTTAAGAAATTAAATATACACATTAATGTTAGCACTAATTCTAGCTACTAGAGAAGTACAAAATTTTTACAAGTTATACTTTATAGTGAAATTTTGATGCCTGTCAAAAGGATAAGCTATATATACAATGCAATAGAAGTGTTTTTAAATTGTGCTTAATATCATAGAACTACCCCAAAATTCATTGATAAAGTGCCTATACAGCATTCATTCTTTTTATACACATATATTTCACATTAAAGATTGCTTGTAAAGTACAAATACTTTGACTTCATTGTTGAGAAATCTATGGTCAGCGACTATATATGCAGTTCTTCTAAGAAACATCACAGCATTTGTAGTCCATCTCTCCTTTAACATCTATCTTATTTTTAGTTTCCCTTACTATTGAGTTCTCTTCAGAACTGTTTATATTACTTTTGTAGGATCATCTTCTTCAAGTTTCTTAATTTCATTTTTTAAACAATTTATAGTGTCACAACTTGCTTTTAATCTCTCTTTAAGCTCTGCAATTTCGAAGCTTGTTTGTCTGTTTTTTAACATCTTTATTGGAGTATAATTGCTTTAAAATTGTGTGTTAGTTTCTGCTGTATAACAAAGTGAATCAGCTATATGTATACATATATCCCCATGTCCCCTCCCTCTTGTGTCTCCCTCCCACCTTCCCTATCCCACCCCTCTAGGTGGTTACAAAGCACCAAGCTGATCTCCCTGTGCTATTCAGCTGCTTCCCACTATCAATTTTACATTTGGTAGTGTATATATGTCAATGCTACTCTCTCACTTCGTCTCAGTCAAAGCTTGTTTATTTTTCTCTTTTTTTTTCCCTCAGCTTCTAATTTTTCTCTGGTCTTCACCTCAAGTTCTGCAATTTCTGTTTCATGCTTATAGGTTCCTAAAGTAAGCTGACAAGATGTTAATAATTGGTGCATTATTGCTGTTGGGTCTTAAAATATCATTTCATCATAGAACTCTGAAACCACTGACTTTTTTTCCCAGCATTGCACTGGTGTTTGATTGAAACAGCTTTAATAAATGTTACAGGGTTAAGGTCTTTCATTAGGATCAATGAAAAATATTTTGATGATTATTTCAAATTCATCCCATCTTGTTTCAGTAATTTCATATGGAGGTTTAGTAACAACTCTAAAAAGACTGTCATAACTTTCATGTAATTTAAAGTCAATTTTCTTCACATATGCTAACATATCCTCATTTCTGTTGAATATATGGTTTTACATATACTGTCCACTGATGAGTGAGACCATCCTCTTCTCTTTTCTTTCCAAAATATTGAGAAAGATTACCATAAACTATTGGTTTAATGATAGTAACCCCCTTCACTATCTTGCCAGAGTCAAGCCCAAATTTAGCCATTCTCTTGAACATATTGTCCTACTGAAAAGCCTCTGATGCTAAGGAGAGATCAGGGCCGGCAGGCTCACAGCCACCCTCAGAGGCCCTGCTCCTCCCACACAGGCCCAGGAGGAGGGTTTCTGGCCAGCAGGACTCGGGATGCTGAGGAACCACCAACTTCTCAACATGGGCAGTATCCCTCATTATAGTTTTATTTTATATTTTTCTCTATTCTTATGAGATTGAACAACTTCATGTTCTTCATAATAAATACATTTTATTCTTCTGTGAATTGCCTATTCATAGCCTATATCTAATTTTTATTGTGTTGCATTTCCTTTTCCTACTGATTCATGTGGAAGGTCATACATTTTTCCCCAAAATGAATTCCTTGTTTGTTTTATGAAGCAAATATATTTACATAGGTTGTTACTTAACTTTTAATTTTTAGTGTTCTTGGATTCCTGTGTAATGAAAAACTGTTTGAAGTTTATACAAAAATAAGTCTTATTTTGTGTATGATTTTTGTCTTTTGAATCTGATTTAAGAGATCTTTTACTACCCTGAGATCTTAAAGTCAATCTCTTATAATTCTTACTAAATGTTATAAAGTTTTGCTTCTTGTGTCTTTAACCCAATAGATATTTATTTTGTATTTGATTTAATACAGGAATAAAATGCTATTTTGTTTTTTTCTTCCAAATAGAAAGCCAACTGTCTCGAGCAGAAACAAGAATAACTAAAATCCTGCAGCCTGTGGAACAAAAACTTCACTCACAGAAAGATAGACAAGATGAAAAGGCAGAGGTCTATGTACCAGACAAAGGAACAAGATAAAACCCCAGAAAAACAACTAAAAGAAGTGGAGATAGGCAAACTTCCAGAAAAAGAATTCAGAATAAGGATAGCAAAGATGATCCAGGACCTCGGAAAAAGAATGGAGGCAAAGATTGAGAAGATGCAAGAAATATTTAACAGAGACCTAGAAGAATTAAAGAACAAACACCTAGAAGAATTAATGAACAAACAAACAGACGTGAACAATACAAAAACTGAAATGAAAAATACACTAGAAAGAATCAATAGCAGAATAACTGAGGCAGCAGAAAGGATAAGTGTCCTGGAAGACAGAATAGTGGAATTCACTTCCACAGAACAGAATAAAGAAAAAATAATGAAAAGAAATAAAGACAGCCTGAGACCTCTGGGACAACATTAAATGCAACAACATACGTATTATAGGAGTCCCAGAAGGAGAAGAAGGAGAGAAGGGACACAAGAAAATATTTGAAGAGATTATAGTCAAAAACTTCCCTAAGGGCTTCCCTGGTGGCGCAGTGGTTGAGAGTCCGCCTGCCGATGCAGGGGACGCGGGCTCGTGCCCCGGTCGGGGAAGATCCCACATGCTGCGGAGTGGCTGGGCCCCTGAGCCATGGCCGCTGAGCCTGAGCGTCCAGAGTCTGCGCGTCTGGAGCCTGTGCTCTGCAATGGGAGAAGCCACAGTGAGAGGCCCGTGTACCACAAAAAACAAAACAAAACAAAACAAACAAAAAAAAAACTTCCCTAATATGGGAAAGGAAATAGCCACATAAGTCCAGGAAATGCAGAGAATCCCAGGCAGGATACACCCAAGCAGAAACACATGGAGACATATAGTAATCAAATTGACAAAAATTAAAGACAAATAAAAATGATTGAAAGCAACCAGGGTAAAATGACAAATAACATACAAAGAAACTCCCATAACATTAACAGCTGATTTATCAGCAGAAACTCTACAAGCCAGAAGGGAGTGGCATGACATAACTAAAGTGATGAAAGGGAAGAACCTACAACCAAGATTACTCTACCCAGCAAGGATCTCATTCAGGTTCGATTGAGAAACCAAAACTTTACAGACAAGCAAAAACTAAGAGAATTCAGCACCACCAAACCAGCTCTACAAAAAATGCTAAAGGAACTTCTTTAAGTGGGAAACACAAGAGAAGAAAAGGACCAGCAAAACAAATCCATACCAATTAAGAAAATGGTAATAAGAGCATACATATCAATAATTACCTTAAAGGTGAATGGATTAAATGCTCCAACCAAAAGAAACAGGCTCACTGAATGAATACAAAAACAAGATCCATATATATGCTGTCTATAAGAGACCCATTTCATAGGTAAGGACACATGCAGACTGAAAGTGAGAGTATGGGAAAAGATATTCCATACAAATGGAAATCAAAAGAAAACTGGAGTAGCAAGACTCATATCTGATAATATAGACTTTAAAATAAAGAAAGTTACAGGGGACAAGGAAGGACATTACATAATGATCAAAGGATCAATCAAAGCAGAAGATATAAAAATTATAAATATATATGCACCCAACATAGGAACAATACATAAGGCAACCGCTAACAGGTATAAAGGAGGAAATCAACAGTAACACAAAAATAGAGGGGGACTTTAACACCTCACTTACACAAATGGACAGATCATCCCAACAGAAAATTAATAAGAAAGCACAAGCTATAAATGACAGAGTAGACCATATAGATTTAATTGATAATTATAGGGCATTCCATCCCAAAACAGCAGATCACACTTTCTTCTTAGTGTGCATGGAACATTCTCCATTATAGATCACATCTTGGCTCACAAATCAAGCCTCAGTAAATTTAAGAAAACTGAAATAATATCAAGCATTTTTTTCTTAGCACAACGCTATGAGATTAGAAATCAATTACAGGGAAATAAACATAAAGCACAAACACATGGAGGCTAAACAATGAATTACTAAATAACGAAGAGATCACTGAAGAAATCAAAGAGGAAATCAAAATATACTTACAGACAAATTACAATGAAAACACAATGATCCAAAACCTATGGGATGAAGCAAAAGAAGTTCTGAGAGGGAAGTTTATAGCAATACAAGCCTACCTCAAGAAACAAGAAAAATTTCAAATAAAAAATATAATCTTACACCTAAATAAACTAGAGAAAAAAGAAAAACCCAAATTTAGTAGAAGGAAAGAAATCATAAGCATCAGAGCAGAAATAAATGAAATAGAAACAAACAATACAATACCAAAGATCAATGAAACTAAAAGCTGGTTCTTTGAGAGGATTAAAAAAAATGATAAACAAGTAGCCAGACTCATCAAGAAAAAGAGGGAGAGGACTCAAATTAATAAAATTAGAAATGAAAAAGGAGTAGTTACAAGAGACAGCACAGAAATACAAAGCATCCTAAGAAACTACTACAAGCAACTCTATGCCAGTAAAATGGACAACCTGGAAGAAATGGACAAATGCTTAGAAAGGTATAAACTTCCAAGACTGAAACAGAAAGAAGGAGAGAATATGAACAGAGCAATCACAAGTAATGAAATTGAAAGTATGATTAAAAATCTTCCAACAAACAAAAATCCAGTACCAGATGGCTTCACAGGTGAATTCTATCAAATATTAAGAGAAGAGCTAATACCCATCCTTCTCAAACTCTTTAAAAAATTGCAGAAGAAGGAACACTCCAAAACTCATTCTATGAGGCCACCATCACCCTGATACCAAAACCAAACAAAGATACTACAAAAAAAAAAATTACGGACCAATATCACTGATGAATATAGATGCAAAAATCCTCAAAAAAAAATACTAGCAAACAAAATCAAACAATGCATTAAAAGTATCATACACCACGATCAAGTAGGATTTATGCCAGGGATGCAAGGATTCTTCAATATATGCAAATCAATCAATGTGATACACCATATTAACAATTTGAAGAATAAAACCATATGATCATCTGAATAGATGCAGAAAAAGCTTTTGACAAAATTCAACACCTGTTTACTATAAAAACTCTCCAGAAAGTGGTCATAGAGGGAACCTACCTCAACATAATAAGGACCATATATGACAAACCCACAGCAAACATCATTGTCAATGGTGAAAAACTGAAAACATTTCCTCTAAGATCAGGAACATGACAAGGATGTCCACTCTCACCATTATTACTCAACATAGCTTTGGAAGTCCTAGCCATGGCAATCAGAGAAGAAAAAGAAATAAAATGAATACAAATTGGAAAAGAAGAAGTAAAACTGTTACTGTTTGCAGATAACATGATACTCTACATAGAAATCCTAAACATGCCAC
The DNA here is from genome assembly GCF_949752795.1 of Hyperoodon ampullatus. Lineage (NCBI taxonomy): Eukaryota > Metazoa > Chordata > Mammalia > Artiodactyla > Ziphiidae > Hyperoodon > Hyperoodon ampullatus. The sequence continues at coordinate 59,146,340 of NC_136926.1, read as the reverse complement.
AAGAAAACTACTCAAGCTAATCAATGAATTGGGTAAAGTTGCAGGATACAATATTCATGCACAGAAATCTCTAGCATTCCTATACACTAATGGTCAAAAAACAAGAAATTAAGGAAACACTCCTATATACCATTGCAACAAAAATAATAAAATACCTGGGAATAAACCTACCTAGGGAGACAAAAACCTGTATGCAGAAAACTATAAGACACTGATGAAAGAAATTAAAAATGATACCAACAGATGGAGAGACATACCATGTTCTTGGATTGGAAGAATCAATATTGTGAAAATGAGTATACTACCCAAAGCAATCTACAGATTCAATGCAATCCCTATCAAATTACGAATGGCATTTTTTACAGAACTAGAACAAAATACCTTAAAATTTTTATGGGGACACTAAAGACCCCGAATAGCCAAAGCAGTCTTGAGGAAAAAAAATGGAGCTGGAGGAATCAGACTCCCTGACTTCAGACTATACTACAAAGCTACAGTAATCAAGACAGTATGGTACTGATACAAAAACAGAAATATAGATGAATGGAACAGGATAGAAAGCCAAGACATAAACCCATGCACCTATGGTCAACTAATTTATGACAAAGGAGGCAAGAATATACAATGGAGAAAAGACAGCCTCTTCAGTAAGTGGTGCTGGGAAAACTGGATAGCTACATGTAAAAGAATGAAATTAGAGCTCTCCCTCACACCATGCAAAAAAATAAACTCAAAATTCATTAGATCCCTAAATGTAAGACTGGACACTATAAAATTCTTAGAGGAAAACATAGGAAGAACACTCTTTGACATAAATCACAGCAAGATCTTTTTGATCCACCTCCTAGAGAAATGGAAATAAAAACAAAAATAAACAAATGGGACCTAATTAAACTTAACAGATTTTGCAAAGCAAAGGAAACAAAACGAAAAGACAACCCACACAATTGGAGAAAATATTTGCAAATGAATCAACGGACAAAGGATTAATCTCCAAAATATATACAAAGCTCATGCAGCTCAATATTAAAAAGAAAAATAAACAACCCAATCCAAAAATGGGAGGAAGACCTAAACAGACATTTCTCCAAAGAAGACATATAGATGGCTAAGAAGCACATGAAAAGCTACTCAACATCACTAATTATTAGAGAAATGCAAATCAAAACTACAATGAGGTATCACCTCACACCAGTTAGAATGGGCATCATCAAAAAATCTACAAACAAAGAGAAAAGGGAACCTTCTTGCACTGTTTGTGGGAATGGAAATTGATACAGCCACTATGGAGAACAGTATGGAGGTTATTAAAGAACTAAAAATAGAATTACCATATGACCAAGCAATTCCACTACTGGGCATATACCCATGGTTTTTGAGAAAACCATAATTCAAAAAGACACATGAACCCCAATGTTCATTGCGGCACTATTTACAGTAGCCAGGTCATGGAAGCAAGCTAAATGCCCATCGACAGAAAAATAGGTAAAGTGTGGTACATATATACAATGGAATATTATTCAGCCATAAAAAATGAAATTGGGTCATTTGTAGTGACGTGGATGGATCTAGAGACTGTCATGCAGAGTGAAGTAAGTCAGAAAGGGAAAAACAAATATCATATATTAATGCATATAGGTTGGACCTAGAAGAATGGTACAGATGAACCAGTCTGCAGGGCAGAAATTGAGACATGGATGTAGAGAACAAACATATGGGCACAAGTGGGGAAAGTGGAGGTGGGGTGGTGGTGGTGTGATGAATTGGGAGATTGGGATTGACATATATACACTAATATGTATAAAATGGGTAACTAATAAGAACCTGTTGTATATAAAAAAAAAAAAGAAAGGCAATTTTCTCAAACACAGTATGTTAAAGCATTCTTATTTTACCCCCAAATTTCTACTACATCTTCTGAAGTATAACATTGTCCATACAATTGTCAGTGTCTCTTCTGATCATCCTAGCACCAACATTATTCTGTTCTAATTACTGTGGAAAGATAGCATTATACTAAACCTTGAACTCGCTAGGGCAATTATTCTCTCTTTGGTTTTTGTTTGTTTTAAGATTTGCATGCTTGGGGCTTCCCTGGTGGCACAGTGGTTGAGAATCTGCCTGCCATTGCAGGGGACATGGGTTCGAGCCCTGGTGTGGGAAGATCCCACATGCTGCAGAGCAACTAGGCCCATGAGCCACAACTACTGAGCCTGCGCGTCTGGAACCTGTGCTCCACAACAAGAGAGGCCACAACACTGAGAGGCCCGTGCACCACGATGAAGAGTGGCCCCTGCTCACTGCCACTACAGAAAGCCCTCTCACAGTAACGAAGACCCAACACAGCCAAAAATAAATAAATAAGTAAATAAAAAATTTTTTAAAATTGCATGCTTGGACCTTTTCATGTGAATTTGAGGAACTGACACATTTTAAATAACCCAGGAACTATCATAATCATTATTTCTCTTGTAAGTTTTCAAAAATATATTGTAATTTTCTCTTTTAAATACTTATAGTGTTGTTGTATTTGTTCCTGAGTATATCAGGAATAGTAAACAGTTTATAGTTTATTTTGCTAACATGAATTTATTTTTTCTTATTTTATTTTTATAATTTTTATTAGTATGTGTAAAAAAATAGTAAAAATACAATTGATATTTGATAATGTATATTATATCCAAAAAATTTGCTGAGTTCTTCTACTAATTCTTTTATTCCTTCTCAAAAATCTTAGTATATTCTATATAGATAATCATAATGATATTTATAAATAACATATTTATTCCAACTGTGAAATGTCTTTTTAATCTTGATACTGCCTGGGCTTCCTGTATAATATTAAATTGTTGGGGTGATAATTCTTTCACACATTCTCGCTTTTTTATTGAAATTTAATTGCCTTAAAATATTATATTACTTTCAGGAGTACAACATAGTTCTTCAATATTTTTATGCATTACAGAATGACCAAGATGACAATCTAGTTAACATTTGTCACTATACAAAGTTATCACAATATTATTGGCTATACTCCCTGTGCTGTACATTACATCCTTGTGGTTCATTTATTTTATAACAGGACCTCTTAGTCTTCCTCACCTATTTCATTCATCACCCCAACCATCTCCACTTTGACAAAGGGAGATATATATATATATATAATCACAACTTTTTTATCCATTCATCTATGGACAGAGGTTGCTTCCATTTCTTGGCTATTATATATAATGCTGTAAAAAAAATTGGAATACATGCATTATTTATAATTAGAGTTTCTGTTTTCTTCAGGTAAACACTCAGAAGATAAATTACTAGATCATATGGCAGTTCTCTTTTTAGTTTTTGAGGAACATTCCATACTGTTTTCCATAGAGTCTGAACCAATTTACAATCCCACCAACAGCACTCAAAGATTCCCTTTGCTCCCCATCCTCACCAAAACTTCTTACTTTTATCTTTTTGATATAGCCATTCTGAAATGTATGATGTGGCATCTCATTGTGTGTGTGTGTGTGTGTGCATGCGTGTGTGTGTGTTTTAATTGGGGTATAGTTGCTTTATAATGTTGTGTTAATTTCTGCTCTACAGTGAAGTGAATCAGCTATATGTATACATATATCTCATCTGTTTTGGATTTCCTTCCCTTTTAGGTTACCACAGAGCATTAAATAGAGTTCCCTGTGCTATACAGCAGGTTCTCATTAATTATTGATTTTATACTTATTAGTGTATATATGTCAATCCCAGTTTCCCAATTCATCCCACCTCCTCTTTCCCCCCTTGGTGTTCATATGTTTGTCTTCTGCTTCTGTTTATTTCTGCCTTGCAAACAGTTTCATCTGTACCATTTTTCTAGATTCCACATATACGTGTTCATAAACAATATTTGTTTTTCTCTTTCTGACTTACTTCACTCTGTCTGACAGTCTCTAGGTCCATCCACGTCTCTACAAATGACTTAATTTCATTCCTTTTTATGGTTGTGTAATATTCCACTGTATATACCACATCTTCTTTATCCATCCGTCAATGGACATTTAGGGTGCTTCCATGACGTGGCTATTATAAATAGTGCTGCAATGAACATTGTGGTGTATGTGCCTTTTTGAATTATAGTTTTCTCAGTAGTGGGATTGCTAGGAAAAAAACTAAAAATAGAATTATCATTGTAGTTTTGATTTGCATTTCCCTGATGATTATTGATGCTGAGAATCTTTTCATGTGTCTGTTGGCCATCTGTATATCTTTCTTGGGAAAATGTCTATTCAGATCCTATGACTATTTTTTATCAAGTTGTTTTTTTGATGTTGAGTTGTATGAGTTCTTTGTATATTTTGGATATTAACCCCTTATCAGTTATATTGCTTGCAAAAATATTTACCCATTAGTAAGCTATACTTTTGTTTTGTCCATAATTTTCTTCACTGTGGAAAAGTTTTTAGTTTGATGTAGTATCATTTGTTTATTTTTGCTTTTGTTTTCCTTGTCTGAGGAGATAGATCCAAAAGAATATTGCTAAGACTGATGTCAAAATCATTCTGCCTATGTTTCCTTCTAGGAGTTTTATGGTTTCAGGTCCTACATTTAAGTTTTTAATACATTTTGGTTTTATTTTTGTATATGTTGTGAGACAGTAATTCAGTTTGATTCTTTTGCATGTAGCTGTCCAGTTTGCCCAATACCATTTATTGCAGAAGTTCTGTCCCCATTGTTTATTCTTGCCTCCTTTGTCATAGATTAATTGACCATAGATGTATGAGTTTATTTCTGAGCTCTCTACTCTGTTCCCTTGATCTATGTGTCTGTGTTTGTGCCAGTTCCATATTGTTTTGATTACTGTAGCTTTGTAGTATATCCTGAAAACAGGGAGCAAGTTACCTTCAGCTTTGTTCTTTTTTTTTTCTTAAGATTGTTTTGGCTATTCAGGGTCTTTTGTCTTTCCAATTAAGTTCTAGAATTATCTGTTCCAGCTCTGTGTAAAATGTCATTGGTATGTTGATAGAGATTGCACTGAATCTGTAAATTTCCCTGGGGAATATGGTCATTTTAACAATATTAATTCTGTCAGTCCATGAGCACCATATATTTTTTCAACTCTTTTTGTCGTCTTCAATTTCTTTCATCAATGTCTTGTAGTTTCCCAACTACAGGTCTTTTACTTCCTTTGTTAGATTTCTTCCCACGTACTTTATTCTTTTAGATGCAATTGTAAATAGTATAGCTTTCTTAATTTTACTTTCTAATAGTTTGTTGTCAGTGTATAGAAATACAACATATTTCTGTATATTAACTTTATATCCTGCAACTTTACTGAATGTATTTATTAGTTCTAATAGCTTTTTTGTTAGCGTCTTAAGAATTTGCTCCATATAGTATCATATCATCTGTAAACAGTGACAGTTTTACTTCTTCCTTTCCAATGGAATTCCTTTTATTTCTTTTTCATGTCTGATTGCTGTGTCTAGAACTTCCAATGATATGTAAAAAAAGTAGTGGGAATGGGCATCCTTGTGTTTTTCCTGATCTTTGAGGAAATGCTTTTAGCTTTTCATTGTTGAGCATGATGTTGGCCACATATGGCTTTTACTATGTTGAGGTATGTTCCTTTTGTAACCACTTTGTGGAGAGTTTTTATCATAAATGGATGTTGAATTTCATCTACAGCTTTTTCTGTATCTATTGAGATTTTTACTCTTCAATTTGTTAATGTGGTGTATCACGTTGATTGACTTACAGATACTGAGCTCTCTGATATCTATGACATAAATCCCACTTGATCATGGTGTATGAGTCTTTTCACATATTGTGTTGAATTTGGTTTAATAATATCTTGTTGAGTGTTTTTGTATCTATTTTCATCATTGATATTGGCCTGTAATTTCCTTTTTTGTGTTGTCTTTGACTGGATTTTGTATCAGGATGTTGTTGTCCTTGGAGAATCAGCTTGGAAGCATTCCTTTCTCTTCAGTTTTTTGGAATAATTTGAGAAGCATAGATGTTAACTCTTCTTTAAATGTTTGGTAGAATTCACCTGTGAAGGCTTGTGGTCTTGGATTTGTTTGTTGGGATGTATTTATTACTGGTTCAATTTCAATACTGGTAACCTGTCTGGTCGTATTTCCTATTTCTTCCTCTCAGTCTTGGAAGATTGTACATTTTAGGAATCTATCCATTTCTTGTGGGTTGTCAACTTATTGCTTATAGTAATATGATCCTTTGTAATTCCATGGTGTCAGTTGTAACTTCTCTTTCATTTCTGATTTTATTGATTTGGGGCCTCTCTCTTTTTCTTTTTCTTTTTTTTTTTATTTTTCATAATAAGTCTGTCTAAAGGTTTGTTAATTTTCTTTTTAATGTTGTCAAAGAACCAGCTCTTAGTTTCACTGATATTTCCTATTATTGTTTCAATCTCTTTGTCATTTATTTCTGCTCTGATCTTTATGATTTATTTCCTTATACAAACTTTGTTCTTCTTTTTCTAGTTCCTTTAGGTGTAAAGATTGGTTGTTTATTTGCAATTTTCCTTGTTTCTGGAGGTAAGCTTTTATTACTATAATCTTCCCTCTTAGAACTTCTTTAGCTGGTCCCATATACTTTGGAACATTGTGTTTTTGTTTTCATTTGTCTCCAGGTATTTTTTTTTAATTTCCTCTTTGATTTCTTCACTGATCCTCTAGTCGTTTAGTAGTGTACTGTTTAGCCTCCATGGGTTCTTTGCAAGTTTTTACTTTACTTGACTTGTAGTCTCATAGCAGTGTGTCAGAAAAGATGCTTGATATGATTTCAATCTTCTTAAATTTATTGAGATATTTTGTGGACTAGCATATAATTTAACCTGGAGAATGGTCCATGTACACTTGAAAAGAATTTTTATTCTGCTTCTTTTGGATGGAATGCTATCTCTCTCTCTCTCTCTCTCTCTCTCTCTGTATATATATACATATATATGTATATATATATATGTGTATATATATATATGTGTGTGTGTATATATATATATATATATATATATATATATATATATATATATATATTGCCCATCTGGTCTAATGTGTGATTTAAAGCCAATGTTTCCTTGTTTGCTAATTGATATTTTTGTCTGGATAATCTTCCCATTGATATAAGTAGGTTGTTAAAGTCCCCTACTGTTAAAATATTACCATCAATTTCTCCCTTATGTCTGTTAATACACCCTGTATGCGTTAGGTGCTCCTATGCTGAATGCATATATATTTACAAGTGTTATATCTTCTTGTTGGATTCCTCTGTTTATCATTATGAATGTCCTTCTCTTTCTCTTGTTATAGTCTTTGTTTTAAAGTCTATTTCATCTGATATAAGTATTGATACCCCAGCTTTCTTTTCATTTGCATTTGCATAAAATATCTTTTTCTATCCCATCACTTTCAGTCTGTGTGTGTCTTTAAATCTGAAGTAAGAAGTGTGTGGGCAGATGTATATGGGTCTTTTAAAAAATATTTATTCTGAGACTATATCTTTTGAGTGGAGAGTTTGATCCATTTACATTTAAAGTAATTATAGATAGGTATGTACTTATTGTCATTTTAATAATTATTTTCATTTTTTTGTAGTTCTTCTTTCTTTCTTCTTCTTTTTCTCCCTTCACTTGTGAATTAATGACTATGTTTAATGTTATGATTGAATTTCTTTCTCTTTTTTGTGTATGTGACAAGTATAGATTTTTGTTTATTTGAAGATTATATATAAAAATATATATGTGGATATATATACACACATATATATACACACACACATGATTATTTTAGGTTGAAGATCTCTTAAGTTCAAACACATTTTAACAACCTAGCATTTTTACTCCCCTCTCCCACATTTAATATTTCTGACATCATAATTTACATGTTTGGCTTTGTGTGCTTCTTAACCTCTTATTGTGGACAGAGATGATTTTTCTAATTTTGTACTTAATATTCCTCCTAGTTTTATAATTGGTTGATCTACTGCCTTACTGTATGTTTGTCTTTACCAATGAGATTGTTCCTTAGCCTTGGAGAAGTTACTTAATATCTCTATGAGTGTCAGTGCTTACCTCACTGAGTACTCATAAATACATATAAGAAAAGGTGGAGTCCTAACTCATACAAATATATAATGCACATTTGTCATACTTTTATTTAACTAATTCATGAGGGAACCAGCAAAGTGTTACAACTGATTCAAATGAGAATTAATAGTACCATGCATATAGTCAATAATGCATGCATTTTGCATTTCAGCATTGAAATGAATTTACAAAGATATGCCAAACAGGTAAATCCACAGTGCAATAACAAAATGCATTCCACAAGACACAAATCATGTTATTATATATTCAAGAATTATTTGCAGTAAATCAGTTTTCCACAAATTATGGAGTTGTAAAATAGCTCAAAGACAATATAGGACACAGAGACTCCATAGACTCAGATGGACCCAGAGGGTATGATACACAACCCCAGATCTTCAACTGAACGCATTCAATACTTTTTGTTCCATTAAAAAAAAAATCTATCAATTTTATTTATAAATTGTTGTGATAATATATATACATGTACATATATACATATATTTATAAACACACACAGAGAGACTGTTGTACAAGGAATAAAATTAAAACTTAATTTTAATTACAGTTCTTTGCTACTGTTACTGATATTATTTTACATACTGGTAAAGTTTATTTGCTCATACTTTATTTAGCATTTTTACAACCATATACTTAAGTAAATTGTGCTATAATTATTTATGGAATGCTTTGTCCATATATTTTTTAATCATACATATTCTAACCAAAGTTATGCAGTAGTTTTCCAATTGTGGATATTTGGAGGAACTTTTAGGGGACTTTGGCTAAATACATTACTTCTTTGGGAAAATTTTCTCTTTGGTCCTAGTACTAGAAATATTTTATTTTCACCAAGTAATCATTTAATTTCTATCCTAAAGACCTTGACTTATGTGGTTGATCTCCCTGTTTGAACTGCCTGTTAAAAAGTTAGAGCTGAATTTATAATCTACATCAAGCTTATGTTTAAGGCACTATGGAAGGAATTTGACTTCATGCATTTTACTCTTATCTTTTATTTGTTCCATTTTCTCCCTATAATTAATGCTTGTTTTGTCTTAATGAAATATATATATATATATGGAAATGACTTTGACCAACTTAAAAAAATTAAAAAAACCTGTAGTGACTCTTATTTTTCATTAAATTGAGAAACACAAGTTTAACTAAATCATCAAGTTATTGGACTAAACACAATTATGATTCAGTCAAAATTATAAAACTGATTATGTGTGCAAAATATAAAACTCCAGCAATTAGCAGAATTGATGAGAATGGTCCAATCCAATATTTTTTCTTTAGCCTAAAAGCAGAAGCTAGTTCAACTTTATATACATGATCCTCTGAACATGACTATCAGACACAAACATAACTTGTTAAAATTTTATAAATAAAGAAGTGATATTATGAGGTGTGTATTTTTCTTCTTTCTTACAATTTTTCTCCTTAATTTTTTCTCCCTGTAGTGAAAGAGAAAAAAGAAAACAAAGAGGATTTAAACAAGCTTTAGCAAGAGATTCGCCTAGGAGAAGAATTTGATATGAATATCATTATTAAAATCCCACTGCTTCAAATGGATTTTTACATTAATATATCTTCAGAGGTATAAAAATATCTGATTTATAATTTTACATTATTAGATCTGAAATGTCCATTATTATCTCCTCAACTTAATACTTAGACTAGCATATAATTTTATGCATCTTTGAGAAAAAAGCACACATCTTCATAATTCATTCCTTGTTTATGAGTATTCTTTGTTACAGTCTAGTTGACTTACTGTGTTATGACCTACCACTCATTTTTTTACTTTTAAATTGTGAATGCATGAAATTAAACCAAGAGAATTTATCAACCCAACTTTCACTTCCTTCAGTGTATGGCATTTGAAGTTAACAATGTGCTACATGTTGAAAGAGAAAGTTGAAAGTTCAAATCTTTCTAACAAAGTCCTAAACTTGTGAATCTAGAATCCATTAGTAGTAGCAAAGTTGATCTTTTTTTGTTGTTTATTTATCCATGTTTATTTTGATATTAATAAACAGGGAAATAATGGAAGATATATGAATATGAATGAAAATACTTCATCTGAAAAGAGGATAACTGATATGTAATTATGTTTTATATCTATAGAATCTTGTGAGATAATCTTAAGATTGAACACATGCTTGTTTACCAAACTCCTTAATACTAGAATGGAAAAAGGGTAGATGTAGGTAAAGAAAAACTTTAATCCCAGCTCTGTCTCTTGCTTACTTTGTGAATTTGGCTCTATAAATTCCTTCAGTTTCCTTATCAATTTAATATGAGTATCTACCTCAAACATTTGCTGTGAACATTAAATAAGATGATGGATGTAAAGACTACTGATATAGTTTCAGTACATAATAGACAGTGAATAAATTTTACCTTCTGTGTTTACTATTATTTTTATTCTAATCCACTTTTCTTTTTATAATTAGGAAACAAGTATATAGTGGTAAGTTGCCAGCCTGATGCATAAGCATATTAAGCAGAAATCAGAAGTAGAAGCATGATCGCTTGACTCTACTACACTGGTATTTCCACCAAAATATGGCTTTTATATTAGCAATTATTTAATTACCTAATATTGCTCCTGCATGTTTCACCAAAGTGCCTTGCACAAAATATGTATTTGATAAATGCCTGTGGAACTTAAACACATGGATATAACCAGTTCATTTTCCCCTCACTGACTCTTTAGCCAAGCTGTGTAAGGGTAAAACCTAAATATTAGTCAAGGATTAGTTATTTGCCATATCCATCTTCATAATTTTTAAGCAAATGTGTTGGACATTTTCTGATAATTGTCCCAACAGTTCTAGTTGGCTGGCTCTGCACTTTTATTTTTGGGAGTGCTCATGAAGCTTTTTTCTAACTAAAGCTCTAAGTGGATATTTTTCATTCTTAATTTGTCATAAAGTAGGCTTCACAGTTGTCTGATTTGAGATTACCAATACATCTGGCCTATCAGGACTTCCACAGGGTCTAGATGTCACATTGTTGCTAGCCCAATGTTGATTTATTTGCCACAGATGGCTTTTCACCATAACCTTCAATGGCACAGTATCAATAGTGGGAATCAGTCAGCTTCTTTCTTGTGTTTGAACTGTGCTTACAAGGGTTTATTTACACCTGCCTTGCAAGCTTTACTATAGTTGTTATTCTGTTTGGATACTGGCCAATGTTTTGCATCATGGATTTCATGTGGATACATTTTAAGCTTTGAATTTCCAATTATTCTTTTAAAATTGCTGCATACGCCCTTATATTTGCATAGTATTTTATGCATTTTAGTATGGCCTCAAAGGTATGGTGTCATTGTATCCTTAAAAATGTATAATAAGAATATTATTAGAAACATCTTTAGCAGAGAGACAGACACATAGTTTCAGGAAGTTTCTGTATATCACAAGGTCATTAGAGACGAGCTGGAAGTAACTTCCTGGTCTTCTGCCACCCCACCAGTACACTAGACTAGGGTATCGTGCTCTGTTGTCTTTATTAATGTACTACAGATCATTGAAACCAAGTACTACAGATGAAAGAGACTGGAATATTAGATATAAGAAAACTTGAGACAGTTCCTTTTCAAATTGTCACCCTCATCTCTCTCCATAAACATGCACACAAGTTTTGTTTAGAATGAGTGAAGTTATCAAACAACTTCAGAGCCTAAATTTTGGATATAGAGTTTTGCACATGATTGGCCATTGAGCTAGTTATAATTAGTACCATTTATAGAACATTACTCATACGTATGGAAGCTTTGAATGGAATAAGAAACAGTTCTTAGTTCTGGACAATTTACTCCTTAGTTAGAGATAAAACAGTTTCAAACACAAATGCAACCATGAAATAAAAATACTCTAACAAGTAAATAATATACTTTACAACTTATGTACATACATATTTGGGATTGGCCAGTTGCTCAGACCTCCAAACACTCCACATGCTCTCTCCTCTGTATTCATACTTCTTCCCTACCTAACTCAATTCCTACTGAATTCTTGTTCAGGCAATCTTTTCTGACCTCCTTGATTAGACCAACAACTCCCAACCCCCATCTTAAGTTTCTATATTTTCAACAGCCTCCGTTAACATAGCTTCTATTTTACATTTATTTGTGTAGTTAATTAATGACTTCTTCTTGCATTTGATTCTAAGTTCTCTCCTTTTTGTATGCTCTTGTAATACAGTGCCTTGCACAGTGTTGTACACAAAATATGTAATCAGTAAGTATTTGTTGAATTACTTTATGAATCTTCCCTGCCTAATTAAGGTTTTATGGTAGGACAAGTTGTCAAGAAGTACTGAATGCACTCCAAAGTTAGCTGTCAAGTAAGGTTTGGTAACTTTGGCACTATTGACATTTTAGGCTAGATCATTCTTTTCTGTGCTGTGTTGTACATTGTAGGATGTTTAGCATCATATCTGGCCTCTAGTCACTAGATGTTAATATCATTTCCTCCTGTTCCCTACCCCCACCTCCAAGTCTTAACAACCATAAATGTCTCCAGACATTGCCAAATGTCCCCTGGGTGCAAAATTATTCTTGATTGACAATCTTTGCTTTAAAGAAATAATTACAGTCTTATTTCTCATATTTTCACAGCATGAATTGTCTATATCAAATCAAAGCTAACCTATTTACAGTCAGATAAATCCACCGTGAACCATCCCTATGCCATTGTTTGAGGTAGTATTTTTGTTATTCCTTCTTTAAATTTCCTCATTCTACTTAATTTCCTCAAATCTTATTCATACTATAGAGCCTGATTCTGATCCTCAGCAGTCAGATGAGGCTTTCTCTATTAGTCAGGGTCTTAGCAGGAAACAGAGGACATCTCAAATAAGGATAAAAGAAATATATACAGAAGTAGTCAGAGTGTAGGCAAGAAAAAAAGGGGGATAATGAAGTATCCCACAGTTGTTAAGATTCTAAGACCTGACAGGATAGAGAAATGGAATTGTTAACAAAACCTAGGAAGAAAGAGTCACCTTGATAGGTTCTGTGACTTTCAGTAGAGGGTCCAAGGCAAACCAAGGTGACCTCTTAGGGAAGAAGTCAGAGAAACAAGCACTCTGATGTCACTCTTCTTCACATGAATCCCTTCCATAGTTTCCCATTGACTGAACCATACAGAAAATTATAGAATAAGAAAAACTGTTAATATAGTGTCTATGGTTCAAAGTATTGGGGTAGAGATCAGAGTGGAGAAGGATAGAAATTGAAGCTGCTAAAACAAAATGAATTCAGCCCACTTTTTCTCCCTACCTTTGTAAACAAAACAGAATGGCCCTGTTATTAATGTAAACATATAATTTACATTATCATTGTGAAATTAACTTCTATGGCAGACAATAGTTCTTCCTTAATTGACTTACTTGTTTTTTAAAACAAATCCTTGTTTACCTGCTAGCTAGCACACCAATTACAGTGAATCTGAAAGTCTTTAAAAGCAGGGACTATGTTTTAATTATAGTATATTCTCTTGGACATATGTGGTTACTAGAGACAAGTTTTTAAACTATTTATAATTTTTTGTTACTGTTTAAATTAATTTTGATTTCCAGGTGGAAAAAGCAAAAAGTACAAGGATTTCATGCTTGTGCTCTCTTCTGATCTTGAAACCGTTTCTTTAAGCAAAGTGTACTTTCCTTCTTCTCACATTTTATTTATACTTCAACCCCCTGTAATTAACCTACCACCTTCTTCATGGCGTTGAATTTGGTTTGATATAGGTTTATATCAGTAGAGAAGTTCTTTAATTTTTTTGTCACGACATCTTGCATTGCTTGATAATAATGACAACTCCTTTCCCTAAACTCTATCTTTAATCAGTTTCTACAAACAATGAATCTTTTATACTCTTCCTAATTCTCTGACCATTCCTTCTTTTCTACGTTGTCCTGTCTTCTCAATGAACCTTATTAATGGAAATGTTCTCTAGATTCATTTCTCTTTTGCCATAAATAGTCTTCCTAGGCAATATTGTATATTTTTATTTATTTAACTCCTACCTACATGCTCATAATTCTTCAATCTGTATTGCCAATACATGGTCATGGGATGCTGCAGAAGCCCTCAAATTAAACTTTTTTTTTTTCAAAATTAAGCTGACTGTCTCTTCTTTCCCAAAGTAACATTTTCTCCTGGTTTCTTTGTGTCAAATGAGAACAGCACTACCTCAGAATCATCAAAAACCAAAGATCTCAGAATAATTTTCTAAACCAATACTCTAGCCAGTTCACCTTTCTAATTCTCCACAGATAGTCATTTATAAATCCACTGTAGTTTATCTTCTAAGTAACTCTCAAATCTGTTTGCTATATCTCATCCTTCTTGTAATGTGCTATATATGAAACCCTGGACATCTTTGCATTACTTATTGTCAGAACCTCCTATATTTTGTGTACCATAAGGGAGAACTGGCTGAAATCTGTCCTGTCCTTCTATGGCCATGAATTAGAAGTGGTTCTCAGAGGTCAACAGTACTAATAAGTTAGTCCAAAAAGAAAGAAAATATCAAATAGCTCCAAGTTAGATCATTAAAAAGCCAGTAGCTAGAGAGACATAATACAAAGTCAAAAGAGAAAAGAGCAAGGTAATAAACCAGAGAGCTGAGAGTCAAGAATAAGAGGGGGATATGTAAAATGAGAGGTAAATGATTAGTAGGATTAATATTAAAAATAGTTAACAGTGCATATAATTTTGCCACCCACTCACCAAAAATATACTGTCCATAGACTTAGAGAAGTAAGAACAATATCCCCAGAAGATTTTGGTAGAGGGTCCAAGGAGGGACAAATATGAGTGGAATGGCAAGTGAAAAGCTCTTGTGGGGCTTAAGGTAGTGAGTTTTCCCCTCCAGTATGGAATGAATATAATTCAATTGTAATTTGCCTATGTCAGCCCTGGGAGAAACTGAAGGAAAAAAAATGGGTAAAATATCAATGGAGTGACCGCACCCACAGTGAACTCCCAGGTCCCTGCATATACTGTGCTTAATAAAAACTATATGGTTGAGATGAACTATAACTTGCTAGTTAATGTCTGTTTCATACTAGTATCCTCTCCCATTTAGTCTCAATATTACCACTTCTGATCTTTTGAAATAGATATGTTAATCATGACACTATCACATGAACCTTCTAGAGCTATCTAGCTTCTTGGTATGTGTACAAAACTCTTGATGATTTTGCTGTCAATAATCTCAGGTGTGTAATCTTTCATTTTTTCTCAACTTGCACCTTACAGTTGGTTAACCCTACACAGCCTTGAATTCTATAAGCATACAAAGCTTTTTCATTCTTTTGCTCTTTTTGTTATGCTATTCCTGCTTCCTGGAACAGCTCAAAAATGCCGACATGGAAAACTCTGACTTGTCCTTCAAGAAGCTAAAGTTTCATCTAATCCTAACGAGGCTGCTCTGACTCCTGGATACTTCATTCTTGAAAGAATTTCTGTCCCCTCTTTTTCTTGAATAAAAATGCATAAATGAATGAATGAATTTATGCCCCATCATGCATTTTTCTGTAAAAATCTTCAGAATTTACCATTATGTTAAACTGCCTTATTTCCATGTCCTACATTTAAACATTCAGTTGCTGTTCAAGGTCAGGGTCATGATCATATATATTCATCTTAAAATCTCTAACAATGTGTACACTGTCTGTTGGGGAAAGAGAAAATTTTCTCTACCTTTATAGGTTCTTCTGGCTACTCTGAGAATTAAATTGACATGAGACAGATTATTACGAGAAAATCAAACAAAAATGTAATAATGTGTACATGGGAGAGACCCAGAAAAACTGAGTAATTTGCCAAAATGGCTTAAGAGTTCATCTTAAATACCATCTTCATCTAAAGACAAAAGAAGTTGAAGGTAGGGTTTTGGGACTCCAAATGGGAAGTATGCAATTCACATGGAGATGAAAAGACAAATATTTGGTAAACAAATGTTTGCTGGGCCATACAGAGACAATGAGACAGAGAGTGAACTCTGATCTCTAGGACCTGTTGAGTTGCCCCCACCACACCTAGATCATATTCTTTGCTGATAGGCCCTTTTTCTAAATTAATTAAGCAGGTAAGGGGAAAGTAAAAGGAAAGCTTCCAGAATCTTCTGTTTATTAAAATAATCAGTCTAAATTCGTCCTCATATCAAAAAAAAAAAAACACATTTTTGGAGGAGGAGCTTCAAAATGGTGGAAGAGTAAGATGTGGAGATCACCGTCCTCCCCACAGATACATCAGAAATACATCTACATGTGGAACAACTGCTACAGAACACCTACTGAATGCTGGCAGAAGACCTCAGACTTTTCAAAAGGCAAGAAACTCCCCCACATACCTGAATAGGGCAAAAGAAAAAAGAAAATACAGAGACAAAAGAATACAGACAGGACCCACACTAATGGGAGGGACCTGTGAAGGAGGAAAGGTTTCCACACACTAGGAAGGCCCTTCCCAGATGGAGACAGTGGGGGAAGGGGGAAGCTTCAGAGCAACAGAGGAGAGCACAGCAACTGGGGTGAAGAGGGCAAAGTGGACAGATTCTCACACAGAGGATTGGTGATGACCAGCACTCACCAGCCTGAGAGGTCGTCTGCTCACCTGCTGGTTCGGGTAGGGGCTGAGAACTGAGGCTCAGCCTTCGGTCGGATCCCAGGGAGAGGACTGGCGTAGGCTGCATGAACACAGCCTGAAGGGACTAGTGCACCACAGCTGGCCGGGAGGGAGTCCAGGGAAGTCTGGAGCTGCCGAACAGGCAAGAGACTTTTTCTTGCCTCTTTGTTTCCTGGTGCATAAGGAGAGGGGGTTAAGAGTGCCGCTTAAAAGAACTCTAGAGACGGACATGAGCCGTGGTTATCAGCACAGACCCCAGAGGTGGGCATGAAACTCTAAGGCTGAAGCTGTAGCCACCAAGAAGCCTGTGTGCAAACACAGGTCACTATCCACACCTCTCCTCCTGGGAGCCTGTGCAGCCTGCCACTGCCAGGGTCCCGTGATCCAGGGACAACTTCCCAAGGAGAACGCACGTCATGCCTCAGGCTGGTGCAACATCACACTGGCCTCTGCTGCTACAGGCTTGCCCTGCATCTGTACCACTCCCTCCCCTCAGCCTGCATGAGCCAGAGCCCCCGAATCAGCTGCTCCTTTAACCATATCCTGTCTGAGCGAAGAACAGATACTCTCAGGTGACCTACAGGCAGAGTTGGGGCCAAATCCAAAATTGAACACTGGGAGCTGTGCAAACAAAGAAGAGAAAGGTGAAATTTCTCCCAGAAGCAACAGGAGCAGTGGATTAAATCTCCACAATCGACTTGATGTACCCTGCATCTGTGGAATACCTGAATAGAAAATGAATCATCCTAAATTGGGGAAGTGGACTTTGGAAGCAACTATATATATATTTTTTTCTTTTTTTTCTTTTCGTGAGTGTGTATGTGTATGTTTCTGTGTGTAATTTTGTCTGTATAGCTTTGCTTTTATCATTTGTCCTAGGGTTCTGTCTGTCTGTTTTTTTGGGCTTTTTAATTACTTAAAAATCTTTTTTTCCTTAATAATTATTTTTTATTGTAATTATTTATTTTATTTTACTCTATTTTATTTTATCTTCTTTATCTCTTTCTTTCTTTTCTCCCTTTTATTCTGAACTGTGTGGAGAACAGTCTCTTGGTGCTCCAGCCAGGTGTCAGGACTGTGTCACTGCGGTGGGAGAGCCAAGTTCAGTACATTGGTCCACAAGAGACCTCCCAGCTCCACGTAATATCAAATAGCAAACATCACCCAGATATCTCCATCTCAATGCCAAAACCCAGCTCCACTCAATGAACAGCAAGTTACAGTTCAGGACACCCTATGCCAAACAACTAGCAAGACAGGAACACAACCTCATACATTAGCACAGAGGCTGCCTAAAATCATAATAAGGCCACAGACACCCCAAAACACACCACTAGATGTGGACCTGCCCACCAGAAAGACAAGATCCAGCCTCATCCACCAAAACACAGTCACAAGTCCCCTCCACCAGGAAGCCTACACAACCCACTGAAACATACTCAAACACTGGGGACAGAGACCAAAAACAATGGAAACTATGAAACTGCAGACTGCATAAAGGAGACGCCAAACACAGTAAGTTAAGCAAAATGAGAAGACAGAGAAACACACAGCAGATGAATGACCAAGGCAAAAACACACCAGACCTAACTAATAAAGAGGAAATAGGTAGTCTACCTGAAAAAGAATTCAGAATAATGACAGTAAAGATGATCCAAAATCTTGGAAATAGAATGGAGAAACTACAAGAAACGTTTAACAAGGACCTAAAAGAACTAAAGAGCAAACAAACAGTGATGAACAACACAATAAATGAAATTTAAAATTCTCTAGAAGGGATCAATAGCAGAATAACTGAGGCAGAAGAATGGATAACTGACATGGAAGATAAAATAGGTGGAAATAACTACTGCAGAGCAGAATAAAGTAAAAAGAATGAAAATAATTGAGGACAGTCTCAGAGACATCTGGGACAACATTAAACACACCATAATTCAAATAAAAGGGGTCCCAGAAAAAGAAGGGAAAAAGAAAGGGATGACAAAATATTTGAAGAGATTATAGCTGAAAACTTCCCTAATAACAGGAAAGGAAATAGTTAATCAAGCCCAGGAAGCACAGAGTGTCCCATATAGGATAAATCCAAGGAGAAACACTCCACAACATATATTAATAAAACTATAAAAAATTAAATACAAAGAAAAACTATTAAAAGCAGCAAGGGAAAACAACAAGTAACATATAAGGGAATTCCCATAAGGTAAACAACAGAACTTTCAGCAGAAACTCTGCAAGCCAGAAGGAAGTGGCAAGACCTATTTAAAGTGATGAAGGAGAAAAACCTACAAGCAATATTACTCTACCCAGCGAGGATCTCATTCAGATTTGATGGAGAAATTAAAAGCATTACATAAAAGCAAAAGCTAAGAGAATTCAGCACCACCAAACCAGCTTTACAACAAATGCTAAAGGAAATTCTCTAGGCAGGAAACACAAAGGAAGGAAAAGACCTACAATAATAAACCCCAAACAATTAAGAAAATGGTAATAGGAACATACATGTTGATAATTACCTTAAATGTAATTGGATTAAATGCTCCAACCAAAAGACATAGACTGGCTGAATAGATACAAAAGCAAGACGTGTATATATGCTGTCTACAAGAGACCCACTTCAGACCTAGGTACACATACAGACTGACAATGAGGGGATGGAAAAAGATATTCCATGCAAATGGAAATGAAAAGAAAGAAGGAGTAGCAATTCTCATATCAGACAAAATAGACTTTAAAACAAAGACTATTACAAGAGAAACAGAGGACGCTACATAATGATCAAGGGATCAATCCAAGAAGAAGATATAACAATTGTAGATATTTATCCATCCAACATAGGAGCACCTCAATACATAAGGAAAATACTAACTGCCATAAAAGGAGAAATCGACAGAAACAGAATCATAGTAGGGGATTTAACACCCCATTTCCACCAAAGGACAGATCACCCAAAATGAAAATAAGTAAGGAAACACAGGCTTTAAATGATATATTAAACAAGATGGACTTAATTGATATTTATAGGCCCTTCCATCCAAAAAAAAAAAAATACACATTCTTCTCAAGTGCTCATGGAACATTCTCCAGGATAGATCATATCTTGGGTCAAAAATCAAGCCTTGGTAAATGTAAGATAAATGAAATCATATCAAGTATCTTTTGGACCACAATGCAATGAGACTAGATATCAATTACAGGGAAAAATCTGTAAGGAATACAAACAGATGGAAGCTAAACAACACGCTACTTAATAACCAAGAGACCACTGAAGAAATCAAAGAGGAAATGAAAAAATACATAGAAACAAATGACAATGAAAACACTATGACCCAAAACCTATGGGGTTCAGCAAAAGCAGTTCTAAGATGGAAGTTTATAGCTCTACAAGCCTACCTTAAGAAACAGGAAACATCTCAAATAAACAACCTAAACTTACACCTAAAGTAATTAGAGAAAGAAGAACAAAATAATCCCAAAGTTAGCAGAAGGAAAGAAACCATAAAGATGAGATCAGAAATACATGAAAAAGCAATGAAGAAAGCAATACCAAAGATCAATAAAACTAAAAGCTGGTACTTTGAGAAGATTAAAAAAAATGATAAACCATTAGGTAGACTCCTCAAGAAAAAAAGGGAGAAGACTCAAATCAATAGAATTAGAAATGAAAAAGGAGAAGTAACAACTGACACTGCAGAAATACAAAGGATCATGTGAGATTACTACAAGCAACACTATGCCAATAAAATGGACAACCTGGAAGAAATGGACAAATTCTTAGAAATGCACCACCTTTCGAGACAGAACCAGGAAGAAATAGAAATATGAACAGACCAATCACAAGCAAATAGAAATATGAACAGACAAACCACAAGCACTGAAATTGAAACTGTGATTAAAAATCTTCCAACACACAACAGCCCAGGACCAGATGGCTTCACAGGCAAATTCTTTCAAACATTTAGAGAAGAGCTGACACCTCTCCTTCTCAAACTCTTCCAAAATATAGCTGATGGAGGAGCACACTTAAACTCATTCTATGAAGCCACCATCACTCTGATACCAAAACCAGACAAACATGTCACAAATAAAGAAAACTAAGGCCAATATCACTGATGAACATAGATGCAAAAATCTTCAACAAAATACTAGCAAACAGAATCCAACAACACATTAAAAAGATCATACACCATGATCAAGTGGGGTTTATCCCAGGAATGCAAGGATCCCTCAATATATGCAAATCAAACAATGTGATACACCATATTAACAAATTGAAGGAGAAAAACCATATGATCATCTCAATAGATGCAGAGAAAGCTTTTGATAAAATTCAACACTGATTTATCATAAAAACCCTCCAGGAAGTAGGCATACAGGGAAATTTCCTCAACATGATAAAGGCCATATATGACAAATCCACAGCCAACATCATCTTCAATGGTGAAAAACTGAAGCCATTTCCGCTAAGATCAGAAAAAAGGAAAGGTTGCCCATTCTCACCACTATTATTCAATATAGTTTTGGAAGTTTTAGCCACCACAATCAGAGAAGAAAAAGAAATAAAAGGAATCTAATTTGGAAAAAAGTAAAGCTGTCACGGTTTGAAGATGACATGATACTATACATAGAGAATCCTAAAGATGCTACCAAAAAACTACTAGAGATAATCAATGAATTTGCTAAAGTAGCAGGTTACAAAATTAATGCACAGAAATCTCTTTCATTCCTATACATTAATGATGAAAAATCTGAAAGTGAAATCAAGGAAACACTCCCATTTCCCATTGCAACAAAAAGAATAAAATATATGGGAATAAATCTAGCTAAGGAGACAAAAGAACTTTATGCAGAAAACTATAAGACATTGATGAAAGAAATTAAAGATGATACAAATAGATGGAAAGATATACCATGTTCTTGGATTGGAAGAATCAACACTGTGAAAATGACTCTACTACCCAAAGCAATCTACAGATTCAATGCAATCCCTGTCAAACTACCACTGGCATTTTTCACAGACTAGGACAAAACATTTCAAAATTTGTATGGAAACACAAAAGACCCCGAATAGCCAAAGCAAACTTGAGAAAGAAAAATGGAGCTGGAGGAATCAGGCTCCCCGATTTCAGCCTATACTACAAAGCTACAGCAATCAATACAATATGGTACTGGCACAAAAACAGAAATATAGATCAATGGAATGGGATAGAAAACCCAGAGGTAAACCCACATACCTATGGTCACTTTATCTTTGAAAAAAGAGGAAAGAATATACAGTGGAGAAAAGACAGCCTCTTCAATATGTGGTGTTGGGAAAACTGCACAACTACATGTAAAAGAATGAAATTAGAACACTCCCTAATACCATACACAAAAATGAACTCAGAATGGATTAGCGACCTAAATGTAAGGCCAGACACCATCAATCTCTTAGAGGAAAACATAGGCAGAACAGTCTATGACATAAATCACAGCAAGATCCTTTTTGACCCACCTCCTAGAGAAATGTAAATAAAAACAAAAATAAACAAATGAGACCTAATGAAACTTAATAGCTTTTGCACAGTAAAGGAAACCATAAACAAGACGAAAAGACAGCCCTCAGAATGGGAGAAAATATTTGCAAGTGAAGTAACTGACAAAGGATTAATCTCCAAAACATACAAGCAACTCATGCAGCTCAATATCAAAAAAAACAAGCAACACAATCCAAAAATGAGCAGAAGTCCTAAATACACATTTCTCCAAAGAAGATACACAGATTGCCAACAAACACATGAAAGTATGCTCAACATCATTAATCATTAGAGAAATGCAAGTCAAAACTACAATGAGATATCATCTCACACCAGTCAGAATGGCCATCATCAAAAAATCTACAAACAATAAATGCTGGAGAGGGTGTGGAGAAAGGGAACACTCTTGCACTGTTGGTGGGAATGTAAGTTGATACAGCCACTATGGAGAACAGTATGGAGGTTCCTTAAAAAACTACAAATAGAACTACCATATGACCCAGCAATCCCACTACTGGGCATATACCCTGAGAAAATCATAATTCAAAAAGAGTCATGTAACAAAATATTCATTGCAGCTCTATTTACAATAGCCAGGACATGGAAGCAAGCTTAGTGTCCATCAATAGATGAATGGATAAAGAGGATGTGGCACATATATACAATGGAATACTACTCAGCCATAAAGGGAACAAAGCTGAGTTATTTGTAGTGAGGTGAATGCACCTAGAGACTGCCATACAGAGTGAAGTAAATCAGAAAGAGAAAAACAGACATCGTATTCTAGCACATATATATGGAATCTAAGAAAAGAAAAAAGAAATGGTCAGAAGATCCTAGGAGCAAGACGGGAATAAAGAGGCAGACCTACTAGAGAATGGACTTGTGGATACGGGGAGGGGGAAGGATAAGCTGGGACAAAGTGAGAGAGTGGCATGGACATATATACACTACCAAATGTAAAATACATAGCTAGTGTGAAGAAGCTGCATGGCACAGGGAGATCAGCTTGGTGCTTTGTGACCACCTAGAGGGGTGGGATAGGGAGGGTGGGAGGGAGGGAGATGCAAGAGGGAAGAGATATGGGGACATATGTATACATACAACTGATTCACTTTGTTATAAAGCAGAAACTAACACACCATTTTAAAGCAATTATACTCTAATAAAGATGTTAAAAAAACACACACACACTCATTTTGGGATGGCAAATTTTACCCCCCTACATGTCTGGCACTTAAAAGTTAGTGAACAAATGAGTGAATATCTGTTTATCAAGCTGAACTAAAGCTGAATGCCAGTGGTGAAATTAAAATGTAATTGACAGGTTAATTAGACATTTCTCCAAAGGAAACATACATTGGTCAAAAGGTACATGAAAATATGCTCATCATCACTAATTATTAGAGAAATGCAGATCAAAACTAAAATGAGGTACCACCTTACACCAATCAGAATGGCCATCATTAAAATGTCTACAAATAATAAATGCTTTAGAGGTTGTGGAGGAATGGGAACCTTCTTACACTGTTGGTAAGAATGTAAATTGGTGCAGCCACTATGGAAAACAGTATGGAGGTTCCTCAAAAAAACTAAAAGTAGAGTTGCCATAAGATCCAGCAACCCCACTTTTGGGCATATGGCCAGACAAAACTGTAATTCCAAAAGATATATGCACCCCAATGTTCATACCAGCACTATTTACAATAACCCATACATGGAAACAACCTAAATGCCCATTGATAGATAAATGAAGAAAGAAGATGTGGTATATATACACAATGGAATATTACTCAGCCACAAAAAAGAATGAAATAATGTCATTTGCAGCAACATGGATGAATCTAGAGATTCTCATACTAAGTGAAGTAAGTCAGAAAGAAAAAGACAAATACCATATGATATCACTTATATGTGGAATCTAAAATATAACACAAATTAACATATCTATGAAACAGAAAGACATAGACATAGAGACATAGACATAGAGAACAGACTTGCAGTTGCCAGGGGGCTGGATGAGGAAGGAAGGATTGAGATTAGCAGATGCAAATTATTATATATAGGATGGATAAACAACAAGTTTCTACAGTATAGCACAGAGAACTACATTCAATATCCTGTGATTTAACCATAATGGAAAAGAATATGAAAAAGTATATATATGTATAACTGACTTTGCTGTACAGTAGAAATTAACATAGCATTGTAAATCAACTACACTTCAGTAAAAATGTAATTGAATACTCATGTTGGAATTACATAGAACACAAACAGTTTCACTACGTTGTTCAAGTAACTTTGTTAAAAAAAAAATAGTGGCCCAAATAGTCATTTGATATTTGTGTTTGTCTGTTTGGACATTTTTATTTATATTTTTGTACCCATTGCTCTCTGGTTTTTTTGTTGATGTTTTTACTGAATTCTCTGTTGACTTGAATAAGTTGAACAGATAGATGAAATTGGGCAACAAATTCAGGCCTCTCAGTTGTATATATTAAGTCATTGTTTTCCTATATAATGTAAAATAGGAACTTCACCTTTTAACACATACGGATAACATAAACAGAATGAATTAATTTATATTTGCAGAGTACAGTGAGCTATGCATAAAGATATGTTTTATTTAAATATAGAAAACATATAATAAAAGCCCACTGTGCTGAGAATACATTATAAAAGACAGATAGGCTTACTTTAGAAGAAGAAAAACAAGAAAACCATACTTAAAGTAATAAGAATTTAACACAATATTCTTGGAAATAAACAGTTTATGAATTGCAATCTTTCCTATGTTTGACCTATCGCTTACATGGTATTCCAAATCTCTGGTGATTTTAATGAAATGGAATTAGGGGTTTTGCATCAAGTGTTAAAATACAAATTCAGGGATTGCAGCATTTACATTGTTGTTCCATAATCTTATTAATTGGTGAATACAAATTTGGTAACTCCCATGGTTTGGATGCTACCAGTTCCTATTCAGCTATATCATTTCATCATATAATGCAGAAAGAGAAATATTTGTTTGAGATAAGAATATCTCACTTCTGATCACAAGCCAAGCTTCTTATCACCTCTGTCTTCCTTCATAATTTGTTTTTTCTGAACAAATGATTTTTCTGATCTAAGAATTTATATAGTATTGATGTGATGCTCTGTCTTTTCTCAATTCTATACATTATTTTCATCACTTTTTAAAATAAATTTTATTTATTTTTGGCTGGGTTTGTTTTCATTGCTGCTCATAGGCTTTCTCTAGTTGCGGTGAGTGAGGGCTACTCTTCATTGTGGTGTGCAGGCTTCTCACTGTGGTGGTTTCTCTTGTTGCAGAGCATGGGCTCTAGGTGCACAGGCTTCAGTAGTTGTGACATGCAGGCTCAGTAGTTGTGGCTCATGGGCTTTAGAGCTCAGGCTCAGTAGTTGTGGCCCATGGGGTTTGTTGCTCTGTGGCATGTGGGATCTTCCCAGACCAGGGATCGAACCCGTGTCTCCTTCATTGGCAGGCAGATTCTTAACAACTGCACCACCAGGGAGTCCAATTTTTATCACATTTAACACTTAAAATAGAAATGAGAAGTGAGAACTTTTTATAAAATTCATTCATTCATTCATTCATTTTTAGCTGCATTGGGTCTTCGTTGCTGTGCATGGGCTTTTCTTTAGTTGTGGCAAGCAGGGGCTACACTTCTTTGCAGCACATGGGCTTCTCATTGCGGTGGCTTCTCTCGTTGTGGAGCATGGGCTCTAAAGCACAGGCTCAGTAGTTGTGGCACACATGCTTAGTTGCTCTGTGGCATGTGGGATCTTCCCAGATGAGGGCTCAAACCCATGTCTTCTGCATTGGCAGGTGGGTTCTTAACCACTGTGCCACCAGGAAAACCCTAAGTGAGAACATTTTTAAAGACAATATTATAAGCCTTTTTGTGATTGCTATATCTTCTTTTTCTTTCCCTTTTTTTTTTTTTTTTTTGAGGTACGCGGGCCTCTCACTGCTGTGGCCTCTCCCGTGCATTGACGAGCACAGGCTCTGGATGCACAGGCTCAGCGGCCATGGCTCACGGGGCCAGCCGCTCGGTGGCATGTGGGATCCTCCCGCACTGGGGCATGAACCCGTGTCCCCTGCATTGGCAGGTGGACTCTCAACTACTGCACCACCAGGGAAGCCCTGCTATATATTTTATGACTTGAATTTTTTTCTTCTTTCCAATTCCTCCCACATAGAACCACCTTAATTGTTGATTTAATGCACTATCTTTATTACATCATGGTTTTGCTTATCACATTGCTCTGAAATGCTGCTGTATGCTGTCCAGATGCTACAAAATCTGCCCCATCCTACCTACCCAGCTGTATTGAGCACATCTCCCCAGGATCCATTTTTCACTACAATTAGCCACATGCCTGCAGTGTTCTTTATTTATTGTTCATTGCACAGTCTGTGTTCCTTGACATCCTCAGTTAAGTGAACATGATTACTGCTTGGAGCAGTATCTCCAAATTCAAGCTAAACTTCAAGGTCAAGTATTAGATACCAAGACCTCCACAAAACATATTTAATGACTGTGTTAGTCAAAGAATTCACTCTTTTCTACATATTTACAAATATAAATGTCACCATACATTATACCATATGGGTCTTCTTTTTTCATGTGTGAATCTGGTTATCAAATTTTTGAGAGAAATAAAGGTCACATTTTATACTTTTAAAATGTTTCCCACAGTGCCAAGTGTAATATGAAGTAAAAATAAGAAAAAGTAGAATAATAAAGTTCCTTACAGATCCAGCTTGCCTGGTTTTGAGCATTTTGAGCATCAGTACTTCGACTCTAAATCTGTTAATGTGTGGCCAATTCATTCTGGTTGAAAAGTTAACTCATATATATATATATCATATCTTATTTTTTTAAAGAAATTTCATATATAGTATCCTGTTTTATCTTAACAATTGAGCATATTAAGCAGACACATCATTAATAAAAATGATTACTGTTTTTCAATAAAACTTCAAGAAAAATTACAGGAGAAAATACTAGTGAACTTGGGATAAGCAAAGATTTCTTGGGGCCCAAAAAGCATGAACCATAAATGAAAAATTGACAAATGTGCCTCTATCAAAATTTAAAACTTCTATTCTTCAAAAGACATCATTAAAAAAATGAAAAGGTGATCTTTAAACAGAAAGAACATATTCACAGTGCATATACCTGACAAATGACTTGTAGCCAGAATATATAAAGAACTCTTACAGCTCATTAAAAAGACAGCTCAGTTAAAAATCTAGGCACAAGAAAGTAATGAATGGACAGTGCAGCACAGGAAAAAGGGTTCAACATCATTAGACATCAGAAAAATGCAAACCAAAACAATGAGATACTATTTTATATTTATCAGAATAGCTAAAATTAAAAATTAAAAGAACAAGTGTTAGAATGGAACTTTCATATACTGCTGGTAGGAAAGTAAAACGATAAAACCATTTAAACTCTTTGGCAGTGTGTTATAAAGTTAAACATATTACCATAACATACAACAATTTTACTACTAAATATTTACCTAAAAGTAATGAAAACATATGTTTACACACATACTTGTACATGAATGTCCATAGCAGCTTTATTCATAATAGCCTCAAGCTGGAAGCAACTTAAATATCCATCAACTAGTGAATGGATGAGGACATTGTGGCATATCCGTGTAATAATATACTACTTAGCACTTAAAGGGAAGAAAGTACTGATACATATAACAACATGAATGAGTCCCAAAAACATTATGCTGAGTTCAATAAGCCAGACACAATTACTACCCATGATTATTATACCAGAAATGTTGCTTTAAAAAAAAAGAAAAAAACAGATTTAATCTACAGTGACAATAAGCAGACATACTGTTGTCTGCAGCTGAGGGTGGAGTGTGATTGACCTGGATGGAGCTCAAGGGAAGCTTTTGGTTTGATCAATGTGTTCTATATCTCGACTATGGTGGTGATTATATGGATATATGTATATGTTTCTAAAATTCATTGAAATGTACACACTTTACCTCAATACTGTTGTTTTGAAAAAAAATGATTACTGTTTTTAATAAAAACTCATAAAATATCAAACAAACATAACTAATATATTACTTTAATAATATGCACTCTAGGATAAATACAAATTTCATATTAATATTTATATTATATTTTATTAAATATAATAAACCATGATAATGATTACTTATTATAAATGAGTACATATTGAATGCTTGCTTTGTGTGAGCAGATTCAAAAGTTTACAGACTTCATTTTTGAGACATAGTCTATTATGTGTCTACTTCATGTGGTCCTCACTAAGGGATTCAAACCAAGGGACGCTCCTTATCTGGACACTTATGATTATCAAGGAAGGAAAATAGGAATATGAAGACTTGTACCCTAGTGCTTAAAACTTCTACTCACAACTTATTGGCCAAAGCACATGACATGACCACACCTCACTTTAAATGTAGCCAGGATACACTATTCTACTATGTCCTGGAAAATAGAAAGTCAGAAATGGTGAACAGCACTAACATTTATACCAAGAGGCTTAAGTAGCTCCTATCACATGTAGCACACTACTATGCATGCTTCTAGGTCTCTAAATTTTCTTCTGCTTGCAAATATCTTATTTATGCATTTCCAGGCCCAGGACTTCCATGTTTATGTAGAATGTTCAATATTTATATCCAAGTGACTCATATTTGCTTTATTTACCTTATGCTTTCTTGACATAAAATCTGGGTCTTTGCATTCTTGGATAATTAATTTTTTGTAACATTTGTTGACTTTTCCCCCTCATCACTGTATATATGTTCACTTGATATTTTGTGTCTTTTATTCGGTGATCATATACCCAGAATTCTAGCACCTTGCCATGTGTTTCAGATGAATCATTCAATTCTAATTACATTGTTCAACTAAAGCATGACAATTTGTGAATGTTTAGGTAGTATTTATTTTTATCTATTGGATATTTATAATTTTACCTAGTTTTAAATTTATCTCTTTTACAAAAAATTTTCAGACCCTATTATTGAGGAAGTTAAACACAAAGTTGAATCATTTTATTGTATATAAGTTTTTGAACTCCTGATATATCTTTACAGCCTGGGTGACATTCCCAGTTCAACAACACATTGTCCTTTCTGTTCTCTGGCATTTGTAGTATCCTTTAACCTTAGTCCAGCTCTTTGTTTTTTGGCTGTGGTCCTGCTTAACAATTCCTGCTTTACATATCTTTGCTCATACATGTCTCCTACAAATATGCCTTCGATGTGAACTGTTTCTGAACTTTCAAAATTGTTATTTGTGATACAGTCCTATCATTTAATGGTCAGTGGGAAACCATAGATAATGCTAGAATTGCTCTTGAATCAAGAGCAAAATCTATTTTGTCTATAGCTGAATGAGAGATGACACTGAATGAACTGAGAAGCAATAAAATAAAATCTGAGAAATGGAAGACTGTTTTGAGATAATCTACTTTAATTTCCAAGTCGAAGTCTGAAATTTTAAGCATGTTCACGAAGTTGAAGGGAATGAATCTGGCATTCCAAACTGGGAGAATGGGATGAACTAAAGCAAAGCCAGAGAAAACTGTAAAACCTCTTTTGAGAGATTGAAACACAGCAGAATCCTGTGGAGCCCTCCCAGGTACAAAATATCCTCTATGTCCCTCATTTCTTTTTTGTAAAAAAAAAAAGCTTTAGTCTCCTAGGCCTTACCAGAGCCCCAAAGAACAGATTCAAGTAGTTGCTAGTGAGAGAAGAAGGGAATGCAGAAACAAAGGAAAAGCAGTCAAGGAACAATAGTTCAGTTATAAAATAAAGTCCTAGTTCCTCTTCAAGAGATATACATAAAAATTAGATGGATATGTTTGAGATGTTCTACAGAAACTAAGACCTGACCAGGCTGACCACAAGCATGTAGACCCCAGACTGGTTGAAACCAGAAGGTTGATGATTAAGATTCCTGAAACTTCACCCCGTTACCTCCTCACCAACCAAGTCATACCCCTGCAACTCTCACCTCAAATGTTGTCTTTAAAAATCCTTCCCTGACAGCCATTGGGAAGTTCTGGTCTTTTGAGAATGAGCCACCCATAGTTCTTGCTGGACCCTGTAATAAATGCTCTACTTTCCTTCACCACAACCTGATGTCAACATATTGGTTTTGCAGGCAAGTGACTCAAGTTCTGCTCAATAACATGATAACAATTGGAAAGTTACACATAGTATGATAATCTCTGGGCTATTCATGTTGCTGCAAATGACATTATTTTATTCTTTTTTTTTATGGTTCAGTAGTATTCTATTGTGTATATATACCACATCGTCTTTACCCATTCATCTGTTGATGGGCAATTAGGTTAGTTAGGTTGCTTCCATGTCTTGGCTATTATAAATAGTGTTGTGATGAACATTGGGGTGCATGTATCTTTTTGAATTATAGTTTTCTCTGAACATATGCACAGGAGTGGAATTGCTGGAACATATGATAACTTTATTTTTAGATTTTTAAGGGGCCTCCATATTGTTTTCCATAGTGGTTGTACCAATTTACTTTCCTATCAACAAGGTAGGAAGATTCCCTTTTCTCCACACCCTCTCCAATATTTATTATTTGTAGTAACTGTTGTGGTTTTTTTACAAATACTCCTGACTCCAAAACACCTTAAATATTATCCTGCAAATTTTTAATTCTTTAGGGTTTTCTATATACAGTAGCATGTCTTCTGCATATAATGATAATTTTACCTCTTCCTTCCAATTTGGATGCTTTTTTATTTCTTTTTCTTGTTTGATTGCTGTGGCTATGACATACAATACTATGTTGAATAGACGTTGTGAGAGTGGGCATTCTTGTTTTCTTTCAGATTTTAGTGGGAATGCTTTATTTTGGCTGTGGGTTTGCCATAAAAAGCCTTTATTATACTGAGATATGTTCCCTCTCTACCCACTTTGGTAAGAGTTTTATCATGAATTGATGTTGAATTTTATCAAATGCTTTTTCTGCATCTATTGAGATGATTATGTGGTTTTTGTCCTGTCTTTTGCTTATGTGGCATATCACATTGATTGTTTTGCATATGTTGAACCATCCTTGTGACCCTGGTATGAATCTAACTTAATCATGATATATGATATTTTTTGCACGCTTTTGGGTTTGGTTTGCTAATATCTTGTTGAGAATGTTTGCTTCTATTTTTATCAAAGATATTGGCCTGTAATTTTCTTTTTTTGGTAGTGTCTTTATCTGGTTTTGGTATAGGGATAATGGTGACTTCATAAAATTATTATGGAAGTGTTCCCTCCTCTTCAATCTTTTGGAAGAGTTTGAAAAGAATTGGTATACATTCTTCTTTGTATGTTTGGTAGAATTCCCCAGTGAATCCATGTGGTTCTGAACTTTTGTTTTCAGGGAGTTATGTTTATTACAGATTCTATTGCACATCTAGTGATTGGTCTGTTCAACCTATCTATTTCTTCTTGATTCAGTGTTTGTGGACTGTATGTTTGTAGAAACTTGTCCATTTTTTCTAGGTTGTCCAATTTGTTGGCATATAATTGTTCATAGTATTCTCTCTTTCTCTCTCTCTATCTCTGTTTTTTTTGGGTTTTTTTTGTTTTGTTTTTTTGAGTTTTTTTTTTTTTTTTTTTGTATTTCTGCAGTCTCCGTTGTCATTTCTCCTCTTTCATTTCATTTTATGTTTATTTTGGTCCTCTCTTTTCTTCTTGGTGAGCCTGGCCTGAGGTTTGTTGTCTTTGCTTACCTTTTCAAAAAAATGGCTATTATTTTATTTTTTTTTTCTATTTTAAAAAAATCTTTACTTATTTCCTCTCTGATCTTTAATATTTTCTTCATTCTGCTGACTTTAGTTTTTGTTTGTGCTTATTTTTCTAATTATTTTAGTTGGTAGGTTGTGTTGTTTATTTGAGGAAGGCCTGCATCATTATGAACTTCCCTCTTAGGACTGCTTTTGATACATCCCATAGATTTTTTCTGGTTCTGTGTTCATTGTCATTTCTCTCAATGTATTTTTTAATTTCTTCTTTTCTTTCATCATTGACCCATTGTTTTTTTAGTATCATGTTGTTTAGTCTCCATGCAATCAATTTTTTCTCATTTCTTTTTCTGTTGTTGATTTCTAGTTTCATGCCATTGCAGTCAGAAAAAAGCACAGTAAATAAGAGTGATTGTGATGCAGATTTAAGCCATTTTTTCCCCATTGATAATAGTTTCTAGAAATTTGGCCTCCCTCTTTTTTCAGGTACAGAAAAACCCTTACAAATGAGTTTCTCACAAAAAGGTAATTTTCACTTGGTTTTCAGAGCCCTTCCCATGTCTGCTGTTTCTCTGAAAATAACTGGTTTAAAAGAATTAATACTCCAGAGAAATATTTTGGGGTGTTAAATTATTCTTCCTTATAGTGTCATTAAAAGAAACTAATACAGGTATTTAGGATATTTGAATTAAAGTAATTTAAGTCTATCTCTAGTTATAGAATTTTGGTCAAGTATTTTAATCTTGTCCTTATATTTTCATTTCAGTAAATAATTTGGCCCAGATTTTCTCTAAATTTCTTTCCAGTGCTAAAACATTGAGTCAAACTTGATTTTTTTCAAAACACAACATAAGCAGAATTTTTATTGAATTTAATATTTTTGCTATCTTTTTATCACTAATCATATAATGTAATAAGTATATATGACCTTTACTCTTTTTTTTTTTTTTTGCCTATTCTAGCTCAATAGTATTGTAAAATCCTTAAAAAAAAAGTCAAATCTAATACAAATTTCCCCCAATATAAACACATTCTAAAAGAAGGCTTTTTCTCATTGCAATGATATTGATATAAAGCTTGGGAAAGCCAGATCTTTACTGTAAACCTTGAGAGGCTAGAATTTCTGGTAGTATCACTGTCACTTTAAATTCAGTAATTGGTACTGATAGAGAACTAATCTAAATAGAACAATAGGATTATATTTTGATTATTGCCAGAATTGTTCATGGTTATTTATTGAGTCCAGTCTTCGGTGAATTTTCACACCCAGTGATGATTTATATGAACAAATTACGTCCTAACATTCCTGCAGGTATTTGCAAAGTAACACAAAAGTAGTTTCAAGAGGGAGTACAACTAAACACAGAAGACCTAATATTCAGTTTAATCAAACTTTTAGTTGGTAGCCTCCTTTTCATCTAACTCACCAGGTAAAAAGATACTAAATTATCTTTTTTTCTTTTTAAGCCATCTTTTTAATTCAAATTATGTGTACTTAAGTTTATTTAAACATAGATGTTTTTATCATGGCATCTATACTGAAATAAGATATAGAACTATCATTTCTCTTTAGAGAGAAAATAATTAGCTCTTTTCTTTAGCAATAGTATGGGGCAGGGGGCTGAGGTGGTAAACTTCCCCACAAGATTATGACTTTACATGTCCTTTATGTGTGTTCTTTGCATGAGTTTATAAATTCTCTTTTATATGAAGTACATCATTTTCCAGATTCTCTTGATGTATTTTAGCAGAATGTGTATGTCAAAATGTGCTAAATAACCAGCATGTGTGATACAGAAATTTGTGTTAATATTTTACTAATTTCCAGGAGTAACTCAGCTTTTTCAGTTAGTTCATACAACTCTAAGGTGAGAGAATAGATGCTAAATGATTTTGCTTTTACTCCATTGAGCAAAACAACCTTAAGAGATGCCATATAAGCCTTCCAGATTTTAATTAATCCTTTGTTCATATTTATTCTGTCACTCTGAGAATTCTGACTAGCTTCCGAACTGACAGCTCATTAAATTCTGCTGAACAATTCCTAACACATCATCCACTCATGCCAAAAGAGCCAACCTTGAGTCTTTTATTCATTTCTCTATACACTAGCCTAATCAAAAATCTTACCTTAATATTTTTAGCATTGTTTGTTATCTACACCATTAATACCTGCTGAAGCTCCTAAGCAAATTCACTTCTAATTTATTTCATTTCAGATGAGATGTGTACTCACTTTGCATTAAAATAATCTTGTATCTTGCTTTTGTGCTTCTAAGGGGCAGTGGTTTCCATAAAAGCAAAAGCACAAGAACGGGAAATGTTTTGTTTTACTACTTATTCTGACTCAGTGTCTATGACACAGTTTTCAGATACCACATTTAAAAATAACAGCAGTGTTCTCAGAACACAAACACTTTATTCAAGGCTGCTTAAAAAATATGAAAATGCATGCAATGACACATTCTGAAAGAAAACAGAAGAGCCTGAGGACTGCCTCTTATCAAGAAAATTCTGGGGCTTCCCTGGTGGCGCAGTGGTTGAGAGTCCACCTGCTAATGCAGGGGACACGGGTTCGTGCCCCAGTCCAGGAAGATCCCACATGCCGTGGAGTGGCTGGGCCCGTGAGCCATGGCCACTGGGCCTGTGTGTCTGGAGGCTGTGCTCTGCAATGGGAGAGGCCACAACAGTGAGAGACCTGTGTACCGCAAAAAAAAAAAAAAAAAAAAAAAATTTTTGAAAGAATTAATGACCCACTCAGAATAAAATGGTCTTTTTTTTTAATTTAAAGTAACAAATTTATATATTGATAGACTCAGAGATACATAACTTAAAAGATCCATAATGTTAAGATAATGAAATCAACACAGAAATGTAAGTATATCTAAACAATTACAACCAATACAAGATATATTTTAAAGCCATACACTGTCCTTCATAAACATACCATAGGAATCATCTTTCAAAATTACTGTGATAAAAAGTTATTTTCTTCAAATAAAAATAATTATTTCTATATGCTGAGCCTCGAAATTCCTGTTTACAATTAACTGTTTTATATTTTATCAGTATTGCTTAATATGTCCTTCTTTACTAGACTAGTATTGAAAATTTTGTAATTATTACATTTGTAAATTCAGTAGTGAATTGTTATTTACTAATAAATTTAGGTTACTTTCTTTGCAAAATGTTAATATATAATAGTTACAAAGAGTAGTCCACGACCCCTAAGACCCTAGGAGATCAGAATTATTTTCACAATAATACAAGTTGCTATTAACCTCTTTTACAGTGAAGTCACTGGCCCTTTAGCACAAATCAAAGCAGTGACATTAAATCATATTGGTGGTCATTTGTATTCTTCATGGCCATGAAGTCTTAAAAACAAATACCCAGTTTCACTTAAAAATGCCTTTGATGAATCAGTAAACATTATGAATTTTACTGAATTTCTACCCTTAAGTATATGTCACTTTAATATTTTGTTGACAAAATAGGAAGTCTACATAAGGTACATATAGAAATACATAGTAGTTGTAGCTTCTCTATACATAAGGATTTCTCTTATGAGCTTGGTAATGATATTAATAAATGTGATATTTCTGATATTTTATAATCATTGTATTAATCTTTGGAAGATCAGCATCTCTCAGTAAATCAATATTTTCCAAATGATCAATACAAGATTTACAAAATCAAGCATGAGTAAAAAATCCATTCAAAATGCAAATTATACAAATAGATATACATGTAAGAATGTATAAGCCATTTACTTATATGGTTTCAGACTGGTACAATGACAGAAGAATATTCTCAATTATCTAGAAAGTCTATTCAAATACTCCTCCCTTTTCCAACTTTGTAAGCCCAGATTTTCTTCATGTACCACAAAAAAAAGTAACATATTAAATAATACTAAAAAAAAAAGATATCTGAATCCAACTTTCTTATATCTGACCAGACATTAATGAGATTTGTAGAAATGTAACTCAATGCCATTATCTCCCACATTTTTTTGTAAAGTGCATTTTTAATAAAAATTTATGTTAAAATCAATGAGTTATCATTGTTATTTTTCAATGAATTAATAAACATAATTAAAGGTCAGTTTTAATTTCTAATATGTTAAATGTCAATAGATGTAACTTACTTAAATTCGGAGCCATTGATCTAATGACCTTAGACTTTAGTCTCATGTTTTGATATTCAAAGAAAGATGGGTGTTTTCTTTTGTCCTCAGTTTTGCTTTTGCTGGTGAAAATTGTCTCAGTTATCTTAAGCCTCTCTGTTAAGAACACTCACTCTCCTTTCTGACATTCTCAAACTGTCTGTTTTCTTTTCCTGATTAGGGCACATCTAGGAAACAGAAAATGACAGAGTTCAGGTCATCCCCACCTGGAAATTAAAACAGGAGTTAGCGATTATCTACCTTGGTCAGCTAGTGTTGGTAAAGAACCTCAAGTGAGTTGAGACAGTTGACTCGGTCACAGTGAGCTGTGATAGTTGGCACCAATTCTGAGGACTAAGGGCATGAGTTAATCATTTATATCTTGTTAGATATGGATGAAAGACTGGGGATACAAGGAAGATATTTATCTTTAATTTCCTAAGAATATAAACCTTAATCCATGTTGGGATGAATGTTCTTTCTTGTCCAATTTATGCTTGATATGTCTATTGTTATCCTGGAAATGCTGATGTGTTTGTTAAAATTTCCTTTGGAACATCCTGACTTTAAAAGTTTTTTGTCACATTTTTTTATATATATAATCCAGTATCTTTGAATCTATTCTTCAACTATTACTATAATTCTTCAGTTACAAGCAGCTTGATTCACTAGCTAGTCAGAATGCCTTAGAGCCCTTTGGCACATATTTTCCTTTTAGACCTGAATGTAACAAAATTATTACGTTACCAGACCGTTATCTTAAAAGCAGCACTACGGGGGCTTCCCTGGTGGCGCAGTGGTTGAGAGTCCGCCTGCCGATGCAGGGGACACGGGTTCGTGCCCCGGTCTGGGAGGATCCCGCGTGCTGCGGAGCGGCTGGGCCCGTGAGCCATGGCTGCTGGGCCTGCGCGTCCAGAGCCTGTGCTCCGCAACGGGAGAGGCCACAGCAGTGAGAAGCCCACGTAATGCAAAAAAAAAAAAAAAAAAAAAAAAAAGCAGCACTA
This sequence comes from Hyperoodon ampullatus, assembly GCF_949752795.1. Lineage (NCBI taxonomy): Eukaryota > Metazoa > Chordata > Mammalia > Artiodactyla > Ziphiidae > Hyperoodon > Hyperoodon ampullatus. Next base: position 59,109,107 of record NC_136926.1, on the reverse strand, counting down.
CGCCTTAAAACTTACCTGTACTCTGACCAATCTGGGTCAAGTCCTATGCTAGTTAATAATTAAAGATTCTATTTCTTAAAATGGAAACATCTCTTGAAAAGTAATTAAAATAAAGTTCTTGCTGAAATTGAATTTTTACAATAAGTGTTTTCATTTTTATCAGAGAAATGTTTGCAAAATGTTTATAGGATTATTAATAAACACCTTGGGCAGCAAATAACATCAGGTTGAAATATACCAAAACATGTATTAATTGCCCCATACAACATGCTCTGTTGTGTCTTATTGATTAAATTAGGTGGAGTTGCCAAGGCAATGCTTGTATACTACAATACCACTATGGCTAAAAGAAGGCATACTAAATTCTGTGTTCCATTTACAGAAAGGCTAATGGGAAATGTGCACAGATATGAAGATCTCGTTGTTTACACTTGACTGCAAACACTCTCACTGACATACAGTATTCAGTAACAAATTATTAAACAATATTAGATGGAGATGAAACCAGGTCAGATACAAATTATTTTCAATGGACTGTTGAAACTGACAGCTACGGGTTTCCATACAGGCACCAAAGTCACATAACACATGAGCATAAGAATATTTTTTTAACTTCCCAGCTCTATAGTCCCAATCCATTAAAAAAGCAAGTGATCTTATGTTTCAAATGAGATTCTAAGACCTTTAGAATCCACTTTAGGGTATTTTAACTATATCCTTAGTCATTGTTTTTCTTTAGTCTGTTATTAAGTACTAAATGCTTTGATAGGGCTGAATGGTTGCTGGTTTTTGATTCTAAAATCTAGAAGCTTATTCTTCACTAGATAAGGGCATTATGGAGGGTAATTCTTGCTAGTTTCTATAACAACCAAAAACAAAAATCTCATTGGTTTAACAACATGAGACTTTATTCTAGTTCATGTCATAATCTGACATAGGTTGAGCAACTCTTCTGGGTGGCTTCTTTCCAAGTAGTGACTCAGGGATCTAGGCTCGTTCCATCTTGTGAAACTGTTATCTTCAACACAGGGTGTCTACAGTTGCCATAAAAACGTAAGAAAATATGTAATTACCCAGGTGATTTTACGGTAGATGTGCAGTCATTTTTTGTCATGTTTTATGTGAGGCCTCCTTTTCTAGTTGCTGATGCACTAAAGAGACAAGTTATATACCTCCTGTTATATCCCATATACAATAACAGAACAGGACCTTACCATAAAGAAAATGGAACAGATGAGAAACATAACACTTATCACTCCTTACTAATTCTAAAATTCAGTTTGACAGCTATTTTAAAGGACTCCTTCTCCCACTAGGGATCAAGGAGTGTTACCTTGTTAAGGCTTGTTACTTCTCTTGCCCATTGGTATCTATAGTACCTGTTCTTAACCTCTGATTTGAGTATTGAGGAACATGCTTCCTTCAGGATCTGTACACACCTAGAAGCTTATTCTTGTCCATGGTAAGTTGGAAACTAAAGAATTGTTTCAGGTCTTGAATATTCAACCATATTTAAATTGAATACATGGTTTCTCTGTCAGTGCAATTCCTTAAAAAATGGAATTAAACTTCTGATCAATGTGCTTCAGTGATCACTCTCAAAATTATGTGCAAGACACAATTTTAAAATATGATTCACTTATTTGCTTTCTTATACTATGTTTTTCTTTCTATGATTAATGGAAGCTACCTTAGAGATATCAGAAATAACCTGGTCTTTGTCTAAATTACTTTACTCATTTGAAAAGTTTTATGGCTTATTATTGTACAAAGACTTTTCAAAGTCTTATTCCTATTTATTAAGGGTATAGACCTACATTGTTCAATATTTCAGTTACCAGCCACATATGGCTCCTCAGCACTTAATTGTTAGCCCAAATTGAGATGTGATATAAATTTAAATACATACTGATTTTGAAGTCTTAGAATGAAAATAAAAGTATAAAATATCAAATTAATATTTTATATTGATTACATGTTGAAATAGTATTTTATAAATATTAGATCTTATAAGATATTATTCAATTCATTTTACCAGGTTCTTTTTAACGTTTTGATATGGCCACTAGAAAATTTTAAATTACCTTTGTGACTCAAACTATATTTCTATTTGAAAACACTTGTCTAGAAGCAATTGTCCAAAGCAAGTTGTCAATTTTCTGAAATCTCTCTGTTCCCTTTCATATCTTTTTAAAAACCAGTCAATTTGTTCCTTAACTTATCTCTATCTTATAACCCTTCACCAAGCACAGAAAAAAAAAAATGTAACACATAACATTAATATCCCATTTTCCAAAGCCTTGCCTTAAAACCACAATCTCATTAGGCAAATGAGTGGCCTTCTAGGGTATATTGGATAATAATTTTACTAAAATTCTTTGCTACTATATATCACTGATTTTCATCTTTCTAGTGTCTGATACCAGTTTTTAGCTTGCATATCACCCAATACCAAACCAACTTTATGAGCTTTAGCTTTGGGCTAAAACAGCACCCTAATTCAAGCATAAATTACTCAAGAAATTGAAGTAGGCTCTGTTGTAGTACAAGAGCAATTAAATTCTTAGTGACATAACACAGGCCACTCATTTTAGAATCTGATGTATTTTGGATAGCTCCTGTCCAAAGAATGACTTAGGAATATAGGCTTTCTGTGGGCTTGTGACATTTCCATTGTAGTTAGAGAATAAGAAGAGTGACAGTGACACAGGGGTTCTATACCAGGCCTTGGATTAGCTTACATCACTTTGACCACACTACATTTACCAGCTTACAGTTACATAGCCCCTGTGTAAGTACAACAAAAGCAGAGAAATGGAGTTTTCCTATGTGCTCAGAAAGAGGAAATGGAATTGGTGTGCATTTCAGCTGTCTCTACCACAATAAATGAGTTCAAATACCGTATAAGGAGCATAAAACAAAGGACATGTGAGTACTCTACAGAGCTTTTGTCTGGGTGCCATATGATGTGAGTGGAACATATGTATGTTGATATTTGAATTCCTCAGGGGAGCCTGGTAGGGACAGATCTGAGCCCCAAGGCTACTCATAAGATGAAGACTGAAGAAACTTGGGATGGCTAGCATATTGCTCATAAAACTATAAGCACTCAGTCAATGCTTGTCAGTGGGGTGAGATGAGACCTATATTTAAATAATGAAAGAAGTTCCAGGGAAGCAGAAATTAGACCTACTTATGTACAGTTCTACAGGAGGCTACTTGGTAAAAAATAGCAGAAAATATTTTTAAGTAAAACAAATTCCTTATTAGATATTGGAATCATCTAAACATTTTAAGAGTTGCCTTATGAAGTGTTGAGATTCTTATTAGTATAAAAGTCTAAGTATTTCTGGAAACAATCTATCAGAATTATTTCTGAGAACATTTCTGAGTACACTTGTTGTTATCTGATTTTCCTTCCAAATCTAAAAGCCTAAGTTTAGACACTGAGGATTGTGTATATATGACAAATGAAATGATAAGGTTTTGCCAAAGACAGTTACATCTACAGAAGGTGTAAAACCTAGCAAACAAAACTTAGGTCTGCTCATTTATATGCAGCAAAGCCAATCTACTGACACTAGGTTGTGGTGATGGAAAGTGCAGTGTTTACTGCAAGGCCAACCAAGGAGTATGGACAGCTAACGCTCAAAAGACCCAAATTCCCTGAAGATTTCAGGGAAGGGTTTTTAAAGGCAAGGTGAAAGAGAGAGTAGCAGGTTGCATAATTGTCTAATGCACAATTGCCTGACTGTTGATGGTGAAGTAACAGGGTGTTGACACAGAGGTTAACATCATCAATCCTCAGGCACCAGCTGATTTGGAGGCTATGCACTCATGGTCATCATGCAGTTAGCTTCTTCCATCTGGTGGGGGGAGGGTTTGCATCTGTAAAACTACCAGGAATGTACATCAGACACTGTTATCTATGTCCTTTAGGGAGGACTAAAGATTCTGTGACTCTGCTATATGGCTGATCTGTTGTTTAAATTGGTACCAGTTCTCCTGGGCCAACTGCTATATTTTGTTATTACATGTTCACATTCTCCTATCATTAATTCTTAAGCTAGCCTTTTGTAACTCAAGGGAGACCTGGGAGACTAAAGTTAAGTACAAATAAGAGGTAGGCAGGCAGAAGACATGAGAAGGGGGGAACAGTTACAGGGGGACATGTTATGGTAAAAAATGTTTAATTAAATATAAAAGACTATTATCTGAAGACTTTTAATATATCTAATACCATGTTTTAAACTGATACTAGAATTTATTATAATTGGGGAACATTTATAGTTATGCCATGTCCAATTTCCTACCGTAACTCTCTCTTCACCAACTTATTCCTAAACCATCAGCAAAATAATTTTGCCAACATGATGTTAAAAGGAATAAAATAATTTCAACATTTAATCAGAAAAGTGGGAGACAGAAGATTGGATCCTGTCCTTTACAACCCCATCAGGTTGCCTGCTCACAAATCAGATCTCTAACTCAAAGACTAGTACAGGTAAAAACTAAAAAATATAATTGATCTTTATGATGTTATATTGTATAAAATATTCAAAATGATTCTGTACAGCCTTTTCTCAAGAAAATTATTGCTAGGTTGAGAGATTATTTTAACATATGCAGACATTCATAAATGTTGATTCAGGATTTATGGACATCTTATCTATGGTTTCATGTCAAAAGCAGCTAGTATACTCCTCAAAATATTCAATTTCACAAAGAAAAAGTTCACGATAACACATGTGAAATAAGCTCAACAAAGAGTAATTAAAATCCCACTTAATCCCATAGAAACTTCCCTGGGTAGTCTATTTTCATTTGTTTTCTATTATTCTGTATTTCCTTAGTAAATATAAATTTATACAACACAATTCTAAATTTATACACATTTCATTTTTAATTAATTTTGTTATATTTACCATTTGTAAAATCTTGTCTCTCTCATTATGGTATTAGGACTTTGAAGAATACCTTGTACTGAAATACATAACTAATAACCAATGATTAAAAATAATCAAATGGAAAATTTCTTATTTGTTGATGAAAATATATTCTAGCATGTGAATTATATGCAAACACATAATATTCAAATATCATCAACTTTGAAAAAATATCCTTCCACTCTATATATTAACAGAGATAACCAACATTGCCTCATATACAAACAGGTGCAATTAAAAAACAAAACATTTAGAAAAGAGACAATCATGCTGATGTGGATAGTCAGCACATTTATCTTTGAGAAAATTAATATATGATACACAACTTATTAAGTGAAAAACACTTTTTACCCCATTAGTTTAACATTTGTAAAAAGGAATCAAATAACTTTGAATTTACAGTGATTTGAGTTAGTACTTCAGTTAGCTGCAAAAATGCATAAGAATTGTTTCCAACCTTATTGAGACATAATTGATATATAATATTTGATATATAAGTTTAAAGTGTGCAACATGATTTTATACACTTATATGTTATTTCATGGTTGCCACAATAGGGATAGGTAACAACTTCATCACCTCACATAGTTACCGTTTTTGTTTGTTTTTTGTGGTGAGAACATTTGAGATCCATTCTCTTAGAAACATTTAAGTGCATAATACAGTGTTGTTAACTATAATCACTATGCTATACCTTAGTTCCTTAAAACTATTCATCTTATAATTGCAAGTTTGTACCATTTGACCAACATGTTTCCATTTTTCCCACCTTTAGCCCTGGCAATAATATACTCTCTGTTTCCATGGGTTTAGTATTTTTTTGTTGTTGTTGCTTTTGTTTATTTTTTTTTAGATCCCACATACAAGTGAGATCAAGCAGTATTTGTCTTTCTCTGAACTAGTTCAATTTTAATGCCCTCAAGGTTCATGCTTTTTGTAGGAAATGGCAGGATTTCCTTCTTTTATGTTTTAATAATGTTACATTGTATATATATATCATGTCTTCATTATTCTTTCATCCGTCAACAGACACTTAGGTTATTTCCATATTTTGACTATCATAAATAATGTTGCAATGAACATGGTAATACAGATAACACTTCAAGATACTGATTTCATTTCTTTTGATATATACTGAGGAGTAAGATTACTAGATTATATGGTAGTTCTATTTTTAATTTTTTTAACACCTCCATACTGTTTTCCATAGTGGTTGCACCAAATACATTTCCACCAACAGTGCATAAGGATTCCCTTTTCTCCATATCCTTGCCAACACTTGTTATCTTTTATCTTTTTGATAATGATGATTCTAACAGATGTGAGGTAATATCTCACTGTGGTTTTGACTTGCATTTTTCTGATGATTAGTGATATACAGCATTTTTTAGGTACCTGATGTCCATTTGCATGTGTTCTTTGGAAAAATGTCTAAGTCCTCTGCTCACTTTTTAATTGGATTTTTTTTTGTTTGCTTTGCTATCTAGTTATATGTGTTCCTTATATATTTTGGATATAAACCTATCAGATGTATGGATTGCAGATATTTTCTCCCATTCCATAAGTTGTCATTTCATTTTGTTGATTTCTTTTTGCTGTGCGGAAGTTATTTAGTTTAACATAGTTCCACTTATTTATTTTTGCTTTTGTTGCATGTGTTTTTGGTGTCATATCCAGAAAATCATTGTTAAGACCAATGTCAAGGAGCTTTTCTCCAATGTTTTCTTCTATGAGTTTTATGACTTTAGGCCTATATTTAAGTCTTTACTCCATTTCAAGTTTATTTTTCTAAGTGGTGTAAAATAGAGGTTCAATTTCAATCTTCTGGGTATGATTATCCACTTTTCCCAACACCATTTAGTAAAGAGACTACTCTGTCCCCATTTAGTATCATTGACTTCCTTGCCAAATAATAGTTTACTGTATGTAAGAGTTTATATCTGGGCTCTCAATTCTGTTCCATTGATCTATGTTTCTGTTTTTATGCCAGTATCATACTGTTTTGATTACCATAGCTTTGTGATATAGCTTGAAATCAGGAAGTGTGATACTTCCAGCTTTGTTCTTCTTTTTCAAAATAGCTTTGGTTATTTGAGATCTTTTGTGTTTCCATACAAATCTTAGGACTTTTTCCTATTTGTGTGAAAATGCCATTGAAATTTTGAGAGGAATTACCAACAATCTATAGGTAGCTTAGGATAGTATTGACATTTAACAATATTATTCTTTTCATCCATGAACATAGAATATCTTTATTTGTATCTTCTTTAATTCCTTTCATTAAAATCTTATAGCTTTCAGTGTACAGAATTTTCACCTCCTTAGTTAAATTTAATATTAAGTACTTTGTTGTTTTTGATTCTATTGTAAATAGGATTGATTTTATTATATTTTTTAGATAGTTTTGGTTTTTATGTATAAAAATGCAATTGATTTCAGATATTGATTTTGTATCCTTCAACTTTACTGAATTTGTTGATTAGTCACAATGGTTTTTTGATGGAGTCTTTAGGATTTTTTAATATATATAATCATGTCATCTGTAAACAGAGACAATTTGACTTCTTCCTATCCAATGTGTATGTCTTTTATTTCTTTTTCTTGTCTAACTGCTCTGGTGAATATTTCCAGTACTATGTTGAATAAAAGTGGTAAGAATGTACACCCGTGTCTTACTCTTGATCTTAGAAGAAAAGCTTTCAAACTTTCACTGTTGAGAGTTATGTTCAGTGTGGGTGTATTGTATATAACCTTTATTAAATTAAGGTATATTCCATGTATACACAATTTGTTGAGAATTTTTATCATTGAATTTTGTCAAATGCATTTTCTGCAACTATGGAGATAATTATATAAATTTATCCTTCACTTTATTAACGTGTGGTATCATATTTATTGATTTCCATATATTGAAAAATTCTTGCATCCCAGGGAAAAGAATATCCCCCTTGATCATGGTATATAATCTTTTTAATGTGCTGTTGAAATCTGTTTGCTAATGTGTTGAGAATTTTTGCATCAATATTTATCAAGGATATTGGCCTGTAGTTTTCTATTTTTACAGTGTCCTTGTGTGGCTTTTTAATTAATGCTGGCCTTGTAAAATGAGTTTGGGAGTGTTCCCTCCTCTTCAATTTTTTTGGGAAGAGTTTGAAAAGGATTAGCATTAATCCTTCTTTAAATGTTTGATAGAATTCACTAATAAAACCTTCTGTTCCTCATTTTTTATTTGTTGGGAATTTTTTTTTCTTTTTTGTCTTTTTTTTTAGTTTCTGCTTTATAACAAATTTAATCAGTTATACATATATATATGCTCCCATATCCCCTCCCTTTTGTGTCTCCCTCCCACCCTCCCTATCCCACCCCTCCAGGCGGTCACAAAGCACCGAGCTGATCTCCCTGTGCTATGCACCGAGCTGATCACCCTGTGCTATGCACCGAGCTGATCACCCTGTGCTATGTGGCTGCTTATTTGTTAGGAAATTTTTGATTCAACTTCCTACTCATTTTTTTTTTTGATCTGTTCAGATTTTCTTGTTTCTCATGATTCAGTCTCAGTGGATTGTATGTTTCTAGGAATTCATTTCTTTTAGGTTATCTGATTTGTTGGCATATAATTGTTCATAGTAGTGTCTTATGATTCTTTGTATTTCTGTAGTATTAGTTGTAATATCTCTTTCGTTTCTGATTTTATATTTATTTGAACAATCTCTCTTTTTTTTTCTTTGTCTAGTAAAGGTTTGTCAATTCTTTTCTTTAAAAAAAAGCTCTCAATTTTGTTAAACTTTTTCAATGCTGTTCTGGTATAGATTTCATTTATTTCTCCTCTTCATTTTGCATCTCTTTCATTGTATTATTCAGCTGTTTAATTTCTTTTTAGTTCTTTTTTATGACTTCCATCTCTTTATTTAACTTTTCACTTTGTTTCTGTATCATGTGCCTGATTTCATTGAATTTTCTTTCCATGGTTTCTTATAGCTCATTGAGCTTTCTTAAAACAACTATTCTGAATTATTCATTGGGAAAGATTATTGAGATCCTTTATTGGTGTCATGTTTCAATGATTTTTCATATTACTTAAAGTCTTGCATTGCTCTCTTCACATTTGAAGTAGCAGTCACCTCCTCCATTTTTCCTGGCTATTTTGGGAGAGAAATACCTTCTGCCAGCCCTGTTAGGGATTCTGAGACTTTCTCAGACCTTCTACATACACCTACTTCACACTTATTTCTCCCTCTTGTGACAGAATTCTTAAACTTGTATGCTTTCTTTCTATCCTGCAATATACTGTGGTCAGGGATAACAGCTTCCTTTTTGCTTTCCCAATGTCAGTTTTAAGGCTCCAATTGGTGATCTTACCCTCACCTGCAGATTTGATCCCCATTCTGTTTGTGTTTACTTGCCATCTGCCAAAGCGTTCTCTCACAGCTGATGGAAGAAATTCTTACACATATTGAGGTATGGGGAAGTCGTTCTGGTTTATACATGATTTGGCTTGAACTAGAACAGCCTGTCTTGTGGCCTATCAAACATACATTGTACATCTGGTTTAACCATTAAAGAAAAGAATGCATTTAAAAATCAAAATGGAGTAACTGCTGTTCAGGCATTCAAAATGGAGCCTGATGGCCATTATGAATATTTCAGACATGTTCCTGCATTACTGAGAACTTGAATTTTCTTACCTGAGTCAAACTCAAGGACATGACCAGCCATTCTCAAAATGGTATCTGCTAGTAGCTATAAGTCTGGATAACTTTAGGGAAATTTTCAAAAAATAGGTAAATAAATGGAATAGAAAGTTAACTTAATTAGCTTCAGCATTATAAACTTCACTTCTGCTATATTATTGATAAGTAAATACATTGAATAATTAATAAATGCCCATTTTACAGGTACATAATTGGTTTCTGTGAATAAAAATATATAGATGTTAGTGAATTAAAAATGTAAAAATTTATTTCCATTCATATTCCTAATTAACAAATGTAACTTTAGTTCCTTTCTTTGGAAGATGGGGAAAATTTGGTACAATAAGTTTAATTTACCAAAAGAAGCAGATAATGCTTGAATAAAGAATAGGTTGAGTGAATTCCCTGATGGTCCAGTTGTTAGGACTCCATGCTTCCACTACAGGGGGCATGGGTTTGATCCCTGGTCAGGGAACTAAGATCCTGCATGCCACATGGCCCGACCAAAAAAAAAAATTAGGTTGAGATAATGAAGTCATTGGAATTTACTTTTGATAAGAAGAACAGTTAACGTTTATCAAGTACTAAATAGATGCCTAGAGTAGACATTAACAAATATTTAATTAAAAATATAACATTGAGTGAAGGGATTCATGGCACTATCTCCACTTTACAGTCATGGAAACTAAGACTTAGAAAGATTAAGAATCTTGCTCAAGGTCACAGTGCTGGTGGTGACAGAGCCATGACCCTCTGACAGCACCAAAACCCATGGTATACTGACACTTGAAGAGCTTAAACTGAAATATGTTACAGGTTTGTTTTGTTTTGTTTCATAAACCATTAGGGAATAAGATTTCAAATTACCTGACAACAACATGATTTTGGGATTCTAGGACACACATAAAGAGTAAATGAGAGATAATATAAACATCTCTGTAGTCAGCAACATCAGTAGATTAGGAGAATCAATCCTGACCGTGAATAAAGTAAAAGAAGATCCCTATATGTAGTTTAAAGTGTCACTTTATGATAAAACATACCTTAAACCCCAGGAAGGATTTACAAAATAGCTAATGCCTCCATAATTTTATGCTTAACTCTTTTTAGCAGTGTTTCTCATTTTTATCTTGTCGGTGTGCAAATAGGAAATGATACTAGACTTTGTTACTTAAAGTAATGTATACTCTAATAAATACTTTTTTGAAACATGATGCCCAAAACTGAAGACAAGACTTCTAATGTTATTTGACATACACCAAGAGCAATACAATTGCTGACTTTCTTATTTTTAGTATTTTTATATTTATTCAGACTAAAATTGCATTCACTTTTTGTAACTGCATCACACCACTGTTTGTTTAATCATATTAAGTATGCTATCTAATAAATTGCTTTTTCTTCTGCATGAACTAGTTTTTAAATAAGATCCCAAGTATCTCTGTGTGTTTTATGTTTTTTTCAACTGAAGTATTTGGGTATTATCTTCATTATAATCCCAATTAAAATTCACACTTTCAGTTTTAACTCTATGTTCACATTTTTCCAATTGACTGATATCCCATATTTTCTGCATTTGAGCTTTTCAATTTTTGTCTCTTGCACTATTTACATGCCTGTTTTATAAGTCATCTTTATGAGCCAAATAAAAAATTAATTAATTAACTAATAATACTATAGATAGGGCTGCAGTCAAAGCCCTGTAGCTCTTGGCATTTGATGTCCAAAGTGACGTTGAGCAGAGGCCCAATGTCACATGTTTTGAGTACATTGATCAACAAACTTCAACTGTTTCTAATAGCACTAGCATCAAGTTAATATTTTGCATATTGTAAAATAGACTGTCATGAGAAGCACTTTCAAATAGCTGTTTAAATCAAGCTTCTTTTTTCTGCAGCTTAGGCGCTGAGTACAAGAAAGAGATAAAAATGACAGCCATCAGCAATTGGTCCTCTTAAAACCTATGGGAGAAAATGAAATTGCCAAGGGAATGCATACAAAATTAGTGGGATGGAGTAGAGAATATGATTGTGAATTCATCAAAAAATAGAAGCCATTCAGAGGAAAGGGTCCAATATAGGAAACTAAGAGGAAAAGATTAAAGAGGTTAAAGGAGAAGGGAGAGTACAGTGTCCTGAAAACAAAAGGAGGGACAATTACCTTCAGGGTGCTTCAGCTCTGAAGTTTACCTCCACATACAATTTAAGCAGGTTAAAGTCAATGTGTATAATGCTCTAAATATAAACCCTTATGTAAAGCAAAAATCAAGATCCTAAGGATAGCAACTAGCAGCTGAAACTTAATCCTATGTAAAGAATTAAAGTTACTAATAAAAGTTAGCTTAAAAATAGAACTAAGGGCTTAAGGGAAATGTGCTATCCTCAGATCCCTATACGACCAATTGTTTGTAGCTCCAGAGAACCATACTAAAATTAGATGGTATTTGTTGTGCTGTAAGTGAGATGACCAATCTTACAAAAGAGTAATTGGAAATCCTACTTTTACATGAGTGTCATTTATTCCTCTATTCTTTTGATTAACTAATGTTTGTTGAGCCAGACCATGTGTCAGACATTTTTTAAAGTGTCAAGGATATAGTGGTGACTGAGACACACATTCCTAACTTCATGGAGTCTATAGGCTAAATGAAGAGGGTAGATACAAAACTTATATACAAGTAACTATTTAAATTTCAATTATGATCATCTTAATGAAAGACAAATACAAGATCTATAATAACACGTAGTAGGAGAATTAGGCTCGTTTGGAAGGCTCTCTATGTGGAGGTGATGTTCTAGCTGAGAAGACTGCCAAGTGAAGAGGTAGAGGAAACACCTGAGCAGGAAACAAACACAAAAGTTGCTCACTGCAAATAAAAAAAAAACTAAAAGAAAATCAATATGGATGGAGAAAGGTATTCTTTATATTCATGAGGAAATGCAGTCTTTACATGGATCAAGAAAATTAAGCAGGACCCAGACCATGCAGTGTTCTGTGAGGTTTTAGTCTTCATTTTTATTTTTAAAACATAATCATTGAATTTTCTAAAAAAGTGACACGGATTAAAGAGATCACTTCAGCTGCTGAGAGGAAAATGTATTCATGGGACTGTGAGAGAATAAGAAAGTAACAATTAGGAAGTTATTGCAATAGTTTAATCAGGAAATCATGGTAGCTTGGGCTACAGTAGTAACAAAATAAAAATGAATTCAAAATATTTTAGACATTTATTTTGGTGTGCAAATGGATATGAAAAATGAGTATTTATGAGAAATGCAAGACTGAGAAATTTTGCTTTAGATAAAGTCTTTGCCTAGGTAATTTCTAAGGTCTATTCCAGACAGTCTGTAAACTCATTATTCTGTAACACCTTAATACCTACTTATATTGCAATTCCATGAAAAGAGAATAGACTTTGAATTTATTGTCACAGCTCCACTGGGGGCAGGGAAGGCAGAGAAGTAGGATTTCATTTGATTCACTGCATCCTTTTTAAAAAATTAATTTTATTGGAGTATAGTTGATTTACAATGTTGTGTTAGTTTCTGCTGTGCAGCAAAGTGAGTCAGATATATACATACATAGATTATTTTCCCATATAGGCCATTACAGAGTAATGAGTAGTTTCCTGTGCTATACAGTAGGTTCTTATTCATTATCCATTTTATATATAGTAGTGTGTATATGTCAATCCCAGTCTCCCAATGTAACCCCCCCTTTTCCCCTTGGTAACCATAAGTTTGCTTTCTACATATTGATTGAATGCATTTTGTTTCTTCAACCTATGAAGGCCTGACAGAAGTGCCCTATTTATTTATTTTTCAGAATACTAAATAGCCTCCTGATAACTGCTGGGGTTAATATGTTGACAGTGTGACAGTAGTGGAGGATAACATACAATTACAAACAAATGCTAAAACTAAAATACTTTATGCAATGAGACTGGATATATTTCCTTGAGGGTTGATCATGATTAAAGACCTGTAAAAATCCTCCCTCCACAATGATTCTACAGCATGCTGAGATCCTCAGGAAAGTGTTATTTATGCCTCCATCTGCATCCGAGTTGTCACCAGGCTCCCTAACAGAGGGGCAGGAGATTTTTAATTAAACTTTTGTGACTAAAGACAAAACCATTTTCTAAAGCAATTGTCTGGAAGTCAGTGGCAACCCAATATTCAACATGCAGTGTAGCCATTAATTGGCTAGATGCCAATAGTGGATGGGAGGGGTTGGGGAGAAAGTATGTCAGAATAGAAGAAAACCTACAATTTAATGTTCTTTTACTAGTATACTTTCCTAGAGTTCCATCAGAAGGATCAGTATGATTGAAGATCTCTATCTTTCCAATTTTAATATCTACTGGTTATTTATTTTTGTAATACTTTATTTTAGCGCAATAAATTTTAGAGAGGGAAGGCCAATATTATAATAAAATATTGGCAATTGAATTAAAGTAAACTAGCTTTTATCAAATATACCTAATCTCAATGCTTAGCCAAAAACAAGCAAACAAACCAAAAACAAAAACAAGAAAGAGACTGTAGTGTCCTGGAAGTGGTTTCAATTTTAACTTTCTATGATCATGAGGTAAAATTTTTGATAACATTAAGTTCACAAATTCCAGACTGTTGTGTTTCTTTCAGAATTAATAGCAGTGAATCTGAAGGAAAACTTCTTGAGACAATTATTTAAGGTTTTCTGAGATCAGGATGATTCTTGACATATAGTGGGTACTCAGTGAATATTAAATGGCTGAAGACAAAACAACAATTTTAAATGCTGAAAAGGCAGGCTAAAGTTCTACTGGATAATGGCTCAAAAGATCAGATAATTAAAACCATATATCCCATGGTATTATATTATAGTCTGCATATTTTTATGGAAGTTAAGATTTATGATCTAGAATTTGGGTCACAACCAAACCTTGAATGTTTTAGATCTGCTTGTGCTGAGGTTGATTGTGATGGCTCTTCCTCATAATTTGTAACAAGCAATGTGTAAAATGACTAATTTTGCAAATTAACTACCTTTAACAAAATAGAGAGCTGTATATTAATCTCCATATACTATCAGTTATTCATGTGCAGTTTTTTTTTAATTCTTGTGGAATATAAACGGAATTGCTCAGAAACCCACAGCTTTCCCCTCCAGTACAAAAGCCCCTCTATGTCCACTGACTCTTTTTTGTAGAAAAATTGAAGTCTCCCAGGCCTCCCTGAGTCACAAAATTGCAGGCTCAAGCAGTTAATAATTAGGACTATAGAGTCACAGGCTCAGTGTCTGATGCACATTCCTGAGTTATTTTACAGATACTATAACTGCTACCAGAGAGAAAAGGCTAAGTGCATGGTGACCAGACTGTAGCCAATATATAAACTTCTCCATCTTGAGTAGTACTGAATCTATGGTTAGCATAATTCCAAGAACTGGTCTTAAGAGAACGGATTAACACTATTGCTCATAATCTATATCTTTGTGGGCATCAAGATAATTGTAGCTTGTCCTGTCTGTCTATGTAATCAGGCAACTAAAATTATCAACAAACAGATGGTACAGATCCATGTCAACATCTTCCACTTGAAGTATATGGCATCCTATGTCAGCATGAAGTTACACAAGATCGAACCTTGCCCCTAATCTCATAGAAACAGAATGATGTCTGAAAAGTGGGTATTTGTAAGCAGCTCTTTTCCCCCTTTCTTATTTTGTCTATTTCTGTTCCACTGAAACCTTAATTATAAAAATGAGATTACTAGGTAACATTTAACAACTGCTGATTTTTACCCTGCTAAAATGCACACAATACCATGCCTAACCTATTGATTCTTTCCCTAGATTAAAACAAGTAGAAATGAAGAATTAAGTAGTTAAAGAATGACTAAATCTCTACCCCTAGTAACCCCCTTGACAATACTGCAAGTAGACTACAAAGGGATGGGATAGCATCTGAAGAAAGATCATGAGGAGTCAGCCAGCCTGCAGGCAAAGGAAAATGACTCAGAGATTGACTTCTGCCTTGATGATTCACTGAGATACTTTCCCCTTTAAAAACTGTTATGGCTGAGCAGAATCTTTAGAGTTGGTTTTTGAGGACATGAGTCCACATGCTCCCTAGATCACTGTCTTTCTGATTAAAGCAACTTTCCATTCTACCAAATTTGCCTCTCAAGTATTGACTTTTGAGCAGTGAGCAGCTGAAACTGAGTTCAGTAACAGAAAGAGATGAAGTCTTGATTATAGATCCCAGGTGTTTTCTTCATGTGATTTAAGTGAAGAAAAAATTGTAACATTACTAAAGTAAAAATATCTTATCCTCCTTCTCAGTACTACATCCATAATCATGGATTTTTGGTTTTCTAATTGAACCTTTCTTAACATTTGAGTTCCTTTTTATATTGTGTGTGTGATTTCCTATCCTTTACATTTCTTCTACAGAACTAGAAAGTAAGCGAAGGATCAGGGAAGGAAATTAATATTTACCAAGGGACTATTGTGTAGATGTTCTCTGGAGATACAGATGTTTATATTATTTAAATCTCTCAATCACCCTATGAGGTTCTGGCTATTATTCCTTGGTACAAATAGATAGATATGAATTTGTGTATATCTAAGATTAGCCAGCAGAAGAATGCAGAAAGAAATAAAAATTTTAACTTATTTTTTTATTGGAGTATAGTAGCTTTACACTGCTGTGTCAGTTTTTTTTTCAGTACAGCAAAGTGAATCAGCCATACACATACATATAACCCCTATTTTTTGGATTTCCTTCTCATTTAGGTCACCACAGAGCACTGAGTAGAGTTCCCTGTGCTACACAGCAGATTCTCATTAGTTATCTATTTTATACGTAGTAGTGTATCCCAATGTCCCAATTCATCCCACCCTTCCTTCCACTCTTGGTTACATACGTTTGTTTTCTATGTCTGTGTCTATATTTCTGCTTTGCAAATAGGTTCATCTGTATCATTTTTCTAGATTCCGCATATATGTGTTAATAAACGATAGTTCTTTTTGTCTTTCTGACTTACCTCAGTCTGTCTGTATGACAGTCTCTAGGCTCATCAACGGCTTTGTGAATGACACAATTTCTTTCCTTTTTATGACTAATGTTCCATTGTACATATGTACCATATCTTCTTTACCCATTCCTCTTTTGGTGGACCTTTATGTTGCTTCAATGTCCTGGATACTGTAAATAGTGCTGCAATGAACATTGGGGTGCATGTATCGTTTTGAATTATGGTTTTCTCTGTGTATATGCCCAGTAGTGGGATTGCTGGATCAAAGGTAGTTCTTTTCAATTTTCTAAGGAAACTCCATACTGTTCTCCATAGTGCTGTATCAGTTTACATTCCCACCAACAGTGTAAGAGGGTATCCATTTCTCCACACCCTCTCCAGCAGTTATTGCTTTGTAGAATTTTTGATGATGGCCATTCTGACCGGTGTGAGGTAATACTTCATTGCAGTTTTTATTTGCATTTCTCTAATAATTAGTGATGTTGAACAGCTTTTCATGTGCATCTTGGTCATCTGTTATGTCTTCTTTGGAGAAATATCTATTTTGGTCTTCAGCCCATTTTTTGATTGGGTTGTTTGTTTTTTTGATATTGAGCTGCATGAGCTGTTTGTATATTTTGGAGATTAATCTTGTCAGTTTCTTCATTTGCAAATATTTTCTCCCATTCTGAGTGTTGTCTTTTTGTGTTGTTTTCGGTATCATTTGTTGTGCAAAAGCTTTTAAGTTTAATTAGGTCGCATACATTTATTTTTGTTTTTATTTTCATTATTTAAGGAGGTAGGTCAAAAAATATCTGGCTGCAATTTATTTCAAAGAGTGCTCTTCCTATGTTTTCCTCTAAGAGTTTTATAATGTCTGGCCTCACATTTAGGTCTTTAATCCATTTTGAGTTTATTTTTGTGTATGGTGTTAGGGAGTGTTCTAATTTAACTCTTTTTCATGTAGGTGTCCAGTTTTCCCAGCACCACTTATTGAAGAGGCTGTCTTTTCTACATTGTATATTCTTGCCTCCTTTGTCAAAGATCAGGTGACCATATGTGTGTGGGTTTATTTCTGGGGGTTTCTCTCCTGTTCCATTGATCTATATTTTTATTTTTGTACCAGTACCATACTGTCTTGCTTACTGTAGCTCTGTAGTATAGTCTGAAGTCCAGGAGCTTGGTTCCTCGAGCTCCGGTTTTCTTTCTCAGGATTGCTTTGGCTATTCGAGGTATTTTGTGTTTCCAAACAAATTGTAAAATTTTTTGTTCAAATTCTGTGAAGAAAGTCATTGGTAATTGATAGGGATTGCATAGAATATGTATATTGTTTTAGGTAGTATAGTCATTTTCACAACATTGTTTCTTCCAATCCAAGAACAGGGCATAGCTTTCCATCTGTTTGTGTTGTCCTCAATTAGCTTCAAAAGCATCTGACAGGTCTTTCCTCTTTAGGTAGGTTTACTCCTAGGTATTTTATTATTTTTGTTGCAAAGGTAAATGGGAGTGTTTCCTTAATTTCTCTTTCTGATCTTTCATTGTTAGTGTATAGGAATGAAAGAGATTTCTGTGTATTCATTTTGTATCCTGCAACATTACTAAATTCATTGATTAGTTCTACTGGTTTTCCGGTGGCATCTTGAGGAATTCTATGTATAGTATTATGTCCTCTGAAAACACTGACAGTTTTAATTCTTCCTTTCCAATTTGGACTCTTATTTCTTTTTCTTCTCTGATTGCTGTGGCTAGGTCTTCCAAAACTGTTGAATAAGAGTGGCAAGAGTGGACATCCTTATCTTCTTCATGATCTTAGCTGAAATGCTTCTGTTTTTCACCACTGAGAATTCTGTTTGCTATGGGTTTGTCATACATAGCTTTTATTATGTTGAGGTAGCTTTCCTCTATGTTCATTTTCTGAAGAGTTTTTATCATAAATGAGTGTAGAATTCTTTCAAAAGATTTTCTATGCAGCTATAGAGATGACCATATGGTTTTTATTCTTCAACTTGTTAATATGGTGTATCACATTGACCAATTTACACACATTGAAGAATCCTTGCATCCCTGAGATAAATCTCAGTTGGTCATGGTGTATGATACTTTTTACTGTGTTGTTGGATTCTGTTTGTTAGTATTTTGGTGAAGATTTTTGCATCTATGTTCATCAGTGATATTAGTCTGCAATTTTCTTTTTTTGTGTGTGTGTGATATCTTTGTCTGGTTTTGGTATCAGGGTGATGGTGACCTCATAGAATGAGCTTGAGAGTGTGCCTTCCTCTGAAATTTTTGGGAAGAATTTGAGAAAGATTCATTTTCGCTCTTCTCTAAATGTTTTATAGAATTCACTGGGAAGCCATCTGGTGCTGGGCTTTTGTTTGTTGGAAGATTTTTAATCAAAGTTTCAATTTCATTACTTGTGATTGGTCTGTTCATATTTTCTGTTTCTTCCTGGTTCAGACTTGGAAGCTTATACCTTTCTAAGGATTTGTCCATTTCTTCCAGGTTGTCCATTTTACTGGCATATAGTTGCTTGTAGTAGTCTCTTCTGATTCTTTGTATTTCTGTGGTGTCAGTTGTAACTTCTCCATTTTTATTTCTAGTTTTACTGATTTGAGTCCTTTCCTATTTTTCTTTTCTTTTTTTTTAAACACCAGTGTTTTGTTTTTAAACATCTTTATTGCAGTATAATTGCTTTACAATGTTGTGTCAGGTTCTGCTGTATAACAAAGTGAATCAGCTACATGTATACAGTCTGGCTAAACTTTTATCAGTTTTGTTTATCTTCTCATAAATGTTTTAAATTCATTGATCTTTGCTATTGTTTTCTTTGTTTCTATTTCATTTATTTCTGCTCTGATCAATATGATTTCTTTCTTTCTACTAACTTTGGGTCTTGTTCATTTTTTCTAGTTGCTTAAGGTGTAAGGTTAGATTGTTTGTTTGTGATTTTCCTTGTTTAAATTTTTTTTAAATTCATTCACTTTATTTATTTTTGGTGTGTTGGGTCTTTGTTGCTGCACACAGGCTTTCTCTAGTTGTGGTGAGCAGGGGCTACTCTTCATTGCAATGCACGGGCTTCTCATTGTGGTGGCTTCTCTTGCTGTGGTGCATGGGATCTAGGCACATGGGCTTCAGTAGTTGTGGCATGCAAGCTCAGTCATTGTGGCTCACAGGCTCAGTAGTTGTGGTGCATGGGCTTAGGTAGTCTGCAGCATGTACGATCTTCCTGGACCAGGCATCAAACTCATATCCCCTGCATTGGCAGGCAGATTCTTAACCACTGTGCTGCAAGGGAAGTCCCTTTCTTGTTTCTTGAGGTAAGATTGTACTGCTATAAACTTCCCTCTTAGAACTGCTTTGCTGCATCCCATAAGTTTTTGGGTCTTCATGTTTTTGTTGTCATTTGTTTGTAGGTATTTTTAGATTTCCTCTTTAATTTCTTCAGTGATCTCTTTGTTACTTAGTAGTATTTATTTAGCCTACATGTTTTTGTATTTTTTACCGTCTTTTTCCTGTAATTGATTTCTAATCTCATACCATTGTGGTTGCAAAAGATGCTTGATACAATTTCAATTTTCTTAAATTTACCAAGGCTTGATTTGTGACCCAAGATGTGGTCTATCCTGGAGAACGTTACATCGGCACTTGAGAAGAAGCTCTATTCTGTTGATTTGGGATGGAATGTCATATAAATATCAATTAAGTCCATCTTGTTTAATGTGTCATTTAAAGCTTGTGTTTCCTTCTTTATTTCATTTTGGATGATCTTTCCATTGGTGAAAGTGGAGTGTTAATGTCCCCTACTATGATTGTGTTACTGTTGATTTCCCCTTTTATGGTTGTTAGCATTTGCCTTATGTATTGAGGTGCTCCTATGTTGGGTGCATAAATGTTTACAATTGTTATATCTTCATCTTGGATTAACCCCTTGATCATTATGTAGTGTCCTTCTTTGTCTCTTGTAATAGTCTTTGTTTTAAAGTCTGTTTTTTCTGATATGAGAATTGCTGCTCCAGCTTTCTTTTGATTTCCATTTGCGTGGGATATTTTTTCCATTCCCTCACTTTCAGTGTGCATGTGTCCCTAGGTCTGAAGTGAGTCTCTTGGGGACAGCATATATAGGGGTCTTGTTTTTGGATCCATTCAGTCAGTCTGTCTTTTGGTTGGAACATTTAATCCATTTGTATGTAAGGTAATTATCAATATGTATGTTCCTATTACCATTTTCTTAATTGTTTTGGGTTTGTTTTTGTAGGTCCTTTTCTTTTGTGTTTTCTGCCTAGAGAAGTTCCTTTAGCATTTGTTGTAAAGCTGGTTTGGTGGTACTGAATTCTCTTAGCTTTTACTTGTCTGTAAAGCTTTTGATTTCTCCATCGAATATGAATGAGATCTTTGCTTCGTAGAGTAATCTTTGTTGTAGGTTTTTCCCTTTCATCACTTTAAATATATCCTGACACTCCCTTCTGGCCTGCCGAGTTTCTGCTGAAAAATCAACTGATATCCTTATGGGGATTCCCTTGTATGTTATTTTTGCTTTTTCCTTGCTGCTTTTAATATATTTTCTTTTAATTAAATTTTTGTTAGTTTGATCAATATGTGTCTCAGCGTGTTTCTCCTTGAGTTTATCCTGTATGGGACTCTCTGTGTTTCCTCAAATTTGGTGGCTATTTCCTTTCCCATGTTAGGGAAGTTTTTGGCTATAATCTATTCAAATATTTTCTTATTCCCTTTATCTTTCTCTTCTTCTTCTGGGACCCCTATAATCCAAATGTGGGTTCATTTAATGTTGTCACAGTTTCTGAGACTGTTCTCACCTCTTTTCATTCTTTTTTCTTTATTCCTCTCTGTGGCAGTTATTTCTTTGCTTTTTGTGAGCGAGACTGATACCTGTACTCTTGTGGAGCTGATCCTTTTCCCTCTGATGGGCAGAGCCATGTTATGTGGTGTGTTATGGGATGTCTTTGAG
This sequence comes from Hyperoodon ampullatus, assembly GCF_949752795.1. Taxonomy (NCBI): domain Eukaryota; kingdom Metazoa; phylum Chordata; class Mammalia; order Artiodactyla; family Ziphiidae; genus Hyperoodon; species Hyperoodon ampullatus. The sequence goes on along the minus strand of NC_136926.1, from coordinate 59,087,503 downwards.
CTTAGTACAACTTTAAGCAACCTATCTGCTGATGGGTGGGGCTTTGATCCTGTCTTGCTGGTTGTTTGGCATGAGGTGTCCAGACCTGGATCCTACAGGCAGTTGGGAGTAGCCAGGTCTTGGTGTCATGGATACCTCAAGGTGAGTGCATGCCAATTAATATTCCCTGGGCCTGGAAATTATCTGGTGGCCCAGCATTCTGGACTCATCTTTCCCACCCTGGAGGCCCAGGCCTGAGTTCTGGTTGGGAACCAAGAGCCTGAAAATCACATGGCACAGCCAGAGGAAAAAGAAAGAAAAAGAAAAAAGAAAAGAAAACAACAAACAAACAAAACCCAAGAGAAGTAGCAAAAACAAAAATAGACAGCAGTAAAACAACACACAAAATAAGAAGGATGAAAACAGACACACCAAACCCAAGACAAATGATAAAAACAAAACCAAACAGAAACAAACAAGCAGACAGAAAAGAAAGAAAAAAGAAATGAGAGAACAAACAAAAGAACTCAAAAGTGAAAATAATAAATACTAAACTAACAGAAACAAAAAAAAAGATGAAAAACAAAATGAAAACAGAAAGGAAACCAAAAAAAAAAACCACAAAGAGAACATAAAACAAACATATAAAAATGATTAAAATATAAAATAAAGAACAAAAAACAAGAAAAAAGCACAAAACAACAAAAAGTAAAGTAAAAATAGAAAAAAATATCAAAGAACAAAACTTAAACAAATATTAAAAACAAGAACACCAACTACTGAACAAAACAAAACAAGAAAGAAAGAAAGAATAATAGTGATAAAAATAATTTCCTGGGTCCTCCTCTGTCAGTGTCCTTGCTCCCTCAGTGAGCCAGAGCCAACGCCCACCTATCCTGGAGGTCCTCCAATACTCTAGGTAGGTCTCTGGACCTGCCGTGTACACTGTGGGATCAGCTCAGACTCTGACCTGGTCCAACTTCCACATGGACTTGCCCCCAAATTCCACTGCTGCTAATGCTAGACCAGCCTCTCTTGTGGGAACACTTATTGTCTCTTCAGATATTCCACATGCAGGATTTAACAAGCTGATCACAGGGATTTAATCCATGGCTTGTGCACCTGCATGGAGAGATTTCCATTCCTCTTCCTTAGTTGCATTGCCCTTGGGGCTCACCTTTGGTTTCGGTTTGCCTTCTCTGTGTGTGCCATCCTCAAGCATCTGTTCCCTGCCCACGCAAGAGGGAGCAGAGAAGCAGCATCTTATTGGGCTACACTTACTCAGGCCAGGTAGGGGTATGGAGGTCACAACTGGGGTGTCTCTGTTGGCAGCGGAGACCAGAAGGCAGTTGCAACAGATAGTGGTGTAGTCGCTTTGCTGGGAATCTCTCCCAGTGCCCATGAAAGCAGGGGATGGCATGTGGGGGCGGTGGCAGCCCGGACCCTTGCATTCAACAATGCTGCCTCATTTCCTAGTCAGATGACAGTTCATCTATGGGCATTCCTGGTGGTAGAGCCCCTCACTCCCTTTCCCTCTGTTGGATCCATGCAGTCAGTTGTGGTCCTTTCCCCAGATTTGCTCTCTTGACCCCATGCTTTAGCACTCAACCCCCACAAGCACTGCCAGATTCCTGTCTCAGGCAGGGATGCTCAGGGCTGATTCCCGAGGAGGCTTTTGGACGGACAGCACTCAGGACTGTGAAGCCTACATGAGCTGAGGAGGCCTTGGTTTGAAGAGCTGGCGAACCTATTCAGATGGATGCCCCTCCCAGTTCCCTCAGAAGCTGAGGTCAGTGGGTGGGGAAGGGGGTTGCAATGGTGGCCCACCCCTTGCACACCACTCAACAGTGACACATTTCTTCTTATGGTGTCCCAGGCTTTTTCCTCAAGCTTTCCCTGTTGTGGAGCTCTTTACTCCTGTCCCTTCAAGCTGTCTTTTTCACAGCCAGTATCTGTCCCCTCCCTGGGTTCATGCTCCAAACCCCACTTTCCAGGACCCAGCCCCCTTCGGCAATGAGACACATGACTCAGGCTGGGGTGTGCACGGCTGAGGCACAGACTATGAGCAGAGTTCTTACTTTGTCCTGCCTGCCACAGACTATCCATTTTGTTCTCCTTTGATCCCACAAGGGTCCCTTTATGTCCCAGCTGATTTCCCTACCATGAAGGGGGTGTTTTTCTGAGTGTGGGAACTTCTCACCTTCAGCTTCCTACAAGGGTTGCTGGTCCCTTTTTTGATTATTCTTTTCTTTTTTTCTTTCTTTCATCCTACCTGGTTGTGAAGGAATTTTTCTTGTCTTTTAAGGTGTCCAAATCTTCTGCTAATGTTCAGCAGGTGCTCTGTGAGAATTGTTCCTTTTGTAGATGTATTCTTGATGTACTTGTGAGGAGAGATGAATTCGCATTCTCCAATTCCACCATCTTGACTCCTCCTATAATTATTTTTATTGCTTTTACCAAATGTCTATTGACTCAACTACTCTGATGTTCTGAGCTAATCCTTCTCTTTACTTAAGGAGGAAGGAATCATAGCTGGAAGGTTTGAAAGACAGGTGTCAAGTAAATTTTGCAATTCTTTCTGTTTGGACCTTATATTGCTGTTCTGGTAATTGAGCTCTCTGTTAGAACCCAGCATATACTCCTGAGGTAATGTTTTAGGAGAGGATTTAAGACACCCCAAAATACTAGTCCTGTTGACTAGATGAGATAGAAAGAGGAGCAGATTCTGAGGAACTATGACAAGTTCAATTTAGAGGAAATTGGATGAAAGTTGTATGTGAAATGAAAAAAAACCTGAAATATGTGCTTAAAACACTCCAAGGTTTGAAAAAAACACATTTAAAAAAGATGGTCACCTTTTAGAAATGGGTTTAAATCCTGTCACATACTAACTTTATAAACTTGGTCTCCGTTTTTTTTTTTTTTTCTTTTCTTTTATGGAAAACAAGAACTATAACATCCACCTCATAAGGATGCCTAATGGAAGACAACCCAATGATAAAACTCCTATAAACCCCACACTCAGCACCCAGCTCACTGTGGTCAGGAGTATATGTGGGTGCTATTGTCTTTGTTTCAAGGAAGGGGAGATATTTAAAATGTTCATGTCAATTTTTCTACAGCGTCTGACATATTCAAGATTTTCCTGTGGAAAAGAAATGCAATAAATTAATGGTTGTATGTCTTTCACCAGTGTCAACTTATTTGACAGTTATTTTCATAGTTTTTTATTATGCATTATTGAAGGAAAAATAGCCCCTCCCCCATTAGCAAAGCAGTCTCAAAGATTTTTCATTCCTCTTTTGATAAATGACATAGTACGAATCGGCTTTTACTGCACAATATGAACTGTTTCCTCTAATAAAAGTGTACCATACAAACAATTCCCTCACTCTTATTGGATTTATGTTGTTGTTGTTGTTTTCAATTTTAACTGTTTGCACTGATACATCCATATGAGCCATTTGTAAAATCAGATGTAGAAGTCAGAGGTATAAATTGTGTCTCCAGGACCTCATTATTTTAACCTTAGAAAAAACAAAACAAAACAAAACAAAAAAAGCACATGTTGGCTTACATTTCCATCCCTCATAAATAATGTAGAAGTGAGCATTTTAGTTAATACAAAACTGACTAGTTAATTAGCTAAATACTTTATATTCATATGATAGACTATTCAATGATATATAATATTCAATGTGATATCCTATAAATGATGTATTATTTGATTTGGCCTAGGTAGATATTCCTCCTTAAAAATTAAGATTCCAATGATTTAATAGATCAGTGACTTTACTGATATTACAGAGTCAATGTTAGAACCAGGATTAATTCATTTTACACTTTGCATCTGGTGCAGTTTTCTGCTGAGTTCTTACTGAATGTGTCTGAGAGGGAATGAGTGTGGCAGAGTAAGAAGATGCTAAGCTCACTTCTACCCACAGGCACACCAAAATTGCAACTATTTACAGAGCATTTATTGATGATAAAGGTGGAAAGGTTAGCAAAAAAGGTTTTCTACAACTAAAGATATAAAGAAAAAAACATAATGAGACATGGTAGGAGGGACAGAGATCTGGTATAGGCAAGACCCAATCCTGGATGAGTGACCCACAAACAGGAGGATAATTACAATTGCACTGGTCTCCCCAAGGAGCAAGTGGTCTGATCCCCCACAGCAAGTTTCCTAGGGATCCTATGCTGGAAAATAAGCCCCCAGAACATTTGGCTTTAAGGCCAGTGAGGCTTACTTTCAGAAGAGCCACACGGCTGTGAGAAATAGCGACTCCACACATAAAGGGGGAACACAAAATCTCACATGTTCCAGGACCCAGGGCAGGAGCAGTAATTTAAAAGGATACTAAATCAGACCTACCTGTTGATCATGGATAGCATCCAGGAGAGGTAGGAGGCAACTGGAGCTCAAACTGTAGACATAGACACTGTTTGCAGCATATTGGGGAGCACATTCTACCACATGGACAGAGATGCTGACAGGCATTATTTTGGAATCCTCCCTCTAGCTTATAGTGCCAGTAGCCAGCCATTCTCATCAGCCTGTCAATGCCATTATTGAGATACCTCAGATCAAGCAACTAGCCAGGAAAAGACAAAGCCCCACTCACCAGCAGGCCTTCTACCTTAAGACCCCCTGAGTACACAGCCACCTTGGGACCTGGCTCTGTTCACCAGAAGAAACAGGACCCACAAACACATACCAGTGCACTGATACAAACCCCAGGATCTCCAGGGCATTGCATCCAGAGACTCATTTTCTGTGGACCAGTGCACCAGCTCTAGGCCCCTAGGGCCCTACTACCAAAGACCTTGAGAGCCAGCTCCACTCACTAGTGAGCTGGCACTAATGCCAGACTCCCTGGCCTTCAGCCTCTCCAACCAATGGGCTGACACAAGTCTGGAACCCTGGGCCTTACAGCAAGAGACCCCAGAACTTGACTCTGCTAACCAATGGGCAAGCACAAGTACCAAGATCCAATGTCACCTACCAGTGGGTGAGCAAAATTCTCAGGATCACCTGGGCCCCAGTCCTGCCTACGAGTGGCAGACACCACCACTTATAAAGCTAGTAGGAGAATTAAAATACAAAACTAGTAAAATTGTCTATATCTGCATAAATAGTTAAGGAATATGAAAAGCAAAAAAGATGTAAAATATCATATATATGTACATGATCTATATATAGGATCATATACATATATATGATCATATGTATATATAGATCATATACATATATATATGAGAGAGAGAGAGAATGAGGGAGTGCTATATATAAACCTCATAGTAACAACAAACCAAAAATCTATGATAGATACACACACACAAAAGAGAAAGGAATACAAAACATATAACTAAAGGTAGTCATCAACCTCAATGAGAAAGAGCAAAATATAAAAAAGTAACAAAAACTATAAAACGCCCTGTAAACCATTTAAAAACTGTCTATAAGTACATACCTATTGATAATTACTTTAAATGTAAATGAACTAAAAAGATATAGATTTGAATGGATACGAAAACAACACCCGTTGCTGCCTACAAGAGACCACTTCAGATGTAGAGACACAACAGACTGAAAGTGAGGGGATGAAAAAAGGTATTCCATGAAGATGGAAATCAAAGGAAAGCTGAGGTAACAATACTTATATCAGAAAAAAATAGACTAGAAAATAAAGACTGTAATGAAAGACAAAGGATTTTACATAATGACCAATGGATCAATCCAACAGAAGATATAACAACTGTAAATATATATGCACTGAACATAGGAGCACCTAAATATATTAAGCAATCATTAACAGACATAAAGGGAAAAATTGACAGTAACACATTAATAGTAGGGGAATTTAACACCCCACTTAGATAAGTGAAGAGATCAGCCAGACAGAAAATCATAAGAAAACAGTGGTCTTAAAAACACATTACATATATATATAATTTTATCCAGGATCGATTATTAGCTAGTTCACAAAACAAATCTCAGTAAATTTAAGAAAACTGAAATAATATCAAAATTTTTTGGCCATAGTGTTATGAGAATAGAAATCAACTATAAGAATAAAAACTGCTAAAAATACAAACACATGGAGGCTAAATATTATGCCCCTAAACAACCAATGGATCACTGAATAAATCAAAGAAGAAATAAAAAAAATACCTAGAGACAAATGAAAGTGAAAACACAATGATCCAAAATCTGTGGGATGCAGCAAAAGCAGTTTTAACAGGCAAGTTTGCAGCAATACAAGCCTACCTCAGGAACCAAGAAAAATTGGAAACATACAACCTAACTTTAAACCTAAAAGAACTACAAAGTGAATTGAAAACAAAACCCAAGGTTTGTAGAAAAAAAAATCAAAGATCACATAATAAAGAAATGAAATAGAAAGCAGAAAAACAATAGAGAAAATAAATGCAGCTAAGAGCTGGTTCATTGGAAAGATAAACAGAAGGGATAAACCTTTAGCCAGTCTCATCAAGAATATAAAAGAGGGCTTCCCTGGTGGCGCAGTGGTTGAGAGTCCGCCTGCCGATGCAGGGGACACGGGTTCGTGCCCTGGTCTGGGAAAATCCCACATGCCGCGGAGCGGCTGGGCCCGTGAGCCATGGCCGTTGAGCCTGCGCGTCCGGAGCCTGTGCTCCGCAACGGGAGAGGCCACAACAGCGAGAGGCCCACATACCGCAAAAAAAAAAAAAAGAATATAAAAGAGAGGGCCAAAATCAATAACATCAGAAATGAAAAAAAAAAACATTTTAAAAAAGCATTTACAACCAACCCAAAGAAATACAATGATCATAAGAGATTACTGTACAATAATATATGCCAATAAAATGGGCAACCCAGAAGAAATGGACAAATTCCTAGAAATTCACAATCTCCCAAGACTGGAGTTCGGAGAAATTACCAGTAATTTGATTACCAGTAATACAGTTGAATCAGCAGTAAATCACCCTCCCCCCCCAAAAAAAAGAACAAAAGCTCAGGACCACAACTCTTCACAGGTGAATTCTACCAAACATTTACAGATGAATTAATGCCTATCCTTCTCAAACTCTTATGAAAAATTACAGAGAAAGAAATATTTCTGAACTCATTCTATGAGGCCAACATCATCCTGATACCAAAACCAAAGATAACACAAAAAAAATAAAATTATAGGCCAACATCACTGTTGAACTTAAACTCAAAAATCCTCAACAAAATATTACTTAACTAAATTCCACAATATATTAAAATGATATACACCATGATCAAGTGGGATTCATCCCAGGAGTGTGAGAATTTTTTAATATCCACAAATCAATCAATGTGAAGTGCCACATTAACAAGCTGCAGAATAAAATAATAAAATTATCTCAATAAATGTAGAAAATCTTTTCACAGATTCAATATTAATTTCTGATAAAAACTCTCCAGAAAATGGGTATAGAGGGAGCATACCTCAACATAATAAAGGCCATATATGTAAGCCCACTGAGAACATCATACTGAAAAATTAAGAGCTGAAAGCATTACCTCTACTATCAGGAAAAAGACAAGGATGCCCACTCTCATGACTTTTATTCAACATAGTATTGGAATTCCTAGCCACAGCAATTAGAGAAGAAAAATAAACAAACGGAATACAAATTGGAAAGGAAGCAGTAAAACCGCCACTGTTTGAGGTCACATCATATTATACATAGAGAATCCTAAAGACATCAACAAAAACATATTAGAGCTACTCAAGGAATTTGGTAAAGTTGAAAGACAAAATCAATACACAGAAATCTGTTGCATTTCCATACACTTACAACAAAATGTCAGAAAGAGAATTGAGAAAACAATCCCATTTACAATTGCATCATAAAGAATGAAATACCTAGAATAAATCTAACCAAGGAGGTAAAAGATATTTATTCAGCAAATTGTAAGGTACTTATGAATTAAACTCAAGATGACACAAACATATGGAAAGATTCCCTGTTTTCACAGATATGAAGACTCAATATTTTTATTTTTATTTTTTTATTTTATTTCATTAAAAATTTTTAACATCTTTATTGGATATAATTGCTTTACAATGGTGTGTTAGTTTCTGCTTTATAACAAAGTGAATCAGTTATACATATACATATGTTCCCATATCTCTTCCCTCTTGCATCTCGCTCCCTCCCACCTTCCCTACCCCACCCATCTAGGTGGTCACAAACCACAGAGCTGATCTCCCTGTGATATGTGGCTGCTTCCCACTAGCTATCTATTTTACATTTGGTACTGTATATATGTCCATGCCACTCTCTCACTTTGTCACAGCTTACCCTTCCCCCTCCCCATATCCTCAACTCCATTCTCTACTACGTCTGTGTCTTTATTCCCATCTTACCCTTAGGTTCTTCATGACCCGTGTTATTTATTTTTATGTTTTCTTAGATTTCATATATATGTGTTAGAATATGGTATTTGATTCTGTCTTTCTGACTTACTTCACACAGTATGACACACTATAGCTCAATCCACCTCACTACAAATATCTCAATTTCGTTTCTTTTTATGGCTGAGTAATATTCCATTGTATATATGTGCTACATCTTCTTTATCCATTCATCAAATGATGGACACTTAGGTTGCTTCCATGTCCTGGCTATTGTAAATAGAGATGTAATGAACATTTTGGTACATGACTCTTTTTGAATTATGGTTTTCTCAGGGTAAATGCACAGTAATGGGATTGAAGGGTCGTATGGTAGTTCTATTTTTAGTTTAATAAGGAACCTCCATACTGTTCTCCATAGTGGCTGTATCAACTTACATTCCCACCAACAGTGCAGGAGTGTTCCCTTTTCTCCACACCCTCTCCAGCATTTATTGTTTCTAGATTTTTTGATGATGGCCATTCTGACCGGTGTGAGATGATATCTCATTGTAGTTTTGAGTTGCATTTCTCTAATGATTAATGATGTTGAGCATTCTTTCATGTGTTTCTTGGCATTCTGTATATCTTCTTTGGAGGAATGCCTGTTTAGGTCTTCTGACCACTTTTGGATTCTTGTTTTTTTTTGTTGTTGTTGTTGTTATTGAGCTGCATGAGCTGCTTGTAAATATTGGAGATTAATCCTTTGTCAGTTGCTTCATTTGCAAATATTTTCTCTCACTCTGAGGATTATCTTTTTGTCTTGTTTATGGTTTCCTTTGCTGTGCAAAAGCTTTTAAGTTTCATTAGGTCCCATTTGTTTATTTTTGCTTTTATTTCCATTTCTTTTGGAGGAGGATCAAAAAGGATCTTGCTGTGATTTATGTCATAGAGTGTTCTGCCTATGTTTTTGCCTAAGAGATTGATAGTGTCTGGCCTTACATTAAGATCTTTAATCCATTTTGAGTTTATTTTTGTGTATGGTGTTAGGGAGTGTTCTAATTTCATACTTTTACATGTACCTGTCCAGTTTTCCCAGCACCACTTATTGTAGAGGCTGTCTTTTCTCCACTGTATATTCTTGCCTCCTTTATTAAAGATAAGATGACCATATGTATATGGGTTTATCTCTGGGCTTTCTATCCTGTTCCATTGACCTATCTTTCTGTTTTTGTGCCAGTACCATACTGTCTTGATTACAGTAGCTCTGTAGTATAGTCTGAAGTCAGGGAGCCTGATTCCTCCAGCTACATTCTTCATTCTCAAAATTGCTTTGAGTATTTGGGGACTTTTGTGTTTCCATAAAAATTTTGAATTTTTTTGTTCTAGTTCTGTGAAAAATGGCAGTGGTAGTTTCATAGGGATTGCATTGAATCTCTAGATAGCTTTGGGTAGTAGAGTCATTTTCACAATGTTAATTCTTCCAATCCAAGAACATGGAATATCCCTCCATCTACTTGTATCATCTTTACTTTCTTTCATCAGTGTCATAATTTTCTGCATACAGGTCTTTTGTCTCCTTAGGCAGGTTTATTCCTAGATAATTTATTATTTTTGTTGCAATGGAAAATGGGAGTGTTTTCTTAATTTCACTTTGAGATTTTTCATCATTAGTGTATAGGAATGCCAGAGATTTCTGTGCATTAATTTTGTATCCTGTTATTTTACAAAACTCATTTGATTAGGTCTAGTAGGTTTCTGGTAGCATCTTTAGTATTCTATGTAGAGTATCATGTCATCTGCAAACAGTGACAGCTTTACTTCTTCTTTTCTGATTTTGATTCCTTTTATTTCTTTTTCTTCTCTGATTGCTGGGGCTAAGACTTCCAAAACTATGTTGGGTAATAATGGTAAGAGAGGGCAACCTTGTTTTTTTCCTGATCTTAATGAAAATGGTTTCAGTTTTTCACCATTGAGAATGATGTTGGCTGAGGGTTTGTCATATATGGCCTTTATTATGTTGAGATAACTTCCATCTATGCATACTTTCTGCAGGGTTTTTTTTATCATAAATGGGTGTTGAATTTTGTAGAAAGTTTTCTCTGCATCTATTGAGATGTTCATATGTTTTTTCTCCTTCAGATTGTTAATATGGTGTATCATGTGGATTGATTTGCATATATTGAAGAATCCTTGCATTTCTGGAACAAACCCCACTTGATCATAGTGTATGATCATTTTAATGTGCTGTTGGATTCTGTTTGCTAGTATTTTGTTGAAGATTTTTGCATCTATGTTCATCAGTGATATATGCCTGTAGTTTCCTTTCTTGGTGACATCTTTGTCTGGTTTTGGTATCAGGGTGATGGTGGCCTCATAGAATGAGTTTGGGAGTGTTCCTCCCTCTGCTATATTTTGGAAGAGTTTTAGAAAACCAGGTGTTAGTTCTTCTCTAAATGTTTGATAGAATTTGCCTGTGAAGCCATCTGGTCCTGGGCTTTTGTTTGTTGGAAGATTTTTAATCACAGTTTCAATTTCAGTGTTTGTGATTGGTCTGTTCATATTTTCTATTTCTTCCTGGTTCATTGTCAGCAGGTTGTACATTTCTAAGAATTTGTCCATTTCTTCCAGGTTGTCCAGTTTATTGGCATAGAGGTGCTTGTAGTAATCTCTCATGAACTTTTGTATTTCTGCAGTGTCAGTTGTTACTTCTCCTTTTTCATTTCTAATTTTATTGATTTGAGTCTTCTCCCTTTTTTTCTTGATGAGTTTGGCTAATGGTTTATCAATTTTGTTTATCTTCTCAAAGTACCAGATTTTAGTTTTGTTGATCTTTGCTATCATTTCTTTCATTTGTTTTTCATTTATTTCTGATCTGATCTTTATGATTTCTTTGCTTCTGCTAACTTTTTTTTATCTTTTTCTCTAATTGCTTTAGGTGCAAGGTTAGGTTGTTTATTTTAGATGTTTCCTGTTTGTTAAGGTAGGATTGTATTGCTATAAACTTCCCTCTTAGAACTGCTTTTCCTGCATCCCATAGGTTTTGGGTCGTCTTGTCTCCATTGTCATTTGTTTCTAGGTATTTTTTCATTTCCTCTTTGATTTCTTCAGTGATCACTTGGTTATTATGTAGTGTATTGTGTTTTTTTTTTTTCCTTGTTTGGTTGTTTTCTGAGGTATGTGGGACTCTCATTGTTGTGGCATCTCCTGTTGCAGAGCACAGGCTCCACATGCGCAGGCTCAGTGGCCATGGCTGACGGGCCTAGCTGCTCCATGGCATGTGGGATCTTCCACGACCGGGGCATGAACCCCTGTCCCCTGCATCGGCAGGCAGTCTCTCAACCACTGCCCCACCAGGGAAGCACTAAGTAGTGTATTGTTTTGCCCCCCTGTGTTTGTATGTTTTACAGATCTTTTCCTGTAATTGATATCTAGTTTCATAGCATTGTGGTCAGAAAAGATACTTCATACGTTTGTGCTCAAGAGTTTAGGCATTTAGCAAAATCTAATGTAAAATATAGTTGTTTTTTTCTTTCTCAAATTCTTTTCCCATTTAGGTTGTTACATAATATTGAGTTCCCTGTGCTATGCAGTAGGTACTTGCTGCCTATTCATTTTAAATATAGCAGTGTGTACATGTCAATCCCAAACTCCTTAACTGTCCCTCCCCACCCACCCCTTCCCCGCTGGTAACAATGTTTGTTCTCTAAGTCTCTGAGTCTCTTTCTGTTTTGTAAATAAATTTATTTCTATCATTTTTTTAAGATTCTGCATATAAGCCATATCATACTATATTGCTTCTGATATTTCACAGTCTGACTTACTTCACTCCATATGGCAATCTCTAGGTCCATCCATGCTGCTGCAAATTGTATTATTTCATTATTTTTAATGGCTGAGTAATATTCCTTCATGTATGTATGTATGTATATATATATATATATATATATATATATATATATATATATATATATATATATATATATATATATATATATATATATATATATATATAACAACTTCTTTGTCCATTCTTCTGACAATAGACCTTTAGGTTGCTTCAATGTGTTGGCTATTGTAAACAGTGTTGCAATGAATATTGCGGTGCATGTATCCTTTCAGATCATGTTTTTGTCTGGATATACACCATGGAATGGGATTGCAGGATCATATGATAGCTCTATTTTTAGTTTTGTAAGAACCTCTCTACTCTACTCCATAGTGGCTGTACCAATTTACATTACCACGAACAGTGGAGGAGGGTTCCCTTTTCTCCACACCCTGTCAAGCATTTATCCTTTGTGGATTTTTTGATGACGGCCATTCTGACTGGTGTGAGGTGTTATTTCATTGTAGTTTTGATTTGCATTTCTCTAATATTTAGTGATTTAGAGCAGCTTTTTCATGTGCCTCTTGGCCATCTGTCTTCTTTGGAGAAATGTCTATTTAGGTCTTCTACCCACTGTTTCGATTGGGTTGTTTAGTTTGATGATATTAAGCCCCATAAGCTGTTTGTAAATTTTGGACATTAATCCCTTGTCAGTCACATCGTTTGCAAATATTTTCTCCCATTCTGTGGGTTGCCTTTTCGTTTTGTTTATGGTATCCTTTGCTGTGTAAAGCTTTTGAGTTTAATTAGTTTCCAAAATAAACAACCTAACATTTCACCTAAAGCAACTAGAGAAAGAAGGACAAACAAAACCTAAAGTTAGTACAAGGAAAGAAATCATAAAAATCCGAGCAGAAATAAATAAAATAGAGATGTAGGAAACAATACCAAAGGTCAATTAAACTAAAAGCTGGTTTTTGAAAAGATAAACAAAATTTATAAATCTTTAGCAAGACTCATCAAGAAAAAAAGGGAGAGGACTCAAATCAGTAAAATCAGAAATGAAAAAGTAGAAGTTACAACTGACACCACAGAAATACAGAAATACAAAGGACCATAAGAGACTACTACAAGCAACTGAATGACAATAAGATGGACAACCTGGAAGAAATGGACAAATTCTTAGAAAAGTATGTTCTCCCAAGACTGAACCAAGAAGAAATAGAAAATATGAACAGACCAATCACAAGCACTGAAATTTAAACTGTGATTAAAATCTCACAACAAACAAAAGTCTAGGACCAGATGGCTTCACAGGTAAATTCTGTCAAACATTTAGAAAAGAGTTAATATTTATACTTCTGAAACTGTTCCAAAATATTGTAGAGGAAGTAAATCTCCCTAACTCAATCCATGAGGCCTCCATCACCCTGATACCAAAACCAGACAAAGATACCATAAAAAAAAGAAAATTACAGGCCAATATCACTGATGAACATAGATGTAAAAATCTTCAACCAAATACTAGCAATCCAAGTCCAACAATACATTAAAAGGATCATACACCGTGATCAAGAGGGATTTATCCAAGGGATGCAAGGATTTTTCAATACCCAGAAGTCAATCAGTGTGATACACCATATCAACAAGCTGAAGAACAAAAACCATATAATCATTTCAATAGATGCAGAAACAGCTTTTGAAAATATTCAACACCAATTTATGACAGAAACTCTCCAGAAAGTGGGCATAGAGGGAACATACCTCAACATGATAAAGGCTATATATGACAAACCTACAGTTAACATTACACCCAATGGTAAAAGCTGAAAAAACAAAACAAGCTCTTAGATCAGGAACAAGATGAGGATATCCACTTTCACCAATTTTATTCAACATAGTTTTGGGAGTCTTAGCCATGCCAATCAGAGAAGAAAAATAAAATATAAAAGGAATTGGAAAAGAAGAAGTAAAACGGTCACTGTTTGCAGATGACATATTATACATAGAAAACCCTAAAGAGGCTACCAGAAAATTATTATTATTATTCTAATTATTAGAAAACTGTTAGAAGATTATTAGAGCTAAATAATTTGGTAAAGTTGCAGGTTACAAAATTAATACACAGAAATCTGTTGCATTTGTATATACTAACAATGAAAGATCAGAAGATAAATTAAGGAAACAATCTCATTTACCATTGCAACAAAAAGAATAAAATACCTAGGAATAAACCTACCTAAGGACCTGTACTCTGAAAGACCTGTACTCCAAAAATTATAAGTCACTGATGAAAGAAATTGAAGATGACACAAACAGATGGAAAGATATACCATGTACTTGGATTGGAAGGGTCAATATTGTGAAAATGTTGATACTACCCAAAGCAATCTTGCAATCTCTAGATTCAGTGCAATCCCTGTCAAATTACCAATGGCATTTTTCACAGAACTAGAACAAAAAAATCTTAAAATTTGCATGGAGACACAAAAGACCCCAAATAAGAAAAGCAATCTTGAGAAAGAAAAATGGAGCTGGAGGAATCAGGCTCTCTGACTTCAGACTATACTACAAAGCTACTGTCATCGAAACAGCATGGTATTGGCACAAAAACAGAAATATAGATAAATGGAATAGGATAGAAAGTCCAGAGATAAATCCATGCCAACATGGTCACCTTATCTTTGATAAAGGAGGCAAGGCTATACAATGGAGAAAAGATAGTCTCTTCAGTAAGTGGTGCTGGGAAAACTGGACAGCTACATGTAAAAGAATGAAATTAGAACACTCCCTAACACCATATACAAAAATAAACTCAAAATGGATTAAAGACCTGAATGTAAGGCCAGACACTATAAAACTCTTAGAGGAAAACATAGGCAGAATGCTCTCTGACATAAATTGCAGCAGTAACTTTTTATATCAGTCTCCCAGAGTAATGGAAATATGCCCTTATCTTCAAATGGAAGGTGACTTCTAAAAAACAAATGACTCACAGATTAAATAAATAAATCAGGTTTAATCAATCAAAAGGACTTTCACTGGAGCTGTTCAAGGAAACTGGCAGGGATGCTCATATTGTTAAAATGATCAATATTATTATACAACTAAACAAAATGAAAACTAAACAATCTAAGTTTAGATAGCTTTTCCTTCAAATAACGTGCTGGCCCCAAACTTCTCAGGAAACTATGATTCCAGTTACTGCAATGATGTAGGCTATATAATAAAAATTAATAATTCCATGGATAAAAATGAAGTGAAACACAGACAGGGAGATATTTTAAAAAATTAAAACAAATCCCAAAGAGTTTGTTCTGTACACTAAATATTTTAACAGTGCCCAGTAGTCCTAACCATGAACATATTTTTTCTTTTGAAGCTTCTCCTGGAGGAGTCACAACCATCTTTCTGCCAATCTTTCATCATTCAAGTTTAGCAATTATAGCAGAGCATTATCAGAGCTTCCTTTTGTGATATTAAGAATTATATAGCTTATAGAACACCACTATTACCATGAATACCTACAATAATTTAATTTAGTTTATTTTTACCCAGCTCGGGTATAAGATAAAAAAGATGTGAAGAACAATGAAGCTCCTGAAGTCAGCAGATTGTTGGGATTGGAATTCTAATTGCCCAGTATGCTTGTCACTTCTCACTAGCAGCTGGGCCTGGACTAGAACAGGCTCTGCTAGCCATTGTGCCCCAATAGTCTCATCAACCCACTATGCAGCTGTTGCTGTATTCAAATGCCTTCTTTGGCAGATGGGAAATGGCATTTCAGGGAATACCTGGCATATTATATGGTAATCTTCCTTGCTGGAAAAGGTCACATATATTAAAAAGATGGTATCCCTGGGTTACTGAAATTTTTATTACTTGTATGAAACATTTTTCTTTATTCCTTTTTTTTTCTTCCAATACTTTCTATGGCCTCCAGGTGGTATGTTTAATCACTAATGCCCTTTCTTTTAATGGAGGGCCATGCTGTTATAATGGTATCTGCACCAATTGTTCCCCTCCCCAAATAATCTTTCTACAATATATAATTTTTCTTATTTTTCTGCACTTATTTAAATTTTTCCCTTTATGTAAATGTAATATAAAATATTCTATGCCAATTTTTTTTACCATTTAAGACTCATCTTAAGTTGTAACACCTCACATCAGTATAATTAATTATTCCACATATATACTATATATGAAATATTGTACTAGCAAAGGGAACTGGAAAGACCCCTATTGGAAATAGTAAGAAGGACTGGAAATAATACTTGATGGAATAGAGTAGAACTTAACAGTTTTTTTACCTTAATTAAATGTGTGCTTAAACTTTCTGGACTTGAAACTCCTCACTTAGTAAATACAAAAAAAATTTAATTCCCTTATAAAACTATGCTTCATTCTTAGCAGTTACTATAGCATGTGGATGAATATTTGTGATTTAAAAATATTTAATTTTACTCGAAATTTATAGAGACAAGATATAACATCTTAGAAAAATATGTTGATCATCCTGGTTTTGAGCTCTGATACAGAAGCTGTAATTGCTGAATCAGTCAGACACCACTAGTGGACAAAAAAAAAAAAAAAAAAAAAAAAAAAAAAAATTACTCTCAGTGATACTATTGCAATATTTATGGCCTTCAAACTGACTCATAATTACTAAGTAAAAAGCCCAGAAATCTGTAAAAATTAATGTTTCTTAAACTTACTTTTTCTTACATGTTTGGACTCGTTTTTCCATTGAAGTTATAGTATATAAATTTCAAGGTCAAAGGTAGAAATGACAAATGTATGATTTGTCAATAAACGTATGAGATGGAATTTATTGAAATGTGGAAATTTATTTTTAAAATATGCTTTCATCTTAATATTTTTTCTAAAAATAGAAAGCTTTAGGTCACTGATCTAGTAAGAATTTTTTAAAGAAGAGATCAAATATTTTACTAAATTTAAATTCCATTTAGACTTTATTATGAGTTTAAAATTTACTGAGTTATTCATTTAAATAACATGGAATTAATATTCTCATAATGAACCTAAGGGTATATACAACTACATTTTATACTTTGAAATAGAGGGTTCATGATTCCTAAGTTACCTCCCAAAGTAATGCATAGTCATGGAGTTAAATATATGTTCTTCAGCCTGCTACAAATAATAAAATATGCAGTTATGTCATCTATTCAGGTGTTGTTTTGCTGTATAATATTTCAATAAGAATCTTTGCATAGAATTTGTTTTCCAATTTTATTTCAGGTTAAGCTTGATTATTATATTGGACTGAATTTTGATGTTTCCAATGGTTTATTTGTGTTGCTACATTTTTATAATTAGGAAACACTTAGCTAATATATATGTGTATTTGTTTAGTGAGATTTTTCATATGTGTAAAAGAATTGTATATTTCATGAAAAACTTAGCTCCAATCCCTTTCTACTTCTATTCTCCCCAAAGAAAAATCACCTTGCTGTATTGGTGGAAAAAATCTCTTTGAAATAATACATCAAAAATAATCCAAAATGATAACTCAATGTCAGTGTACCATTGAATGCACTTTCATTTCCCCTAGTTTGGAATGCCACCAATAATATATCAAACTCCCATATACATTTTGACCATATTCCTTCATTCTTTATTGAAGTTTATTGGTCTCTCTAGCCCTTAACTAATACCCTGCTGCCTAAACTGCTACAGCTTTACAGAGAGCCTTAAAAGAGTGAGTTCAACACCATCGTTATTGTTCCTTTCCTCCTTACCTCCTTCTTACTAGAATTCAAATATTTCTTTTTTATTTTTACCTTTATTCTTCCCTACTAATTTTAGTATCTCTGTATGCATTCTATGATTCAAAAGATTTCAGGACTTGAATGTATTTGTATTGAAATTATATATTAATTTGGGATAATTTTTAATTTTTATGATGCTGAAACTTCTCACTAAAAACACAGGTCCACAATCTGTTATCTGATTTCAGAAATGTAAATAATATGAAAGATAAAGTTTTCTTGATGTAGTTACTTGCAAAATCTGACACGAATCAATTCATTTTGTGAAAAAAATATAATCTGATGTGATCTGAGTCTATTTAGAGACTTACATAACCAATTTACTGTGGATGTTAAAATATTTAGCTATGGAAATATTACCATACAGGCACACCTCAGAGACACTGAGGGTTCAGCTCCAGACCACTACAATAAAGCAAATACAAAAAAAGTGAGTCACACATACTTTTTGGTTCTCTAATGCATATAAAATTTATGTTAACACTACACTGTGGTCTATTAAGTGTGAAGTAGCATTACGTCAGAAAAAAACTGCATACCTTAATTTAAAGTACTTTATTGTTAAAAAATGCTAACCATCATCTAAGCCCTCAGTGAGTCATAATCCTTTTGCTTATAGAAGGGTTTGTGTAGCTGTTGATGGCTGCTTACTGGTCAGGATGGTGGTTGCTGGAGGTTGAGGTGACTGTGGCAATTTCTTAAAATAAAGCAGCAATAAATTTTGCCACATTGGTTTACTCTTCTTTTCATGAACAGTTTCTTTGTAGCATGTAATGTTGTTTGATAGCATTTTACCACAGTAGAACATCTTTCAAAATTAAGGTCAATCCTCACAAACTCTGCTGCTGCTTTATCAACTAAGTTTATGTAATATTCTAAATTCTCTGTTGCCATTTCAACAATCTTCATAGCATCTTCACCAGTATTAAATTCCATCTTAAGAAACCACTTTTTTTGCTCATCCATAAGAAGCAACTATTTATCTATTAGAATTTCATCATGAGATTGTAGCAGTTCAATGACATCTTCAGGCCCCACTTCTAATTTTAATTCTCTTGCTATTTCACCACGTCTGCAGTTACTTCTTCCACTAAAGTCTTGAACGCTTCAAAGTCATCCATGAGGTTTAGTACCAACTTCTATCAAATACATGTTGATGTTAATATTTTGACCTCTTCTGATGAATCATGAATGTTCTTAATGGCATCTACAATGGTGAATCCTTTCCAAAAGATTTTCAGTTTTCTTTGCCCAGATTCATCAGAGGAATCACTATCTATAGCAGTAAGCTATAGACTTATGAACTGTGTTTCTTAAATAATAAGACCTGAAAGTTGAAATTACTCCCTGATCTATGGGTGGACATATGGATATGTTAGCAGGCATGGAAACATTAACCTCCTTGTACCTCTCCATTAAAGATCTTGGTGACCAGGTGCATTGTCAATGTGCAGTCATATCTTGAAACAAATCTTTTTTTTTTTCTGAGTAGTAGGTCTCAACAGTGGACTTAAAATATTTAGTAAACTATATTGTAAACAGATGTGCTGTCATCCAGGCTTTGTTGTTCCATTTATAGAGGACAAGCACAGTCAATTTAGTATAATTCTTAAGGATCATAAGATTGTTGGAACGGTAAAAAAGCATTACCTACAACTTCAAGTCACCAGCTGCATTAGCCCCTAACAACAGAGTCAGTCTGTCCTTTGAATTCAGACACTGACTATGAAAGTCCTAATGGTAGACTCTTGTGATATAAGGCTGTTTCATCTACATTGAAGATTTATTATTTAGTATAGGCACCTTTATTATCTGAGTTAGATCTTCTGTATAACTTGCTACAGTTTCTACATCAGCACTTGCTGCTTACCTTGAACTATGATGTTATGGAGATGGCTTCTTTCCTTAAATGCCATGAACCAACTTCTGCTAGCTTCAAACTTTTCATCTGCAGCTTCCTCACCTCTCTCAACTTTCATAGAATTGAACAGATTTAGAGCCTTGCTCAGAATTAGGCTTAAGGGAATGCTGTGGCTGATTTAATCTTCTAGGCAGACCACTAAAACTTTCTCCATATCGGCCTTTTGGCTGTCTCATTTTCTTATCATTTGTATGTTCATTGGAGTAGAACATTTAATTTCCTTCAATAACTTTTCCCTCACATTCACAACTTTGCTAACTGGCACAAGAGGTCTAGCTTTTGGACTGTCTTGGTTTTCAATATGCCTTCCTCGTTAAGCTTTATCATATTTAGCTTTTGATTTAAAGTGAGAGATGTGTTACTCTTCCTTTCACTTCAACACTTAGAAGCTATTGTAGTGTTACTAATTGGCCTAATTTTAATATATTGTTGTGTCTCAGAGAATAGGGAGACCTGAGGCAAGGGAAGAAGATGGGGGAACAGCCAGTATGTGGGGAAGTCAGAACACACAACATTTATTGATTAAGATCACCATCTTATATGAGCATGGTTTGTGATGCCCCAAAACAATTGCAATAGTAACATCGAATTTGTGTTTCTACCTTTCTAAAACATTCATATAATACTATAAACATCATTCTAAACAAAGTTTTAGATAATGCACAGTTTTGATATGTGGTATTTTCATTATTGTTCAGTTACAAATATTTTCTCAATTTTATGTAATATATTTTTGACCTATTGACCATGTAGAAATATATTTTTTTCCTACAATATTGAACCATATTCAAATTTGATTAATTTCATTTGTTTGGGAGTATGCTATGAACTTGATTCTTTGTTATGCTTTGAGAAGTGCTTTATACCTTAGCATGAAGTCAATTTCTATAGATGCTTCAGGTTCATTTGAAGAAAATGTGACTTTTTCAGTTGGGTACAACATCTTATGTATGTATATTAGATTGATTGTGTTGTTTTGTTCAAACTTTCCATATTTTTATTGATGTTTTTCCTACATACTCTTTCAATTGTTGAGGGAGATGTGTTCAAATATCTTACTATAATTTTCAATTTTTGTTCTATCAACTTTTCTTCACCGTAAACTGAGGCTATATTTTCAGTGCACACAAAATATAATATCCTGATAGATTAATCTTTTTATCATCATAATACAATTCCCTTTAACTCTAGCAATTTCTTAAAAAGTACTATGTACTTTGTCTGATATTAAGTCAGTGTATCAACTTTCTTTTTGTATTAATTTCCATTCAAATTTTACGATTTCTATATCCTTATGTGTAAGATGTTTCAATTACAAGTGCTTTTAAAAAATGTGTTCTGATAATCTTTGTCTTTTTTAATTTGGGAGTGTACTGCATTGAAATATAACTGATTTTGGTACCTTCTATTATTTCTTTACAATTTGTTTTTTTTCCTCATCATTGCCATCACTCATTGTAAGCTGAGTATACATCCTGCTTCATTGACTTTAGATTTCTCCATTTGTCTTTGACCGTGGGATGTGGGTGCAGTTATCTCTACCTTCTGCCTACCTGTTCTCCATCATAGGAACATCATATTCCAGGTAAGACGTGCTCTTTCAGCCAGAGTCCCAGGATAAGAAGATAGGAGGGACAAAGTAGAAACTAACTAACAGCCTGGAGCTGAACTCCAGTTAAGAGTCTAGAGTTATGAGCTCCACGTAAGACTACAACTAATAATAACTAAGAGTTATAGAGTTTTAACATGTGCCCAGCACTTTCAATGTATCTCTTATAGGTCATCTCATTTAACCCTAACAAAGAGCCTCTGGGACTGGTGTTATTATCTTATGTTACAGATGAGAACAGTGAGACCAAAAGTTTAAGATATTTACTCAGATTTGCAAGGCTAAAAAGTAGTAGAGCTAGGCCTTGAAACCCAGTAGTTTTAACCTAAAGCCATGTTTTTGACTACTGTACTATGTTATTTCTTTTGAAGTCTGGAGAGTGGTTTCCAGTTTCATTTTTAATCAGTTCTCTTCTACTGCCCTTTCAGAGGTTCTGATTTCCCATTTGTCCTTCAAGTTCAGAAATTCTAGGAGTCTTCCCTTAAAAACAAATTCTCACCCATAAAAAGGGATGAAATTGGGTCATTTCTAGCGATGTGGATAGACCTAGACACTGTCATGCAGAGTGAAGTAAGTCAGAAAGAGAAAAACAAATATTGTATATTAATGCATATATGTGGAACCTGAAAAAATTGGTATAGATTATCTTATTTACAAAGCAGAAATAGAGACACAGATGTAGAGAACAAACATATGGATACCAAGGGGGAAAGAGGGGATGGGATGAACTGGGAGATTGGGATTGACATATACACTATTGATACTATGTATAAAACAGATAACTAATGAGGACCTAATGTATAACACAGGGAACCCTACTCAGTGCTCTGAGGTGACCTAAATGGGGAGGAAATCCAGAAAAGAGGAGATATATGTATACATATAACTGATTCACTTTGCTGTATAGTAGAAGCTAACACAACTAACACAACATTGTAAACCAACTATACTTCAATAAAAATTTTAAAAAAAGAAAAATTCTCGCATTTTACATGTAACCAAGGTCTACATGTAACCGAGGCCTACAACACTGGTAGAGAACATACTTTTTGATCAAAGTCTCTCTCCCTTTTTCTCTTTCTAATATAGTTTATTTTCCTCTTAGGTCTCTATGGAAGAAGGCTTGAGACTGTCCCGAGTATATAACAGTGGTTTTTTTGAGACCTCTGCAGCCCTCAGATTCTGCACTAATGATGCCTTTCATGGCTTAATGTGGGAAATCCACAAGAAGGAGTCCATGACATCCTTGATGGAAAAG
Source organism: Hyperoodon ampullatus (assembly GCF_949752795.1). Taxonomy (NCBI): domain Eukaryota; kingdom Metazoa; phylum Chordata; class Mammalia; order Artiodactyla; family Ziphiidae; genus Hyperoodon; species Hyperoodon ampullatus. Next base: position 59,064,761 of record NC_136926.1, on the reverse strand, counting down.
GAACTGAAAAGACAGCCTATGGAAGAAGTTAAAAGGCTCATTGAACTGTGGTTTTCTCAGGGTTTTTGCACAGTAGTGGGATTGCTGGGTCGTATGGTAGTTCTATTTTTAGTTTTCTAAGGAATCACCATACTGTTCTCCATAGTGGCTGTATCAATTTACATTCCCACCAATTGTGCAAGAGGGTTCCCTTTTCTCCACATCCTCCCCAGCATTTATTGTTTGTAGATGTTTTGATGATGGCCATTCTGACTGGTGTGAGGTGATACCTCATTGTAGTTTTGATTTGCATTTCTCTAATGATTTGTGCTGTTGAGCATTCTTTCATGTGTTTGTTGGCAATCTGTATATCTTCTTTGGAGAAATGTCTATTTAGGTCTTCTGCCCATTTTTGAATTGGGTTGCTTGTTTTTTTGATATTGAGCTGCATGAGCTGTTTGTAAGTTTTGGAGATCAATCCTTTGTTAATGTTTTGTTTGCAAATAGCTTCTCCCATTCTGAGGGTTGTCTTTTTGTCTTGTTTATGTTTTCCTTTGCTGTGCAAAAGTTTTTTAAGTTTCATTAAGTACCATTTACTTATTTTTGTTTTTATCTCCATTTCTCTAAGAGGTGGGTCAAAAGGATCTTGCTGTGATTTATGTCATAGAGTGTTCTGCCTATGTTTTCCTCTAAGAGTTTTATAGTGTCTGGCCTTACATTTAGGTCTTTAATCCGTTTTAAGTTTATTTTTGTGTATGGTGTTAGGGAGTGTTCTAAGAATCATGTACCACAATGTTCATTGGAGCTCCATCTACAATAGCCAGGACATGGAAGTAACCTAAGTGTCCATCAACAGATGAATGGATAAAGAACATGTGGCACATATATACAATGGAATATTACTCAGCCATAAAAAAAGAATGGAATTGAGTTATTTGTAGTGAGGTGGATGGACTTAGAGTCTGTCATACAGAGTGAAGTAAGTCAGAAAGAGAAAAACAAATACCGTATTCTAACACATATATATGGAAGCTAAAAAAAAAAATAAAAAAAATTCCGAAGAACCTAGGGGCAGGAGAGGAATAAAGACACAGACGTAGAGATTGGATTTGAGGACACGAGGAGGGAGAAGTGTAAGCTGGGATGAAGTGAGAGAGTGGCATGGACATATATGCACTACCAAATGTAAAATAGATAGCTAGTGGGAAGCAGCTGCATGGCACAGGGAGATCAGCTCAGTGCTTTATCACCACCTAGAGGGGTGGGATAAGGAGGGTGAGAGGGAGAGGCAAGAGGGAGGAGATATGGGGATATATGTGTATTATAGCTAATTCTCTTTGTTATAAAGCAGAAACTAACACACCATTGTAAAGCAGTTATACTCCAATAAAGATGTTAAATAAATAAATAAATATATATTTTTAAAGGCTCATTGAAGAAGAGAGAAAATATGACATGATATCCTTGCTTCTAACTCCTTTACTCTCACTCTGAATATTTTCAGTCAAGCACGTCTAGATGTTGTATTGAGCTTTAATATTCTCCCTCTCCCTCCACCACTCCCTTCCTCTCTCTCTCTCTCTCTCTCTCTCTCTCTCTCTCTCTCTCTCACTTTCAATATCTGCCTATAAGTAAAGCAAAATCTGCATAACTGTACCTCTTGAGATAGTTTGTTTTGCCCTTAAGTGTTGGATGGATTTTGTCAATCAGCCAGATATGTTGCTCAGTTTTTACAATATATTACTAAATAAAATTGACATTCCAATTGTCTCATTTCCCTTTAAAGACTCTAGCTTCATTTGCTATGCTGTCTGGTTATAGAGAAAATATTCAAAATTGCAGACAGAATGATAAAAGACTCAGGGGATCTGCCTTTGCCTGATAAGACTCCAGTTGTTTGCATTTCAGACATCTCAGTATATAATATAGAAGCTCAGGAAACAGTTCAGATCAGGAGTCTGCAACCTGATCTTTCCTTAAGTGCAAAAGTCATGCTGTTTTTCTTGAATGTTTGAGATGAACCCTGGAGGAATTATTAATAATAGGAGCTAGTTGTGGGTCATTCGAGGGCTGAAATAAAATATCACCATATTTACAGTGCTCTGACCTATCAGGCTTCAGCAAAATTATCACAGTGAAGTCACTGAGCTGTCGCAAATAGATTTTTTATTTGTTTTTATAGCAGTAAAAGAGAGGTTTCTATGAATCTGATGGTTCACATACTTCCAAAAGGACATCCTGAACCCTCTCAGTAAGGAGTCCCTATTAGGACTGAGTAACCTGAGTTAAGACCACCTGCAAGGCAAGAGGCTTCTTGACTCCAGAGACCCTGTTTTCTCCCTTTGTTGCCAAAATTTTCTATATCTTCTTACTCAAATGGTGAAACACCATCAGTTAGAGGGCTTTTTTTCTTGTTTTAAAATGGATCATTTTGTAAATGAAATTGCACATATACTTATTCATCCCATTGTATTAATCGGTGTGTTCAAACTCAAACTCAGAAAACACCTTACCAGAAAGGACAGTTCTGATTGTTTAATAGACTAGAGTTAAAATAAAAAACATAAAGAACAGACAGCTAAACATGAGGTGGAATCCACCAAACTAATCTTCATGGGTTGGGGACAGTTTATATAATAAATTAGAGAAAAGGAAGGACTAAGACCAGAGTTATCATTAAGCATGCAAGCACTTATTATTTTATTCACAATGCTTCTGGCACTAGATAATCTCTGAGAATGCAGGAATGAATCAAGGTAGTTTAACACTACCTAGAAGACTCACTTGTGGAAGAAAAATGGGATTATAAATTTGTAGATAAGAAGACACATTTTATATCGTAATATAGCTACAGCAAGAATGAATAGAGATTGTCATTTTTCAACCACTGGACTAAAATCTTAGCCTTTCAGAATATTGTACTTATGGATCCTTTTATTGCTTGGGGCCGAGGTCTTTCTCAAACACATATGGACTTCACTGCTCTTATTCCTAAGCTCTGGGATCAAGGCAATCAGCTTGCATTTATTCACTTGTTAACTGCTTCTACTCTGTCCCTTTGTATTTTTCTCAACCCTCATCTTCTATGGAGTAAGGCACAATCTATTGAGTTTTCTCTGTCCCATATTACCTCTAAAATTAAATCCACTATATCTTTTCATTCTAAGGTATTCATAAGTAAGGAGCAAAACCAAAAAAATATAGTTTTTAAATGTGGAGATGATATAAAAATAACAAGATTCTTATAGCCATAGAACTGGTCTTTACTTCCTCCTTTCCTTTGCTCTAAATGTTTAATACTCTGCTTTTATCCTGCTAAAATGGGTTAGTACATTATTTTTATCCCTCAGCTACCCTGACCCCTGGAACTCTTCCAAGTTTGGGAAGACTCTGTGAATACTACAGTCCATTAGGTTGTTCTGTTTGCTAGAAGATGACATCTAAGAAACAGAGTAGTTGGCACCTAGTTTCATATGATGGACCTACATCTTTGAAAACCTGATGACTGCCCTATCTATGAATAATAGTAGTGTTTGACACATTTCTTTAAACAACTAAAAGTCTTTGTAAATTTTATTTTACTGTCAGCTTCCTTGCCTTTGGCTCTAAAGTTTTGTATCTCTTCTCTCTTGTTCCTTCTCTTTATACTTTTTGAGTACTGATAAATAATTTACATGGTTTAGAAATTCTTAGAGAGGTTTAGATTATGGAACAGTTACCAAGTCCAACCATTTCATCCTGTAGAAGGAAGGAGGTCTGTAAATGATCACTCAGGGAAACGGCATGAATTTGAAATAATTATCATCAGCAGAGAGAGGCAGACTTTAACCAGTCTGCTAGAAGGAAGTAAATGTTCTAGAAGAATAAAACCGAGTTATTTCTGACCAAAGACTATTGACTCACTCTCTTTGATATGACCTAAATTCCAAGATCTCATACATGATCACTATCCCTGAAAACTTCTAACCAGAGCTAGGATACCTCAATCAATCTCAAAGCTTAAAGAAGAAAAGCACAATGTGCACATACCCACATAGCCAAGGGAGTGTCAAGAAACTATGAAACAATAAGCATCCATGTGCATTGTAAACAAATATGTAGTCACCCAAGACAATTTACCAAATAGTAACTAAATGCGTGCTATGTGCAAGCACTTTTCTAGATACCACTGGGTGTGTGTGCATGCATGTGTGTGTGTTGGAGAGGCACTGTGCAATTCCAAATACATTTTCTGCTCTCTAGAAATATATCATTCATTTATTTTATGTATTTTTAATTAACTGGTCTTGTGGGTCCCCATAATAAAATAACTTGCCAGATTGGACAGTTTATAATGAGCCTTGGAACTTGTGTAGAAAATGCCAATAAGAAAAAAACATGGACAGCTAGAACCAAGCATTATTCACATCACACTCATATATGCAAAGAACAAATAGTTGTTTTATTTCTCTACAACTCGTCTATTCTTTCTCATGCGTCCTTGACTGATGGGTAGCTGGGGTGAGGAGGAACTAAATTTTGGTTTAGTCCAGTAATTCAGTGCTAAGCTACGGCAATAATTTAAGAAACATATTTAAATAACACAACTTCTGCATGGGGCACTTAGGCCAGTTGTTTTCATTCAAAGGTCTGCCCTGTTCACTGTCCTTTCCAAAATTGCACCTGAGTGTGGGGGAAAGGTGTGGCTTATGCGACCTCATGGCAGTAGAATTTCCTCCTCTTATCTTCTAAGTCCTACAGTATCCTCTGTATTGTTTTTGATGTTTTTAACCAAGGGTCAGGTCTGATTCTTCTTCTTTTTTTAAAAAATTTATTCAACTGTCATTAGAACACTTCACATGAGATCTACCCTATTAACAAAATTTTAAGTGTGCAATATATTATTGCTAACTATAAGTACAACGTTATACATCAGATCTCTAGAGCTTCTTGCTTGAAACTTTGTGCCCTTTGATTAGTAATTCCCCATTTCTCCTTCCCTCCAGCCCTTGGTAACCATTTGATTCTGTTTACTAGACTGGTTTACTCTGAGGTATGTCAAAGACAGGCAAGTGGGCCCATGATAAATAGGCACTTTCTACTGGAACACATGAACTAGTTCCTTTGCCTTTGGGTCTCAAGGTCCTTCTCAACACAGTCTCTTTATTCTTACACCAGGCCTCCTCCAGTCAATTTCTGCCAGTACTTTTGACTCTCTTTGGTATTATTTACATGTCACACGTAGGCCATGTGGACTCCTGAGCATTGTCTCAATAAAGGTGTTGCAGCTCTCTGCTGCCACCTCTGTCTAGCTCATGTGGGGCTGCCCCAGGGAGTCCAGCTTACTCCTAGCATTCCTTAAAAGTGAAATATAAACAAAGACCAATCAGAATGGAGATATAATGTAAACAGTAAGTGTGTTCATAACTGTGGGAAACTCGGTCACTAGCCCCAGTGTTTTCAAACTTCCTTGTGATTGTTTGTAAGCAACCTCCCATTAGTTGGCTTGAATGGCATAGAGTGGAGGATTAGGGAGAGGATGCTGCTCTATGACCCATATGCTTTGTTAGTGTCTATCTAACACAAGCCATCTTGTGGAAGGGGAGTAGGCTACTTACTTATTCTTTCTCTAAGTAACCGTTCAACAACATGCTGGCATCTAAAATAAATAAGAAAACAGAATTTGAGTGGCAAAGATGAGAAATGAGTTTCTTATTTTAGGGGGCTTCTGTTCAATGAGTGGTACACATTGAATAGACATTTTTCCAAAGACATGCAGATGACCAAACACACATGCAAAGATGTTCATTATTAATCATCATTCATCATTAATCACCAGAGAAATGCAAATTAAAACCACAATGATGTATCATCTCACACCTGTCAGAATGGTTATCATCAAAAAAACCACAAATAACAAATGTTGGCTAGAATGTAGAGAAAAGGGAACACATATAATGTTGGTGGGATTATAAGTTGGTGGAGCTACTGTGGAAAACAGTATGACAGTTTCTCAAAAAATAAGAATACAGATACTATATGACCCAGAAATTCCATTCTGGTGTACATCCAAAATAAAAACAAGAACATAAATTTGAAAAGATACATGCACCCCAATGTTCATAGCAACATTGTTTACAATTGCCAAGATATGGGAGCAACCTAAGTTTCTGTCAACAGATGAATAGATAATGAAGATATGGTATACATATACGATGCATTACTATTTAGCCATAAAAAAGAATGAAATTTTGCCATTTGTTACAATATGGATAGATTTGGAGGGTATTATGCTAACTGAAATAAGTCAGAGAAAGACAAATACTGTATAATATCACCTATATGTGGAATCTAAAATAAACAAACTAGTGAATGTAACAAAAAGAAACAGACTGACAGGTACAGAGTACAAACTAGTGGTTACCAGTAGGGAGAGGGAAGGGGGAGGGGCTAGTTGATAGTGGGGGGTTAAAAGGTACAACTACTATGCATAAAACAAATAAGCTATAAAGATATATTATATAACACAGGTAGTATGGCCAATATTTTATAATAACTATAAATGGAGTATAAACTTTAAAAATTTTAAATCACTATGTTGTACACCTGTAACTTTATATAATATTGTAAAAAATATGAAAACCCCATCTCAATAAAGATGGCACATATTTTTTTAAAAGGGTAAAAAGCCATGGATCAAGAAAAATGTCAAGATAGGAGAATATACCTAAACATATTTTAAAACATAATTATCCCTGTTACACATGCACCAACTAAAACTAAGCCTCTTGAACTATATTTATATAAATTAAAGTTGTAGTTCTTCTAGTTTGTTGTTTACATGATTCTAGAGAATGTTCTAACATCTACCTGGCCTAAATCATCTACTGTAAGGTTGCATTTGACCACATCCACTTGGCCTAAGTTTTCCCAATTAGAGTTACTATTTAGGTATAGATGGCAAAAGTGAAGTTGTTCTTTCAAGCCATCCATATACTATTAAATACAAATGTTAGAAAGTATAAAATTTAGTCTTCTATTAAAATGTCAAGAGCATAAATATATTTGTCATATAATCTTGTTGCCAATTGTAAAAGCAGAGCAGAAGGGACTGTGGTGGAAAGGACAAAGAATATGTGAATTTTTATCAGTAAAAAAAAAGAGTACCTAGACCATTCATCATTTTCAGGTCTAAGTAGCCTACTGGGAACTCTGGACATACAGGATAGAACAAAGGAATCAGAGTCCCCACAGTAAAATGATTATTAAGGGGAGTAAAGGGATGCTGGTCACAAAAGCAGGGTAGGAGGTAAGAATGCAACACAAAACTCACACCGACAGACTATCATCTACTTCATTCACCTTTTTGCTTCAGTCCAGCTCTGTCTCTAACACACACACACATGCACACACATATATATATATATCGGTATAACCATCACTGTTCAAATTATTGGTGTGAAAAATTAAATATTATAAAAAAGAAATCACATCAGTGCTCACTTCAGCAGCACATATAGTAAAATTGGAACAATACAGAGAAGATTAACATGGACCTGAAGAACATAGGGGTAAGACAGGAATAAAGACACAGACCTACTAGAGAATGGACTTGAGGATATGGGGAGGGGGAAGGGTAAGCTGTGACAAAGTGAAAGAGTGGCATGGACATATATACACTACCAAACGTAAGGTAGATAGCTAGTGGGAAGCAGCCGCATAGCACAGAGAGATCAGCTCAGTGCTTTGTGACTGCCTGGAGGGGTGGGATAGGGAGGGTGGGAGGGAGACGCAAAAGGGAGGGGATATGGGAACATATGTATATGTATAACTGATTAAATTTGTTATAAAGCAAAAAAAAAAAAAAAAAAAGAAGAATGACACGTGAATTTGTGAAGCATTCCACATTTTTAGGCCAGAAGGGAATGGCAAAATGTATTTAAAGTCATGAAAGGGAAAAGCCTACAACCAAGAATATCCAGCAAGGCTCTCATCCATATTGCATGGAGAAATTGAAAGCTTTGTAAACAAGCAAAAGCTGAAAGAATTCAGCACCACCAAACCAGCTTTACAACAAATGCTAAAGGAACTTCTTTAGGTAGAAAAGAAAAGGCCACATCTATAAATAAGAAAATTACAAAATGGAAAATCTCAAGGGTAAAGGCAAACCTAGAGTAAAGGTAAGAAATCATCCACACAAAAACTAGTAGGGAAATTAAAAGACAAAAGTAGTAAAATTATCTGTATACACAATAAGCACTTAAGGGGTATGCAAAATAATTACATGTAAAATATGATATCAAAACCAGGACTCATGACAGGAGGAGAGGACAAGTGCAGGAGATTTAAAATGCTTTTGAAATTAAGAGATCAGCAAACTAAAGTATTCATGTATATATATAGACTGCTATACCAAAGCCTCACAATAACTGAAAAACAAAAATCTATAATAGATATAAAGACATAAAGATAGTCATCAAACCACAAGAGAAGAGAAAAAAGAAGAAACAGAAAAAAAAGACTGCCAAAAACAAATCCAAAACAATTAACAAAGTGTAAATAAGAATACACATAGTGATAATTACTTTAAATGTAAACAAATTAAATGCTCCAACTAAAAGACAAAGACTTCTTGAATGTGTATAAAAACAAGACCAGTATATATGCTGTCTACAAGAGACACACTTCAGATCTAAAGACAAATACAGACTGAAAGTGAAGGTATGGAAAAAAGGTATTCCATGCAAATGGAGATAAAAAGAAAGCTGGAGTAGCAGTATTTATATCATATAAAATAAACTTTAAAATAAAGGCTTTTATAAGAGACAAAGAATGACACTTCATAATGATCAAGGGATAAATCCAAGAAGAAGATATAATAATTGTAAATATACATGCACTCAACATAGAAGCACTTCAGTATATAAGGCAAATATTAACAAACATAAAAGGAGAAATTGACAGTAACACAAAAAATTGATAAACCTTTAGCCAGATTCACCAAGAGAGGGTCCAAATCAATAAAATCAAAACTGTAAAAGAAGTGACAACTCACACGACAGAAATAAAAAAAGATTGTAAGAGACTATTACTAGCAATTATACACTGATAGAATGGACAACCTAGAGGAAATGAACAAATTCTTAGAATGGTACAGTCTCCCAAACTGAACCAGGAAGAAATAGAAAATATGAACACAGCATATGAACACAAAATATGAACACAAAAACAGTAATATAAAACTCCCCAAAACAAAAGTCCAAGACCAGATGACTTCACAAGGGAATTCTACCAAATATTTAGAGAAGAGTTAACATCTGTCTATCTGAAACTATTCTAAAATATTGCAGAGAAAGGAACACTTCTGAACTCATTCTATGAGGACACCATCACCCTGATAAGAAACCAGACAAAGATGTCACAGAAAAAGAAAACTACAGGCCAATATCACTGATGAATATAGATGCAAAAATCCTCAACAAAATACTAGCAAACCAACTCCAAAAACATGTTAAAGGGATCATACACCATGATCAAGTGGAATTTATGCCACAGATGCAAGAAATTTTCAATACCCGCAAATCAATCAGTGTGATACACCACATTAACAAATTGAAGAATAAAAACCATACGATGATTTCAATAGATGCACAAAAATGTTTTGACAAAATTCAACACCAATTTATGATGAAAACTGTCCAGAAAGTAGGCATAGAGGGAACATACCTCAACATAATAAAGCCTATATATGACAAACCCACAGCTAACATCATACACAGTGGTAAAAGCTGAAAACATCACCTCTAAGATCAGGAAGAAGACAAGGATGCCCAGTCTGGCCACTTTTATTCAACACAGTATTGGAAGTCCTAGCGACAGCAATCAGAGAAAGAAAAGAAATAAAAGGAATCTAAGTTGGAAAAGAAGTAAAACTGTCACTGTTGGCAGATGACATGGCAACATACATAGAAAATCTTAAAGATGCTACAAGAAAACTACTAGAGATCATCAATGAATTTGGTAAAGTTGCAGGATATAAAATTAATATAGAAATCTGTTGCATTTCTATACACTAACAACTAAAGATAAGAGAGAAAAATTAAGGAAAACATCCCATTTTCCATCAAAAATCAAATAAAATACCTAGAAATAAACCTACCTAAGGAGGCCAAAGACCTGTACTCCAAAAACTGTAAGACATTGTTGAAAGAAATTGAAGATGACACAAACAGATGGAAAGATATACAGTGTTTTTGGATTGGAAGGATCAATATTTTTAAAATAACTACATTACCCAAGGTAATCTACAGATTCAATGCAATTCCTGTCAAATTACCAATGGCATTTTAAATAGAACTAAAAGAAAATATTTAAAAATTTGTATGGAACTACAAAAGACTTTGAATAGCCAAAGCAATCTTGAGAGAAAAGAATGCATCTGGAGGAATCAGGCTTCCTGACTTCAGACTACATCACAAAGCTACAGTCATCAAAACTGTATGGTACTGGAATAAACAGAGACATATAAATGATTGGAACAGAATAGAAAGCTCTGAAATAAACCAACTCACCTATGGTCAATTAATCTATGACAAAGGAGGTCAGAGTATACTATGGAGAAAAAGACAGTCTCTACAATAAATAGTACAGGGAAGACTGGACAGATACATGTAAAAAAATGAAATTAGAACATTCTCTAACACCATATAAAAATAAACTCAAAATATATTAAAAACCTAAATGTAAGACTGGATACTATAAAACTCCTGGATGAAAACAGAAGCAGAACACTCTTTGACATAAATCACACCAATATTTTTTTGGATCCATATCTTAGAGTAATGGAAATAAAAACAAAAATAAACAAATGGGACCTAATGAAATTTAAAAGCTTAACTATAAAAAAAATAAAAAGACAACCCACATAATGGAAGAAAATATTTGCAGACAATGTGATCCACAAGGGATTAATTTCCACAATACATAAACAGCTCAATATCAAAAAAGTAAACATCCAATCAAAAAGTAAGCAGGAGGGCTTCCCTGGTGACACAGTGGTTGAGAGTCCACCTGCCGATGCAGAGAGTATGGGTTCATACCCCAGTCCAGGAAGATCCCACATGCCACAGAGCGGCTGGGCCCGTGAGCCATGACTGCTGATCCTGCGCATCTGGAGCCTGTGCTCCACAATGGGAGAGGCCACAACAGTGAGAGGCCTGCGTACCGCAAAAAAAAAAAAAAAAAAAAAAAAAAAAGCAGAAGATCACATTTCTCCAAAGAAGACATACAGATGGTCAACACGCACATGAAAAGATGCTCAACATCACTAATTATTAAAGAAATGCAAAACAAACCTACAATGAGATATCACCTTACACTGGTCAGAATGGCCATCATCAAAAAGTCTATAAATAATAAATACTCGAGAGGGTTTGGAGAAAAGGGAATCCTTCTACTCTGTTGATGTGAATGTTAATTGGTGCAGTCACTTTGGAAAAGAGTATGGATGCTCCTTAAAAAACCAAAAAATTAGAGTTAACATATCATCCTGCAATCTCACTCCCAAGCCTATATGTAGAGAAAACTATAATTTGAAATGACACATGCTCCCTAATGTTCATAGCAGCACTACTTCCAATAGCTAAGACATGGAAGTAACCTAATTGTCCATCAACAGATGAGTGGGTAAAGAAGATATGGTATATATACATACTATAATACTACACAGCTATTAAAAAAGAATGGAATAATGCCATTTGCAATAACATGGATGAACATAGAGATTATCATACTATTTGAAGTAAGTCAGAAAGAGAGAGACAAATATCACTTATATGTGGAATCTAAAATAGGACACAAATAAACTTATATAAGACAGAAATAGACTCAAAGACATAGAAAATAAACGTATGGTTACCAGAGGGGAAGGGGGGTAGGGATAAATTAGAAGTGGGGGATTAACAGAAACAAACTACTGTATATAAAATAGATAAACAACAAGGTCCTACTGTATAGCACAGGGAACTATACTTAATATCTTGTAATAACCTATAAGGAAAAGAATCTGAAAAAAAGAGATATGTATTTTTTTACTATATCTCCCAGTTTTAGTAAAAATTATCTCAAAAGGAGAAAAAAATTGTTCTCTGATATACCTCACATGTGACTAAGATAACAAAAATAATTTAATCTTCTGACTCTGCTGCAATCAGGGCTTCATTCAGCTTTCTCTAGAGGTGTAATTAAAACCAGCTAATAAATAAAATAAAAATATGGTTTCTGGAGTAGATCCATAGTATCTCTTTAAAATACATAAAATATGAGGATGGTTTACCTCCCTTTATAGGTTAGGGAAATAGGACCCTGAAAACATTGTTATTGGAAGTCACTCCCTCCAGGGAAGTTAATTAGACAAGGGAGTGAGACATCAATTAAGGGAAGTCGGCCAAAGGTTTTAAATTTATTTCTGGTGAGAAGTACTGGACTTGCAGCAATTAGAATCTGAATTTATGTGTTGAAAAGGTGAAGAAAAATAAAAGTACTACCAGCATGCCACTATTCTGATGATGTTTCGGAAGCTTAAAACAACTATAATTCAAGTGTTTTCTGTTCATACTGAGTCTGAATCACAGAATTTGTGAATTTCAGAGGATATGCTAAAAAAAAGTTGAGCTGAAATAACAGATGACTCATGAATTCACAGGTACTCAATTCACTAACAGATAATTCAGCATTGAATTATTCATATATTTATTCACTTATTTTTTATTGAAGTATACTTAATTACAATATTATATTAGTTTCAAGTGTAAGACATAGTGATTTGATATTTTTATAGATTATATTCCATACAAAGTTATTAGAAAACATTTGTTATATGCTCTGTACTGTACATTACATCCTTGTAACATCTATTTTATACCTGTTAGTTGGTACCTCTTAATCCCCCTCACCCATTTTGCTCATTCTCTCACCCTCTACCCGCTGGCAACCACCAACCTTTTCTCTGTATCTGTAACTCCGTTTCTGTTTTGTTTTATTCTTTAGATTTCATATATAAGTGAAAACATACAGAATTTGTCTTTCTCTGTTTGACATTTCACTAAGCATAATACCCTCTACCCTTCAGGTCAATCCAGTTATCACAAATGGCAAAATATCATTCTTCTTAATGGTTGAATTGTACATATAATTATATTATATATTATATAGTTACATATAATATAAAATACATAATATATAACTCACATATTCTTTATCCATTCATCTGTTGATGGACACTTAGGTTTCTTGTTTTAATATTTTGGCTATTGTAAATAATGCTGTTATGAACATTGAGGAACATATATCTTTTCTATTTAGTGTTTTCACTTTCTTCAGATAAAATACCCAGGAGTGAAATTGCCTCATCCTATATTAGTTCTATTATTAATATTTTGAGGGACCTCCATATAGTTTTCCATAGTAGCTGAATCAATTACATTCCCACCAGCAGGGCATTACAGTTCCCTTTTCTCTATATCCTTGCCAACATTTGTTATGTGTGGTCTTTTTGATGACAGCCATTCTGACAGGTATGAGGTGATATCTCACTGTGGTTTTGATTTGTATTTCCCTGAGGATTAGTGATGTTGAGAATATTTTCAACTATTGGCTATCTGTAAGTCTTCTCTAGAAAATGCTTACCCAGGTCCTCTGCCCATCTTTTAATCAGGTGGTTTGTTTTCACTCCTATTGTGTGCAACACACCCTGATTAGCATTTTTATTAACTCCTCAGTAATCACACACACAAAAACAAATGATTCATACACAAAGAACATAATTTCTGAGAACTTACTCTCTGAAATATACCGCACTAAATCAAGGGGATAATATTGCACCAAAATAACTATCATCCTTGCTCTTTTGGAGCTTACAGTCTAATCAGGAAGAAAGATAGTGATAAAATATTTAGACTTATAATGTTTAAATTGGGACCATAATCAATGTTATAATGGAGAATTTTGGTGTGTAAATATTGTCCATAATAGGAGCATTTGAACTAGTTGAGGAGCTCAGGAGCTTCCCTGAAGACATGAAGATTGGGTTGGGATATGAAGGAGGAACATTATTTATTTAGGCCAAGAGGATAGGGATGATGTTAATGTATTTCAATCAGCAAGAACAGCATGAGCATCAGCCCTCTGGCAAGTGGATGCATCATGAGTAGAGGTGACCAGCATGATTGGGAGGAAAAAAAAAAGAGGTCTGTGAAATGATGACACATGAAGGGAGACTTAGAAAAAAGAAACATGCAGATCTATTTAGGTGAGAGTTATGAGTTTGATCTTTATTTTGAGAAAAATGGGAGGCTATTAAATGGAGTTAAACAGTTAGATGAGGTAACAATTATTTGGTCTTTAAAATGTTAATTTTGGAGGGAAGAGGTAAGATGGTGGAGTAGAAAAACTCTGAGCTCACAACCCCTCATGGAAACACCAAAATTACAACAATTTACAGAACACCTATCAAAGAAAAAGACAAGAACCTACCACAAAAGATCTTCTACAACTAAAGATATAAAGAAGTAACAACACCAAGACAGCTAGGAGGGTTAAAGTCATGGTAGAGTCAAGACCAATAACTCAGGTGGGTGACCCACAAACAGGAGAATAATTACAATGACAGGTTCTCCCCATGGACTGAAGGCACTGAGTCCTATATTGGGCACCCCAGCCTGGGGGTCCTGTACCAGGAAGACAAACCTTATCAAGAAAAAAGAGCATGAGAGAGAGGGCCCAAATCAATAAAATCAGAAATAAAAAAGGAGAACTTACAACTGAAACTAGAGAAATACAAAGGACCATAAGAGATTATTGCAAACAAGTGTATGATAATAAAATTGACAAATTCTAAGAAACATGCAATCTCCCAAAACTGAACCATAAAGAAATAGAAAGCATGAACAAACCAATTACCAGTAATGAAACTGAATCAGTAATTGTAAAACTTCCAACAAACCAAAGTCCAGGACCAGATGCCTGAATTCTGCCAGACATTTAGAGAAGTGTTAACACCTATCTTTCTTCAAACTATCCCAAAAAATTATAGAGGAAGGAATGCTTCCAAATTTATTCTGAGACCAGCATCACCCTGACACCAAAACCACACAAAGACATCACATGAAAAAAAGAAAATTCCAGGTCAATATCACTGATGAGCATAGATGCAAAAATCCTCAACAAAATATTGGCAAGCCAAATTCAACAATAATTAAAAGGATCAGACTCAAAGACATAGAAAACAAACTTATGGTAACCAAACCGGGAGTGAGGGCAGGAGGGATAAATTAGAAGTTTGGCATTAGCAGATACAAACTACTATATATAAAAGAGATAAACAACAAAGTCCTACTGTATAGTACAGGAAACTATATTCAATACTTCGTAACACAATATTATGGAAAAAAATCTGAATCACTTTGCTGTACACCAGAAACTAGCACAACATTGGAAATCAAACACACTTCCAAAAAAAAAAAATACACTATGATCAAGTGGGATTTATTCCAGGAATGCAAGGATTTTTCTATATCCATAAATCAATCAGTGTGATACATCACATTACCAGGTTTAAGAATAAAAAAACATGGGGCTTCCCTGGTGGCACAGTGGTTGAGAGTCCACCTGCCTATGCAGGGGACGCGGGCTCGTGCCCCGGTCTGGGTGCCCCGGTCTGGGTGCCCCGGTCTGGGAGGGTCCCACATGCCATGGAGTGGCTGGGCCCGTGAGCCATGGCCACTGATCCTGCACGTCTGGAGCCTGTGCTCTGCAGCGGGAGAGGCCACAACAGTGAGAGGCCCGCGTAATGCAAAAACAAACAAACGAACAAAAAAAAAACTCTCCAGAAAGTTGGTATAGAGGGAACGTACCTCACCATAATAAAGGCCGTATGTGCCAAACCACTGCTAGCATCATACTCCACAATGAAAACTTGAAAACATTTCCTCTTAGATCAGGAGCAAAACAAGGATTCCCACACTTTCTACTTTTATTCAAAGTACTATTAGCAGTCCTAGCCACAGCAATCAAAGAAGGAAAATGGATCCAAATTGTAAAAAAATAAGTAAAACTGTCATTGTTTTCACACAACATGATACTATATATATAGAAAATCCTAAAGATGCGACCAAAACTGCTAGAAATCATCGATGAATTCAGTAAAGTTACATGATACAAAAATAACAGGCAGAAATCTGTTTCTGTACACTAACACTAAACTATCAGAAAGAAAAATTAAAGAAACAATCCAGTTGCAATGACATCAAAAAGGATAAAATACCCAGGAGTAAACCTACCTAAGGAGGTAAAAGACCTGTATTCAGAAAACTATAAGATACTGATGAAAGAAATTGAAAATGAAACAAAGAGATGGAAAGATATACTGTGTTCATAATTTGAAGAATTACCATTGTTAAAATGACCAGAATACCCAAGGCAATCTACAGATTCAATGCAATCCCCATCAAAATACCAATGGCATTTTTCACAGAATGATATAGAAGAACAGATTTTTAGGTATCATGCTCTGTAACTTCAGACTGTACTACAAAGCTACAGTCATCAAAACTGTATGGTACTGGCACAAACGAATCAATGGACAAAGGATTAATCTCCAAAATATATAAACAGCTCATACAGCTCAATATTAAGAAAACAAACAACCCAATCCAAAAATGGACCAAAGACCTAAATAGACATTTTTTCCAAATTAGACATACAGATGGCCAAGAAGCACATGAAAAGCTGCTCAACATCACTAATTATTAGAGAAATGAAAATCAAAAGTACAGTGAGGTATCACCTCACACCAGTTAGAATGGGCATCATCAGAAAATCTACAAACAACAAATGCTGGAGATGGTATGGAGGAAAGTGAACATTCTTGCACTACTGGTGGGAATGTAAATTGATACAGTCACTATGGAGAACAGTATGGAGGTTCCTTAAAAGACTAAAAATAGAATTATCATATAATCCAGCAATCCCACTACTGGGCATGTACCCAGAGTAAACCATAATTCAAAAAGACACATACACCCCAATGTTCATTGCAGTACTATTTACAATAGCCAGGTCATGGAAGCAACCTAAATGCCCATTGACAGATGAATGGATAAAGAAGATGTGGTACATATATACAATGGAATATTACTCAGGCATAAAAAGGAACAAAATTAGGTCATTTGCTGAGACGTGGATGGATCTAGAGACTGTCATACAGAGTGAAGTAAGTAATAATGAGAAAAACAAACATCATATATAAACACATATATGTGGAACCTAGAAAAATGGTATAGATGAACCGGTTTGCAGGGCAGAAATTGAGACACAGATGTACAGAACAAATGTATGGACACCAAGGGGGGAAAGCCACAGGGAAGTTGGGGTGGTGGTGTGATGAATTCGGTGATTGGGATTGATATGTATACACTAATGTGTATAAAATTGATGACTAATAAGAACCTGCTGTATAAAAAAAATTAAATAAAATTCAAAAATTAAAAAAAAATAAAGAAATATGAATGTCCAATAAGCACATTAAAAAAAAAGTCTGCAGTTAGCCTTAGATTACTGGTTAAGATATGCAGGAATATTGGTAACTGAATTTGTGATTATGAAAACATTTTATATTCTTCTGGGCTTTAATTTCTCCATTTTAGAAATAGGAATAGTAAACCCTACCAACCCCTCTATTGTGAGGATCAAATGGGGTTAAAAATTAATAAAGGTCTTTCATTAGGGAGAATTTGGCATTGTGTTCCTTAAATTCATGTAAATTGTTAGGAATATTATGTGAATGTTGAAATAAGATGCTAACTTCAGGTGGAGAAGAAATGGACAGGAATGCAGAGAAGAGATTATTACTATAAAAGAAAGGTGCAATCAGGATAGAGATT
Organism: Hyperoodon ampullatus; assembly: GCF_949752795.1. NCBI lineage: Eukaryota > Metazoa > Chordata > Mammalia > Artiodactyla > Ziphiidae > Hyperoodon > Hyperoodon ampullatus. The sequence goes on along the minus strand of NC_136926.1, from coordinate 59,046,864 downwards.
TTGAAAAGCCTGGTTTGGAGATTCTAATTCTTATGAATAATAATCTCTAATAATCAAGTTTGGTGGGAGGGGGAAACAAAGTGAGAAATGGTAATAAAGTGTTTAGAGAGATCAAGAGCAGGACAGGAAGTAAAAAAGAGAAGCACAGAGCTGCAAGAAAAATATTCATTTTTTACACAAAGCTCTGGATCTAATAAAAATGTACCTAACACTATAACCTGAAGTATATGTTAGATGTACAAAATGATCAGGGAGAATAATTAGAAATCCTAAGAAGTAAGTAAGTCAGGATCTGCCTGTGTTTTGATGTAGTCATTGTGGAATGAAGATGTTAAACTTTTTATAAAGCAAGAGTTTTTCTTTAATCTTTTTTGTGTTCTGTATTATTTTTGAGCCTGGTGAAACTATGGAGTCTCAAGAAAAATGTACACAAAAAATGTCCTACTTATCCATGTATATGAACTCAAACTTAACATGTACACTTACATCTATATGTACCCATACAACTACATCTACAGCTTTACCTACAGTTACAGAGACTTATACATATACAATTTCATGGAGTTCATCAACCCCCTGAATTTGGTCTATAGACTGCTAGACACAAAAATTTCTACTCTTCTTTAGAGATTAGCTAGAATCTTTGTTTTTATGATTTGTTGGTAATTTAAGTAAGTACTAGAGAAGGAAAAATTCTAAGAGAATGAGCATGTTAATACTATGGCACAACATAGCATAACAGAAAAACATTTTAACTACAACTCTCTAAGTTAGTTCTAAGATAAATGGACAAGCTTCCAACAGTTCATTTTATTTATAATAGAGTACATCTCATCTCCTGTGACAGTTGGTAAGTTATGTAACAAAGTTGGTTAAAGCAGGATAGTTTAAAAAACTCATACACAGCTAAACAAATATTTTAATTTATATGTATATATTCAAATTTATCTATCAATATTTTTCTACCCATTTTATAATTTTGACAATTTTTACCCCGTTTATATAAAGAAAAAATTATTTTTGAATACTTAAGTTGTTTGCACTTTGAACTGAGAATATGTCAGCTTTAAAATCAGAAGGCCTTAGCAGTATTCCTGGACTAGACACTCAGAAGCTAAATGATCTCAGTGAAGTTACTTAAATTATATGCCTTACTTCTTGAAACTTCGTGGACTGTTATTAGATTTGAGTGAAGTATGCAACCAAAGTATTTAATAAAGGCTTTTACCTGGATACTCCTGAACCCACAGTTGGAGGCATAAGTCTCTGACTAGCGGGACCACAAAGAATTAGTTCAGATTTAGGACGGTTTTTTGTCAAAGATTGGGTGGAAAAAATTCTGAATGGGAGTCAGCAAGTGGCTTATGAGTCCTGACAACAACATTCTGATTCACCCTGACAAAATAATTAAAACACTTTAGTTTAATGTCCCTATTTATAAAAGGACAGGACCAAAAATAAAATACCAGCCCAAACATGTTATTATTCCTACTCCTCTTCTCTGAATTTTCTGCAAATTTCTTTATATATTTATATTATAACTCAACATATAATTCATATTAAGCTCTGAAAATATTTGAAAATAGCTCTTCAGGAACCCTAGATTAGGAATCACTATATAAAATAATCCCGAAGCTCTCTCTCAGCTCTCAAAAAATTTATGATTTTAATATATTCTATCAATATACCTATGTGGTTAATAAACAACACAATTTGCTAGGAACAAAAACATTTTTCTTTGCCTTTTATTTTCTGCAAAAAAAAAAATATATATATATATATATAAAGATTTTAGGGTAGTCACAGCTAGTGGTATACATGAGACTAGTACATAAAATAAATTTTTACTACCTTTCAAATAGTCATTTTCCCCTTTGTTTCTTGTACCAGCACATAAGCTTTCAGTCTTCTCAGGAAATAGAACACACATACAAGCAATTTTTGTGTGAATACACTGGGATTTTATCTGTGTCATTAAATTCACATGTCACACTGCTCATGTTGTGAAATCAAGTGAAGAAGACCAAATGGAGCATTTTAAAAAGTTAAGTTTATTTGGCCAATAAAGAAATAATTTCTTATAATACAGAACAGAGAGGGACAAAAAGACTGGAGTACCAAAAATCAAATCTCTTTATCCACCTGCAGTTAAGCCTCAGAAAAAGATGGAGTATATATCAGGAAAGTATGACTTTCAGAAGTCAGAACTGAAAGAAAATTTAAACATATTCACTTAAATTAAAAGTTGAATAGACTAAATTCCAGAAGTTGAGTGACTTGACCTGTCATTAACTAGGCGGTACAAGAGTCTAAGCTCAAGCCAGGTATTCATTTCTCTTGGTAGTTACAGAGAGATATTTTAATAGAGATATTGAGAATATGGGAAATACCCACCCACCTGGAGTGATCTGTTTCAAGAGAGATTTGAAAAAATTTAGGAGCCAATGTCATTTTTAAAAATTATTTAAAAATTCAATGTCCAACTTAATTCAGCAAACACACATAGAGTTACTTATTGCAGTCACTTATATGTATAAGGCACTTCAAAGAGTAGAGAAATAAGATACTCTCCTTACAGACAATTATCAGGAGGTAGAAATAATTGTAATTTTAAAAAAATACAAGAACAAAAAGTACAATCAGATTTCAAAAGGAAGAGATTGTATCTGAATTAGGTGAACATAAGAAGATCTCCATGGAGGACTTCCGGGTAAGATGGCGGAAGAGTAAGACGCGGAGATCACCTTTCTCCCCACGGATACACCAGAAATACAGCTACACGTGGAACAACTCCTTCAGAACACCTACTGAACGCTGGCAGAAGACCCCAGACCTCCCAAAAGGCAAGAAACTCCCCACATACCTGGGTAGGGCAAAGCGGAGAGATTCCCGCACAGAGGAGCGGTGCCGAGCGGCACTCACCAGCCCGAGAGGCTTGTCTGCTCGCCCGCCGGGGAGGGTGGCGCTGGAAGCTGAGGCTCGGGCTTCGGTCAGAGCGCAGGGAGAGGACTGGGGCTGGCGGCGAGAACTCAGCCTGAAGGGGGCTAATGTGCCACAGCTAGCCGGGAGGGAGTCCGGGAAATCTCTGGAGCTGCCGAAGAGGCAAGAGACTTTTTCTTCCCTCTTGGTTTCCTGGTGCGCGAGGAGAGGGGATTAAGAGCGCCGCTTAAAGGGGCTCCACAGACGGGCGCGAGTCACGACTGAAAGCGCGGAGCCCAGTGACGGGCGTGGGACGCTGGGGCTGCTGCTGCCGCTGCCAAGAAGCCTGTGTGCGAGCGCAGGTCACTGTCCACACCACCCTTCCGGGAGCCTGTGCAGCCCGCCACTGCCGGGGTCCCGGGATCCAGGGGCGCCTTCCCTGGGAGAACGCACGGCGCGCCTCAGGCTGGTGCAACGTAACGCCGACCTCTGCCGCTGCAGGCTCGCCCCGCACTCTGTGCCCCTCCCTCCCGCCCGGCCTGAGTGAGCCAGAGTCCCCGAAGAGGCTGCTCCTTTAACCCTGTCCTGTCTGAGTGAAGAACAGACGCCCTCCGGCGACCTACACGCAGAGGCGGGGCCAAATCCAAAGCTGAGACCCAGGAGCTGTGAGAACAAAGAAGAGAAAGGGAAACCTCTCCCAGCAGCCTCAGAAGCAGCAGATTAAAGCTCCACAATCAACTTGATGTACCCTGCATCTGTGGAATACATGAATAGACAACAAATCATCCCAAATTGAGGAGCCAGGAGTCAGTGCTGTGCCTCTGAGGTGGGAGAGCCAACCTCAGGACACTGGTCCACAAGAGACCTCCCAGCTCCACATAATATCAAACGGCGAAAATCTTCCAGAGATCTCCATCTCAACACCAGCACCCAACTTCACTCAACGACCAGCAAGCTACAGTGATGGACACCCTATGCCAAACAACTAGCAAGACAGGAACACAACGCCACCCATTAGCAGAGAGGTGGCCTAAAACCATAAAAAGTCCGCAGACACCCCAAAACACACCACCAGACGTGGACCTGCCCACCAGAAAGACAAGATCCAGCCTCATCCACCAGAACACAGGCACTAGTCCCCTCCACCAGGAAGCCTACACAACCCACTAAACCAACCTTAGCCACTGGGGACAGACACCAAAAACAACGGGAACTACGAACCTGCAGCCTGCAAAAAGGAGACCCCAAACACAGTAACATAAGCAAAATGAGAAGACAGAAAAACACACAGCAGGAGAAGGAGCAAGATAAAAACCCACCAGACCTAACAAATGAAGAGGTAATAGGCAGTCTACCTGAAAAAGAATTCAGAATAATGATGGTAAAAATGATCCAAGATTCTATTTCCCAGATCCAAAATCTTGGAAATAGAATAGACAAAATGCAAGAAACAGTTAACAAGGACCTAGAAGAACTAAAGATGAATCAAGCATCGATTAAAAACACAATAAATGAAATGAAAAATACTCTAGATGTGATCAATAGCAGAATAACTGAGGCAGAAGAACGGATAAGTGAGGTGGAAGATAAAATAGTGGAAATAACTGCTGCAGAGCAAAATAAAGAAAAAAGAATGAAAAGAACAGAGGACAGTCTCAGAGACCTCTGGGACAACATTAAACGCAACAACATCCGAATTATAGGGGTTCCAGAAGAAGAAGAGAAAAAGAAAGGGACTGAGAAAATATTTGAAGAGATTATAGTTGAAAACTTCGCTAATATGGGAAAGGAAATAGTCAATCAAGTCCAGGAGGCACAGAGAGTCCCATACAGAATAAATCCAAGGAGAAATACGCCAAGACACATATTAATCAAACTGTCAAAAATTAAACACAAAGAAATCATATTAAAAGCAACAAGGCAAAAACAACAAATAACACACAAGGGAATCCCCATCAGGTTAACAGCTGAACTCTCAGCACAAACTCTACAAGCCAGAAGGGAGTGGCAGGACATAATTAAAGTGATGAAGGAGAAAAACCTGCAACCAAGATTACTCTACCCAGCAAGGATCTCATTCAGATTTGATGGAGAAATTAAATCATTTACAGACAAGCAAAAGCTGAGAGAGTTCAGCACCACCAAACCAGCTTTACATCAAATGCTAAAGGAACTTCTCTAGGCAAGAAACACAACAGAAGGAAAAGACCTACAATAACGAACCCAAAACAATTAAGGTAATGGGAACAGGAACATACATATCAATAATTACCTTAAATGTAAATGGACTAAATGCTCCCACCAAAAGACACAGATTGGCTGAATGGATACAAAAACAAGACCCATATATATGCTGTCTACAAGAGACCCACTTCAGACCTAGAGACACATACAGACTGAAAGTAAGGGGATGGAAAAAGATATTCCATGCAAATGGAAACCAAAAGAAAGCTGGAGTAGCAATTCTCATATCAGACAAAATAGACTTTAAAATAAAGACTACTAGAAGAGACAAAGAAGGACACTACATAATGATCAAGGGGTCGATCCAAGAAGAAGATATAACAATTGTAAATATTTATGCACCAAACATAGGAACACCTCAATACATAAGGCAAATACTAACAGCCATAAAAGGAGAAATCGACAGTAACACAAACATAGTAGGGGACTTTAACTCCCCACTTTCACCAATGGACAGATCATCCAAAATGAAAATAAATAAGGAAACACAAGCTTTAAATGATACATTAAACAAGATGGACTTAATTGATATTTATAGGACATTCCATCCAAAAACAACAGAATACACATTTTTCTCAAGTGCTCATGGAACATTCTCCAGGATAGATCATATCTTGGGTCACAAATCAAGCCTTGGTAAATTTAAGAAAATTGAAATTGTATCAAGTATCTTTTCCGACCACAATGGTATGAGACTAGATATCAATTACAGGAAAAGTGCTGTAAAAAATACAAACACATGGAGGCTAAACAATACACTACTTAATAACGAAGTGATCACTGAAGAAATCAAAGAGGAAATTAAAAAATACCTAGAAACAAATGACAATGCAGACACGACGACCCAAAACCTATGGGATGCAGCAAAAGCAGTTCTAAGAGGGAAGTTTATAGCAATACAATCCCACCTTAAGAAACAGGAAACATCTCGAATAAACAACCTAACCTTGCACCTAAAGCAATTAGAGAAAGAAGAACAAAAACATCCCAAAGTTAGCAGAAGGAAAGAAATCATAAAAATCAGATCAGAAATAAATGAAAAAGAAATGAAGGAAACAATAGCAAAGATCAATAAAACTAAAAGCTGGTTCTTTGAGAAGATAAACAAAATTGATAAACCATTAGCCAGACTCATCAAGAAAAAAAGGGAGAAGACTCAAATCAATAGAATTAGAAATGAAAAAGGAGAAGTAACAACTGACACTGCAGAAATACAAAAGATCATGAGAGATTACTATAAGCAACTCTATGCCAATAAAATGGACAACCTGGATGAAATGGACAAATTCTTAGAAATGCACAACCTGCCAAGACTGAATCAGGAAGAAATAGAAAATATGAACAGACCAATCACAAGCACTGAAATTGAAACTGTGATAAAAAATCTTCCAACAAACAAAAGCCCAGGACCAGATGGCTTCACAGGCGAATTCTATCAAACATTTAGAGACGAGCTAACACCTATCCTTCTCAAACTCTTCCAAAATATAGCAGAGGGAGGAACACTCCCAAACTCATTCTACGAGGCCACCATCACCTTGATACCAAAACCAGGCAAGGATGTCACAAAGAAAGAAAACTACAGGCCAATATCACTGATGAACATAGATGCAAAAATCCTCAACAAAATACTAGCAAACAGAATCCAACAGCACATTAAAAGGATCATACACCATGATCAAGTGGGGTTTATTCCAGGAATGCAAGGATTCTTCAATATACGCAAGTCAATCAACGTGATACACCATATTAACAAATTGAAGGAGAAAAACCATATGATCATCTCAATAGATGCAGAGAAAGCTTTCGACAAAATTCAACACCCATTTATGATAAAACCCCTGCAGAAAGTAGGCATAGAGGGAACTTTCCTCAACATAATAAAGGCCGTATATGACAAACCCACAGCCAGCATCGTCCTCAATGGTGAAAAACTGAAACCATTTCCACTAAGATCAGGAACAAGACAAGGTTGCCCACTCTCACCACTCTTATTCAACATAGTTTTGGAAGTCTTAGCCACAGCAATCAGAGAAGAAAAGGAATCCAAATCGGAAAAGAAGAAGTAAAGCTGTCACTGTTTGCAGATGACATGATACTATACATAGAGAATCCTAAAGATGCTACCAGAAAACTACTAGAGCTAATCAATGAATTTGGTAAAGTTGCAGGATACAAAATTAATTCACAGAAATCTCTGGCATTCCTATATACTAATGATGAAAAACCTGAAAGTGAAATCAAGGAAACACTCCCATTTACCTTTGCAACAAAAAGAATAAAATATCTAGGAATAAACCTACCTAAGGAGACAAAAGACCTGTATGCAGAAAATTATAAGACACTGATGAAAGAAATTAAAGATGATACAAATAGATGGAGAGATGTACCATGGTCTTGGATTGCAAGAATCAACATTGTGAAAATGACTCTACTACCCAAAGCAATCTACAGATTCAATGCAATCCCTATCAAACTACCACTGGCATTTTTCACAGGACTAGAGCAAAAAATTTCACAATTTGTATGGAAACACAAAAGACCCCGAATAGCCAAAGCAATCTTGAGAACGAAAAATGGAGCTGGAGGAATCAGGCTCCCTGACTTCAGACTATACTACAAAGCTACAGTAATCAAGACAGTATGGTACTGGCACAAAAACAGAAAGATAGATCAATGGAACAAGATAGAAAGCCCAGAGATAAACCCACGGACATATGGTCACCTTATCTTTGGTAAAGGAGGCAGGAATGTACAGTGGAGAAAGGACAGTCTCTTCAATAAGTGGTGCTGGGAAAACTGGACAGGGACATGTAAAAGTATGAGATTAGATCACTCCCTAACACCATACACAAAAATAAGCTCAAAATGGATTAAAGACCTAAATGTAAGGCCAGACACTATCAAACTCTTAGAGGAAAACATAGGCAGAACACTCTATGACATAAATCACAGCAAGATCCTTTTGGACCCACCTCCTAGAGAAATGGAAATAAAGACAAAAATAAACACATGGGACCTAATGAAACTTAAAAGCTTTTGCACAGCAAAGGAAACCATAAACAAGACCAAAAGACAACCCTCAGAATGGGAGAAAATATTTGCAAATGAAGCAACTGACAAAGGATTAATCTCCATAATTTATAAGCAGCTCATGCAGCTCAATAACAAAAAAACAAACAGCCCAATCCAAAAATGGGCAGCAGACCTAAATAGACATTTCTCCACAGAAGATATACAGACTGCCAACAAACACATGAAAGGATGCTCAACATCTTTACTCATTAGAGAAATGCAAATCAAAACTACAATGAGATATCATCTCACACCAGTCAGAATGGCCATCATCAAAAAATCTAGAAACAATAAATGCTGGAGAGGGTGTGGAAAAAAGGGAACCCTCTTGCACTGCTGGTGGGAATGTGAATTGGTACAGCCTCTATGGAGAACGGTATGGAGGTTCCTTAAAAAACTACAAATAGAACTACCATATGACCCAGCAATCCCACTACTGGGCATATACCCTGAGAAAACCATAATTCAAAAAGAGACATGTACCAAAATGTTCATAGCAGCCCTATTTACAATAGCCCAGAGATGGAAACAACCTAAGTATCCATCATCGGATGAATGGGTAAAGAAGATGTGGCACATATACAATGGAATATTACTCAGCCATAAAAAGAAATGAAATTGAGCTATTTGTAATGAGGTGGATGGACCTAGAGTCTGTCATACAGAGTGAAGTAAGTCAGAAAGAGAAAGACAAATACTGTATGCTGACACATATATATGGAATTTAAGAAAAAAAAATGTCATGAAGAACATAGGGGTAAGACAGGAATAAAGACACAGACCTATTAGAGAATGGACTTGAGGATATGGGGAGGGGGAAGGGTAAGCTGTGACAAAGTGAAAGAGCGGCATGGACATATATACACTACCAAACGTAAGGTAGATAGCTAGTGGGAAGCAGCCGCATAGCACAGGGAGATCAGCTCGGTGCTTTGTGACCGCCTGGAGGGGTGGGATATGGAGGGTGGGAGGGAGACGCAAAAGGGAGGGGATATGGGAACATATGTTTATGTATAACTGATTAAATTTGTTATAAAGCAAAATAAAAAAAATAAATAAATAAATAATGAATTTTAAAAATAAAACAGAATAAAATAAATTACCACAGTAAAATCTAGCCTAAAAAAAAAAAAAAAGAAGATCTCCATGGAAAATAAGGAATAGAATGACAATAACAATGATAAGGAACAGTTATTAAATGCTCACATGGCAAGCACTAAGTGTTTTACAGGTGCTACCTTATTAATCTTTACATCAATTCTTTGAGGTAGGTAAATATTATTCACATGTAGATGTAAGAATATTTCTTGTCCAATATCATACAGTTTTCACTGAGCAGAACTAGAGCTCAAACTTGGTTCCATTTGACTCAGACTCAATGTATTTAAACTCTAGGTTATACTGCAAATGAGATGTGCTGTGAACTCTGGATAGTTTGGTGATAAGAACTTTTTTTCATCCTAGGAAAACCACATACAAAGACTTGGCATCCTGAAAGCATAATTCCAGGAAAAAGTCTAGTTTTATTTAGATGGCAGCTCAGGGTATATATAGAAGTGTATGGTGACAAGCTTGGAAAAATAAGTTGAAGTGAACTTTGGAGATCAGTCTTAAAGGTATATATTTTACTTTTTAACAAATGAGATTCCAAAGAAAGGGAAAGCATCTTTGAGAGGAGCTATGGTGCATCTCTGTATTAATTACCTATTACTGTATAACAAATTTCTTCCAAACTCAGCACCTCAGAGTAACAAAATAATTTATTTCCCATTTTCTTTTTGTCAGGAATCCAAGATTTCTTACAGAGGTGATTTGTACTCAAGGTCGCTCATTAGTTGCCATGCTAGACTAGACTAGACTATAGCTAGTGCTGTATTCTCATCGGAAGGCTTGACTGAAGATCAATACACTTCCAATCTCAATCAAGTGACTTCCAGTAGGCCTCTGTTCTTTGCAGTGTGTTGTACTGAGGGCCTTACTTCCTCACTGGCTGCTGACTAGAGGCATTCTCTGTGCCTCATCACTTAAGCCTCTCCATAGAGCAGCTTTCAACATAGTACCTGGTTTCCCTCTGAACAAGTGATCAGAGACGGAAAGAGAGAGAAGACTCGGTCATTCTACTACCTATTTTCAGAGAGTACAAACCATAAATTATGTCATATTCTGTTCTTGAAGGTAAGAATATCAAATAGTATGTAGATATGTTTTTAAAGCCACCATAACCTCCCTACATTCAAATTAGATTAATAACTATCCAAGACTGTTGATTATCAATTATCTTAGCTAGCTCTCTGAATATTCACTTTCTTGTCTCTGAGAGTCAAGACATTCTTGTACCTAAATTTTAGGCCATGTTTTCCTTGTTCAGAGGCTTGTAGAAAAAACATCCTAGATGTACTTTATAAGTACTTCCTGTCCTTAAAAAAATACTATGTCACATCTTAGGCTTCTTGTCCTAGAATAAAAACATCCCAGGAGAAGTGAGAATTATAGAATTTTGGCCCTGGAAAAGTTCAGGGACTTTCTGCTCTCAATAAAACTGCTTAAACCACAACAGCAAGATCTATTTATACACTAGAGATATTCTAATCCAGATGTGTCATTCCATGACTGAAGGTACTAAAGTCCAAAATGTAACATGATATATATAAACAGCCAGCAGTACAGGTAGTCAACTTGATAGTAGAATCTGGATCTGTTTCTATTTCCATTTCATCATCTTGCCATTTCATGTGCTTTTAAATCATTGATTTCCCATCTCATCTTTATCAACTCTAGTCTGGAAACAGTGCAATTTCCAATGGAATTGATAGCATACCAACACTGATTGGGAGCATACATCTGTAGTCAGGATCTCAACATGAATAGAATAATTTATGAACCTTTGCTCAATCAAAGATAGGAAGGTGGGGGTGGGGTAGATTGGGAGCCAAAAATTATTAGCACATTGGAGGGCCTTGGTCATTTTCTCCCTCAGAATGAAATCTGAGAACTATTCAGAAAGCTTCTGAGGAATAAATATTAGGAAACCAAAATTTATTGGTCAGCATTTCAGAATACAGTCAAAAAAAAAAAAAAAAAAAGCTGTAGCTTAGAGGTTTCTAAAGAGGTGAGATCACTCAGGCCAGGTACTTGTCCCAAATGGGGCAAAAATACAAGAGTTATTGAGATTTAGCATGGAGAGGTTTTTGTTTTGTTTTGTTTTAATAGAAAAAATCTCCTTCCTCTTTTCTTGAACATATCCTTCCCAAACTCCACATAAGAACCAAGCCTTCACACCTCTCCACATGCATATACACCTTTCCCATTTTGTCATTGGCAAGCTTCTTGTTTTTTTTTTTTTTTAGATTCTTATTTAACTTTATTTCTTTTATTTTTTATTTTATTTATTTTTTAAACATCTTTATAGAAGTATAATTGCTTTACAGTGGTGTGTTAGTTTCTTCTGTATCACACAGTGAATCAGCTATATGTATATATATATCCCCGTATCCCCTCCCTATTGATTCTCCCTCCCACCCTCCCTATCCCACCCCTCTAGGTGGTCACAAAGCACTGAGCTGATCTCCCTGTGCTATGTGGCTGCTTCCCACTAGCTATTTTACATTTAGTAGTGTATATATGTCCATGTGTCATTGGCAAGCTTCTTAATGATGATTCTTTAGATGTAGAATTTAAGGACTCCGGGGAGGAACCTTATTTTGTTTTTTTGTTTACTGCTGGATTCTTAGTGTTTAAGAAAGTGTCCTGCTCACAACAGTGAATGTTAAGTGGTGGAAAGCACGGAGGAAGCCTGCAGGTGAGCAAGATAATCACTGATTACTAACTTTTTTGCAATTGTCTCCCCTTATTGATTTTTACAGTTGTTATTCTTCCCAAATAATTCTGATTGACAGATGTAATTTGTCTTAAAATCAAAGATAAATAGTTTTATGGACAACAGTTATTTGATTGATATCATTGACACTTCAAGGTATTTAGAGGTAACTTGGCTCAGGGTCAAGAATTACTGATTGAAATAAGTTTGTGGAGGAATAAGCTAGTATTTGAAGGGATCCTAAAGACTTCTTTGCTCATCTCTACAATTTTGTAAAGAAAGGGACTGAATGGAAGTACACAAAATCTAAGTAATTTGTCCATTTCTTAGGTAGTTAATTAAATAGTAAAGACCCAAACCCAGATTTTTTTGAAACTTAGTTCATTGTATTTGCCATTTAACTCATTATGGACTCTGACATGTCTGTTTCTTTGTGGAGCTTGTGTGAAGTGAAGGAAGACTTAAAGGATGATATGTTTGTAAACAAGAGAGATGAAAACATAAATAGTCAATAATTGGTGAGTAGTTACGTAAATGCTGATACTCAGAGAAGAAACATATCAAGCTTAAGAAATTTTTCTATCTGGAGGTAAATAAAAACTGCAACTTCAGTAGATCACCTATTGCTTCAAGAGTATAATTATGAGACTTCATTACTTATAAATAAGTAGGCCCTGGACATGTCCTGAAGTGGAGGAGGATATGTAAAGAGGGAATGGAGGTTGTCCTCTTTGTGAGAATTATTATTTGTAATGTGTGTGTGTCCATATGCATAAATATACTATAAATAGAGTGAATTAGGTCCAATAGTTTCCCACCATGAAGACTGGAAAAAGGTGAGAAATTAAAGGGCTTATCTTCTCCTGACACCAGCAAAGATCACACAGCAGACCAGATCTGGAGCCTCCCTGTCCCTGGCCTGAACTGGTCTTCTGGGAAACATACACTGGCCCCTCTCCAACTAACCACTGATTACCCCACCTCTTTGTGTGTATTTCTGAAAATAAATAGCTCAGACTTTGGGAAATACGATGCTTCAGGTTACTGTGTCCTTTTGTGGGGTGGCAGGGTCAGGGAGAGCACATTTCAAGACAGTGCAGCAAATAAAGGCAATGGTGAACCAAGGAAGATTTTAATATTTGATATCTTGCTTTAGATTCTGGGAATTTCCTATTCAGTATCTAGGTTATATCCCACCCTACACTATCCCCAGAACATTAATCACCTCTAGTTATTCTTCATCCTTCAGTAAAGTATGTTATACATCTAAAGTTTCCAGGCAATTTTATAGATGGGGACCATCGAGGAGTGTGCCCTTCTCTGTATTACCCCTTTAGTGAGGTCAGTAGAGTACTGGCCAAATTAGATTGGGGAGAACTGACTGGAATTAATCGTTGAGCTTCTGGAAAGGGAATGTTGGTACTAGAAGGGCAGCAATCAAAAAGGAGCACCTGCAGAACAAATGGACTCAGGGATAACTGTCTGGCAAATTATCCTTTGCATAAATTCTGCTAGAAGAAGACATTTGAAAGAGGTGAGGCTAATACTCAGGGCTATATAAAATTCTAAATTTTTTACAATTGTTAGTGGTAAAAAACAGGTCATGTAAAACTCTATACATAGTATAATCACACTTCATATAAAGATTTATCTATATCTCTATATATCTATCAAAATATATATATATGTTTCATATAATTATACATATATATGTGATTATAACTATACATGACAAATACATACAACCATTTTATACACATACATATTTCACAGTATACAGATAAAAAACTAAAACTTAATACTTTAAAAATTTAATAGGGGGTTATACCCAGGATTTAACATTTTGAATTATTTTAACATCAGCCTTTTCTAAATTTTCCAAAATTTGCATCTATTTCTTTTGTGTTTAGAAGTCCCTATTTGAATAGCCATCTAATAGTGGTGTCTTCAGGGAAACATGAGAAATAGCAGAAGACCTCCTCCATTATCAGTTCTCACTTGACTGCCTTAAAACTAGCCTGAGCTCCCTGTTGAAATGAATTGCCAATATGGCACACTAATTAAATCTGGCTTCACAATGGAGCACTGTAAGCTTTATTTGGTTAATTATTTTTAGCTTATTTCAGGAGAAACCAAATGATACTTAAATAAATATCTATTGTTATGCTTCAATTCAGTTTCTACTCCACTGAAGTCTCTGATCACCTGACAGACCAGTCTACCTTAGAACCTGTGATGCTGCAGCTCACTCTGTAATGCTGATCACCTGACAGATCAGGTATCCAGTTCTTCAAGATGCAATGCCTGAAGGGTTCCTGATTATGACTCCTGCTATTGTTCCTTCTCATTAATTATTGCTGTCCTTTGGCACTTTCTCAGATATCACCTTACTTTCTCTGTATTCACACTGCTTTCTTGTGCTGCCTGCTTTGTAACTAGTTCAGATGTGGACTAGCTCATAAACACTGGCAAGGTCATGAACTCCTACTTGGCAGAAGCTGTTTCATGTCTGTAGTCTTTCTTGAAATGCCACACCCTCTAGGTAGCCTCTTATTTCTCCAGCTACTTGATGTGAGCCTCTGGATAACAATTTGTGTTATAAACCTCTGTGTTGCCCTTTGAGACAGCAAGTACTTGTGTGATGGAATGGAAAGTTGGGAAGTAAGTGCCTGATTTGCCTTGAGGCTTTACCACCTGCTTCACCACATACTAACTTTGGTTAAGTGACTTTTGAGAAGCCACTTTGCCTAGATAGCCTTGATTTTATTGCCCTATATACTTCCAAAATTTGTTCCAGGAGTCAACAAAATAATGTACACAAAACCAATTTGTAAATTACAGAGTACTCAAAAGTATATGAAAGGATTTCCCTGGTGGTGCAGTGGTTGAGTGTCCACCTGCCGGTGCAGGGGACACAGGTTCGTGCCCCGGTCTGGGAGGATCCCACATGCCACAGAGCGGCTTGGCCCGTGAGCCATGGCCGCTGAGCCTGTGCGTCCGGAGCCTGTGCTCCACAACAGGAGAGGCCACAACAGTGAGAGGCCCGTGCAAAAAAAAAAAAAAAAAAAAAGTATATGAAAAATGTTTATGCAATCTTCCATACTTCAGGTGTGAACAGTGGTTGATTATTCTTGTGGTCTCCACCACACCCAAAACAAGGCTTGGTACCGTCTGAGTACTCCACAAGTATTGCTACCTAAGTTAAGAAATAAATAATTGATCCATGAGAAACTCATGCAACATAACCAAGCAGAAAAGTTTAAGAACAATCCCACGCTTGTATTCCTTTTTTTTTTTTTTTTTGATAAAATTTTCCAACTTTTTAAAAAATTAATGCTTTGATGTGTCTCCTGTGCCTCATACCCATTTCTTCTTATTTCTGGTTTATGGGCAGTTGCTTTATTCATGGACAGATTGCTCCTGTCTCAGATGCCTTCTACGTACAATCATCTCTCATGCTGAGCCATATTTCTTACTGATAGCTTTTAAAAAGCAAGCTAGCCCTTCATCCCAGCACAGACACTGCAGTTTTCCTTTTGGATTTTGTTCATCTGTTTACAAGGCAACAAAACACACATAAACATCCTTGACACAGCTCAGTGGTGGGAAAATATGTTAGTAATAATCTTGGTTTTCAGGCAAGTAGTGAATAGTATATCTGTATCCCTGAAGATATGATTTAGAAATGATTACAGCATGCAGCTGCCATATGACCTACTTCATATAAATGATGCTGACAGAAACTAAGATAAAAAAGAATTTTGTGGTCCTAATGATGTTAACAGCTAAGATGATGATTAGAGTGATGATACTAATAAAAATATGTCAGAATAGACTTGTGCATTCCTATATCTTATCATATATATCCTTTAAGGTTAGTAGGACACTGATTATTACCTCAAGTAATAAGTGAGGAAATTGAGGTACTAAGTAACTTTTTCATGCTCCATTCATTTATGAAGTTTGTATAATGTTGTGTAGCAGGCCCTATGTGTTCAGCACTATCCCATGAAAATATCTGCCTCAGCAGCCTGTGTTCTACCACTGGGAGTTATACAGTGCCCATATAAACAAGTAATGTGCAAGATAGTTCAGATAATGACAAATGTACTAAAGGTAATAAACACATACTGTAATTGTAATTTTAAAAAAGACATAGAGATTCCTAGAAGGGAAGGTAGATGGGCTTCTCTCAGAGTGGGTGGTCAAGAAAGATCTATCTGAGGGTTAAATATTTGGCCTGATATGAAGAAAAGAATATCTAGTCAGTAGGAAAGCTGTTGTAAAAGAATTTCAGGAAGAGAAATATAGATACAAAGTTGTACGTCAAGAAAGAGCTTGATTCTGTATAGAACAAGATACTTGGTGGCTAGAATCTAGCATCAATGAAGAGACACAAATTAAGTTGAAACAGGTAAGCAGGGACCAGATTATGAAAGTTTTATAGGCCATGTTTAGGAATTTGTATGGTAATTTATTTTTAACCATCTTAGAGACCAATAAATCCTATTTAACAGGGATGAATATATTTGTATAGAAAAGTTGGAATTGATTACCTAATATTTGTTTTATAATTTTTATATTTGTCTTCTCTTGTCCTATCTATATCTGATTGGGAATAAAATTTATACAAGCCCCATAAATAACTAAACATTAATTCCTTTTATTCTGGAAAATATTATATAAGAGAGAAAATTTCTATTTCTTAAAAGCTTGATAGAAGACTCTCTAAACCAAGCACATTTAAATTTGGGTAGAGGAAAGGGAGTAGCTTTTATTATTTTATTGGGCATTTCACTATCATTAAAAATTATTAATCTATTCATTTTCAGTTTCTTTTTTGGTTCAATTTAGCATTTTAGAATTTTCCAAGGATTTCTACCTCTAATTTTTTCTTAATAAATTTATTGTCATATACTTTATGATGTTTTACATGCTATTATAGCCAACTTATTTTTTAAGGTATGTTTTACTCACATCTGTCTTTTAATTTTTATTGTTCCTGCCAGAAATTTGATTATGCACTTAAGACTAAGAGGATTTTTCCTAAAGAAGCATCTTGTGATTTTCTTCCTTTTTTTTTCTGTTTAGTTTATTTTTCTTTCTTTTGTATATATATTACCAAGTGAAAAATATAGCTTCATGTCATCTTTTGAAAGGCTGCATAATCATAATTTTAATAATTTCCCTATTAATAGATTATTGTATCTAATTTTCCCTATTTTAAATTATTCTGAACATTGTTCCATTTTTTTATTAAGAAAAATTCTTACAAATGGACTTATAAAATAAAAGGTTATAAACATTTGAAGTTTTTTTAAATATTTGAGGCTTTTAATGCATTTAACAAATATTCCACCAGAAATATTGATTTAATCATTTTCTTGCCAAAATACAAATAAACTTTTAAGCTTCTATTTCTTTTTACTTTTTCCAGAGCTCAGTGTAATTAATCATTTTAATATTTGGTTGTGTTAAAAAAAATACCTGTTCATCTCATCCAGCATAAAATACAAAGTCTTTAAAATACCTACAAAACCATACATGATCTGGCCATTGCCTCCTCAGAGCTTTACATCCCTGATGACTCATATCTTCTCATTAACCACTATTTCATTTGCTTTCAATCAGTTCACACCAAGTTCTTCACTGTTCCTCACACTAAGCAAACTCCTGCCTTAAAGATTTGTACCTGCTCCTTCCTCTAACTAGACCACCTTGGACGTTTGCTAAGCTTGTCTACAGTTTCTCCATATCACTTATTCATGAGGCCATCCCTGAAAACCCTATTTTAAAATTACTCACTCCTTACCCATACTCACACTGTAATGTTAGAGCTAATGTAGAAATAGCACTTTAAACTCATGATTTAAAAAAATATGTATCTTTATGTATCCAACAAAATTGTCAAGGACCCAGGTCATCCCTATAATGCAAACTTGACATATACCACAAGAATCCAGACTTTTCTAATATGATTTTTCAACTGACAGAATCCTAAGTTTCTTGTAAAAATGGCTAATTCCCTTATGTAAGCAAGGAGAATAGAAGGAGAGCATGTAATCTTTTGTGTAAGAAGAGGGAAGATTGCAAAGATTAATATGACAATATGTAAGAACAAAAGTGCGTCTGTTTCTATTTTGTTATATTTGTTTCATTTTTGACATTCCACATATAAGTGAAGACACACAGTATTTGTCTTTCTCTGTCTGACTTACTTCACTAAGTATAATACCCTCCAGGTCCATTCATATTGTTGCAAGAGGGGAGAGGGTGGGAGAAAGTGCAAAATAGGTGAAGGGGATTAATAAATATAAATGACTAGGTATAAAACAAATACGTTACAAGGATGTAATGTACAGCACAGGAGATACAGTCAACATTTTATAATAAATTTGTATGGAGTGTAATCTATAAAAATATCAAATTACTATGATGTACAACTGAAACTAGTATGATACTGTAGGCCTAATATATTTTCATTAAAAAAAGAAAAAAAAAGGAAGAACAAACATGACAGCTTGGAGGGAGTTCAGATGACTAATGTTGTTACAATGTGAACATCAAAAATATAATAATGGTTATTGAAATACATTGATTCTGTGAAAAGTCATTGGTCCATAGTGTTTCTCAAAGTCAGAAAATAAATATGCGACATATAAAATCACATCTGATGTCTCTTTGGAAAAAATAACTTGTTTTTAGTTGAATATTTAGAATTAACTTCCAATTTATAGGAGTTAGAGGGATAAAGGAAAAAATGAAATGATATCAACAAGGAAGTAATCACACAAATCCCAAGTTAACAATGAACAGGTCAATAGGTAGAATGACATTGCAAAAACAACTTGAACTGAAAGAAACTTAAGGGGTGTAACAAACAGATGTAATATATGGTTTGGGTTGGATTATGATTGGGATGGAAGAAAATACAAAGGACATTTTTAGACAGAAGATAATTTTTATTGGTTATGAGATGATGTTGGGAAATTATTATTCATATTTTTGTTTTGACCACATTTTGTAGCAATGAAAAAGACACTTTTATTTTTCAGTAAAGCACCTTGAAATATTTAGGGCTGGATCATTATGATGTCTGTGATTTGTCTTAAAGTATTTTGGCATAGGCAATATGTATATGTGTGGAGCAGGGAGATTGGCATTAATGTAACAGAGAAGAATAAAACTGATTCCATATTAAATTTTTCCTTTTACTTTAACATTTGTGCTCTGTTGCCTGTGCTTAGTCATGCTGGCTTTGCACCTTTTGTGAAAGAATGTTGCTTACATCCTGAAATACACAGGATAACCTATTTGCAAGGCTCTGACCTTTAAAAGTCCATTCATATAGAGATAAAAAGTTGCAGAACAAAGAATAAAATTTGTCTTTTTAGAGGTTTACTGAACATAACGGCCTGACCTATGTGGACAATTGAAAGAACAAAGGATTCCTACACCAAGAAGTTTGCAACAACTAACCATGACCCACCCTCACCTTGCCTTTAAAAATGCTTTGCTGTACAGACTGCTTTATCAAAACTTTATGGTAATCACAAACAAAAAATCTACAATACACACACACACACAAAAAAAAAAGAAATATAAACACAAAACTAATGTTAGTCACCAATTCACAAGAAAAGAGAACAAAAGAGGAAGGGAAGAAAAAAGACCTGCAAAAACAAATCAAAATACATATTGATATTTATCTTAAATATATATGGATTAAATGTTCCAACCAAAAAACATAGACTGGCTGCATTGTTACAAAAACAATACCTGTATATATTCTGTCTAGAAGAGATTGACTTCAGACCCAGGAACACATACAGACTGAAAGTGAGGGGATGGAAAAAGGTATTCCATACAAATGGAAATCAAAAGAAAGCCAGAGTAGCAATGCTCATATCAGAAAAAAATAGACTTTAAAATAAAGACCGTTACAAGAGACAAAGAAAAACACTACATAATGATCAAACGATCAATCTAAGAAGATATCGCAATTTCAAATATATATGCACCCAACATAGGAGAACCTTGGTTTATAAGGCAAATAATAACAGCCATAAAGGAAGAAATTGACAGTAACACAATAATAGTGGGGGACTTTAACATCCCACTGTCATCAATGGACAGATCATCCAGAAAGAAAGTCAATAAGGAAGCAGAGAACTTAAATAACACATTAGACCAGGTGAACTTAGTTGATATTTATAGAGCTTCCATCCAAAAGCAGCAGAATACATATTCTTTTCAAGTGCACATGGAACATTCTCCAGGATTGATCACATGTGGGACCACAAAGTGAGCCTCAGTAAATTTAAGAAAATTGAAGTTATATCAAGCATCTTTTCCAACCACAATGCTATGAGATTAGAAATCAACCACAAGACAAAAAACAACAACAACCAAAAAACTGTAAAAAACACAAACACATGGAGGCTAAACAATATGCTGCTAAACAGCCAATAGATCACTGAAGGAATCAAAGATGAAATGAAAAAGTACCTAGAGACAAATGATAATGAAAGTACAATGATCCAATACCTATGGGACACAGCAAAAGCAGTTCTAAGATGGAAGATTATAGCAATACAGTCTAACCTCAGGAAACAAGAAAAATCACAAATACAAAACTTAACTTTACACCTAAATCAACTAGAGAAAGAAGAACAAAGAAAACTCAAAGTTAGCAGAAGGAAGGAAATAATAAAGATTAGAGCAGAGATAAATGATATAGAAATGAATAAAACAATAGAAAAGATCAATGAAACTAAAAAATTATTTGAAAAGATAAACAAAATTGATAAAACTTTAGCCAGACTCATCAAGAAAAAAAGGGAGAGGGCTCAAATAAATAAAATTAGAAATAAAAACAGAGAAGTTATAAATGACACCACAGAAATACAAGGATCTTAAGAGACTACTAAAAGCAAATATATGCCAAAAAAATAGAGAGCCTAGAAAAATGAACAAATTCTTAGAAAGTCACAATCTCCAAAGACTGAACCAGGAAGAAATATAAATTATGAACAAACCAATTACAGGTACTGAAATTGAAACTGTGATTAAAATTCTTCCAATAAACAGAAACCCAAAACCAGATGGCTTCACAGGTAAATTCTATCAAACATTTACAGAAGAGTTAACATCTATCCTTCTGAAACTATTCCAAAAAATTGCAGAGGAAGGAATACTCCCAAATTCATTCTATGAGGCCACCATCACCCTGACACCAAAACCAGACAAAGATACAAAAAAAAAAAAAAAAAAAAACGAAAATTACAGGCCAATATCACTGATGAATAGATATGCAAAAATTGGCAACAAAATAGTAGCATTCCAAATCCAACCATACATTAAAAGGATCATACACCATGATCAAGTGGAATTTATCCAAGGGATGCAAGGATTTTTCAATATCTGCAAATCAATCAGTGTGATACACCACATAAACAAACTGAAGAATAAAAAGGATATGATCATCCCAATTGATGCAGAAAAAGTATTTCACAAAATTCAACACACATTTATGATGAAAACTCTACAGAAAGTGAGCATAGAGGGAACATACCTCAACATAATATAGGCCATATATGACAAACCTATAACTAACATCATGCTCAACAGTGAAAATCTGAAAGCACTTCCTCTAATATCAGGAATGTGACAAGAATAGCCACTTTTATTAAACATAGTTTTGGAAGTCCTAGCCATGGCAATTAGAGAAGAAGAAGAACTAAAAAGAATCCAAATTGGAAAAGAAGAAGTAAAACTGTCACTGTTTGCAGATAACATGATACTATACATAATAAATCTTAAAGATGCTACTAGGTCTCATCAGTGAAGTTGATAAAGTTGTAGAATACTAAATTAATACACAGAAATCTGTTACATTTCTCTACACTAACAAGGAAAGATGAGAAAGAGAAATTAAAGAAGCAATCCTATTTATCACTGCATAAAAAGAAAGTAGCTAAGAATACACCTACCTAAGGAGACAAAAACCTGTACTCCAAAAACTAAGACACTGATGAAAGTAATCAAAGATGACACAAACAAATGGAAAGATATAACATGTTCTGGGATTAGAAAGCTGGCACACAGCAACAAAGGCCCAATGCAGCCAAAAAATATATATAAATAAATAAAAAGAAACTTTATATAAAAAAAAGTTACAACAAAGCAAACTTTGAAAGGCCCATGTGGTAAATTACCATTCTTTCTGTGCTTATGTAAGTAAGGCCAAATCTAATAAGACCAGACTTATTTTGTAAACAAGACTCAGAAGGGGATGCCTCTACAGAGAAGTTTTATGTTTTAAGTGCACCCTTGTGAGTTATTAGATTATAATCTTGTGCATTATCTTTGAGCTATTTTTCACCTCTTAGTAAACTCCATTTTATGTTCAACTTTGATATCTACCTGTACATTTTATCCTGTCTCTTGTACATTTTATCAATAATTAAAATTTCCAGTTTTTCTCCCTGCCCAAAAAAAATGACTATATTACCCAAGGCAATCTACAGATTCAATGCAATCACTATCAAACTACTAATGGCATTTTTCACAGAACTAGTACAAAAATCTTAAAATTTGTATGGAGACACAAAAGACCCCAAAGAGCCAAAACAATCTTGAGAAACAAAAACGGAGCTAGAGTAATCAAGCTCCCTGACTTCAGACCACACTACAAAACTACAGTCATCAAAACAGTATGGTATGGGGCTTCCCTGGTGGCTCAGTGGTTGAGAGTCCGCCTGCCGATGCAGGAGACATGGACTCGTGCCCCGGTCCGGGAAGGTCCCACATGCCGTGGAGCGGCTGGGCCTGTGAGCCATGGCCGCTGAGTCTGTGCATCCGGAGCCTGTGCTCTGCAACGGGAGAGGCCACAACAGTGAGAGGCCCACGTACCGCAAAAAAAAAAAAAAAAAACAGTATGGTATGGGCACAAAAACAGACATATAGATCAATGGAACAGGATAGAAAGCCCAGAGATAAACCTACGAACCTATGGTCAATTAAGCTATGACAAAGGAGGCAACACTATGCAATGGAGGAAGGACATTCTTTTCAATAAATAGTGCTGGAAAAAATGGAGAGACACTTGTAAGAAAACAAATTAGAACCTTCTTTAACACTATACACAAAAATAAATTCAAAGAGTATAAAGACCTAAATGTAAGACAAGATACTATAAAACTCTTAGAGGAAAACATAGGCAGAACACATGCTGACAAATGGCAGCAATATCTTTTTTGATCCATCTCCCAGAGTAAAACAAAATAAACAAATGGGACTTAATTAAACTTAAAATCTTTTGCACAGCAAAGGAAACCATAAACAAAATGAAAAGACAACACACAGAATGGGAGAAAACATTTGCAAGTGATGTGACTAACAAGGGATTAGTCTCCAAAATTTACAAACAGCTCATGCTGCTCAATATCAAAAAATAAACAATGTGCTCAAAAAATGGGCCAAGGTCCTAAAGAGACATTTCTCCAAAGAAGACATACAGATGGCCAAGTGGCACATGAAAAGATACCCAACGTTGCTAATTATTAGAGAAAGGCAAACCAAAATTACAATGAGATACCACCTCACACCAGTCAGAATGACCATATCATCAAAAAATCTGCAAACAATAAATGCTGGAGAGGGTGTTGAGAAAATGGGAACCTCCTACACTTTTGGTGGGAATGTAAATTGGTACAGCCACTGTAGAGAACAGTATGGAGTTTCCTTAAAAAGCTAAAAATAGAGCTACCATATGATCCATCAATCCCACTCTTGGACATACATCTGGGGAAAAACATGGTGCAAAAGGATACATGTGTCCCAATGTTCATTGCAGCACTGTTTACAATAACCAAGACATGGAAGCAGCCTAAAAGTCCATTGACACATGAATAGATAAAGAAGATGTGGTACATATATACAATGGAATATTACTCAGCCATTAAGAATGAAATAATGCCATTTGCAGCAACATGGGTGGACCTGGGGATTATCATGCTAAGTGAACTAAATCAGAGAAAGACAAATATCATATGATATCACTTACATGTGTAATCTAAAAAAAAAAAATGCAGATGAACTTATTTACAAAACAGAAACAGACTTGCAGACTTAGAGAACGAACTTATGGTTACCATTGGGGAAGGGGGAGGGAAGGGATAGATTGGGAGTTTGAGATTGACATGTACACACTGCTATATTTAAGATAAAATGCCTTTTCATGAAATAAACAAATGAATAAAAATGCTTTGCTGAAACCCTTCAGAGAGTTCAGAGTTTTCTGGGCATAAGTCATTCATTTCTTTGCATGCCCCAACCACAAACTTTTCTCTCCTCCAAACTCCAACTTTTTGGTTTGTTTCACCTCACTGTGTGTTGGACACATGAACTTGTGTTCAGTAATATTAGTTTTGATCTATATACCAGGGTGATCAATTGGTTTAATAACTGACCAAAAATGTTGATATATACCTTCACACTTGGCTTATGTGAATATTGATCTTACCACTTAGCCATTTGGCATTTCAGCCAAAATGTATATTTGATGTACAAGGTCATCATTGCTAAACAGCATCATGAATATTAGAAATAGGTTTGCAGTAGTAGAATTAATGACGTTAATTAGCACAAAGAATGAAAAATTTTGAGGTTTTGTTGGCAAGATTAATGGTGGTCAAAATATATGGATTATCTAAAATATTACTGAGACAGTCCACAATGTTGCCTAGTATAGACATAAGAGTATAAGAATCTTTAATTCTTTATTGTTCAAGTTTCACAATCATTCTCTAGGACTGATTCATAAGTGAACTTGTATCCAGCAACTCGTTTTTGGTAACCTGATTCTGACTATCAGGGTCAGCTGGATCATGTCCCTAAAGTTATTATCACATTTATTTCTAGTGCAAAGTGCTTTGGAACCCACAAAGGGCCAGATATGAGATTTTATCGAGCCCACTGATAAGGTTATGTGACTACTTTATGCCTCCTAGCTAATAAATATTTGTATGTGTGAAATTACCTTTCCCTATAGTTGTGGAGGAAGAAAAGTATAGTTATCATCTATCTATAACTATTGATAAGTATTGATTTTTACCAAAAATATTATGATATTTTTCATGACCAAATTGTCTTAATTCATAATAACAATCCCTCTGAAAAATTCTAAATGCAAATGTATTCATGTGTTTCTGCACACACACACACAGGACCATCTTCATCGTTATCCTTTCTATTTTTGTAACAGTTCTTACCTCTTCTTTCATTTTTTCCTTTGGGTGAAAATTAGTAAATACTAATTAAAAAAAAACAGAGAATTATGTATGCCATGGATGTCCCCATTTTACCTCAAAGGGAAACCACACCTAGTTATAAAAGTGGGTGAAGTAGGTATTACTTAAATGAAATATTTATATTCCATTCTATGACTGTTATGATATATCTCAAATACAATTTCAGTAACATAAATACAAACTTTACTTTAATGATTAAATAATTAGATATACCACTTTTCCCTACTTTTTTCCTCCTTTTTCTTCCTCTTCCTCCTTTTCTGAGTCTTGATTTTGGAAGTTGTGCCAGGGTGGAAGTTAGAAGTATGCCCAAGGATGAACTTTGTGCTATTGTGGCAGACAGATTGGTTATATACATGGGAGACTGAGCAAGTAAGTAAATACTTTGATGATGATTGGAGCTAGATTTATCACTGTACATGTAATAAAAGTGGATACTAAAATCAACCCTGTAGTTTTGAATTGAAATTGGAGAAAGTAGGATGAAATTTTGGGTTTTGAGATAGATAGACAGTTGAGAGAGAGAGAGAGAGAGAAAGGAAGAGAGGTTAGATAGGAATACATGTGTATATGTATGTATGTGTATGTATGCTTGATTTCTAAATACCATTCTCTACTAAAGAGAAAAAATGAAAGATCCTTGGTGAAATGGCTGACTCCAAAACTGTAGCACAAAAAATAGCAGATTATCCCAGAAGAAAATATAACAGAATGTAAAATGTATGAAGAAAATGATGGAGGTATGCCTAAGTGACAAGGAGCCAGCTTGAAAGGTTTCTTATTACACAAGACTGGGATAATGTGAGTGTGAGGTAGAGATAGAGACAGACACAGAGATAGAGGTAGAGATATTAAATAATTTTAGATTGTAAATTATAAGTAAAATAATAAGAACCCATGATTATATTCTGGTATAAATTAATAAGTGAAAAAGATTAAATGAGTAAGAAGGAACAGCTCTACATTACAGTAGAAGTCTTAATATCTTCTCCTAAAATTATTACTTATTAATTATTTAACATAATTATTAATTAACTTTACAGTGGAGAAATGTCAGACCTCATCTTAGCCATGTGATAAAAGTTAATACCCCCAGTATGGAAAAAGTTGGTATTATATGCTTATTAATGTGTTGCAATGAAAAGAAAATAGCATCACTTTTAGTATTTTCCTGTCCTTCCCAAATTATTATTTATTTATGTATAAGTTCCACATAAATTATGAGCCAATAAAATCAAATCCAAATTGATGGAAATTCTACAAAGAGTTTGGTCTATAATCTATAAAACTATCAATATAAGAGTCAGGAAACATAAGGAAAGACTGAGGCACTATTCCAGATTGGAGGAAATTAAAGGAACATGATGACTAAATGCAATAAAAGGTTCTGGATTTTATAAATATCACTTAGACAGTGGATAAAATTTGAGTGGGATCAGTTAAGAAGATGGTGATATTAGATAGTATTAACTTTTTAATATTGATGGTTGTACTGTTGTTATGAGGAGAATGTCTCCTTTTTGCAAATATACATTGAAACATTAAATGTTAATATCATATATGCAGCCTACTCTCACATAGTACAGAAAAAGAAAACAAAAAAAAGAGGAAATGCTAGCACAAATATAACAGTAAAC
Source organism: Hyperoodon ampullatus (assembly GCF_949752795.1). Lineage (NCBI taxonomy): Eukaryota > Metazoa > Chordata > Mammalia > Artiodactyla > Ziphiidae > Hyperoodon > Hyperoodon ampullatus. Next base: position 59,019,859 of record NC_136926.1, on the reverse strand, counting down.
AATTGGGGAAGCCCTGTGTAAGGGCATATAGGAGTTCTGTGCACTATCAAAATTATTCTGTGGATTTGAAAATATTTTCAAATAAACAGTTCAAATAAATAATATAGTTACAACATAACATCATATAACAACAGCAGAAGCAGTAGTCCTCACTCTCTCTCAATTCTGTTGATAGAATTTGGAGATCTCTAATGAAGTTAAAAAGGAATTCTTGGCCTAGTCTTCCTTCTTCAGGTTTCTACCACTTGCTGTCCAACTTCTGGGTTTTCTTGTATTTTTTTTCCTCAGAGTTCAGTCCTCCACCTCTGCCCTTTAGTTTTGCAGTCATGGTGAATGGTTGCTGTGTTTAAGGAGCCAGTGGATGATGAAATTCACCTGAGACCACATAACCAGAGAAGGCCAAACTGAGTTTTGAAACTAGGAAATCCTGACTTCAGAGTCCTCTGACCTAAAGCCACCTGGCTGACAGGGTCCTGGTGCTCCAGCCTGGTGTCAGGCCAAGGCCTCTGAGGTGGGAGAGCTGAGTTCAGGACACTGGACCACCAGAGACCTCCTGGCCCCATGTAATATCAATCGGCAAGAGCTCTCCCAAAGATCCCAATCTCAACGCTAAGACCCAGTTTCACCCAAAGGTCAGCAATCTCCAGTGCGGGATGCTCCATGCCAAACAACTAGTAAGACAGGAACACAATCCCACCCATTAGCAGAGAGGCTGCCAAAAATCATAATAAGTTCACAGAGACCCCAAAACACACCGCCGGATGTGGCTCTACCCACCAGAAATACAAGATCCAACACCACACATCAGAACACAGGCATAAGTCCCCTTCACCAGGAAGCCTACACAAGCTACTGAACAAAGCTCATCCACTGGGGGCAGACACCAAAAACAACGGGACCTATGAATCTGCAGCCTGTGAAACGAGATGCCCAAAACAGTAAGTAAAGCAAAATGAGAAGACAGAGAAATATACAGCAGATGAAGGAGCAAGGTAAAAACTCACCAGGCCAAACAAATGAAGAGGAAATAGTCAGTCTACGTGAAGAAGAATTCAGAGTAATGAAGGTAAGGATGATGAAAATCTTGGAAAGAGAATGGAGAAAATACAAGAAACGTTTAACAAGGAACTAGAAGAATTAAAGAGCAAACAAACAATGGTGAACAACACAATAATTGAAATTAAAAATTCTCTAGAAGGAATCAATAGCAGAATAACTGAGGTGGAAGAATGGATAAGTGACCTGGAAGAGAAAATAGTGGAAATAACTACCACAGAGCATAATAAAGAACAAAATAATGAAAATAATTGAGGACAGCATCAGAGGTCTCTGGGACAACATTAAAAACACCAACATTCGAATTATAGGGGTCCTAGAAAAAGAGAAAAAGAAAGGGTCTGAGAAAACATTTGAAGAGATTATAGTTGAAAAAGTTCCTAACATGGGAAAGGAAATAGTCAATTAATTCCAGGAAGTGCAGAGAATCCCATACAGGATAAATCCAAGGAGAAACATGCCAAAACACATATTAATCAAACTATCAAAAATTAAATACAAAGAAAAAATATTAAAAGCAGCAAGGGAAAAACAACAAATAACATATAAGGGAATCCCAACAAGGTTAACAGCTGATTTTCAGCAGAAATTCTACAAGCCAGAAGGGAGTGGCAGGACATAATTAAAGTGATGAAAGGGAAAACCTACAACCAAGATTACTTTACCTAGCAAGGATCTCATTCAGCTTCAAAGGAGAAATTAAAACCTTTACAGACAAGCAAAAACTAAGAGAATTTAACACCACAAAACCATCTTTATAGCAAATGCTAAAGAAACTTCCTAGGCAGGAAACAGAAAAGAAGGAGAAGATCTACAATAACAAACCCAAAACAATTAAGAAAATGGTAATAGGAACATACATGTCAATAACCACCTTAAATGTAAATGGATTAAATTCTCCAACCAAATGACATAGACTGGCTAAATGGATACAAAAACAAGTCCCGTATATATGCTGTCTAGGGAGACCCGCTTCAGACCTAGGGACACATACAGACTGAAAGTGAGGGGATGGAAAAAGATATTTCATGCATACGGAAACCAAAAGAAAGCTGGAGCAGCAATTCTCATATCAGACAAAATAGACTTTAAAATAAAGACTACTACAAGAGACAAAGAAGGACACTACATAATGATCAAGGGATCAATCCAAGAATAAGATATAACAATTGTAAATATTTGTGCACCCAACATAGCAGCACCTCAATACATAAGGCAAATGCTACCAGCCACAAAAGGGGAAATCAACAGTAACACAATTAGTGGGGGACTTTATCACCCCACTTTCATTAATGGACAGATAATCCAAATGAAAATAAATAAGGAAACACAAGCTTTAAATGACACATTAAATGACATGGACTTATTTGATATTTATAGGACATTCCATCCAAAAACAACAGAATACACTTTCTTGTCATGAGCTCATGGAACATTATCCAGGACAAATCATATATAGGGTCACAAATAAAGCCTCAGTAATCTTAAGAAAATTGAAATCATATCAACTATATTTTCGGACCACAATGCTATGAGACTAGATATCAATTACAAGAAAAAACTGTAAAGAATACAAACAAATGGAAGTTAAACAATATGCTACTAAATAGCCAAGAGATCAGTGTAGAAATAAAAGAGGAAATTAGAAAATATTTAGAAAGAAATGACAATGGAAACACGACAACCCCAAACCTATGGGATGTAGCGAAAGCAGTTCTAAGATGGAAGTTTATAGCTATACAATCCTACCTCAAGAAACAAGAAATATCTCAAATAAACAATGTAACTTTACACCTAAAGCAATTAGAGAAAGAAGAACCAAAGAAACCCAAAGTTAGCAGAAGTAAAGAAATCATAAAGATCAGAACAGAAATAACTGAAAAAGAAATGAAGGACACAATAGCAAAAATAAATAAAACTAAAAGCTGGTTCTCTGAGAAGATAAACAAAATTGATAAACCATTAGCCAGACTCATCAAGAAAAAAAGGGAGAAGACTCAAATCAACAGAATTAGAAAGGAAAAAGGAGAAGTAGCAATTGACACTGTAGAAATACAAAGGATCATGAGAGATTACTACAAGCATCTATATGCCAATAAAATGGAAAAATTGTACAAATTTGTAGAAATGCACAACCTTCCGAGACTGAACAAGGAAGAAATAGAAAATATGCACAGGCCAATCACAAGCACTGAAATCAAAACTCTGATCAAACATCTTCCAACAAACAAAAGCTCAGGACCAAATGGCTTCACAGGCAAATTCTGTCAAACACTTAGAGAAGAGCTAATACCCATCCTTCTCAAACTCTTTGAAAATATAACAGAGGGAGGAACACTCCAAAACTCATTCTACAGGCCATGATCACCCTGGTACCAAAACCAGACAAACATGTCACAAAAAAAGAAAACTAGAGGCCCCTATCACTGATGAATATAGATGCAAAAATCCTCAACAAAATAATAGCAAACAGAATCAAACAACACATTAAAAGGATCATACACCATGATCAAGTGGGGTTTCTCCCAGGATTACAAGGATTCTTCAATATATGCAAATCAATCAATGTCATACCCCATGTTAATAAATTGAAGGAAAATAAAACCATATGATAATCTCAATAGATGCAGAAAAAGCTTTTGACTAAATTCAACACTCATTTATGATAAAAACACTCCAGAAAGTAGGCATAGAGGGAATCTACCTCAACTTAATAAAGACCATATATGATAAACCCACAACCAATACTGCTCTCAGTGGTGAAAAACTGAAACCATTTATTCTAAGATAAGGAACAAGACAAGGTTTCCCCCTCTTACCACCATTATTTAACATAGTTTTGGAACTTTTAGCCATAGCAATCAGAGAAGAAAATGAAATAAAAACAATGCAAATTGGAAAAGAAGAAGTAAAACTGTCACTGTTTGCAGATGACATGATACTCTACATAGAGAATCCTAAAGATGCTACCAGAAAACTACTAGAGCTAATCAATGAATTTGGTAAAGTAGCAGGATACAAAATTAATGCACAGAAATATCTTGCATTCTTATACACTAATGATGAAAAATCTGAAAGACAAATTCAGGAAACACTCCCATTTAAAATTGCAAAAAATTAATAAAATACCTAGGAATAAACCTACCTAAAGAGACCAAAGACTTGTATGCAGAAAACTATAAGACAGTGATGAGAGAAATTAAAGATGATACAAACAGATGGAGAGATGTACTAAGAATCAACATTGTGAAAATGACTATACTACCCAAAGCAATCTACAGATTTAATGCAATCCCTTTCAAACTACCAGTGACATTTTTCACAGAACTAGAACAAAAATTTCACAATATGTATGGAAACACAAAAGACCCCAAATGACCAAAACAATCTTGAGGAGGGAAAATGGAGCTGAAGGAATCAGACTCCCTGACTTCAGACTATACTATAAAGCTACAGTAATCAAGAAAATATGATACTGGCACAAAAAAAAGAAAAGAAATTTAGATCAATGGAACAGGATAGAAAGCCCAGAGGTAAACCCACACGCATATGGTCACCTTATCTTTGATAATGTAGAAAAGACAGCCTCTTCAATAAGTGGTGCTGGGGAAACTGGACAGCTACATGGAAAATAATGAAATTAGAATACTTCCTAACACCATACACAAAAATAAACTTAAAATGGATTAAAGACGTAAATGTAAGTCCAGACACTAAAACTCTTAGAGGAAAACATAAGAAGAACACTCTTTGACATAAATCACAGCAAGACCCTTTTGACCCACCTCCTGGAGAAATGGAAATAAAAACAAAAATAAACAAATGGAACACAATGAAACAAAAGCTTTTGCACAGCAAAGGAAACCATAAACAAGAAGATAGGGCAACTCTCAGAATGGGAGAAAATATTTGCAAATGAAGAAACTGACAAAAGATTAATATCCAAAATATGCAAGCAGCTCATTCAGCTCAATATACAAAAAACAAACAACCCAATCCAAAAATGGGCAATAGACCTAAATAGTCATTTCTCCAAAGAAGATATACAGATTGCCAGCAAACACATGAAAGGATGTTCAACATCACTAATCATTAGAGTAATGCAAATCAAAACTACAATGAGGTATCAACTCACACCAATCAGAATGGCCATCATCAAAAATTTACAAACAATAAATGCTGGAGAGGGTGTGGAGAAAGAGGAATCCTCTTGCACTGTTGGTGGGAATGTAAATTGATACAGGCATTAAGGAGAACAGTATGGAGGATACTTAAAACCTAAAAATAGAACTACCATATGACCCAGCAATCCCACTATTGGGAGTCATGTATCACAGTGTTCATTGCAGCACTATTTACAAAAGTCAGGACATGCAAGCAGCCTAAGTGTCCATCGACAGATGAATGGATAAAGATGTGGCACATATATACAATGAAATATTACTCAGCCATAAAAAGAAATGAAATTGAGTTATTTTTAATGAGGTGGATTGACCTAAAATCTGTCATACAGAGTGAAATAAGTCAGAAAGAGAAAAACAAATACCATATGCTAACACATATATATGGAATTAAAAAAAAATGGTTCTGATGAACCTAGGGGCAGGACAGGAATAAATACGCAGACGTAGAGAGTGGACTTGAGGACATGGGGAGGGTGAAGGGTAAGCTGGGACGAAGTGAGAGAGTTTCATTGACATATATAAACTACCAAATGTCAAATAGACAGCCAGTTGGAAGTAGCTGCATAGCACAAGGAGATCAGCTTGGTCCCCTGTGACCACGTACATGGGTGAGATAGAGAGAGTGTGAGGGAGATCAAGAGGGAAGGGATATGGTGATATATGTATACATACAGCTGATTCACTTTGTTATACAGCAGAAACTAACACAACACTGTAAAGCAATTATACTTCAATGAAGATGTTATAAAAAAATGAATTCTTATACAAACTCTTGTGTACCAATCACAGCAATATCAATCGTCATCTGTAAGGTTCTGAGAACTCCTATTTGTTAATACAAAAGGGTTCTGCACCGTAAATCATGACTTTAATGCCATCCCAGGCTGGATAAACTTCCATTACCGACAAATACTATATAATTATAGCATATTTACCCTGTTATTTTAAATCTAAATTAGATAATATAAGTCGATTAAATGTAGTATGTAGAAATACCTTTATGAACCAAAGTATATACTAGCTAGCCATGTTTTTCTTTCTTCTGTTTCTTTAAAACTCAACCTGAAGATGTGCAGAAAAAATAAAAAAGTTGCTCACCAGCATTTTACCCTCTAATCATCTCTGAAGGATACATAAGAAACAGAATAGATTAAAATCTCTCTAGTCATTTGCCATCAATTGTGATATCTCCTCCTCTCAAAAAACTCACAGTAAACTTATTCCCAAGAGAAACTGATAATGTCCAGATAATAAATTTTCTAAAGGTGTGTAAAGTTATTTAGGTACAAGGATGTGTATAGAACAAAGTGTTTCAGTGTAAAACAAAGCTGACTTCACATTCCCACTGTGCTTGCCCTATGGAATCCTTCTATGTTGAACTGACTATATCTCCAAACTATGGATAAATCAGACTCAATGTACCTTCATAGGGTAACCTGTAAACTGTTACCAAGAAATGGCTCGCTGCCCAACTCACACATAAGCCAATACTATGACACTGGCTTTTCAGAAAAGAAAAGGCTTTATTGAGAGATCTACTGGGAAGGGAGACAGGAGGTAAGACTTTTAATATGTCTCTCCCATCTTGGGTCAGGTCAAACTTTCATGGGTTAAGGGAGGGTGAGCTGGTATGCAGAAGCACTGGTGGGGCAGGTTTCAATTAGAAGGCTTTGGAACCTGACAGTTAATGGTAAGATGTGGTAAAGGGGTTTCAGCACCAGATCTTCTTGGACAATGGACCATTCATTTCTGAAAGGGTTCTAGCATTCAGGTTGTTGTCCTGTCCTGGTCCTTTGGTTCCATGCAGAGGGGAGAAACTTTGGCTCTGGGTATTACCTGAGATCAAAATTTTTCCTCTGCACATGTTTGTCTGCATCACCCTATTTCCATAATAATGCCACATTCTGAAGTATTAAGGGTTAGGACTTCAAATATGATGTGTTTTTTTAGAGAGAGCATGTTGAAGGGAACACAATCCAAGCCATTACACACCTGAAACAACCAAAAATGAAGAAAAAATCAAACAAAATATTAAAACTAATATCAGAAATAATAAATGGCATCAAAACAACTCTACGCCAATGAGTTTGAAAATATAAATGATATAGATAAATTCCTTGAAAAACTATTAAAGTTTATTTATGAAGAAATAGATAACTTGATTAGCCCCTACATCCATTACAGAAAATAAATTTGTAGGAAACACAAATAACAAAAGCCTCCCACAATGAAAGGCCCAGATGGCTTTACTGATACTTTCTAACAACATCTGAAAATTAAATAATACTAGTTCCATACAAACTGTTGTAGAAACTCATTCTGTGAGGCTATTACTAGCTTGTATGTTAGTTTCTTAAGGTTACTACAACAAATTAATACAGACTGGGTGGCTTAAAATAACAGAAATTTATTTTTTTTCTAGTTCTGGAGTCTAGAAGTCTGAAATCAAGGTGTCAGCAGGACCACACACACTCTGAAGCCTCTATGGGAGAATCTTTTCTTGCTTCTTCCAGCTTCTTGTTTCTTAAGGTGTTTCTTGGCTTGTGGCCACATCATTTCAATCTTTGCCTCTGTGGATATATTGACTTCCCTTTTCTTTGCCTATGTTCCTGTGTCTTTCCTCTACTCTCTGTCTCAAATATCCCTTTACCTCTGTTTTATGGATTGAGAGCCAGCCAGATAATCTAAGATAAACCCTGCCTCTCAAGATCTTTAATGCAATCTTATTTCTCTTTTTGGTCACATAAGGTGATATGCTTTTACCATATAATATTCACAGGTTTTGGGTATTAGGATGTAGACATATCTCTTTAGTAACTACCATTCAGCAAACTAAATATTGATGCCAAAACTGGACAAAACCATTATTATAAAGGAAAACTACAGATCAACATCTAAGAAATAACTAAGAAAATTATAAAGACAGTTTTAGAAATTTGAATACAATATATTTTAAAAGTACAGTTTGACTAACTAAGGTTTATCCAAGGAATGCAAGATTGGTTGAATATTTAAATATCAATTAATAAATTAATCATATTAAAAGATTAAAAAATAAAACTTTATAATGTAGAATTTGATTTAAACTAGTAGCTTAACATCATTGAATAGTAAGTTTCCCCTTTCAGACTTTCTATTTCACAATTAATGAAGTCTTCACCTGACCAGAAGAAATTTGAAAAATAAGATTTCTTTTAAACACAAATTTATTATTTTTTAAAACTCTGAGACTATTTAATTATGTTTATGTTTTTTATGTCAAAATGTCATTTATGTTATCAAATTATGATGATGATAGATTATATGTTTACTTACATTTATTTATACATAACTATATATTTTACTTGACAAAATAGTATCAGCATGTTTATGTAAGTCCCTGGAAATGTTACCAACCCATGAAATTCCAAAGTGTTGGAACCACTGTTATGAAATATTACACCACATTATTTGTCATTGTGTATTATATAGTCTCCCCTGTTCTGACAGAGAGAAAAAGACAAAGACAGAGAGAGAGAGAGAGAGAGAGAGTGAACACACATAGTATACTCTCTCTGGAGTAAGTGTAATAGAGTAGAAACAAAAAGGAAGAGTAACTCTATCCACTAGAAAACACAATCCACTCTTTTTTCTGGAATCGTCTTCTTTTTTTTTTATATTTCAACAAATAATTTTATTTTTTTAACATCATTATTGGAGTATAATTGCTTTACAATGGTGTGTTAGTTTCTGCTTTATAACAAAGTGAATCAGCTATACATATACATATATATCCCTATATCCCCTTCCTCTTGCCTCTCCCTCCCGCCTTCCCTATCCCACCCCTCTAGGTGGTCACAAAGCACCAAGCTGATCTCCCTGTGCTACGCGGCTGCTTCCCACTAGCTATCCATTTTACATTTGGTGGTGTATATATGTCCATACCACTCTCTCACTTCATCCCAGCTTACCCATTTCCATCCCAGTGTCCTCAAGTCCATTCTCTACATCTGCGTCTTTATTTCTGTACTAGCCCTGGTTCTTTTTTTTAAAAAAATTTTTGAATTTTATTTTATTTATCTTGTTTATACAACAGGTTCTTATTAGTCATCAATTTTATACACATCAGTGTATACATGTCAATCCCAATTGCCCAATTCATCACACCACCATCCCCACCACCTATCCCCCCACAGCTTTCCCACCTTTGTGTCCATAGGTTTGTTCCCTACATCTGTGTCTCAATTTCTGCCCTGCAAACCAGTTCATCTGTATCATTTTTCTAGGCTCCACATACATGCATTAATATACGTTATTTGTTCTTCTCTTTCTGACTTACTTCACTCTGTATGACCATTGCTAGAGCCATCCACATCTCAACAAATGACCCAATTTCCTTATTTTTTATGGCTGAGTAATATTCGATTGTATATATGTACCACAACTTCTTTATCCATTCATCTGTCAATGAGCATTTAGGTTGCTTCCATGACCTGGCTATTGTATATAGTGCTGCAATGAACATTGGGGTGCATGTGTCTTTTTGAATTATGGTTTTCTCTGAGTATATGCCCAGTAGTGGGATTGCTGGATCATATAGTAATTCTATTTTTAGTGTTTTAACGAACCTCCATTCTGTTCTCCATAGTGGCTGTATCAATTTACATTCCAACCAACAGTGCAAGAGGGTTCCCTTTTCTCCACACCCTCTCTAGGATTTGTTGTTTGTAGATTTTCTGATGATGTTCATTCTAACTGGTGTGAGGTGATACCTCATTGTACTTTTGATTTGCATTTCTCTAATAACTACTGATGTTGAGCAGCTTTTCATGTACTTATTGGCCATCTGCATATCTTCTTTGGAGGAAGGTCTATTTATGTCTCCTGCCCATTTTTGGATTACGTTGTTTGCTTCTTTAATATTGAGCTGTATGAGGTGTTTATATATTTTAGAGATTAATCCATTGTCCATTGACTCATTTGCAAATATTTTCTCCCATTCTGAGGGTTGTCTTTTCACCTTGTTTATGGTTTCCTTTGCTGTGCAAAAGCTTTTAAGTTTCATTAGGTCCCATTTGTTTATTTTTGTGTTAATTTCCATTACTCTAGGAGATGGATCAGAAAAGATCTTGCTGTGATTTGTGTCAAAGAGTGTTCTTCCTATGTTTTCCTCTAAGAGTTTTATACTGTCTGGTGTTACATTTAGGTCTCTAATCTATTTTGAGTTTATTTTTGTGTATGGTGTTAGAGAGTGTTCTAATTTCATTCTTTTACATGTAGCTGTCCAGTTTTCCCAACACCAATTATTGAAGAGGCTCTCTTTTCTCCACTGTATATCCTTGCCTCCTTTGTCATAGATTAGTTGACCATAGATGCGTAGATTTATCTCTGGGCTTTCTATATTGTTCCATTGATCTATGTTTCTGCTTTTGTGTCACTACCATATTGTCTTGACTACTGTAGCTTTATAGTATAGTCTGAAGTCAGGGAGTCTGATTCCTCAAGCTCCGTTTTTTTTTTTTTTTTTTTTTTTTCCCTCAAGACTGCTTTGGCTATTTGGGGTCTTTTCTGTCTCTATACAAATTTTAAGGTGTTTTGTTCTAGTTCCATAAAAATTGCCATTGGTAATTTGATAGGTGTCACATTTAATCTGTAAATTCCTTGCATAGTATAGTCATTTTCATGATATTGATTCTAACAATCCAAGAACATGGTATATCTCTCCATCTGCTGGTATCATCTTTACTTTCTTTCACCAGTGTCTTATACTTTTCTGCATACAGGGCTTTTGTCTCCCTAGGTAGGTTTATTCATGGGTATTTTATTCTTTTTGTTGAAATGGAAAATATGATAGTTTCATTAATTTCTCTTTCAGATTTTTCATCTTTAGTGTATAGGAATGCAAGAGATTTCTGTGCATTGAGTTTGTATCCTGCAACATTACCAAATTCATTGATTAGCTCTAGTAGTTTTTTGGTGGCATCTTTAGGATTCTCTGTGTATAGTATCATGTCATCTGCACATAGTGACAATTTTACTTCTTCTTTTCCAATTTGTATTCCTTTTATTTATTTTTCTTCTCTGATTATCATGGCTAGGACTTCCAAATCTATGTTGAATAATAGTGGCGAGAGTAGAAATCCCTGTCTTGTTCCCAGTCTTAGAGGAAATGCTTTCAGTTTTTCCCATTGAGAATGATGTTTGCTGTGGGTTTGTCATATATGGCCTTTATTATGTTGAGGTAGGTTCTCTCTATGCCCATTTTCTGGAGAGTTTTTATCATAAATGGGAGTTGAATTTTGTCAATAGCTTTTTTGGCATTTATTGAGATGACCATATGTTTTTTATTCTTCACTTTGTTAATATGATGCATCACATTGATTAATTTGCATATATTGCAGAATCCTTGCATCCCAAGGATAAATCCCACTTGGTCACAGTGTATAATCCTTTTAATATATTGTTGGATTCTGTTTGCTAGTGTTCTGTTGAGGATTTTTGCATTTATATTCATCAGTGATATTGTTCTGTAATTTTTTTTTTATTTTTGCAGTATCTTTGTCTGGTTTTGGTATCAGGGTAATGGTGGCCTCATAAATGAGTTTGGGAGTTTTCCTTCCTCTGCAACTTTTTGGAAGAGTTTGAGAAGGATGGGTGTTAGCTCTTCTCTAAATGTTTGATAGAATTCACCTATAAATTCATCTGGTCCTGAAATTTTGTTTTTTGGAAGGCTTTTAATCACAGTTTCAATTTCAGTCCTTGCGATTGGTCTGCTAATATTTTCTACTTCTTACTGGTTCAGTCTTGGAAGTTTATACCTTTCTAAGAATTTGTCCATTTCTTCCAGGTTGTCCATTTTATTGGCATAGAGTTGCTTGTAGTAGTCTCTTAGGATGCTTTGTATTTCTGTGGTGTCTGTTGTAACTTCTCATTTTCATTTCTAATTTTATTGATTTGAGTCATCTCCCTCTTTTCCTTGATGAGTCTGGCAAATGGTTTATCAGTTTTGTTTACCTTCTCAAAGAACCAGATTTCAGTTTTCTTGATTGTTGCTCTTCTTTTCTTTGCTTCTATTACATTTATTTCTGCTCTGATCTTTATGACATTTTCCCTTCTACTAACTGTTTGCTTGTTCTTCTTTCTCTAGTTGCTTTAGGTGTAAGTTTAGATTGTTTATTTGAGATTTTTCTTGTTTCTAGAGGTAGGCTTGTAGAGCTATAAACTTCCCTCTTAGAACTGCTTTTGCTGCACCCCATAGGTTTTGGATCATCGTGTTTTTCATTGTCATTTTTCTCTAGGTGTTTTTATTTCTCCTTTTACTTCTTCAGTGATCTCTTTGGCATTTAGTAACGTATTTTTTAGCCTCCATATGTTTGTGTTTTTTACGTTTTTTTCCCTGTAATTCATTTCTAGTCTCATAGCATTGTGGTCAGAAAAGATGCTTGATATGATTTCAATATTCTTAAATTTACTGAGGCTTGATTTGTGACCCAAGATGTGATCTATCCTGGAGAATATTCCGTGTGCACTTGAGAAGAAAGTGTAATCTGCTGTTTTTGGATGGAATGTCCTATAAATATCAATTAAGTCTATCTGGTCTATTGTGTCATTTAAAGCTTCTGTTTCCTTATTTATTTTCATTTTGCATGATCTGTCCATTGGTATAAGTGTGGTGTTAATGTCCCTCACTTTATTTTGTTACTGTCAGTTTCCTCTTTTATAGCTGTTAGCAGTTGCCTTATGTATTGTGTTGCTCCACTGTTGGGTGCATATATATTTATAATTGTTATATCTTCTTCTTGGATTGCTCCCTTAATCATTATGTAGTGTCCTTCCTTGTCTCTTGTAACATTCTTTATTTTAAAGTCTATTTTATCTGATATGAGTATTGTTACTCCAGCTTTCTTCTGATTTCCTTTGCATTGAATATCTTATTCCATCCCCTCATTTTCAGTCTGTATGTGTCCCTAGGTCTGAAGTGGGTCTCCAGTAGATAGCATATATATGCATCTTAGTTTTTTGTCCATTCAGAAAGCCTGTGTCTTTTGTTTGGAGCATTTAATGCATTCATGTTTAAGGTAATTATTGATATGTATGTTCCTACAACCATTTTCTTAATTGTTTTGTGTTTCTTTTTGTAGGTCCTTTTCTTCTCTTGTGTTTCCAACTTAGAGAAGTTCCTCTAGCATTTGTTGTAGATCTGGTTTGGTGGTGCTGAAATCTCTCGGTTTTGCTTGTCTGTAAAGCTTTAGATTTCTCCATCGAATCTGAATGAGATCCTTGCCTGTAGACTAATCTTGGTTTTAGGTTCTTCTCTTTCATCACTTTAAGTATATCATGTTACTCCCTTCTAGCTTGTAGAGTTTCTGCTGAGAAATCAGCTGTTAACCTTTTGGGAGTTCCCTTGTAGGTTATTTGTCATTTTTCCTTTGCTGCTTTCAATAATTTTTCTTTGTCTTTAATTTTTGCCAATTTGATTACTATGTGTCTTTGTGTGTTTCTCCTTGGGTTTATCCTGTATGGGACTGGCTGCTCTTCCTGGACTTGGGTGGCTCTTTTGCCATGTTAGGGTAATTTTTACTATAATCTCTTCAAATATTTTCTCGGGCCCTTTCTCTCTCTCTTCTCCTTCTGGGACTGCTATAATGCAAATATTCTTGTGTTTACTATTGTCCCAGAGGTCTCTTAGGCTGTCTTCATTTCTTTTCATTCTTTTTTTCTTTATTCTGTTCTCCAGAAGTGAATTCCACCATTCTGTCTTCCAGGTCACTTACCGTTCTTCTGCTTCAGTCATTCTGTTATTGATTCCTTCTAGTGTAGTCTTCATTTCATTTATTGTATTGTTCACCTCTGTTTATTTGTTCTTTAATTATTCGTGGCCTTTGTTAAACATTTCTTGCATCTTCTCAATCTTCGCCTCCATTCTTTTTCCGAGGTCCTGGATCATCTTCACCATCATTATTCTGAACTCTTTTCCTGGAAGTTTGCCTCTCTCCATTTCATTTAGTTTAGTTTTGTTTTTTTTTTTTCCTGGGGTTTTATCTTATTCCTTCATCTGTTACACAGCCCTGCCTTTTCATCTTTTCTATCTTTCTGTGAATGTGGTTTTTGCTCCACAGGATGCAGGATTGTAGTTCTTGCTTCTGCTGTCTGCCCTCTGGCAGATGAGGCTGTTTGAGAGGCTTGTGCAAGTTTCCTCATGCTAGGGGACTGGTGCTAGTTAGGGCTGACTGTTGCTCTGGTGAGGAGAGCTCAGTAAAACTTTAATCCACTTGAATGCCTATGGGTGGGGCTGGGTTTCCTCCCTGTTGGTTGTTTGGCCTGATGCAACCCAACACTGGAGCCTACCTGAGCTCTTTGTTGCAGCTAATGGAAGACTCTGGGAGGGTTATGCCAAGGACTACTTCCTAGAACTTCTGCTGCCAGTGTCCTTGTCCCCACAGTGAGACACAGCCACCCCCCACATCTGCAGGAAACTTTCCAACACTAGCCAGTAAGTCTGGTTCCTTCTCCCCTGGGGTCACTGCTCCTTCCCCTGCATCTCCATGCACACACTATTTTGAGTATGCCCTACAAGAGTGGAGTCTCTGTTTCTGCCAGTCCTGTTGATGTCTTGTCATCAAATCCCACTAACTTTCAATGTCTCATTCTCTAGAAATCCCTCCTCCCATTGCCAGACCCCACGTTGGGAAGCCTGATGTGGGCCTTAGAATCTTCACTCCAGTGGGTGGACTTCTGTGGTATAAATGTTCTCCAGTCTGTGAGCCACCCACCCAGTAGTTATGGGATTTGATTTTACTATGATTGCACCCCTCCTACCATCTTACTGTGGCTTCTCCTTTGCCTTTGGATGTGGTGTATATTTTTTGGTGAATTCCAGTGTCTTCATGTCGATGATTGTCCAGCAGCTAGTTGTGATTCTAGTGTTCTCACAACAGGGAATGAGAGCACGTCTTTCTACTATTCCATGTTGGTTCATGGCCACCTGTTTTGGAATCTTCTGATGCACAAAATTAGCAACTCTTTCCCCCACCTCTTTTGTTGATGGGAATGCATAAGAAGGATAATTTTTCATCCTTATAAGAGATTTCAGTAATTAAAGGACGACTCATTCTTTCACCAGTCTTTGCTTTAAGTCCCTGTCCTCTTTCCTAGTCTGGTAAAATGAACTGAGCACATAGAAACAACCATGAACTGCTACCTCTTTGTTTTCTCTCAGGCCTCACCTCTCTTATTTTTCAAAAGCAAAAGTAATAACTGTCACCAATTTGAGCCCTCCCAAATCTTACTGCCAAGAATGACACACCAAAGGGCTGGAAAAATAGGTTGCAATGAGAGTGGACATGTATTCCTCCTCCAAATACAGTCTTCTCTCTGCCACCACCACCATCACAATTGGAAGAATACTGAGTGCTTGATGTTTACAAACTCTCATATGGAGGGGGATGAGTAGAGGAAGAGGGACATGAAAGCAACCTAAGATTTTAGGAAATTAATTGTAAGTAGTAAATGAAGACAGAGAGAAATAATTTAGGGTGTGTCCTTCATCACACCTCTGGCCAGGTGTGTTGTTCAGACCATCTGAATTCCTTTGTTTGGAAAGTAAAGGATAAGGATAGCTTTTTGCTATCATTTCTCTCTACTTCTGCTTCCCAAACTCATTTTGGGACTCTAAGCTACCCCTCATGCTGCTCCCACCATGTAAAGCTTCATAAATGTACTCTTCATCAGTTAAATATGCCTCAGGGAGAAAAAAATGTTGCATTCTTAGTCTGAGATTGTCATTCATCTTTAACTAGAACAATAAGGGGGATAAAAACATCGACAGGCACATATTTCATAGTACAGATATTTTATCCTACCTTAACTCAGTCTGGCCACAGATGGGATGGCTGGCACAGCCCAAGATGCATTGAGCCAGGATCTTTTTCATTCGGACCTGCCCAAATCTAATCCCCTCCATTCCTTGGACATTTCTCTCTCTCAATTCTTTCTTTAGATGTTTCTCACTCTGATGGAAGACTCAAGCCTTAATAATCCATAATTTTAGAAGGAGCAATTTACAGTGTCACTTCCTTGGCACATTCATACAATTTTGATCCTAGAACATTGTCTTTCCATGTAAGGTAAAGAAACTTTTCCTTAACTGTAAATAAGAAGTGGAGAAGCCAACTGAATTTATACTGAGCAAATTTTATCTAATGTAATTGAGCACAGAAACACGTGGAATTCATGCTGATTATGTAAATTGCTTATGAAGGCTCAACAGAGTTTGTGGGCAAGATGTCTTTTCCCATGAAAAGGAAGATTTTTATAATTCCCTTCTTTCTTTTCCCCTAGAACTACATAGAGAAACTGGGAGCACACTTATCTTTTCACCCCCAATAAGCACAAGATATTTGATTCTTTTCAGAATGAGATTTTGCAAAGCAAGCAGACTGAAAAGGCTTAAGACAAGTGCAGTCAAGAAAGTTTAAGCTATGTGCAGAAAGTATCAAAATCCCAAGTTTATTTTGAGAGAAGGGTTTCTGTAGGCTATACCTAGCAATGTCTAAACTGCCAGGTAAAGATATTTGGATTTCATCTGTGAGAAATAGGTAACTGTTGAAAGGTTATAAATTGGGGAGGAATATGATAAATCTGGAGATTAAAGAAGATGAATCTGGCAACAGTGTATAGAAGGACAGGTGGAGGGCAGTGACTGGGTTAAGGTGTATATATTCCACATAAGGAGCCCTGCAGCCTTCCGCATTAGTAGGAATTCTTTAGCAGATTACCAGGGGCCACTTGTAAGAGCCCTCTAATGGTGCTGCCCTCCCTGTTCAACATCTAAGGGCGCATCCTTCTGACAGCATGCATCCCCACTGAGAATTAGACTGATAAAAAATACACATATCCACACACACATATATATTCATATTGTAATATACTAAATCTGAAGGTGAACGTTTTATAGCATATAAAGTGTATATTAAGTTACATTTCAATGACAAATAGCATCCAGGTTGTCACATGGTTTCATACAAAATGTCCTCATTAATTCAGCTCCATGAATCTGTGCTCATAAAGCATCTAAGCTCCTGATGTTCTTTTGGCAGCATTATTTATTTAATACCACTTTGATATTCCTCCCCAAAAATAAACTTCTCAAAAGTGTTTCAAAAAAGCATTACTGTTATCTCTTCAAATCCATATCCTCATTTAATTACATCTCCTTTTTAAAGTCAATTCCCTTAGATTTCCCAACTTCAACTTGTTCATTGCCTGAAAAAAGATAACTTATTCAGTGTGGGCTCTTCATACATGCAATAGTATATGTGGCCTTCAAATTTTGAAATAAGTAGCAGCAAAACTCAATCCCTTCTTCCAAATCCCTCTCCTCTTAGTCATCTAAAATGCTTAATAATCACCACTAAAAGTTGTATAGTTGTCCCACAGGGTATTGGTTCCTGGACCCCACAGATACCAAAATCCTCTGATACTCAAGTTCCTTTTGTAAAATGATATTGTACAGTTGGCCATCCCGTATCCCAGCTTCAGCATCCAGTGAGTCGACCAACAGTAGATGAATAGCTAAATTCACCAATAAAAATATTTCTCCCACTCACCAGTCTGACTTGTGTAATAGGAGGTGCTGATCAAGATACCTTGTAGTAGCTGCTTCTAGAATATAGACTTTTCTCAATGAAAAACCCCTGCAGTGTGCATTATAAATGAGGACAATGGCTCCTAAAACTGAGGCTTAAACTACTTAACATATATACAATATATCCTGCCCAGGACAGATTATTTTGAAGTTCACTGTAGATGTATCATAAGCTAGCTAACATATTTGAAAAATACTGGACTGGGAGTAAATAAAACTGAAATCCACTGATGAATTTATTACAAGTAATATTTGTGATCTTAGAAAATTTTTCATTCTAGTCATTCTAGTTATTAGTTCTCTTGCTCCTTTGTTCCCTCCTTTCATCTGTCTCTCCCTTCCTACTTTCCTTTCTTCTTCTTCATTTATTGAATAGGTAATCTCTAATACTCTTTGCACTCTTAATATTATATACCACACTTTATAGTATAATATACTGATATTATCATTACTAACTTGCAGATGGAAATGAGGCTCAGAGAGAGAATGTACTGGAACCTCCAATGGGCCAAATCTGGTTGATAGTCTGTGGTCAAGAACAAGAAAATTTCATTATCTCTTTTCCTATGATGTCGTTATGTTAGAGTTTTACTGTTGGAGGACCACCTCATTCTCTAGTATCTGATCTAGGTCTTATTAAAAACAGCTTTTTCAATGTTTTCTCACACTCCTCTCCCCTTACCTATTAAGTTATACTATAAGCCTCAGTTCAAATCCAATAGGCACATTCACCTGCAAGTTACTAGGGTTGCATTAATAGGTCAAGCTTTTCTGTTTGATTCTTCTCTTCAGAGAAAGTCTCTCCAGTGAGGCTTCTCAGCCCCTCAGAGAAGCAGATTTCTCGTGAACATGTCATACAAATTGGTCAGACATAGCTGGTGACAATAAGTATTTTAATACCTATATAAATGTCATTGAAAAACCTTCATTGCCAGTCTTTTAAATTGTTCCCAGAACCATAAACACACAAAGATGCAAGGTCCTCAGCTATATGAATGATTGCTTTTCCTTGCTTTGTGGAGCAGTAGTTGTATAGGTAGATTTGAACAGAGGATAGATATATTATTTCTTTGTTCTAATTTTTTTTCCAATAAATTTCTCCTTGGGATGACAATTTTATGCTTCTGAATAACATTCTGTTCTAGATGATGGCATCTCTGGCTCTTTTGGTCCTTCATGCTTTGGGAGATAAATAGCATGTTCAAAGGAGTTAAGTCTGAGAAGCCATCATACACTGGATTAAACCTTGTATATATGTTTCCCTGCATCAGAGTTTAATGACAGTTTCTTTCTCCTTCCTCATGTTTCTCTGTTTCATAAAGAGATATGGCAAGAAAGACTTCAAAATCCTTTCTGCAGAGTTCATGTTATCCCTGACTAACTAGTTGCCAATTGGGCTCCAGGGTGGCAAGTCAACAACACTATCAGTCTCCACATAAGCAGAGTATATTGTATTGTCTGCCAAAATTAGTGAACTTTTTCTCCTCAAGACTAGAGTGAATTTTGTTATGTAATTGGAATGAGACAAACATTTGAAGAACGAATTAAAATTGTTTTATAAGAACGTTTACTTTATCACACACTATGCCCAGACTCTATCTATTTTCTACTATGCATTAAATCTTCTGTCTGAAGGTCAGACACTCACTTCTCTGAATGGACCTGGTATTGCTCCCTCATTATTAAGGGCAAACAATGACAGTGTCCATATGGTAAAATTTATTGACAGTCTGCTCCCTTGTGCTAAACTTCCACCTCTGGTAAAATCTCATTAGACCTAACTGCTTTGTAAGGACAAATCTCTGCTCAGATAGGTTAAGGAACTTACATGTCAAATGGCAAATAATTTCAAATGCTAAAGGAAGGAATTTGAAGCAGGAGATACTTATGTGTTATTCATTTTCCCACAGTGCACTACAGATAACTTATGGGGAATAAACAGCATCTTGATTTCAAAAATGGTCATGATTTATTGACTTCTCTGTTCTAGTAAGATGGAAAAAGTGCTCACGTGAATAATCCATGAGCTTGAGCTTGGGTGGAGCTATTCCCAAGGAACTGACAGTGATGCCTGTGCATCTCCTTAATTAAATCTGTGTGACTTTCTACCTGTAGTTTTATCTGCTCTTCTAGCATCACATATAGGGATTAATTTCCTTAGATAAAATGGTATCATCCAATTTTCTCTCTGATAAACTGGATTCTGCTCTGCAAAGGATCAATGAGAGTCCCACCATCATCTGTCCCAGAAAAGAATGTTGAGATAGAGAGAGGAACCAAGATGATGGAGTAGAAGGATGTGCTCTCACTCCCTGTTGTGAGAACATAAGAATCACAACTAGCTGCTGGACAATCATTGATAGGAAGACACTGGAACTCACCAAAAAATATACACAACATCCAAAGACAACGAGACAGTAGGAGGAACACAATCACAGTAAAATCAATTCCAATAACTGCTGGGTTGGTGACTCACAGACTAGAGAACACTTATACCACAGAAGTCCACCCACTGTAGTGAAGGTTCTGAGCCCCACGTCAGGCTTCCAGCAATGGGTGGAGGAATTCTTAGACAATCAGACTTTGAAGGCTAGTGGGATTTGATGGCAGGACATGGACAGGACTGGTGGAAACAGAGACTCCACTCTTGGAGGACACACACAAAGTAGTGTGTGCATTGGGACCCAGGGGAAGGAGCAGTGATGCCAGGGGAGACAGATCCAGACCTACCTGTTGGTGTTGGAGGATCTCCTGCAGAGATGGGTGTGGCTGTGGCTCACTGTGGGGACAAGGACACTGGCAGCAGAATTTCTGGACAGTACTCCTTGGCGTGAGCCCTCCCAAGGTCTGTCATTAGCCCCAACAAAGAACACAGGCAGGCTCCAGTGTTGGGTTGCCTCAGGCCTAACAACCAACAGAGAGGGAACCCAGCCCCACCCATCAACAGTCAAGCAGATTAAAGTTTTACTGAGCTCTGCCCACCAGAGCAACAGTCAGCTCTACCCACCACCAGTCCCTCCCATCAGGAAACTTACAGAAGACTCTTAGTTAACCTCATCCACCAGAGAGCAGACAACAGAAGCAAGAAGAACTACAATCCTGCAGGCTGTGGAAAAAAGACCACATTCACAGAAAGATAGACAAGATGAAAAGGCAGAGGGCTGTATACCAGATGAAGGAACAAGATAAGACCCCAGAAAAACAACTAAATGAAGTGGAGATAGGCAACCTTCCAGAAAAAGAATTCAGAATAATGATAGTGAAGATGATCCAAGATCTCAGAAAAAGAATGGAGGCAAAGATCGAAAAGATGGCAAGAAATGTTTAACAAAGACCTGGAAGAATTAAAGAACAAAGAGTGATGAACAATGTAAAGACTGAAATGAAAACTAAACTAGAATGAATCAATAGCAGAATACCTGAGGCAGAAGAACGGATAAGTGACCAGGAAGATAGAATGGTGGAATTCACTGCTACAGAACAGAATAAAGTAAAAAGAATGAAAAGAAATGAAGACAGCCTAAAAGACCTCTGGGACAACATTAAATGTAATAATATTCACATTATAAGGTTCCCAGAAGGAGAAGAGAGAGAGAAAGGACAAAAGAAAATATTTGAAGAGATTATAGTCAAAAACTTCCCTAACATGGGAAAGGAAATAGCCACCTAAGTCCAGGAAGTGCAGTGAGTCCCATACAGGACAAACCCAAGGACAAACATGCCAAGACACATAGTATCAAATTGGCAAAAATTAAAGACAAAGTTAAATTATCGAAAGCAGAAAGAGAAAAATGACAAATAACCTACAAGGGAACTCCCATAAGGTTAACAGCTGATTTCTCAGCAGAAACTCTACAAGCCAGAAGGGAGTGGTATGATATACTTAAAGTGATGAAAGGGAAGAACCTACAACCAAGATTATGTTACCTGGCAAGGATCTCATTCACATTCGTTGGAGAAATCAAAAGCTTTACAGATAAATAAAAGCTAAGAGAATGCAACACCACCAAACAAGCTCTACAAGAAATGCTAAAGGAACTTCTCTAAGTGGGAAACACAAGAGAAGAAAAGGACCTACAAAAACAAACCCAAAACAATTAAGAAAACGGTCATAGGAACATACATACCAATAATTACCTTAAACGTGAATGCAATAAATTATCCAACCAAAGACACAGTCTTGCTGAATGGACACAAAAACAAGATGCATATATATGCTATCTACAAGAGACCCACTTCAGACCTAGGGACACATACAGACTGAAAGTGAGGAGATGGAAAAAGATATTCCATGTAAATGAAAATCAAAAGAAAGCTGGAGTAGCAATACTCATATCAGGTAAAATAGACTTTAAAATAAAGAATGTTACAAGAGACAAGGAAGGACACTACATAATGATCAAGGGAGCAATCCAAGAAGAAGATATAACAATTATAAATATATATGCACCCAACACTGGAGCACCACAATACATAAGGCAACTGCTAACAGCTATAAAAGAGGAAATCGACAGTAACAAAAAAATAGTGGGGGATATTAACACCTCACTTATACCAATGGACAGATCATGCAAAATAAAAATAAATAAGGAAACAGAAGCTTTAAATGACACAATAGACCAGATAGACTTAATTGATATTTATAGGACATTCCATCCAAAAACAGAGATTACACTTTCTTCTCAAGTGTGCATGGAACATTCTCCAGGATAAATCATATGTTGGGTCACAAGTCAGGCCGCAGTAAATTTAAGAAAATTAAAATCATATCAAGCATCTTTTCTGACCACAATGCTATGAGATTAGAAATGAATTACAGGGAAAAAAAAGTTAAAAAATACCACAAACACAATGAGGCTAAACAATATGTTACTAAATAACCAAGAGATCACTGAAGAAAGCAAAGAGGAAATCAAAAAATACTTAGAGACAAATGACAATGAAAAACACGATGATCCAAAACCTATGGGGTGCAGCAAAAGCAGTTCTAAGAGGGAAGTTTATAGCTCTACAAGCCTACCTCAAGAAACAAGAAAAATCTCAAATAAGCAATCTGAACTTACACCTAAAGGCCCTAGAGAAAGAAGAACTAACAAGATGCAAAGTTAGAAGAAGGAAAGAAACCACAAATATCAGAGCAGAAATAAATGAAATAGACACAAAGAAAACAATAGCAAAGATCAATAAAACTAAAAGGTGGTTCTTTGAGAGGATAAACAAAATTGATAAACCATTAGCCAGACTCTTCAAGAAAAACAGGGAGAGGACTCAAATCAATAAAATTAGAAATGAAAAATGAGAAGTTACAACAGACACCACAGAAATACAAAGCATCCTAAGAGACTACTACAAACAACTCTATGCCAATAGATTGGACAACCTGGAAGAAATAAACAAATTTTGAGAAAGGTATAACCTTCCAAGACTGAGCCAGGAAGAAGTAGAAAATATGAACGGACTATTCACAAGTAATGAATTTGATAGTGTGATTAAAAATCTTCCAAGAAACAAAAGCTCAGAACCAGATAGCCTCACAGGTAAATTCTATCAAACATTTAGAGAAGAACTAACACCCATCCTTATGAAACTCTTCCTAAAATTTCCAGTGGAAGGAACACTCCCAAACCCATTCTATGAGGCCACCATCACACTGAACCAAAAGCAGACAAAGATACTACAACAAAATAAAATTATAGACCAATATCCCTGATGAATATAGATGCAAAAATCCTTAACAAAATACTAGCAGGCAGAATCCAACAACATATTAAAAGGATCATACACAATTACCAAGTGGGATTTATCCCAGGGATGCAAGGATTCTGCAATATCCACAAATCAATCAATGTGATACACCATATTAACAAATTGAAGAATAAAAACGATATGATCATCTCAATAGAGGCAGAAAAAGCTTTTGACAAAATTCAACACCCATGTATGACAAAAACTCTCCAGAGAGTGGGAATAGAGGGAACCTACCTCAACATAATAAAGGCTATATACAACAAACCCACAGCAAACATCATTCTCAATGGTGAAAAACTGAAAACATTTCCTCTAAGATCAGGAACAAGACCAGGATTTCCACTCTCTCCACTATTATTCAACATAGTTTTGGAAGTCCTAGCCTCGGCTATCAAAGAAGGGAAAGAAATAAAATAATACAATTTGGACAATAAGAAGTAAAACTGTCACTGTTTTCAGATGGTATGATATTATACATAGAGAATCCTAAAAAATGCCACCAGAAAACTACTAGAGTTAATCAACGAATTTGGTAAAGTTGCAGGTTACAAAATTAATGCAAAATAATCTCTTGCATTCCTAGTCACTAATGATGAAAAATTTGAAAGAGAAATTAAGGAAACACTCCCATTTACCATTGCAACAAAAAGAATAAAATAACTAGGAGTAAACCTACCTAGGGAGACAAAAGACCTGTATGCAGAAAGCTATAAGACATTGATGAAAGAAATTAAAAATCATACCAACAGATGGAGAGATATACCATGTTCTTGGATTGGAAGAATCAATATTGTGAAAATGACTATACTACACAAAGGAATCTACAGATTCAGTGCAATCTCTATCAAATTACCAATGGCATTTTTTATGGAACTAGAACAAAAAAATCTTAAAATTTGTATAGAGACAAAAAAGACCCGCAATAGCCAAAGCAGTCTTGAGGTAAAAAAAAAAACAGAGCTGGTGGAATCAGACTCTCTGACTTCAGACTATACTACAAAGCTACTGTAATCAAGACAATATGGTACTGGCACAAAATCGGAAGCATAGATCAATGGAACAATATAGAAAGCCCAGAGATAAACTCATGCACCTATGGTTAACTGATCTGTGACAAAGGAGGCCACAATATACAATGGAGAAAAGACAGTCTCTTCAATAAGTGGTGCTGAGAAAACTGGACAGCTACATGTAAAAGGATGAAATTAGAACACTCCCTAACACCATACACAAAAATAAACTGAAAATGAATTTGAGACCTAAATGTAAGACCAGACACTATAAAACTCTTAGAGGAAAACATAGGAAGAACACTCTTTGACATAAATCACAACAAGATCTTTTTTGATCTACCTCCTAGAGTAATGGAAATAAAAACAAAAATAAACAATGGGACCTAATGAATCTTAAAAGCTTTTGCACAACAAAGGAAACGATAAACAAGACTAAAAGAAAGCCTTCAGAATGGGAGAAAATATTTGCAAATGAATCAATAGACAAAGGATTAATCTCCAAAATATATAAACAGATCATGCAGCTCAATATTAAAGAAACAAACAACCCAATCCAAAAATGGGCAGAAGACCTAAATAGACATTTCTCCAAAGGAGACATAGAGATGGTCATGAAGCACATGAAAATCTGCTCAACACCAGTAGTTATTAGAGAAATGCAAATCAAAACTACAATGAGGTATCACCTCTCACCAGTTAGAATGAACATCATCAGAAAATCTACAAACAACAAATGCTGGAGAGGGTGTGGAGAAAAGGGAACCCTCTTGCACTGTTGGTGGGAATGTAAGTTGATGCAGCCTCAATGAGAACAGTATGGAGGTTCCTTAAAAAACTAAAAATAGAATTACTATATGATCCAGCAATCCCACTACTGGGCATACACCCAGAGAAAGCCATACTTCCAAAAGATACATGCACTCCAATTTTCATTGAAGCACTCTTTACAATAGCCAGTTCATGGAAGCAACCTAAATGCCCATCTACAGACAAATGGATAAAGAAGTCATGGTACATATATACAATGGAATGTTAATCAGCCATAAAAAAGAATGAAATTGCATATTTGTTGAGACGTGGATGGATCTAGAGACTGTCATACAGAGTGAAGTAAGTCAGAAAGAAAAAAATAAATATCATATATTAATGCATGTATGTGGAACTTAGAAAAATAGTAGAGATGAACCAGTTTGCAGGGCAGAAGTTTAGACATAGATGTAGAGAACAAACATATGGACACCAAGGGGGAAGGCCATGAGAGGGTGGGGATGGTAGTGTACTGAATTGGGCGATTGGGATTGACATGTATACACTGATGTGTATAAAATTGATGACTAATAATAACCTGCTATTTAAAAGAAGAATTAAAATAAAATTGAAAAATTCAAAAAAAATGGTATGATCCTTTCCACATGTCTATATTTTATAAAAATTTATAATTTCTTGCACTGCCCTGGAAATCCACACTTAATGTTTTTCAGTGTTGCATTTGTGGTCAAATGTTAAGCTTCTTACTGTCTCTTACTTAATTTAAGCTCATACAAATTGGGACTTGCTGAATCCTCTCTGGTATCATTCAATCCACAGTAGAGTCTGTGTCCACGTTTCTCATGACACTATAGACAAGCACCAGGTATGTTATTTGCAGTTCACTTTATTCCAGAATGCTCAAATTTACGATTGAAACTCTAAAATTGTAGATTTATCTAAAACACAATAAAGTGATGTTAGTTTATTATGTATCATTCAAGTGATTCCTTGCTTGGAGGCTTTCAGTTCTGTCACCTAAAGGAAAATATCCCATTCCTTAGTATTCTCAATGGTCCTGATTACCCTACTGGTGCTGTATTTTTGGTATTCTGTGAATATACTCACTGAAAAGAGGAAACTGTTTGCTAAGCTGAAACCTATAATATGCACATTACAGTTACAGCCACTACTGACCATTTCTGTCTAGCATGATACTAGTTAGAAAGCAAGTAACAGAACTCTTGTTACTTCACTTCTGGAAAAAAAAATGCCATATATTTCTTTTTAGAATTTCTCTATGAGTGCTAACTCTGGAATTAAAAACTCAGATTTTTGATGAAATTTCTGTTGATAAAAACAATAGGCTGCTTACCTGTTTTCTTTGTACTCACATACAGCTTTAACCATCTGAAAACTGTATTAATGAAAACTTTATTATTGAAAAATAAATAGGACTTAGTAGGATCTATAAATATCTGTGCTAGAGAATGAACCAAGGACCCCTCCAAAGTTTTCTAGCATAGCTTCATTGACTTACTTCCCACACTTATTCCCAAAGAGTACAAGAGTCTAAAAGGTCTTATTTCTCTTTTGTTTATGAAATGTCCCTTTTGGAATCTATTGTTTTTTTGTTTTGTTTTGTTTTGTTTTGTTTGCAGTAAGAGGGCCTCTCACTTTTGCGGCCTCTCCCGTTGTGGAACACAGGCTCCGGACGCGCAGGCTCAGCGGCCATGGCTCACAGGCCCAGCTGCTCTGCGGCATGTGGGATCTTCCCAGACCGGGGCATGAACCCGTGTCCCCTGCATCGGCAGGTGGACTCTCAACCACTGCGCCACCAGGGAAGCCCTGGGATCTATTTTTAATTAGGGTCCAAGCTGAGATTTGAAACCTATTTGTCAGTTTTTTTTTAAATGATGGACTAGTTCTTCTTAAATATCCCAGAGCACACATTGCATTCAAATAATGCCTTAATCCTCAGGAATTGATGGATGTGGTGGATAACCAGTGAAGAAATCTGCCTGATGAATTCTTATTCCTACTGGGTCAATATACCCCCCATATTTCAAAAGGGCCCACCAGAATTAGTGCCTATTCATGGACAATTTCACACTAGCTTTCACCTGAATATCTGGGTTGTGCAGAAATTATTTATTTTATGTCGTGATAATGACAATAATTTCATCTGTGTGTATGCTAGAATCTTTTTGAAGTTCGTGTCAGCTATCATATACCCCATTGGTTTTTAAGGATGTCCTGCTTTGCCAAATATAAACTTTGTAACCTTAGTTTTATCTAGGATTCCCAGATTCAGAATATAAAATTGTAGGACACCCAGCTAAATATGAATTTCAGATAAGCATGCAATGTTTGAAATATATTTAACTAAAATTTGTTGCTTATCCAACATTCAAATATAACTGGATACATCACACTTGTACTTTATCTGACAATACTTATTCAGTCACTTCCCAAACCTAAATTTATTTTCTTCATCTCAAAAAAGTTGCCTCTTGTGAGCTGCTGAATATTTTAAATGTATTTTGTAAACTTTAAAAGTTTAGTCACATGTTATTATTTCTCACATCTAATTCTACAATTTTTATTTCCATAAGGTTTTTGTTTAATATACATCTAAATGGATTATTTAAATATTTTAATATTAATGATACATCTTTCCCCCAAAGGGTCAAAATAATGGTCTATGTTTATTTTTTTTGTCTTTGGGGTTTTTTTTTTTTGGCCATACCATGTGGCATGTGGGATCTTAGTTCCCTGACCAGGGAATTAACCCACACCCCCTGCATTGGAAGCACAGAGTCTTAACCACTGGACCTCCAGGGAAGTCCCTATGTTGTTTTTTTAAGAGAGAATTTAATTGTGTTTCAGTGTCTATGGTTATGAGAGCAATTTCCTCTCAGTTTCTCCTGGATTTGATGGATTGCCTGCATCTGTTGTACAAACAATCATGGTGAAACAGTAAGAGAAACAGAGTTCCAACTTGACTTTACTCCCTGAAATATACTAAGCATATGGTGAGTTGGCAATAACCTGGTCCCAGGATAGGAATTTTGAGAGAGAGGGGAAGCTTTTTTACATTGCCCAGTCAGATCCCTGAAACCTTTATTAGCAGGGTAATCTCAAGAAAATGTGACAAAAGAAGCTGGGTCACTTCCCACTCATACCTAAGATGATAGAACTTGGGAAGTTTTAAATGCTAGGAATCAGCAAAAGACATGTCTATAAAGAAGACATGTTTTCAATGTATTTTCAAAGAAGAGTTTACCTTTTGGGAGGATGGAAAGGAAGAGAAGTAATAGAAAATATTCTAGAATGTTTGACATTATACCAAGATATTTAAATTAAGTTCCACAGTCTGTACACTTTCCAGATGTCAAAAAAAAAAAAAAAAAAGAAAGAAAGAAAAAGAAACCTTCACACAAACATTCAAGGTCTAGAAAGCAATGAAAAAGTCAAAGTGAGATTATTAGTATTTAGATTCCTTTGTAGTTCAATACACTCTTAGCAGATAGAGCTTCCTTCACAAAACTATAAAAGATGTTTGTTCTGAAGAAAAATGGAGGACTGGACATCACGTACAGATAGACAAAGGATGACTTAGTGGACCTTACATATCCCAGGGCATATTAGTAATCAACAATTTTAATTGCCAGTGACAATGATTTAACTCAATCTAACTTAAGGGAAAAAAAAGATTGACTGGAATATCTCATAAAATCATCTCCAGTCTGTCTCTAAGAAGGTCAATATTGTAATCTAGCTTCTGGAACAACTAGAACCAGGCGTTCAAACACTTCTGGTACTCTCAATCCTTTTCTCATCTCTGATTCTTTATGTATGTCAGGCACATTCTCTCCCATTGTAGACATCTAGGATTTCACCAAATTGTGGTGACACGACTAGCAAGAACCTCAGAATTCTACTTGAGAAAATGTTGACTATGATCATTGAGGTTTGCAAACTCCTAGGGAAGAATTGTGGCTAGATAAATGTGCCCATTACTCTACTAGAAATTGTTGTTGGGGTGAGATTACAATTATATAGGAGAAAAGGTATTTCTAGGGGAGATAACATAGATGGAGTGGGGAAGAAGTTTCCAGAGAAGTCACAGAAAATATGGAGGAATACTGAGCAGGTAAAACAATAGTCACTCACTGTAGAGAACTGACAACTATTAAACTAATAATCTGACACAAAACAAATTACAAACCTCATAAGTGTTTACTTATAACAAGACACTTTAATTGAAGGTTGGGGAAAGCCTTTTTGAAGAAATGTTACCTGAAACAAAAGGAAGAGTAAGGAAAACAGTATTCCAGTAAAGGGAACACTTAAAGTTCAAAGAAAAAAACAAACAAACAAACAAAACCTATCCAATAAAAGGCTACTCTGTCTAGAGAATGATGAAAACATATAATACCACAGCATGAGCTTATGAAGGCATGGATGAAATCATGCCCATTGGAGAGCAAGTTAAAGATTTTGTATTTTTTTCCTTAAGTGGAATTAGTTTTGATTAAAAATGTGGTAAAATCCAGTAGATGCTGTTATAACTTATATCACTCAGCTGAGAATTCTGAGGTCATGAAGGATAAAAATATAAATGAAGAGAAAAATATTGTAGTTGGGGTAAGATGGGAGATGAAGACTGAAGTTACTCACTACTATCTTGCTATTTTGCCAGATGAACATTTTTTTCCGAATACATTGAAAATAACTACATATCTATATTTAGCCAGGTTGACAGAGTTTGACATTTCCAAGTCTGTTCCCACCTGTTCCAAGATCATGAAAATAAATTTAAGTGTATTGTTGAAACACTAGATTAAGCTGTATGTGAGGAAAGAAAAATTAGTAAGTTTGAAATGACAGCTTTCTCTAATAATTATTGAATAAAAATAAACATGTCATAGTCATAGGAAGCTAGAAATGCCTATGAGAATTCATATATCCCACTATCCTGTTTTCATCAAGACATCACCAAACTGATCAGTATAGTAAATAAGGTCTGCCATTTTTAAACACATCACAGAAGTTGAGTCAGCAATATGAATTAAACAAACAAACGCTGGAAATATTTGTCTTCTTTCTTTGTAATGTTTCTGGAATATAATTTGCTTCAGGTAAACTTAAGACATAGGTACAGTGGAGGGCACCAAAGGAATAAAAATACTTTTGCTTGAATGCACTGAGGACACATCTAATCTGGCATTGAGTACACATACTACTCTTAAAACAGAGCAGAAAGGGAAATCAGTAAACAAAATTAACAGTAACTTTTTCTACACATTGAGCACCAACCAATTTGATGGAATTTCTTTTCAATTTATTGACTTGATGGTTAATTTTGGACATGCACAAAGATATCAATTTAATCATCAGAATAAGTTCACCAAAGAACAAATGCATTTACAAGGCATTATATCTGCATATAGTAGAACCCTATATGTTAATTAAATTAACTAAAAATATAAACAAAGTGCTCCCTGGTTAGGATAGGCTCAGATGTTCTGCTGCAAAGGAGACCCAAAATTAATTCAGTCACTTAAGAAATAAAAAGGTTTGTTTCTCACTCATGTAATAGTCCAAGGTGGGCATTTGGGGGCAGTAGGCAGCTACCCACATACCATGATTCACAGACATAGGGGAACAGTGGCTCCACCATCTTCAACAAATGACTTCCTGAGTGGCCATGCTCTGGTCATCTCAGTCAACAGGAAGGCAGAAAAGAATACATACAGAAAGGCATCCAAGTTTGGGGCTGCCAGGCACAAATTCAATTATATAGTGATACCTAGTTCCAAAGAAGGCTGAGATACGTGCTCCCTAGAGAGCTGAGTCCTAGTTCAATTCTATAATTTTGGAAGAAGAAGAATATGGATTGTAGTGGACACCTAACCATCTCCAATAGGTGTTTAGAAGAACATAATTCACATATCTACAAAGGGTTAAAATTTAAGGCCAATCCTCAGTTCTGATATGGGTCTGTGGGATCTCTATCACCTTGGCCAGCAGAGCAACTGTGGGAGCTATGAGAGGGAAGTTCCATCTTGGGCGTGGGTGTTAGCTGCAGCTCTGACACTTAGGGGATATGTGATTTCAAGTGTTCTCATGACAGTGTTTACCTCACAGGATTATGGTGTGAACTGAATAACTTTAAGTAATATAACAAAGTAAAACAAATAACTCAGTGGTGGGTACACAGTGAGAGCTCAACAAATGAGAGTTTGTGCCTCTCTTTTCTTCTGCCCAGAAAGGTTCTATCTTGTGATGGAACCAAACCTAGACAGATTCAAGAACATAGAGCAGTCCCCTCACAGGCCCCAGCAAATTTAAGGATTAAGATATGTTCACAGATTAGGTAGAATTTAGGGTTATACTTGATGATAATTGGCTTAATCTAAAAAGGCTTGTCCTTATTTTAGTATTCCCAAGTGAGCTGCATACACCAAGAGGAGGATCGCTTTATTTTAGTCAGGGACCCATAAGAATCAATGTGGAAGTCCCTGGGCTGGGCTGCAGCCCACAGCCCATGCTTCCTCCCACTAAGGGGAAATCCAGATTGCTGTTGGTAAAGTATTACAACTTTAGGGCAGTATATATTGAGAGGAAGGAAGGAAGGAAATTGATACTATATCGTAAACTTCCTCAGCCAAACAAATTGAAAGGAAAAATAGGAAAGCTCTATTAGCAGTTATATTCATCAGAGTTCAGAACCAATAAGACATATATATATATATAAAGGGTAGGTGACAAATCTACTAAATGATATTTATGAGGAAAGAGAATCAAATTAAATTAGGAAGAATGATCCTTATATAGGCATTGCAGTAGAGTATGAAAATCTCTGAATAATTTTACAAAACTGCATCCTAAATAAATAATATCTATGTCTTTTTTATGGGAAGGAGAGTTAATATTTATTATTAAATTTACTCTTGTCAAAAGCAGTCAAGAAGGAATTTGGTTGCTAGTTCTGGAAACATGCTAAAATTCAAGGAATGTGATAAATCTTGCATAAATTGTATTTTTATAAGTTTGCTGTAAACAACATTGAACACTTTCTGATAAATTGTGCAGGAAATTGCCATCCTTCACATCTTCTGAGGAACCAAATAGTAATATTAGAATGAAGCCTGGCTGAAATTTATGGTAAGCATCAAAGACATGGGATTAATTAGCTGTAAATGAGAAAACTTTATGAAATTGTTATGCTGGTTTTCTGACTAAGAAAATATAATTTAAGCCTAGTCCTATAGAACTAGCATATTCTTTTTTGTGGAGGTTGAAATTTTATGGAGATATAAACCACAAAAGGAATTGACAAACTGTAATGTGTCTAAAGAAGGGAAAACTGTATCTGCATAGAAATTTTAAAAAGTGAACAATGGTTCATTTTTGGTATATTTAGTCAGTAGATATTCTGAAAGCCTGGAATATGTAGGGCCCTGATATGTAAGATAGAATCTCAATCCTCAGAGCAACTGTTCTCAGTCTCAGGTTGAGAAATATTCTATAAGATAATAATTTACCTTTTTTCAGCTCATCTAATCAAAATGTTTGCTCTGTTAAGATGCAGTAATTTTGATAATAAATGTAAACCCATGTAACATTGTTCAAAATAGAGTAACACCCATCAAGGGCCACTATCAAGTCTTTTTCAGACACCCAAGGACTGGAAAATTACTGAAGACAAAAAGTTACAGATTCTCAGAAAAACCACATCCTATTAGAAGCATAGCCAGCTCGAATACAACTGTGGACCAAAATACATAAAAACCCACCACCTCTTTCCTGTACCTTGCCCTTTGTAGCCCAATAAAAGACTCAAACCCCCACCCTTCAGGGACCACACCATTTTATGCGTCTGGCCCCTTTCCTCCCTTGGAATGTGAATTAAAACTTTCTTTTCTTCTCACTTCTGTGAATTCTTTCACGACCCACATTGGCTCACCTAACAATAGTTCCATGAGAGTGATTCACAGAAAAGGGGGTGGGAGGCAAAAGTATTTCAGACTAATTATATTGAAGTCTTTTCTTCCCTGAAATAACTTTACTAATATTGGGCATGAAGAAAGCTATAAAAATATAAATGTAAAACCCAAATGTAATGAAGAAATCCAGCATTGATAATATCTCTATTTTGTTCAAGCGTAACGTTCCTATTCCTATTGTTCTTTTCCTATTGCCACCAGCACTGTGGCTGTCCACATCATAGATTCTCTTAATCATGTTGTCACTGTTACAGAGATAAACAGCACAATTCTGCTTAGGTTTTGTAGTGTTAGGTCCCACTTGCCATATCAGTATAAGCAGTCACAATTCACATAATGAAAACCACATATGTTCACATTTCAAGTTGTAAAACAGTGAGTTGCAGGCAAAAATTCAGATATATGTGAACACATACATCAACACACAAAAACATTTTTTCTATCCCAGTGAAACCTGTGTTTTCCACAGAATATCCTCAGATCTGAAAGAAGATATTGCTCCATTCTCATTGAACCATCCCACACCCGTCCCGCCATGCACACTTGAACAAAGACACACACACACACACATATAATCTACTGTTTTTCTAAGACATACCCTGTTAACTTCTGCTTTTATCTTTATTATTTACTTTCTTGAGCTTTCTTTTACTTGTTCTTTTTTCAGTTTCTTCAGCTGGGTATTTAATTTGTTTACATTCTTTCATTTTTCCTAGTGAAACAGTTTGTTATGAATTTTCCTCTGACCACTGTTTTAAGTGTATCCCAGGATTTATTGTATATAATATTTTTATTATTTGATTGACTTCTCTGGTTTCAATCTGTATTTCTCTGTTTCACCAAAGATTTGTCTCATAGAAAGAGGAAGCGGTTTTTAATTTCTTCATTTGTTAATAATTTCTAGTTATATGGCACTGTCATCAGAGAGTATCATTTGTAGTATTTATGCTTTATAGGACATCTTGATGTTTTTCTTGTGAAATAATATGTGAAACACTTTGTAAATGTTCCATAAACACTGGAAAGGAAGACTATTTTCTAATATCAGGGTCTAAAATTTGTTATATGATGATAAGATCTACTTTATTGATTATGTTGGTTAGGTTTTCTGGCTCCTTAATTAATTTTGGCTTGTCCACTTGTTCTGTCTTGATCTGAGATTGCTGTCTTAAACTCTCTTATTATTACGGTGTTTCTATATATGTTCTATAGTTTTTACTTCATAAAGGTGGTTGCTATATTATTTGTTCTTATATACTAATAAATTACATATTTAAAAATATGAGCATTAAAAATCTCAATTTTTTAATTAATTTTTAAATTGAATACTGCTTTACAGATATCAAGTTCACATTCTTCTCTTCTTACTGTTTTTATGGGCCTGGGATACTTTTGTCTATATCATTTGCTTGCTTTGCTGAATCACTTTGTTTAATTATGTCCCTTGAATACAGCATATAGCTGGGTATGGCTTTTTAAGCCAAAGTGAAAATCAAAATGTTTCACAACTTTAGTTCATTCATATTTATTGATATAATATGTCTCAATTCTGTTGTCGCAATTACATCACTATATTTTTAAAAATTTCGTGTATTAGATTATACTTGCTATACTTACTTCTTCACAAAATGTGCATTATTTGCTCTTTAATTAAACACAATAATTAGGAAGGATCATATTTTCATTCTAGTGGTTACCTTTGAATTTATATCTTTTATAATACCATTTATCCTACGTTTTCTTATTTGATATTTTACTCTTTGGTTTGTTAATTTTACATGGTATATTTTAAATCCTACTTATTGACTTAGAGTTGAGTTTATTCTACTTTCTGTTTCCTTTCTTCTCTCATATTTAGTTGCTTTTTTTGCTGTTTTGTCATAAAATATAACATCTGTGCATTCATGTCTTTGTTTTCTTTTTGCAATGGACAAGGAATTTTAGTTATTTCTGAAATATATATTTTAAAATAATAACTAGAATTATGACATAACATTATACCAAAACATATAAGATTCTTAGAAATTTCATGTAATGTCTGAAACATTTATATTAACATATTTGCATACAAATAACCCAAAGAAATTTTAGAATTGGTGTTTTTTTAATTTAGTTTAATTTATTTTTTTATACAACAGGTTCTTATTAGTTATCAATTTTATACACATCAGTGTATATATGTCAATCCCAATCACCCAATTCATCACACCACCATCGCCACCCCCCCATGGCTTTCCCCCTTGGTGTCCATGTATTTGTTCTCTACATCTTTGTCTCAGTTTCTGCCCTGCAAACCGGTTCATCTGTACCATTTTTATGTTTCCACATACATGCGTTAATGTATGATATTTGTTTTTTCTCTTTCTGACTTACTTCACTCTGTATGACAGTGGTTAGATCCACCAACGTCTCAACAAATGACCTAATTTTGTTCCTTTTTATGGCTGAGTAATATTCCATTGTATATATGTACCACACTTCTTTACCCATTCATCTGTCAATGGGCATTTAGGTTGCTTCCATGACCTGGCTATTGTATATAGTGCTGCAATGAATATTGGGGTGCATGTGTCTTTTTGAATTATGGTTTTCTCTGGGTATATGCCCGGTAATGGGATTGCTGGATCATATGATAATTCTAATTTTAGTTTTTTAAGGAACCTCCATACTGTTCTCCATAGTGGCAGTATCAATTTACATTCCCACCAGCAGTGCAAGAGGGTTCCCTTTTCTCCACACCCTCTCCAGCATTTGTTGTCTGTATATTTTCTGATGATTCTCATTCTAACTGGTGTGAGGTGATAGGTCATTGTAGTTTTGATTTGCATTTCTCTAATAATTAGTGATGTTGAGCAGCTTTTCATGTGCTTCTTGGGCATCTTCTTTGGATAAATGTCTATTTAGGTCTTCTGCCCATTTTTGGATTGGGTTGTTTGTTTCTTTAATATTGAGCTGCATGAGCTATTTATATATTTTGGAGATTGATCCTTTGTCTGTTGATTCGTTTGCAAATATTTTCTCCAATTCTGAGGGTTATCTTTTCATCTTCTTTATAGTTTCCTTTGCCATACAAAAGCTATTAAGTTTCATTAGGTCCCATTTGTTTCTTTTTGTTTTAATTTCCATTACTCTAGTAGGTGGATCAAATAAGATCTTGCTGTGATTTATGTCAAAGAGTGTTCTTCCTATGTTTTCCTCTAAGAGTTTTATAGTGTGTGGTCTTATATTTAGGTCTCGAAACCATTTTGAGTTTATTGTAGTATATGGTGTTAGGGAATGTTCTAATTTCATTATTTTACATGTAGCTGTCCAGTTTTCCCAGCATGACTTATTGAACAGACTGTCTTTTCTCCATTGTATATCCTTGCCTCCTTTGTAATAGATTAGTTGACCATACGAGCATGGGTTTATCACTGGGCTTCCTATCTTGTTCTATTGACCTATGCTTCTGTTTTTGTGCCAGTACCATATTGTCTTGATTACTGTAGCTTTTGAGTATAGTCTGAAGTCAGGGAGTCTGATTCCCCAAGCTCTGTTTCTTTCCCTCAAGACTGTTTTGGCTATTGGGGGTCTTTTGTGTCTCCATACAAATTTTAAGATTTTTTGTTCTAGTTCCATAAAAATTGCCATTGGTAATTTGATAGGGATTGCATTGAATCTGCAGAATCCCTTGCGTAGTATAGTCATTTTCACAATATTGATTCTTCCAATCCAAGAACATGGTATATTTCTCCATCTGTTGGTCTCATCTTTAATTTCTTTCATCAGTCTCATACTTGTCTGCATACAGGTCTTTTGTCTCCCTAGGTAGGTTTATTCCTAGGTATTTTATTATTTTTTTGGCAATGCTAGATGGGAGTGTTTCCTAAATTTCTCTTTCAGATTTTTCATCATTAATGTATAGGAATGCAAGAGATTTCTCTGCATTAATTTTGTATCCTGCAACTTTACCAAATTCATTGATTAGCTCCAGGAGTTTTCTGTTGGCATTTTTAGGATTCTCTATGTATAGTATCATGTCATCTAAAAACAGTGACAGTTTTACTTCTTCTTTTCCAATTTGTATTCCTTTTACTTATTTTCCTTCTCTGATTGCCGTGGCTAGGACTTCCAAACTATGTTGAATAATAGTGGTGAGAGTGGACATGCTTGGCTTGTTTCTGATCTTAGAGGAAATGCTTTCAGCATTTCACCATTGAGAATGATGTTTGCTGTGGGTTTGTCGTATATGACCTTTATTATGTTGAGGTAGGTTCCCTCCTTCGCCTCTTTCTGGAGATTATTTATCATAAATGGGTGTTGAATTTTGTCAAAAGCTTTTTCTGCATCTATTGAGATGATCATATGGTTTTTATTGTTCAGTTTGTTAATATGGTGTATCACAGTGATTGATTTGCATATACTGTAGAATCCTTGCATCCCTGGGATAAATCCCTCTTGACCATGGTGTATGATCCTTTTAATGTGTTGTTGGTTTCTCTTTGCTAATATTTTGTTGAGGATTTTTGCATCTATATTCATCAGTGATATTGGTCTGTAATTTTCTTTTTATGTAGTATCTTTCTCTGGTTTTCATATCAGGGTAATGGTGGCCTCATAGAATGATTTTGAGAGTGTTCCTTCCTCTGCAATTTGTTCAAAGAGTGTGACAAAGATGGGTGTTAGCTCTTCTCTAAATGTTTTGAAAGAATTCACCTGTGAAGCCATCTGGTCCTGGACTTTTGTTTCTTGGAAGATTTTTAATCACAGTTTCAATTTCACTACTTGTGAATGGTCTGTACATATTTTCTACTTCTTCCTGGTTCAGTCTTCGAAGGTTATACTTTTCTAAGAATTTGTCCATTTCTTCCAGGTTGTCCATTTTATTGGCATAGAGTTGCTTGTAGTAGTCTATTAGGATGTTTTGTATTTCTGTGGTGTCTGTTGTAACTTCTCGTTTTTCATTTCTAATTTTATTGACTTGAGTCCTCTCCCTCTTTTTCTTGAAGAGTCTGGCTAATGCTTTATCAATTTTGTTTATCTTCTCAAAGAACAAGCTTTTAGTTTTATTGACCTTTGCTATAGTTTTCATTGTTCTATTTCATTTATTTCTGCTCTGATCTTTATGGTTTATTTCCTTCTGCTAAATTTGCATTTTGTTAGTTCTCCTTTCTCTAGTTCCTTTAGGTGTAAGGTTAGATTGTTTATTTGAGATTTTTCTTGTTTCTTGAGGTAGGCTTGTAGAGCTATAAACTTCCCTCTTAGAATTGCTTTTGCTGCATCCCATAGGTTTTGGATCATCCTGTTTTCATGTCATGTGTCTCTAGGTAGTTTTTGATTTCCTCTTTGATTTCTTCAGTGATCTCTTGGTTATTTAGTAACGTATTGTTTAGCCTCCATGTGTTTTTGTTTTTTATGGGTTTTTTTTTCCCTGTAATTCATTTCTAGTCTCAAAGTGTTGTGGTCAGAAAAGATGCTTGATATGATTTTAATTTTCTTAAATTTACTGAGGCTTGATTTATGACCCAAGATGTAATCTATCCTGGAGAATGTTCTGTGCACACTTGAGAAGAAAGTGTAATCTGCTGTTTTTGGATGGAATGTCCTATAAGTATCAATTAAATGTATCTTCTCTATTGTGTCATTTAAAGCTTCTGTTTCCTTATTTATTTTCATTTTGGATGATCTGTCCATTGGTGTAAGTGAGGTGTTAATGTACCCCACTATTATTATGTTACTGTCGATTTCCTCTTTTATAGCTGTTAACAGTTGCCTTATGTATTGATGTGCTTCTTTGTTAGGTGCATATATATTTATAATTTTTATATCTTCTTCTTGGATTGATCCCTTGATTATTATGTAGAGTCCTTCTTTTTCGCTTGTAACATTCTTTATTTTAAAGTCTATTTTATCTGATATGAGTATTGCTACTCCAGCTTTCTTTTGATTTCCATTTGCATATAATATCTTTTTCCATCCCCTCACTTTCAGTCTGTATGTGTCCCTAGGTCTGAATTGGGTCTCTTGTAGATAGCATATATATGGGTCTGGTTTTTGTATCCATTCGGTAAGTCTGTGTCTTTTGGTTGGAGCATTTAATCCATTCCCATTTAAGGTAATTATCAATATGTATATTCCTATGACCATTTTCTTAATTGTTTTGGGTTTGTTTTTGTAGGTCCTTTTCTTCTCTTGTGTTTCCCACTTAATGAATTTCCTTTAGCATTTTTTGTAGAGCTTGTTTGGTAGTGCTGCATTTTCTTAGCTTTTGCTTGTCTGCAAAACTTTTGATTTCTCCAACGAACCTGAATGAGATCCTTGCCAGTTAGAGTAATCTTGGTTGTAGGTTCTTCCCTTTCATCACTTAAGTATATCATACCACTCTCTTCTGGCTTGTATAGTTTCTGCTGAGAAATCAGCTGTTAACCTTATGGGTGTTCCCTTGTATGTTATTTGTCATTTTTCTCTTGCTGCTTTCATTTCTTTGTCTTCAATTTTTGCCAATTTGATTTCTATGTGTCTTGGCATTTTTCTCTTTGGGTTTATCCTATCTGGGTACTTTCTGACTTGGGTGGTTATTTTCTTTTCCATGTTAGGGAAGTTTTTGACTATAATCTGTTTAAATATATTCTCAGGTCGTTTCTCTCTCTCTTCTCCTTCTTGGACCCCTGTAATGCGAATGTTGTTGCATTTAACATTGTCCAGAGGCCTCTTTGGCTGTCTTCATTTCTTTTCATTCTTTTTATTTTATTCTGTTTTGCAGCAGTGAATTCCACCATTCTGTCTTCCAGGTCGCTTATCCATTCTTCTGCCTCAGTTATTCTGCTATTGATTCCTTCTAGTGTAGTTTTCCTTTCAGTTATTGTATTGTTCATCTCTGTTTGTTTGTTCTTTAATTCTTCCAGGTCATTGTTAAACCTTTCTTGCCATCTTTTCGATCTTTGCCTCCATTGTTTTTTCCGAGGTCCTTGATCATCTTCACTATCATTATTCTGAATTTGTTTTCTGGAAGGTTGCCTATCTCCACTTCATTAAGTTGTTTTTCTGGGGTTTTATCTTGTTTCTTCATCTGGTACATAGCCGTCTGCCTTTTCATCTTGTCTATCTTTCTGTGAATCTGTTTAGTGCACTTTGATAGAAGTACAAGGTAAATATATATATGCATTTATTTTTATGTGTGTATGTAAATATATCAAGGTCTTTGCTTTCATTAGTGTTTTTAACCTAGTTATAAACATAGGACATATCCTTTAAAAGATTTAGAAATATAGATGTGCCTGCTTATTGCTAAATGAGTGATTAAAAAAATAAATTTTATATTCAGCTGCATTGTGTCTCAGGTGCGGCATGCGTTATCTTCATTTAGACATGTAGGATCTTTCGTTGTGGCACAGGCTCTTTGTTGGGGCACGTGGGCTTCTCTCTAGTTGTGGCATGTGGGGTTTCTCTCTCTGGTTGTATCACAGGGGTTCCAGGGCGTGTGGACTCTGTAGTTTCTGGCACATGGGCTCTCTCGCTGAGGTGCATGAGCTCAGTAGTTGTGGTGCACAGGGTTAGTTGACCTGTGGCACATGGGATCTTAGTTCCCTGACCAGGGATCTAACCTGCATCCCTTCCTTCAGAAGCCTTCTTTGTTTCTTGTCCTCTCTGATCAGCCCTGTAATCTCTCTCCATTTAGGGGTACCATTATGTAGGCCTGCCAGTCAGCAAAGCTCCCAGGTTTGCCATCTGTTCATTGGACAACCTGGGCTTATGGGTGCCCCTCACTGCACCCCAAGGTGCTCTGCCAGCCCCCCTGCTCACAGCCTGTGGACAGCACTGCCTGTGTCCCCTCTGCTCTGCACTCCAACCCACGCTCAGCTGCCTTTCCATGCCTTTGTTTTTGTCTTAGATCTACATCTGTATGCATTAAAATGCTCATCATCAGTCCTTTGCTGAGGTTTTCCCATTTATCTATTGATTGAATGAAGCTAATCTAGTAAATTCTTCATGGAGGGCTCATGGGCAGAGAATGTTTTACATTGTGTACGTTTAAAACTGTTTTTTTTTAAAGACTTGGTATTTGACAAGAACATTAGCTGGCAATAAAAATCTGTTTTCATACCTTCATTCATTGAGATTTATTATTCTAAAGTTACTCTGTTGTTGCCTTTCCTTGTGTGTTGTTTTTAAAAAGTCTAGTGGTCTTGTAAATTATTTGATTTTTGCCTGGAGGCCTTGATAGGCTTTTGGATTTGTTTTTAGTCTAATAATTTTAGTAGGATACACTTTGGAGATGATAATTCTGTGTTAATTTTCCTAGGTCCCAAGTGGGACTTTTCAATATGTAAATTTTACATTCTTTTATTTGTTCAGTTATATTTTTAAATATTAATTCTGTTCTATTGTTTAGTTTTCTTTTTCAGGGACTCTGATTGTACCTATGTTATTCCCATTTTGTCTACCTTCCATGTGCATTACTTCATCTTTGACTTTTTTACTTCTTTTCTTACCTCATTTTCATTTTGTTAGTTATTTTCCTGACTTTCTTCAACAGTCTTCAGTTGAGAAATATTTCTGTATTTCTTCTACTTTGTTCCTGAGTACAATCAACTCGTTTTATTGCTTCCAGAATTTTGTTTCTATTCTGGTTCAAAGTGGTAATCTACTTTAGCATCTATAATTTTCTTTTGCTGTATTTTTCTACTTTCAAAAAGGGTTTTGTCAGTCAACATGTGTTAAGCCATATTTTCTGTTATGTTATGGTAATTTTGACTAGATTTATCCAGTCTCTTCTGTTCATTCTGTGGATTTGGGGTGGTTTACAAGATTAATGTTTACAATGGCATATTCTGTCAGTTCTCCAAAGTTTAGATGCTTTAGAGAATTTTTGTCTTTTTGCACATGTGTTTGGTTGAGGGTGGAACTGTGTTTTTCCTCTTTTGTTTTTTCTCTTTCCACATAGTCACCAAAGATCCTTCTCTGTCACTTTTGTCCTTTCTTCCTCCTCCCACACATAAGTTCTACAGGGCTGTCATTTCAAGTAGTACATACTTGTAAATGACTTCTTTGCCATGCATGCTGTGATCTACCAAGGCACATTGTTAGTGTTTTCTGACTTAAGAGTTAATGTAATCTTTCTGGCAGTGTTTTGGCTCAAGTTTAGTCCTGTCACCAGCTGCCTTCTTCTTTCTTCCCTGCACTTTGCTTAGACTGCTCTTGCTTGACCTCAAAGTCTTATGATATAATGGAAACATAAGAGGTCATTTTGTGATTTTTCTTCTGCTGCTTTTTTCTTATTTCTTTTTTGGTCCTACTTATTTGTTTGTTTGTTTGTTTGTTTGTTTATTTGGCTGCATTGGATCTTAGTTGCTGTGCACGGGCTTTCTCCAGTTGTGGCCAGTGGGGGCTACTGTTCATTGTGGAGCGTGAGCTCTAGGCATGCAGACTTCAGTAGTTGTGGCTCCCAGGATCTAGAACACATGCTCAGTCGTTGTGGCTCATGGGCTCAGAGTGTAGACTCAGTAGTTGTGGTACATGGGCTTAGCTGCTTTGCAGCATGTGAGATCTTCCCGGACCAGGGCTTGAACCTGTGTCCCCTGCCTTGGCAGGCAGATTCTTAACCACTGCGCCACCAGGGAAGTC
This sequence comes from Hyperoodon ampullatus, assembly GCF_949752795.1. Taxonomy (NCBI): domain Eukaryota; kingdom Metazoa; phylum Chordata; class Mammalia; order Artiodactyla; family Ziphiidae; genus Hyperoodon; species Hyperoodon ampullatus. Next base: position 58,976,868 of record NC_136926.1, on the reverse strand, counting down.
TGGTTCCAGTTATTTTAAAATTAAGTGATACTCTAAGTACATTGAGTGTGTCCTTCATGTGTAATTTTGACTGACTTGTTTTTCTGTATTATTCTATAGGAAATAGTGAGGGACGTGGACTTAAGCATAGTTTTCCAGCTACCATATTTGCTTCTCTTTTCCATTAGAAACCAGAGTTGAAACATTCCCTACGGGGAGGAACTAGAAGGCATTACTCAAATGCTCCAATAAAAAGCACATTTAGCAATGAAGAATGTGGCTTCTTTATGAAAGTAGCTTCCAAGTTTAAACTTGGAAGAAGCCTTAGTGATTATCTGGTATGACCAGAAATTAGAAACTTAAGTAAATAAAACAACTCTTTAAAATTGTCATAGATATTGACTGAGTCATTGTCAGAAGCCAGGTCTCCTGATTCTCAGTCCAGTGCTGCTTTTGGGGTTTTTGTCTTGTTTGTTTTTTAATATTCAATACATATTCATTTATTTTACTCTTACAAAATAAATTGCCCACCCCTCTGCCTCATCCCTCTAAATAATTTAGTTTTACAAACATTAAGAATTTTAAACTAACTGAAGATAAACAATTGTAGAACAATTATTTTTCAATGTAGCTGTCATAATTACTAGAGTTTAACTCTCCTAAAAGTGACCAGTGTCCGACCAATTTATAAGGAAATCCTGCTTATCATTCAAAAGGAAAATTCCATATTACAAGTTAGCAAATTCTAGTATAAAAGTAGTCTGTGTGATGGAATAATCTTTTTTTTTAATATGGAATGCTTCATGAATTTCTGTGTCACCCTTGCTCAGAGGTCATGATAATCTTCTCTGTAATGTTTCAATTTTTTTTCTATGTGCTGCTGAAGTGAGCACCAGTTTTGTTTATCATGCCTTAATGCCTAGTTTGTATGAGATACAATTTCCAGCAAGTGTTATGGAACATTGAAAATGATTATCAACCTATATTTCCACATTTATACCTTGGTGGGCCTTTGTGGACTCATGAAATAGATAAGTTTTTAGATCCCTTTAACGTTCCTTGTCTTTCTGACAGTACATATCATATCATCATGTTGTGAAATAGAAGCCCAAGAACACCTATCTCATTATAAATATGCTAATTGACACAAAAGAATTTGGATTTTGATGTAATCATAAAGAAATTTCTCTTCCATTATTAAAAAAATGAGTAAGTTTACATATATGAAGTTAGGGTAAAGACTGATAAAGATGGACTTTTCGGCTCTCACATACTTGAGCCTCTTTTTAATACAGGCTTTAAATCTAAGATGAAATAAACAGATTGGTACTTATTTGTCACTACCATCACCTATGGGTATTACATACATTGCTGCATACTGCTTTGCTTTAGAAAGGGAGAAGGGAAGACCCTGTCTTCATAAACTGGTTTTTACGTAAGTGACATTTTCTCAAGTTGTCAACATTTAATTTTCCACTGACACACTTACAAGTTTTCATGAACAGTTGAATGCAAATGTGACACTAACCCTGAATGAAGCATGGTTTCCCTATTAAAGCCTTTGGTACCAAGACAATGGCAAGTAATAAATACTTACCACTTGTCCATTTCCACAGTGAAGTTTCTCATTGCAGAGTCACCAAACAACTTTTGACCTCTGAACCCAAAGATCATCAATTATCCAGCTTACAGGGGTGGAATATAGTGAACCAGCAGCATCATTTGGCTGTCACCCAGTTAACATCAAAAAGCAATTTGTCCAATATTTCAACCTCCAGGGAGAATCTTTACTAGCTTTTGTATAGGTTCGCCTTTCAATTGGATGATTTGAATAGCTTCTGTGGTAAGAGAGATGCTGCTCTCAGATAGTGATTTTGCATTTCATCTCATCATTAATGCTTTGAACCTCATGGGAAGTCACTATGCCTTTTATGAAGGTTGAAGCATTTTACAACCTTAATAAAGACTCATAGCCTCAGGAACGTCAAGTGTGAGCAAGTGAGGGAGATTGATGAATAAAAATATAATTAAATTGCCACTTTAGATTGCACTAGTTGGAGGATTTCAAGTGCAAATCAACAGTTAAAGTGTACAATGGCACCCCAAACTTCAGTGCTATTCATAAATACACAAAAGCTGGCATAATTCAAAGAAAAATGAGATAAATCATCTTTTTCTCCTTTCTAGAAAAGCACTTTTTAATAATTTTATATTTAATTCCTAAATATTTTTATGGGAGCTGTACAGAGATAGGTTAATAAGCATCTTGATAGATTTGAACTCAAAACAATTAATAATCATGTTGGTTCTTAGCTATTGTAAATTTCTTTCTATACAGCATTTAAGTCACTGTATTTTGAAGTGTGAAATGAATACAAGATAATATGCAAGAGTGATTTTGAAACTATATCATCATCTACATTTCCCAAGGGATAGGTCACTCTGTCCCAAACATTACTAATAAATCATAGCTTTCAATACTTACTTAAGGGTATTCTCCAGTGGAATCACCTCAATTTCTAAATTGAGTTAACACTTTTACAGTTTTCCTGAGCATATACTTTCTTCTTTCAGACATTGTTTACTCACCTTACTTATGTTCATGGGAATTATGAAAGAAAACAGGAGCTCCTATGCCAGGCATTGTGATAGAATAAAATCACATCTTCTTTGACCTTCACAGAAACCTTTAGAGGAAGGCATATTATTACAGACTGTGGATCAGAGAGGTTAAATAATTTTGCAAGGTCTTATTTCTGATGAGTATCAGAACTTAGTTTTGCTGAACTCACCTTGTCTTTCAAGTGCAGTAAAACATACTGTCTACTGCAGCAGTAAAAGAAAGTAGGCCAGGTTTTAGGGAATGATCTCAGGTATAATAGTGGTTGTAGTGTCTGAAGTGATCCTTGGACTGGTAATATACTTGACTGGAAGGCTAGTTCTCAGGGTCAGTACTGGGGAGCCTGACACATAGGCTGACCCTGAGGCAATTAAGGCTCTGGTTTGAGTTGGCACCTTGAAGTAGAAACTGAATAGTCAACCTTGTTAGAGGAGCAATTGGCTAAAAGTCCACTGGGTTTCCCAAGAAATTATCCCATAAGCTACAGGAAAGTTTTAAATTTTCAGCTTTATTTGTCCATTACCCTATGAACTTGAGCTATGTGAGAGCAGAGTGTGGCTCTTTCACTTTATCTCAAATATCTAGAAAATGCTTGCTAAAAAGTAATTTCTAAATAAATAAATAATAAATGAAGATGGGCAAAATTCAAGCTAAGCAGAGAGCAAAAGTCAGAGTTCAGACGTCCATCCTACGCCCATGACCAGTATTTCTAGGAGTAGGTAATATCCAGCAGCTGGAACACATTAGTATGCCCAGGAGTTCTGGAATTTAAGGACAATGTTTATTAAGTTTAATTCCTACCTTAATATCTGTCACATCAATATACTGACTTTTAGGACCAGAACTCCATTTGAGCTGGCCAGATTTTCATTACAGAGTAGAAAGCCATTTGATCATTTGAGGTTTATTCAATATTCCTATTGTCTTTTCAACTTGTACATATACCCACCAATAACACAAATATGGAGCTGACTGTCCTGGGTCACTCACTCCAGTTCCAATAAGCACCATGTCTCATCACAGACCCTAAAATGTCCTTATCTTCTTCTTTAACATTCATTCATTCATTCATTCCTTTGTTCTTAACTGTTTATTAATGTTATAATGCACCAGGCAATGAGGATAAAATAGTTAGTAGCTTAATAGCCATTATCTTTCATACTAGTTGGCTGGGAAAACAGTAATCTATGAGAGAAGTTACAATGTAAAAGGCAAGGAAAAGTATGGAATGCTAGCAAATCACATACCTGGTATTTTCAGTTATTTTACCAGAGAGGTCTCCTGGCATCTCCTCCCTTTATTCAAGTCTTCTTGTTAGCAGATATAGCAAAGTGACATTTCCAAGGAAATTGATCAATACAGGATGTATCACTCATGTCTCATCATCAAGAATAGTTTACTTCTTGCATAAGTTTGTTTGTCTTCATGGACATTGTAAATCTTGAGCTGATCTGTGTTGCCTCTTTACTTTTAAACTGAGGACAATTAAAGCTAGATGAGCAACCTCTGCCTGCAGTTATATGTATTAATTTCATCCTTTGCTGATCTTGTTTTTCATTTGTCTCATTTACTTCACTACTAATTTCCTTCTTTTATCTTTTCTAAGTAGCTTCAATGAGTGGGATGAAATGGGATATGAGTAAATAAATGTATCATCCCAGAAATACTCCTCTTACTTATTGGTCATTTGGTGACTTTATACATAGCAAATTGTCTTATATATTTATTTTCCTTGCTGGACAACTGTGCTGAGAGTAAGATTAAAATTTTATTTTAATGTTTAAGTATTTGAGGGCCCTATATATATTACTTCCAATACAGTTAAGAGGTAGAAAGATTATAAATTCATTTATTCATTCTACTTTCTTCTTTCACACATTTATTATGGGACCATTCAGTGCCAGATACTGGGAGATTAAGTAGTACAAATGTTTTAAAAAGATAACTTGCCCTCATGAAGACTACATTCTAGAAGAAGAGATAAACAATAAATGCATGCTCTGTTCAAAGATGAGATGCATTATGATAAAAGATGATGCAGGGAAGGGAGATAGAGATAGATAGGGTATATTTTTATACAAGAAGGTCAGAGAAAAAATCCCTGATAATATCTAAGAAATATGAAACAAATAATCATTACTTTTTTTTTTTTTTTTCTGAGGAAGGACCTTCCAGGTAGCGGAAACAGCAATTACAATGACCCTAATACAGAAGTCTGCTGGCAAGGTAGAGGACTACTAAAGAGACCACTTTGAACGGAGTAGAAAAATAGTGTTAATAGAAAATGAGGTCAGGAAAGTAAGGATCTTTCAGCTTGTCATATAGACCAAGGTGGAAACAGAGTGACCATTTCAGAGACTATTTGTAACAAATGAGGAATTCAGTGATGGTGGCTTTAGAGGAAAGTGGTAACAATGGAGGTACTGTGAAATAATTATATTCTAGAGACATATTGAAGGGAAAGCTGAAAGGTTTGACTAATAAATATGATGCTGAGTGTGAGCAGCCAGACTTCCAGTTTGTAAATAGGAAATAGAGGACTGATAAAGTTGATGAAATTGATCAAGATTAGGGTAAACAAGTACAAGTCAAGCAAGGGTGAGCCATGAGTACAGAAATGAGGAATTGGATAAAAGCCAGGAATGAAGAGGGAGTAGGTAGAGAATAAAGTAAGGATAGGGAGATGGGAAAAAAAAAAAAACAATCTTAGGGTCAAGAGCAGCCTTATTTTAAACTTAGGAAGACACAAGACCTATGTGTTTATTGCCAGTGACCAGGAAGTACTGACTACAGCTGCAGGATAAGTTCTCCCCCACTGCCTTACATTAGATACAGGCACATCATTGGAAGGTTGTTTAAAAATTCTGGCCTTGATCTTGTTTTATTGACGAAGCTGACGTATAAAGACTTATTTGAGCAACCCATGAGCAAAGTAACTATCACTAATATATTCTTCCTTATGCGGATTCCAGAATTGATCTTCCTTAGAGTGAATTCTCCTCTACAGCTAATTTTTTAATAGTATTTGTTTATTTTTTCATGAATGTGATGGCATTTTTATCTGTGTATGTGATCAAACTCAAGTTCCTGTGCCCAATGTACAGTGAGGCCTCACTTGCTTGCTTGTGGTCAGCATGTAGTCAGCATCCTCCACCAGATGGGGGTCTTAATTTCTGCAGAACAACTCAGAGATATGCATCAGATTATTACCTATATTCCTTCAGGAGGAACTAGGAGTCCGCTGACTCTATTGTCCTAATAACTGCTTAAGCCTGCTCTTTGGAACTCAAGGAAGGCATAGGAGACCAAAGCCTTTTCCCTCATAAACAAGAAAAAGGGAACGTGGAGGGGCTTTTGTACCGGGAGCGTCCTGTGCGGTTTCATGCATTTATTCTGACATTCTCAATGAATGAACTTTTTGAAGAAGTGACCCATGTGGGTGCTTCTCCCTGACTACACTCTCACCATACTAGATAAAACCAAGGCTAATTTTTGATACCCCAAGACAGAGCACACTCATTTACAGTTGTATGCCAAATAGTCTTGCTTTCAAGGGCCTCAGACATTATTTCTCTGACAACTGGTAACTTTCTTATAATGAGGCATTTGGATAACAACATGCTGTTAGGTTAGGTGCATGAAACGTCTTATTTATGAGGCTAGATATAAACTCTTTTAACATGAAAATATATTTTCTTTGCTGCATTGTAATGAATAATTACTATTCTAAAATGAATATTCATTCCAGAATAGTAAGAGTACCTCTTAGCTCTACAAATTAGAGCTACTATTAAAAAAAATATGCAAGATATCGTGAAGCAAGAGACCTTCCTTCTCCTGTTTGAGGAAAAATATTTTTTAAAGCAGTGAATGATGTAGAAAAAACAGATTAAAATAAGATTTTTTATACTGAAGGATTAGCAATAAAAGGGACTCTATCTCATGGATGACTGTAGGGGAAGAGGAAGAATGTAATGGAGGAGTGAAATTATACCCATGGGGAATGATGTGCTTACCCCGTTTTTGTGGATAGCAGAGAGATGAGTGAGCAAGCTAAAGACTCGCAAGTTTTAATTATGTTTATTAAATACTTCCATACATTTAAAGATTATCTCTTTATAATATAATGAAAGGTACTATTTGCTGTCTTAAAACAAAACAAAACAAAACAAAAAACAGAAAACAGAAACCAGACATTTTCTTCTGGAAGTCTATGTCTGAATTTCAATAGCTCCAACCAGATAGAAGGTTGTATGTTATAAAGCAATGTTGACCAATAAATAGACTTTTGGTTTAAAACTCAAACCAGTTATTAGAAGAAAGTAATCAGCTTTTAAAGTTTATGTCTAATAACTTGAACCTATTTTAAAATACAGTAAAAAGAAAAAAAGTAATGAGATTCCAAATTTCTTCCTGTAATGTTGGATCTGGGTAAAAATAAATCCTAGCTATAATGCTTCATTAATATCCAGATCAAATTTATTTTGATTAGAAGTTTTCCTGTGACCTCAAAAATAATAATTATTATAAGTAATTATTAAAGGCTATTCACAGAAATAGAAAAGTGGGCAAAAGTCATGATGAAATGACTCTCTATCTCTCATACACACACACGCACACACACACACACACACACACACACACTTATCCACAAAAAAATATCCGTTAAATAGAAGAGAAAATGTTCAATGTTATAAATAATGCAAATAAAAACAATGACATATTTTCACCTATCAAATTGGCAAAGATCTTTTTAAATCCAAGATAATATCAAAGTTGACAAGGAATCTTTTATGAAATAGTTGGGTCTTCTCAACTATTATAAGTTGGATTATAAGTTGGTGTTTTTAGGAGAAAAGTTTGGCAGTATGTGCCCAAATCACTAAAAATGTTGATACGTTTCAATTCAGACATTTCACATCTGAGAATTTACTCTGAGAAAATAAGCATTGAATTATAGATTGATGTTGAGTGATGTTCATCAAAGTGTTAATTACAACAATGAAACATTATAAAAATGTAAATATTTAACAAAAATGAATATTTCAATAAATTATAGTATGTTATGAGGAGATTAAGTATATTTTGAAAATGGCATAGGAAACATTTTTAACATAAAACGAAAGCAAAAAATTAGGAGACCAATGATATGTTTGGCAGGATCACAATCATAGTAGATAAATAAATACGTAAATAAAGTATTACACCATACAGGATTAAAAAGCTAAATGGAAATTCACCGAACTATTATCTGTGATTTCTTTGGTAAAATTATGGGTGACTTTTAATAAACATTATTGTTTATATATTTCTCTAACCTAGCTTGTAAGCTAAAGAAAGGGAGAGTGTGTGTTTTTTTAACATCTTTATTGGAGTAAAATTGCTTTACAATGTTGTGTTACTTCTGCTGTATAACAAAGTTAATCAGCTATATGTATACATATAACCCCATATCCTCTCCATCTTGAGCTTCCCTCCTACCCTCCTTATCCCACCGCTCTAGGTGGTCACAAAGCACTGAGCTGATCACACTGTGCTATGTAGCTGATTCCCACTAGTTATCTATTTTACATTTGGTAGTGTATATATGTTGATGTTATTGTCTCACTTCATCCCCGCTTACCCTTCCCCCTCCCTGGGTCCTCAAGTCCATTAAGAGATGGGTTTTAAAATCCCTGTGTTCTGAGGAGGGACCTTCAAGATGGCAGAGGAATAAGACATGGAGATCACCTTCCTCCCCACAAATACATCAAAAACACATCTACGTATGGAACAACTCCTACAGAACACCTACTGAACACTAGCAGAAGACCTCAGACTTCCCAAAAGGCAAGAAACTCCCCACTTACATGGGTAGGGCAAAAGAAAAAACAGAGACAAAAGAATAGGGTTGGGACCTGAACCTCTGGGAGGGAGCTGTGAAAGAGGAAAAGTTTCCACAGACTAGGGAGCCCCTTCACTGGCGGAGATGGGGGCTGGGCTTGGTGGAAGCTTCAGAGCCATGAAGGAGAGTGCAGTGACAGGGGTGCAGAGGGCAAAGTGGAGAGATTCCTGCACAGAGGATCAGTGCTGATCGGCACTTGCCACACTGAGAAGCTAATTTGCTCACCTTCTGGGGCAGTTGGGGGCTGGGAGCTGAGGCTAGGGCATCAGAGTTCAGATCCCAAAAAAACAGGCTGGAGATGGCTGAATGAACACAGCCTGAAAGGGGCTAGTGCACCACAGCTAGCTGGGAGGGAGTCAGGGAAAAAGTTTGGAACTGCCTAAAATTCAAGAGACAATTGTTTTGGGGTGCCCAAGGAGAGGGGATTCAGAACACCACCTAAACAAGTTCCAGATATGGGTGTGAGCTGTGACTATCAGCACAGACAACAGAACCTGGCATGAAATGCTAAAGCTGCTGCTGCAACCACCAAGAAGCCTGCATGCAAGCACAAGTCACTATCCACACCTCCCTTCCCAGGAGCCTGTGCAGCCTGCCAGGATCCCGTGATCCGGGGACAACTTCCCCAGGAAAACACACGACTTGCCTCAGGCTATTGCAACATCATGGCAGCCTCTGCCCTGACAGGCTCACCTTGTATTCTGTACCCCTCCCTCCCACTGGACTGAGTGAGCCAGCATCCCCAAATCAGCTGCTCCTTTAACCTCGTCCTGTTGGGTGGGGAACAGACATCCTCAGGCAACCTACATGCAGAGGCAGGGCCAAATCCAAAGCAGAAACACAGGACCTGTGTGAACAAAGAAGATAAAGGAAAATTTCTCCCAGCAGCCACAGGAACAGGAGATTAAATTTCCACAGTCAACTTGATGTATCCTACATTTGTGAAATACCTGAATAGGCAATGAATCATCCAAAAACTGAGAGCAACTGTAGACTTGGGGTTTGCTTTCTGAACTAATTTGTTCCTGGTGTTATGTTTCTCTTAGTTTAGTATTTAGAGTTTATTATCATTGGTAGATTTAGTTATTTATTAGGTTGCTCTTCTTTTTTTACATATATATATATATATATATATATATATATATATATATATATATATATATTTACTTTTTTCCCTTTTTGTGAGTGTGTATATATGCTTCTTTCTGTGATTTGGTCTGTATAGCTTTGCTTTCACCATTTGTGTTAGGGTTCTCACTGTCCGTTTTAGTTTAGTTTTTTTTTGGGGGGGGAGAGGTGTTTAATATAGATTTTAGTGCTTGTTACCATTGGTGGATTTGTCTTTTGGTTTGGTTGCTCTCTTTTACTTTTTTTATTACTTTTTATTTTTTTATTTTTTATAATATTTTTTCATTATTCATTTTAAATATTTTACTTTATTTTATTTTTTCTTTCTCCTTTCTCTCTTTTTTCTTCTCCCTTTTCTTCTGAGCTCTGTGGATGATAGGTGCTTGGTGCTTCGGCCAGGTGTCAGTCCTGAGCCTCTTAGATGGGAGAGCTGAGTTCAGGGCATTGGTCCACCAGAGACCTCCTGGCCCCACATAATATCAAATGGTGAGAGCTCTCCCAGAGATCTCCATCTCAATGCTAAGACTCCACTCCACTCAATAACCAGCAAGCTACAGTGCTTGACACACTTTGCCAAACATCTAGCAAGAAAGGAAAACAACCCCACCCATTAGAAGAGAGGCTGCCTAAAACCATACTAAGTTCAGAGACACCCTAAAACACACAAACAGATGTGGTCCTGACACCAGAAACACAAGATCGAGCCTCATTCACTAGAAAAAAGTCACCAGTCCCAACCACAAGGAAGCCTACACAACCAACTGTACCAACCTTACCCATTGGGGACACACACCAAAAACAATGGGAACTACGAACCTGCAGCCTGTGAATAGAAGACCCCACACACAGTAAGTTAAGCAAAATGAGAAGACAGAGAAATACACAGAAGATGAAGGATCAAGGTAAAAACCCATCAGACCAAACAAATGAAGAGGAAATAGGCAGTCTACCTGAAAAAGCATTTAGAGTAATGATAGTAAAGATGATCCAAAATCTTGGAAAGAGAATGGAGAAAATAAAAGAAACGTTTAACAAGGACCTAGAAGAAATAAAGAACAAACAAAAAAGATGAACAGCACGATAAAGGAAATTAAAAATTCTCTAGAAGGAATCAATAGCAGAATAACTGAAGCAGAAGAACGGAGAAGTGACCTGGGAGATAAAATAGTGGAAATAACTACCACAGAGCAGAATAAAGAAAAGAGAATGGAGGACAGTCTCAGAGACATCTGGGACAACACTAAACACACCAACATTCGAAATATAGGGGTCTCAGAAGAAGAAGAGTAAAAGAAGGGGACTGAGAAAATATTTGAAGAGATTATAGTTGAAAAACGTCCCTAACATGGAAAAGGAAATAGTCAATTAATTCCAGGAAGTGCAGAGGGTCCCATACATGATAAATCCAAGGAGAAATATGCCAAGACACATATTAATCAAACTATCAAAAATTAAATACAAAGAAAAAATATTAAAAGCAGCAAGGGAAAAACAACAAATAACATACAAGGGAATCCCCATAATGTTAAGAGCTGATCTTTCAGCAGAAACTCTGCAAACCAGAAGGGAGTGGCAGGACATATTTAAAGTGATGAAAGAGAAAAATGTAAAACCAAGATTACTCTACCCAGCAAGGATCTCATTCAGATTTGACAGAGAAATTAAAACCTTTACAGACAGGCAAAAGTTAAGATAATTCAGTACCACCGAACCAGCTTTATAGCAAGTGCTAGAGGAACTTCTCTAGGCGGGAAACACAAGAGAAGGAAATGATCTACAATAACAAACTGAAAACAATTAAGAAAATGGTAATAGGAATATACACCAGTAATTACCTAAAATGAAAATGGATTAAATGCTCCAACCAAAAGACATAGAATGGCTGAATGGATACAAAAACAAGTCCCATATATATACTGCTTCAACAGACCAACCTCAGACTTAGAGATACATGAGGGGATGGAAAGTGAAAAGTGAGGGGATGGAAAAAGCTATTCCACACAAATGGAAATCAAAAGAAAGTTGGAGTAGCAATACACCTATCAGACAAAATAGACATTAAAGTAAAGACTATTACAAGAGATAAAGAAGGACACTACATAATGATCAAGGGATCAATCCAAGAAGAAGATATAATAATTGTAAATTTTTATGGACCCAACATAGGAGCACCTCAATACATAGTCAAATGCTAACATCCATAAAAGGGGAAAGTGACAGTAACACAATTAGTAGGAGACGTTAACACCCCACTTTCACCAATGGACAGATCATCCAAAACGAAAATAAATAAGGAAAGAGAAACTTTAAATAAGGCATTAAACAAGATGGACTTAATTGATATTTATAGGACATTCCATGCAAAAACAACAGAAAATACTTTCTTCTCAAGTGCTCATGGAACATTCTCCAGGGTAGATCATACCTGGGGTCACAAATCAAGACTTGGTAAATTTAAGAAAATTGAAATTATATCAAGTATCTTTTCCAACCACAACACTAGGAGACTGGATATCAGTTACAGAAAAAAAAAACCTGTAAAAAACATTAACATGTTGTGGCTAAGCAATACACTACTAAATATTCAAGAGGTAACTGAAGAAATCAAAGAGGAAATCAAAAAATACCTAGAAACAAATGACAATGAAAACACGACCACCCAAAACCTATGAGATGCAGCAAAAGCAGTTCTAAGTGGGAAGTTTATATCTATACAAGCTTACCTGAAGAAACAACAGACATCTCAAATAAACAACCTAACCTTAAACCTAAAATAATTAGAGAAAGAGGAAGAAAAAGACCACAAATTTAACAGAAGAAAAGAAATCATAAAGATCAGATGAGATAAAAATGAAAAACAAATGAAGGACACAATAGCAAAGATCAATAAAACTAAAAGCTAGCTCTCTGGGAAGATAAATAAAGTTGATAAACCATTAGTAAGGCTCAAATCAACAAAATTAGAGATAAAAAAGGAGAAGTAACAACTGACACTGCAGAAATACAAAGGACCATGAGAGATTACTACCAGCACCTATATACCAATAAAATGGACAACCTGGAATAAATAGACAATTTTTTTTAGAAAAGCACAACCTTCCGAGACTGAAGCAGGAAGAAATAAAAAATATAAAAAGACCCATCAAAAGCACTGGAATTGAGACTGTGATTAAAATCTTCCAACAAAAAAAGCCCAGGAACAGATAGCTTCACAGGCGAATTCTATCAAACATTTAGAGAAGAGATAACACCTATCTTTCTCAAACTCTTCTAAAATATAGCAGAGGGAGGAACACTCCCAAACTCATTCTATGAGGCCAGCATCACCCTGATACGAAGACCAGACACAGATGTCACAAGAAAGGAAAATTATAGGCCAATATCACTGATATACATAGATGCAAAAATCCTCAACAAAATACTAGCAAACAGAATCCAACAGCACATTAGAAGTATCATACAACATGACTAAGTGAGTTTTATCCCAGGAATGCACAGAAACTTTTATATATGCAAATCAATCAATGTGATAAACCATATTAACAAATTGAAGGAGAAAAACCATCTGATCATCTCAATAGAGGCAGAAAAATCTTTTGACAAAATTCAACACCCATTTATGATAAAACCCTTCAGAAAGTAGGTACAGAGGGAACTTACCTCAACATAATAAAGGCCATGTATGACAAACCCACCGCCAACATTGTTCTCAATGGTGAAACACTGAAACCATTTCCTCTAAAATCAAGAATGAGACAAGGATGCCCAGTCTCACCACTGTTATTCAATGTAGTTTTGGAAGTTGTAGACACAGCACTCAGAGAAGAAAAAGAAATAAAAGTAATACAAATCAGAAAAGAAGAAATAAAGCTGTCACTGTTTGCAGATGACATGATACTATACACAGAGAATCCTAAAGACACTACCAGAAAACTACTAGAGCTAATCAATGAATTTGGTAAAGTAGCAGGATACAAGATTAATGCACAGAAATCTCTTGCATTCCTAGACACTAATGATGAAAATTCTGGAAGAGAAATTAAGGAAACACTCCCATTTACCACTGCAACAAGAAGACTAAAATAACTAGTAATAAACCACCCTAAGGAGACAAAAGACCTGTATGCAGAAAACTATAAGACACTGATGAAAGAAATTAAAGATGATAAAAACAGATGGAGAAATATAGCATGTTCTTGGATTGGAAGAATAAACATTGTGAAAATGATAATACTACCCATAGCAATCTATAAATTCAATGTAATCCCTATCAAACTACCAATGCATTTTTCACCGAACTAGAACAAAAATTTTACAATTTGTATGGAAGCACAAAAGACCCCAAATAGCCAAAGCAATGTTGAGAAATAAAAGCAGAGTTAGAGGAATCAGGTTCCTGACTTCAGACTGTACTACAAAGCTACAGTAATCAAGACAGTATGGTACTGGCACAAAAACAGAAATATAGACCAATGGAATAGGCTAGAAAGCCCAGAGATAAACTCATTCACATGTGGTCATCTTATTTTTGATAAAGGAGGCAAGAATATACACTGGAGAAAAGACAGCCTCTTCAATAATTGGTGCTGGGAAAACTGGACAGTTTCATGTAAAAGAATGAAATGAGACCACTCCCTAACACCATACACAAAAATAAAGTCAAAATGGATTAAAGACCTAAATGTGAGTCCAGACACTATAAAACTCTTAGAGTAAAACATGGACAGAACACTCTGTCACATAAATCACAGCAAGATCCTTTTTGACCCACCTCCTAGAGACATGGAAATAAAAAGAAAAAATAAACAAATGGGACCTAATGAAACTTAAAAGCTTTGGAACAACAAAAGAAACTGTAAACAAGGCAAAAAGACAACGCTCAGAATGGGAGAAAATTTTTGCAATCGAAGCAACTGACAAAGGATTAATCTCCAAAATATACAAGCAGCTCATGCAGCTCAATATCCAAAAAATAAATAACCCAATACAAAAATGGGCAGAAGACCTAAATAGACATTTATCCAAAGAAGATATACAGATTGACAACAAACACGTGAAAGGATGCTCAACATCACTAATCATTAGGGAAATGCAAACCAAAACTGCAATGAGGTATCACCTCATACCGGGTAGAATGGCCATCATCAAAAAAATCTACAAACAATAAATGCTGGAGAGGGTGTGGAGAAAAAGGATCCCTCTTGCACTGTTGGTGGGAATGTAAATTGATACAAGCACTATGGAGAACAGTATGGAGGTTCCTTAAAAATCTAAAAATAGAACTACCATATGACCCAGAAATCTCATTACTTGGCATATACCCTGAGAAACCATAATTCAAAAAGCATCATGTGCCACAATGTTCATTGCAGCTCTATCTACAATAGCCAGGATATGAAAGCAACCTAAGTGTCCATTGACAGATGAATGGATAAAGAAGATGTACCACATATATACAATGGAATATTACTCAGCCATAATGAGAAACAACATTGAGTTATTTGTAGTGAGGTGGATGGACTTAGAGCCTGTCATATACAGAGAAATAAGTCAGAAAGAGAAAGACAAATACCATATGCTAACACATATATATGGAATCTAAAAATTTTAATAAATGGTTCTGAAGAACCTGAGGGCAGAACAGGAATTAAGATGCAGATGTAAAGAATGGACTTGAGGACATGGAAAGGGGGAAGGGCTAGCTGGGATGAAGTGAGAGATTGGCATGTGCATATATACACTACCAAATGTAAAATAGATAGCTAGTGGGAAGCACCTGCATAGCTTAGGGAGATCAGCTCAGTGTTTTGTGTCCACCTAAAGGGGTGGGATAGGGAGGGTTAGAGGGAGACCTAAGAGGGAGGAGATACATGTATATGTATAGCTGATTAAATTTGTTATACAGCAGAAACTAATACACCATTGTAGACAATTATACTCCAATAAAGATGTTAAAAAAAATCAAGACACTAACTTAAAAAAAAAAATCCCTGTGTTCTGAGCAGTGGGTGTTTAGTTGTTTAAGTGAAAGCAGAAATATAAACAAACAAATATAGTTATTAAATATCTGCAAAGGCCAGCCTTGTAAAGAAAGTCACAGACTAACAATTCTGTGGATAATATATGAGTGATCAAGTAAAGCAGCAAGAATATTTTCTCTTATGAAAATATCATGAGATTTTACATATTTAATATAGAACTATGAGAATGTCTGGTTTCATAGTCTGATATGAAAGCTCCACACACATAAAAACTCCTTAGGTTTCAATTTGTCTACTTTGCTGAAAGACTGTGTCAATGTCTCCTGGGAATCCACCTTACCTTTCAGAGAGTCTGAATATTGTGGTGAGCCAACACTTAACTGAAATAATTCAATGTTTCCTTTAGGACCTAGGTTCATTTCATTTTCATGTATGATGTAAAATATGAATGCTATTTTCTATATTGTCTACTGATGATATGGCATCACATAATATTTGTACTCTATATTTGTGCATTACTTTCTCTGTACTTTTGTTCATTTTCTTATTCCTTCCTTTTTAGAGATGAACCTTTTTTCTCTTCTGCTCATGCAATTCTATTATCTTCTACAAGGCCCAAGATAAATACCACATTATCCATGAAAACTTCCTTGGCTCAACAGTGCTCACTGTATCTCTCCTTTAAGCATTTAAATCTCTACACAATTTAACGATTGACCACAGAGTAATTTTTTTCCACAGTTTTTCAATTAGTCTAGGGTACTAGAAAGCAAGAACTTTGAGGTATGATTATTTTGTTTTCCTCCTCACTGCCTCACAATGCTATTCACAGTCACTGAAAGCTAATTGACTGATTTCCAAATATGTTTGAAGTAGCTCGATGTTCCTCAGAAGTTTTCTGTCAAAAAAATTTAATGCGTTTTGTACCTTGAGATTTTTAAAGAGAATACTTCAAATAATGTAAGAGAACTTGGCCCAGATGGGTGTTCATTTCAATATGGCAGGAGAACATTTCTAATGCTGAAGGACTGCTTCTTTCCACCTCCTCCTGCATAAACTCTGGCTTTCACACCTTAATTATTTAACATCTCCTTTTGACATGAAATCAAAAGAGATTGGCTCATTAATGTTCCATTCCAGCACACACCCTTTCTAAAAGACTTTAAGAAATTCATGAATATTTTGTTGTCTTCATCAGTGTCAGGAATATGGCACCATCATCTAAGAAACCAAATGCTACTTGCTAGGTTTGCTTCCCTGTGCTTACACCCAAATAGTGTGTGTTCCCTCAACTATCATTTCTGTGACTCAGTACACTTTTACAGGTGACATAAATGAAAAACCGAACCTGAAACAGGGAGATCAATGAAAGAAAACATTTCTTTTAAAGGCAGATACCTGCCTTCTTCAACCTGCATATGTAAACTCAGTCAGAGCTCAAGAGATGTTAATAAAGTTTAATCTAATATAGTTTCTTAGTGGCACTTAATGAAAGTTAAAAAATATATATATATATATATATATATATATATACATATATATATATATATATATATATATATATATATATATATATATATATATATATATGCAGGTAGGGCTTCCCTGGTGGCACAGTGGTTGAGAGTCCGCCTGCTGATGCAGGGGACATGGGTTCGTGCTCCGGTCTGGGAAGATTCCACATGACGCAGAGTGGCTGGGCCCGTGAGCCATGGCCGCTAAGCCTGAGCGTCCGGAGCCTGTGCTCCACAACGGGAGAGGCCACAACAGTGAGAGGACCGCGTACCAAAGAAAAAAAAAAAATGCAGGTAAATCTGTCCACAAAAAAATATCTTAAAACAGAAAGGGAAATGACTCTCGTCTTTTTCTTTTCTTTTCTCTTTGTTCCCCTTATTTTTCTTTTCAGAGATAATACTTCAAGCCATGAAAACTCTAAGAAGTTTGAATCTTTATTGTTATGTTTTCCCACCATCTTCTTTCACACTCTTTTCTATATCCTCAAGAGCCATATAATTGGGGCCATAAGGAAGAGCTGCTTAACTCAAATATATCCAAGCTCTGAGCCAATTTTGAAAATAGAAACTAAAAAAAAAAAAAACAAGTATACCACATTTCAAAGGACCCAGGTCCACAAGAGCTAGTGAATTATTATGATACATAGGACATAAAAATGATAAACACTGTGGTGTTAAATGAGATATTTTCCAAATATTTATTTCAATGAAAATGTACTTTTAACACCTTAGAAATACTGCAAAAGGCACAGACATTATTTTCCCATTTTATAAGTGAGAAAACTGACATGAAGAAATTAAATAATTTGTATCCAAAAATATTAGGTGAACCGAATTGTAAAACACTCATCTCTGATCAGTCTAGTTCTCTTTAATTGAAACCATGTGCTATATACTAAGGGGGTAATCCTTACCTGGAGACTTAATATATAATATTCTCTCAGAGAGATTAACTCTCCAGTATAAGCACTGTTTCAAAGTATTCAGAAGTTGGGTCTAAGATCTGGTTCAAAATTTATGTGGAAAACTAAAATATCTCCAGCTGACAACTAATTATCTTTTTTTTCCATAACTTAAAAGTAATTTTTGAAAATATCTGATCACAAAGAATGTACCATTTGGAGTACAGAATTGGGTGCAAACTCAACAGCTCAATACCACCCATTTGAATTCCTTATGAGACCATGTTCCGTCTGTCTCTGAAGGCTTATTTTATTCTATTTTCATGAAAAGAACAAATCATTATCTGCAATTTGACCAAAAAAAAGAGATAATTCAAATGCAGTTTGACATTACTAAAAATAAGTTACTATATTATAACTTCACTAGTAGCGTGCACTTTAAAAAAAAATAAATACAATTCTTGATACAACCTCTGAAAATTACAATTTGCTATAGTTTGAAATTATTGGTCTCCCTGAAAATCAATCCAGTACTTTCACCTAGATCGCCTTATTCCTGTGCCCAGTTTTGCATCTAGGCAGTTATATACAACAATTGAAATTGGTGATTTCAGAGGCAAAGAGAATACCCTGATCCTACAGTCCCCACCTACTGACTGAAAGAAATTATTACTAAGAGCTGTGGTGCTTCTAAGATTCAGCAAGTGCATTGTGGTTCCCTGAGTACCCTGAGATTGGACACAGAATCAAGATTTTAAGCGCCAGCCCTGTACAGCAAAAAAAGCTTCAGGCAATTTGAATGAGCTTCTCAGATGGAGGTATTCCTCAAATCCTCACTGTCTCTAAGCCATCTATGAAATAAATGTTTTATGGATGTGTTAAACAGTTATTTCTATTTAGATGAGAGTAATTATTCTTTATTTCAAACATATCAAAAGAACCAGGGAAAGAAGGCAGACAGAAAAACTAACCAGATTGTATGAGCTAAATACTTGGGATAGAAATGTCACAAAAGTGTTGATTGAATTTATATAGTGCAAGATCCCTGGACTGGAAATAGAGAAGCTGAATTCTAATCCCAGATCTGTCGCTAAGTAGAAATAAATGTGTCTTCCTAGTCTATCTTCCCAGACTGTGTCAAGATTTGACAACAAATGTGAAAGTTAAACAATGATAAAAGTGAAGGTGCTCTTATTATTTTATTAGGACAAATATTATTAATAGATGAAATAAAAATGAAAAAGTAACATAAAATTACAATGATAGGAATATCTAAGTATTTTATGACATAATATAACTGTGCAGTTTTATATTCTGCACAGTACATATTTACAACTGAAGGGATTGTTAGAGGCCTGGAAACAAATATTAAAAATAACTACAGAATAATGTTCTCAAAATTCTCTGGCAAAATTCATCAAAATTCTGGGAAGTAGGATATTTTTGTTTTCTAATTTCTATCCTAAATTTCTATTTCTGAAATCTAATATGATATATTTTCCTCATAATCTCATTTTCCAATTAAGCAATCTCAATGTCTATAGTGGTTAAACACCAATAAAATATTTATTACCCTCTTACTGTGTGTTCAATCTCTGTTCAGCCCTGGGGAACACAGAAGCAGAAGACATCCCCTTCATGAAAATTTAGGATAAAGTATAGAAATTATTTTAAGATTAGAAGTGGTGTTAGAGTTAGAATATTGTGCAAGACAGGATTCCCTGCAATCATTTCTTCTTATCTTCTCATGTCTTAAAATCTCTGTTGACCTCACACATTCATCTAGCTACAATATTACCTTTTCCTTAATTTTAGCCAAGATCCTTAAAAGCCACTTGTTTCCTGAGCTCTTGTCTGAATTGCTCCACTTGCCCAAGACAGCCACTAAAAACAAATACACACAACTAAACTTCTACCTGACAACTCTACCTAGAGCTGCCAGTTCACTTGGGGCATAAAGCATGTTTCCCAAGTTATTACAGAAAAATATTTTTCCAAACTTTTTTCACTGCATAACATGTATAGGCATCTTTTCAATGTTTAATATCAGGTTTCTTCCTGCTTGCTGACTGACCACTAGCCTTTGCCACGTGTTCTGTTTGTTATGGTAGCAACCTACTTCTGTATTAGTCAGGATAACAATAACTGCTATTTAAAAAAAAAAAGGTTTAGGGTTTAAAATAGTTTAAAAAAATCTTTCTCTCGTTTTCACCAATGCAAATGGAATCAATCTGAAATGACAGAACTTCATGATGGAAAGAACCCAGATCCCTGAGCTGCCACTAGGTGAACTGTCTTTTCTTCATCAAACTGTATGGTGAGCAACACAGATCTTCTACTTTGTGAAGCCACTGATATTTGGAGGTTGTTGCTTTAATTGTTACAAATCCCCAATGGGTCAGTGACTCCTCAGTGGGTCCTTTGCCCAGAGTCGCACATGCCAATCAAACAAAATTGGATTCAGTATAGCAGAGCAGAAATTATTCTATGATCAAGGAATGGAGAAGGGAGAGCTAGTGCTCTAAAAGCACCTTCTTCCTAAGGGGAGAGGAGTAAAGGAATTTTTAAGGGCCAGAGGAAGGTATGTCTAGGAAAGGGGCAGAGATTTCCAGGGGCTGCTGGGGCATGTGCAGTCTTCCACACTTCTTTGTACATGGCACAAATTGTGCCTAGCAAAGTGCAAGTCTCCCCCTGGGCAAGACTTCAGCATGGTAATGAAGCAAAGGTAACTTTCAGTCACCTCCAAGTCTCATCTGCCAGGCATGCTCCTGTGGTCAAATCAGAGCCGTTCAGGGCAGTTGATCATTGCATACTTCTTGAAGCACAGCTGTAAAACATCTTTGACAAATGTCAGGTGCTTTAAAATAAATACAGAGAAAAATCAAAACAAGGATCCTTTAGTTACCAGGGGCAGGTATGTGTGACACAACAACTAGCATTAGTTATCCTGACTAATAAACTATTCCTCTTAAAACCCTGCCTATTTTATTGAACAACACCACTATAAACCCACTTGCATAAACCAGAAACTGGGCATTCGTTTTGAATTTTACTTATTTCTTATTCCCTTTGTCCAATCTCTCACAAAGCCTTTTAGATTCTACCTGCATATGTAGTATCTTTGAAATGTGTGCATTTCTTTGTACCATCAGTACACAACCTTATTTCAGGCTACCAATACTCTCCCAAATTACACAGTCTCAAAGCAGTTTATCCTCCACCTCAACTCCTGATACCCAGTAATCTGTTTTCCACATTGCAGCTCGACTGATCTTTTAAGGGTCCAGTCTGGTCATATAATTTCCTTGCTTAATATCTTTCAAGGAATTGCTATTGTCACAGGGTACAGTCCTAATTATTTAGACCACTTATCAAGACTCTTATGACCTGGCCCCTGTTCTCCTCATCAGCCTCAGTTCACCATTTGACCTTGGACTTTACGCAGTTTCTTGAACGCACCATCTTCTCCCATGCTGTTGTGCCTTTGTATATTCTGCCTAAAGCTCTGTCCGTGCCATTATTGCCTCTTCCTCCTCGTTTTTCACTTTAAATTTTGCTTCTTCTTGGATGACATCCATAACTCTTAAAATAGGTAAGTTATGAGCCTTATGTTGCATTGTCACAGAACATGGATCTCATCTGTAAACAGTGCATATCTGTCAGTCTTTCCCAAACCCTACATTCCTTAGGGTCAAGGACTGAGTCTTAGTCACCAATGTATCCTGAACACCTGACTTAGTACCTTACTCAGAGTGTGCTCAATACGTACTGAATAAGTGAACAATTAATGCTCTTTGTATAAATAGTTACTTGTAGAACAGTTAGTGTAATTTTAGAACAGAGGCTTTAAAATCTCCTGGGTTTATAGAGTCTTACATGCGTTTTAAATTCAATACATTCCTACTATTCTGCACCTTTTTGATGTATAGAATATAGAAATAACCTTGATCATATAGGGCTAGTGGCAAATGTCTAGAAAAAAAAGCTAGAAATGTAACATAAATATTTATATTCTTACGTTTCTGTCCCATAAGCTAATTATCTATTTAGTAAACTTTGCCTTATTGCTAAACACACACCAAATATAATATAAATACTTCTGCATTTTTCAAATATAAGTAAATTTCTTAAGACCGGCATGCATATCTAAAGGCACATTCACCAGCTGTATCCATATAAGCACAATTCCAATCAAGGAAAAAGATTGTGCTTAAACCAACAATAAACCTTTAAAATAAAAATTAACAAGGAAATCCAATTCAATCATATGCAGTGTTTATCCTTTTCATAGCTCAAATTTTACCCTTGAAAATGCCAATGCAATTTCTTATGGTTTTCTTTTTGTGATTAATCCCAAATACTGTAAATAAACTCATCTAAATGGACTCATCTAAAAATGCTGAGTTCTATTTAATAAATTCTGTTTTATTAGAAGCAAATAATTTTTGTGTGAAAAAAAGTAAAGTGGGTCATTAAATAAATTATTTTAACTGTATAACTTTAGCTAAAATCATCTAAGTAAATAGTATTTACTGAAGCAAAATTTAAGCTTACTTTCTTTTCACTTACTTTCAAATGAAATGTAAAAAGAGCTAGTTGTTCCTTTTGTTCTCCAAAGTCCATACTTTAGTGGATGGTTTCTCATGAATGAGAACTCCATTGCTACAGTCCCACAGGTGTGATTTGCTTTTAAAGTATATTCACATTTGTTGTCTTATTTTTTCATATTTAATAATTTTACCTAATTTTATAGCTATTGAAACTATGTAACAGCTATGCTGTTCTATATCTGGACTGCTGCATATGCCCTGGAATTCATTCTCTTCATCTTTTTCGAGGCGCGCGTAGCTCTTAAAGCAACCACACTTGAATTTAAATCTGCTAATCTTTTCAATTGAACAGATTAAAAAATTATTGTCAGTAAAAAAGAAAAATCAAACCTAAGCATTACTAGTGACTTACTTTAGAGATTTAGGAAAGGGCTTCCCTTTTACTCTAAACATTTTCTGGGTCTGCTTGCAAATTACTCATATTCCTTCAGTCAGGGACCAATCTTGTTTCTGCCCCTACAGAAAAGTTGTTAATGTAAACGTTCTCACGGGAAGGAATCTAGGGTTTTATAATGACTGGTATTTGAATAACTATTGTCAGCTTCTATTAAGGTTTTAACAATGAAGCCACTGGATGTGGCAGAAAGGGGAGGCAGTTTACTAAAGACAAACTTCATCAGTTTCATAACTTTGAAGCCAGTAAGTCCTTCCCAATCCTGACTCTAACTGATTCACAGTCAGTAAGAAAAGACTTCAGATCAAGCGGTTCATTCTTCGCCCCTCAAAATTGAACACATGTCATTTTTTGCAACACCAGGTATCTTTGGGTACCACCCACAAATTCATTCATAGCATATGAAGTATCCCAAGTCATTCAATATGATTAAAAAAATGGAGTAGTTCTTTGTCCTGGTTTTAGAATTTGTTAATGCTTTTTAACTTTGAGAAATTTTAGTTTAATCTAAGTGAAAAAAATGCTTTGTTAACTTTATCTGTCTTCAGAATCAAGGACATCAGCAAGGTGAAAAGCAAAGCCAGGAGAACCATGATTTATTAAGCTTTGAGCATATACCAAACTATACACTTTACACTTATAATGCTTTAAATCTTTGCAGAGAACCTACAAGGTAGGTATTAAATACATTCTCTGAAAGAAAAAGACAAATTTACATAGCATTTGTAATTGAGTTACAAACCCCCAACCTAGCTAGAATTTAGAGCACATTAATTGCACAAACATATGATATACATGTCAGCAGACTAGCTATGAAAAGATTGCATGATCGTAACTCCCAGGATTATGGTGAATTCCAAACTAGCAACACAGAAAATCCATCCACCAAGAGGAACAATTAAGCCAGAATGGCATTCTATTCTGCTGCTACTTGCATATTGATTATTATAGCAGTTTACACTGTAATTCTCCATCTATCAGCATGTACAGCTTGAATATTCAAGCACTCTGCACTGTAGTTTCCTCATCTATCAAGCAACTTTTCAAACAGGGGCTGTGAAGAAAGAACAGCTGGAACTGCTGATTCATAAAATGAAACATATTTTGGGATCCTTTGTGAGCAGACAATTAACAACTTTTTTCTTTTAAAATATTTCTGATCTTCGGAAAAGATGAGAGTATAATTAAAACTGCAATTACTGTCTAGGTAACCAGGAGCATTGAGCATAAAAGAGAGGAAACTAAAAAGAGCTATTATGTTAAAACATAATCTAACCAGACTCTAAATATAGTCTGCTATATCTAAAAATAAAGGAACTACCCTGTAAATTGTGGCCATAATTGCACATGTTTCTTTATTCCAAAAAACCCAAAACAAAACAAAACAAAACAAAAACCCAACAAACAACAACAACAAACAAAACTAGAGCAATTTTAAATATCTGGTATTTATCATGTTTTAAGAGAGGAAAACAGGTATGAGTATCACCTATGTGGAAATCAGATCAACAAAATGGGAAAAGCAAAGGCTATTTATTCAGAGCTTGCTATAGCAAGAGAGTCAACTACCATCATTTGTGTTTGGCAGACTCAAAGACCAACAGAAGAGTAGGAAAGCTTAGTAGTGGGAAAAAAAGAGGCTTCAGAAATGCCCTGGAGGCTATTGACCTGGGGAAGACGTGGTTGGGCTAACTAGAAGTCAGACATTTATTTGATTGGTTAGGGGTACATAACTGGCTTTCTCTGATTGGTCCTAAGTTGAATGTGGGGGCAAAAATTAGGGAAACTCTTAGTTATTTATCAGGTCCTGGGTATTTTGAACTGATTGCTACAGAAGTTATTGTTTAGCTTCCTGGATTATTACTAGAGATAACAATCTGGTTTCTTACAAGTATGTCTCAGAGGAGGCTGGCTTTCTGGGTCGTTTATTGTAATAAAAGCATGGTTTCCTGGCCAGGTTGCTGCAGGCTGTGAGTTAGAGTTCTATTTTTATATATGGCCTGTGCCTTGTCCTTTTGTAAATTCAGTCTCTCACATACTTTTAGATTATCACATAAAAATAAAATCTTTTGAGTTCTATAAAAACTTGAAAAAGATGATTATATTTTATCCAGAAACACACAGCAATATAGTGAGATTGAGGCAGGAGATAGATGGGCCCCAGGCTGAGCAGCTGGAGTTTGTCCCCTGTGGGCAGATACTCCAAAATAGCAGAAGAGAGAGAAGAGCTGCGCCCTGTGCAGATGAAAGATAGAGACCATATATTTCTCATTCTCGAGGTGGAGAAGACCTTCCTGACTATACATGCTCAGAAAGGCTCCTTGGAGGTCAAAAATGGAGTGATGTCAACCTACCCATAGGCATCTTCCCTAGAATCCGTCTTGGCTAAGAGATACGTGCACACACATTGGAGGACCCTGAGATAAAACAAATATTGACTCAGAACCAGGCAAAGCAAGGTGCTTGGCCAAAGGAAACCTGGAAGAAATGCTCCATATAAGTGACTCAAACTACTACGAGGGTGCGACTCTCTCTCTGAGTCCGCCAGTGTATCTATCCTCACAAACTCTTTTTCCTCTTAATAAATACTTCACTTGTTTCACTACTTTCTGTCTTTGTGGGAATTCATTTCCACAAAGCCGAAGGGCCAGGGGCCTTGTCACCAGCCACTGGTCCCTGGTGGTCTAGTGGCTAGGATTCAGTGCTCTCACTGTCACAGACTGACTTCAGTTTCTGGCTGAGAACTGAAATCCTGCTTCAAGCTGCTGTAGATCAAGACCACCTGATTTCAAGATGGCCACAGATCCTGTAGTCCCTAGTAGGAAATGGACTAAGATACTTGAGATAATCTGAAAACATTGCTCAGTAATTTAGAAAAAAATATCAAATCAGAACTCTATCTCATAGAAACAAAAGATTGTTCTTTCTATAGTAACATTTTTCTCAATAGTCCATTAGATGTTTTGGGATGCTGTCTTTAACGGAATATATTCACCTCTACTGTTTATTCCTTTTCAAACAAATCTTGTTTAATGCCTATATTGAACCTTCTCAAAGGAGATCAATCCTTATTTTCTGGGTGGGTTTGATTTTTATTTTATTTTATTCTAGTGTGTTTTATTTTCAACAACCAAAAGTTATATAAAGGCAATAACTTTTTCTTGTATGGCTCTGAAATGGTTCAGAGTTTCAAAACAGTATTTCCCTAAAGAGTTTGGTCACTGGCAATATTAGAAGAATCATGGTGTTCCATCCCAAAGTAACCATATATAAGGGGATCTCACACCTCATTCATTCACTCTCTGAACAACACATGTCATGAGGAAAATACTGAACAAGCTGTTGGGGTTGGAGAGAAAAATTATACAAATCCTGCCTCAAAGAACTTAGGGTCAGATAGAGGGAGACAAACTTTTAATCAAAGAAGACTGAGTACTGGGGCTTCCCTGGTGGTGCAGTGGTTGAGAATCTGCCTGCTGATTCAGGGGACACGGGTTCAAACCCTGGTCTGGGAGGATCCCACATGTCATGGAGCAACTAGGCCCGTGAGCCACTACTGAGCCTGCGCGTCTGGAGCCTGTGCTCCACAGCAAGAGAGGCCGCGATAGTGAGAGGCCCCTGCACCGTGATTAAGAGTGGCCCCCACTTGCCACAACTAGAGAAAGCCCTCACATAGAAACGAAAACCCAACACAGCAAAAATAAATAAATTAATTAATAAGCTTCTACCCCCAACATCTAAAAAAAAAAAAAAAGAAGACTGAGTACTAACTAGAAGCATTCTTCTCTAAGATCATTCTAGAAGTGCTTGTAATATATAATGAAGATCACAGAGAAGGGTGCTTCAGTTCTCGGAAGAGGAAATAGTGGAAGCTCAAAAAGGACTGTTAAGAACAGGTAATTTTGGGGGCTTGTATTTTCTACTACTTGCACAAGGCCAAGGCATTTAAGGTCAGGAAACAGAAAGTAAAGGCATGGGGCATGAAGTAGCTTAATTAATTTGAGAAACTGTAAGTAGTTTATAATGGCGAAAGAGAGGGTACATGGTGAAGAGGACTAAAGGTAAAAATGAGAGGGCTAATAAGAAGCAGATAATGGAATGCAAGAATGTCCTACTGAGGATTTTGCACTTTATCTTGTAGGCAATAAAAGGGTCTTAGAGAATTTTAAGGAGGGTTATATTTTTACAAAATGGCTTTTTAGAAAGCTGCACCCACTGTTATTACATGAATTCTTGTATATGTAAAAAATAATTGTGCTTCCTTGTAGCTCTTGTTGTTACTCAGGTGAGAATTCTAATTTTCGAATAAGGGCATATACAAAGAAACTTCAGGATCAGAACCAATTTGTATAGTAGAAATTAGATGTCTAACATCCAAGGGGACAAAATTGACTTCTAGAAAAGGGGAAAAGAAACTTTAGGGATCATTTTCTCCAACCTCTCCTTCTACATAGACAGGATGTTAAATTAGAAAATTTGTTGGAAGATACAACAGATAAGATGCACCAGAGTTCATCTTGTCACATTGTCAAAGGAAACATAGAAAACCAATTACAAGACTCAAAGGAATAAGAAGATCTGGTCATTAGAAACTGAGTAAAAAAATTTGGAGAATATTTCTCTAGAAAGAGGTATTTCTTTGCTCTGAATCTCTGCCTCTTAAGGGTAGATGTGGGAAGTGTCAGCCCCCCTCCTCAGGCTTGGTGAATGGACATCAGTGTAACCTCTCTGAGTGAAATATGTGCCACCTGCAGGTGAAGTGAAGTGGATTGGTGTCTAACCATCGACTGGAATAGTTAAAGGCAAGAGACATCTGGCTAGCAGCCTGGATAGAAGGAACATAGGTGAAGTGATAAAACTGGCGAACTTCACTCCCAGCATTAATTAGGGCAAAGGTTTTATGAGCATTTTTTAACTGACCAAATGTGGGTCAAGAATGAGAGAGCAGTAGTGTGAGTTATATTAGATCTTATCCAGTAAGGCACCTACAGAAGCAAATAGGCCTTAGCCCCATCTAAGATATCCAAGGTACTTTTGTCAGAAAAGAAAGATCACACACATCAAAGGAACTATAGTTAAAAGTCCCCAGTAATAATGAGAAGTCCCTAAGGATTAGGGTTGTCGTATTTAGAAAAGAAAAATACAAAACACCAGGTAAATTTGAATTTCAGATAAACAACAAGTAGTATTTTAGTATGTCTCAAATCTTGCGTGGAAGATAAGTACACTAAAAAAAAGCATAAACAAACAATCAGACAAACAAAAACCGCTGTCTATTTGAAATATGTTTAATTCTACTTTATTTGGAAACCCTATTGAGGAAAGCAGATCAGCACTGAACGTTGGCCAGACTCAGAAACCGTAAAGACAGCATGTGACTGTACTAGCCAAGTAAAAACTTTTTGTGAACACTTTACCCCACTTCTTTCACTAAGATTCAACTCTGGAGGACTCATTAACTGAAAGTTTGTGGGGGAGGATCAAGGGAAGAAGGAATAATCTGCCCACACTTCTATCACCCACTGCAGCAACTTCCAGCTGGAGAAGCACGTAAAATAGTTGTAACTGTGAATGAATTTGACTATTCCATTAAATTGAACATTCTGAGTGCTGAGATAAGTCTGTTTTTGGCTCAAATTGACTGTAGAACATTGGATTAATTGGGAGAATAGAAAAGTTATGAGTCTGCATGAGTTTTCTTCTAGATTAAGGGGAAAAGTAACTCCCTACCTCCTAAGCAAAGTAACTAAGACAATAGGAGGAGAAAACAAATTTATGCTCTCATTGCATTCATAAGCCTTATTTGTTCAATACACAAGTTATATGTCAATTAGTGAGCAGAGGCATGAAGAGGTCTAGTGATAGTTCTGATGGCAGATTGCTGGAGATGCACAAAGGTGAAGAGGAGCTTCTTCCACATATGCTCTGCAATTCTTTCCATGGCAATTCTGTGTCATCCTTCTGCCAGTAATGGGCAATCTTCTCCTCCCCACAAATTCCCCTGGAACTAGAGAAATGAAAACTGGCAAATTGACTCAAAACTATTCAAATAATTATCATTTGAAATATCTTCAGAAAGACATGCATTAAAATTCAAAATAAATTTACCTATCCTAGTTGCATGAATTGGGAATATAAAAGCATCTATTGCCTGCCTTTAACTTGGGCACTGCCTAGACCATCTCACCAAAATATGGAGAAGCTCATCTCTCATAGGTGTAGAAAGTGAAATGGCACAAGAGTTTATCCTCATGAACACTCAGTAATAGGTTATTTTTCAAAGATGTGGCCCTGCTTTTTAGAGAAATATGAGCTAATGAATGACAAACTATTATGACAGGGAAGCCCTAGCAAATTAAGGAGGGTGACAGGGAAGGAGAGCAAGAGAAGAGACAGATGTTAGGAGAGTGAACTGATGTTGTATTAGCTTCTTATGGCTGCTATAACAAGTTATTACAAATTTAGTGGCTTAAAACAATCAAAAAATATTATCTTACAGTTATGAAGATCAGATGTCTGAAATGAGTATCACAGGTTTAAAATAAAGGTGTTGATAGGACTGCATTCCTCTGGAGACTCTGGAAGGAAATTATTTCCTTGCCTTTACTAAATTCCAGAGGCCACATGTATTTCTTGGCTTCTGGCCCCTTCCTCCATTTTGATGCCAGCAATAGATCACTCCTACTTCTATTTTCATCATTGCATCTCCATTACTGATTCTAACTCCCTGCATCCCTCTTTCAACTATAAGGACTCCTGTGTTTACATTGGGTTTACACAGATAATCCAGGATGATCTTCCCGTCACAAGAGCCTTAATTTAATCAAGCTGCAAAGTCCGTTTTGCAAAGTAAGATAATATATCACATGTTGTGAAGATTTAGGACATAGACGTCTTTGGGGACTGTTATTCTGCCCACCACAGATGTGTTCTTTTATCCTTGTCTTGGGACAAATTCTAAACTGTGAAATGAGAGGCAGGAATGGCTGCACTGCCTGGGATTTCTCCTTTCACCCCTCCCCATTTTATTGAAGTCATTTATCAGTCCCATTTTGGAGTTAAGGACTCTCAAATTTTATGATTATTTTATGCCATAACAGAAACTTGACATTCACCTTTGGTAGCACTATTTAACATTCACCTTTGGTAACACTTTATATCACTTCTTAATCTGGCTGCTTTCTTCTCCCTATGGCTATACCTATCTGCTCCTCATGGAGGATATTATTCTTCCCCCACTCTAACTGTGTGGTTCTGTGAGGGATAACAATGTAAATCCCCCTGACTCATAGCTATAAGTGTGGTGTTGTGGACCAAGATAGGAGAAAAAAGTCCTTTTGGAGATCTCTATATTGCTGAGGTATGGACATGAAACCTACTTCTAACCATTGGCATTGAAAGGCAAGGTAAAGTCTGGAAGAATCTGTGTCATGCCTCCCCCAAAACAGAAAAAACTAGCCTGTAATAGCAAAGAATGAAGCTGAGGTTCTGGAGCAATTTGACTGTGATGAAGATGCAGGTCTATTGGAAATTTGATTCCCTGTACTTGAGCTGATGATCAACCTCACCTCTACCTTTCCCTGTTATGAAAGTCAAAAAATCCCGTGGTTTGTCTGTTTAAGCTATTTTATATTGGATTTCAATCTTTTACAGCAGGTATATTCTTTA
The DNA here is from genome assembly GCF_949752795.1 of Hyperoodon ampullatus. Lineage (NCBI taxonomy): Eukaryota > Metazoa > Chordata > Mammalia > Artiodactyla > Ziphiidae > Hyperoodon > Hyperoodon ampullatus. The sequence continues at coordinate 58,946,188 of NC_136926.1, read as the reverse complement.
TTAGTATATTCCTATCCTGAGCTAAGTGCTATAGTTAAAATATTCCATTAAATTCTTCTTCTTCTTCTTCTTCTTTTTTTTTTTTCTGTGTTGGGGCTTCATTGCTGTACACGGGGTTTCTCTAGTTGCAGTGAGACGAGGCTACTCTTCGTTGTGGTGTGCAGACTTCTCACTGTGGTGGCTTTTCTAGTTGCGGATCATGGGCTCTAGGCACATGGGCTTCAGTAGCTGTGGCACACGGGCTCAGTAGTTGTGGTGTATAGGCTTAGTTGTTCTGTGGCATGCGGGATCTTCCCAGACCAGGGATTGAACCTGTGTCCTCTGCTTTGGCAGATAGATTCTTAACCACTGCACCACCAGGGAAGTCCCCACTGCTAAATTCTTAAAACAATCTTGCAACAGTATAATTATTATCTTTATTTTACAAATGAAGGAACTGAGGCAAGGACTGGTTAAGTAACCTGCCAAAGTTCATACTGGTAGAATAAGAAGGAGTCAGAATACAACCTAGTTTCCTGAATCAAAAGTCCAGTCTCCCAACCACAATACCAACTGCCTCCTTTTCTCCCTTATAGTGAGACAGCACACCATGTTAGCCAAGGAGAGTATCCTTGGCATTCTCTGAGTACATTGTGCTCAACCTTGTATTTTTCACATGTTGTTTCTTCAATCTTGTTGGGAAACCACTACAAGGCTGAGGACAGAAAAGGGTAACTGGACAAACTCTTCAAACAGGAATATACTGCTGGTTACATTAGCTTCTACTTTAAGGAAAAAGAAGTATTTAGATCACAAATTGATGATTGTGACTGATGTGCCCAGGCTTTTGTACCTCAAACTTTCCATTGTGTGTTGTAAGCTTTCTAAACTTTAATTTGTTTTAAGCAAAACTTTTTACTTTAACGTGATATGATACATTTGAGGACTTAAAATAAATGAATATATGAAAAATGCATTAGCTGTGCAGCTTTACAATTTGTTCAAAGTACTAGGTGTAGTCAACAATTCAAAGAAAGCCACTAGGCTATTGTGTTGAGGAACCAAGAGATAACTTCCAGATGAGAAACAGGATGAAAAAGGGCTGTGGGAGAAGTAGGAAAATGTATGTCATTCTGAATGTGTTAAGAGTTTCAAGCTAGGATGATTTCAGCATAAGTATCCCTATCTCCTAGATGCTTTCTAGATTACTTGTCCCATTATACACTCTTTTTTTTTTTTTTTTTTTTTTTTTTTTTTTGCAGTACGCGGGCCTCTTACTGTTGTGGCCTCTCCCGTTGTGGAGCACAGGCTCCAGACGCACAGGCTCAGCAACCATGGCTCACGGGCCCAGCCGCTCTGAAGCATGTGGGATCTTCCCGGACCAGGGAACGAACCTGCGTCCCCTGCATCAGCAGGCAGACTCTCAACAATTCCGCCACCAGGGAAGCTCCCATTATACACTCTTAAGGAGCTGCACTTCTCATTTCTAGCACTTATTTATATAATTATTGATCAATTATTTATTTGTATTCTGTGTCACCACTAGACCTGACTTCAAGTTCCATGCTTGCAGTGGTTGTGTACATCTCTAATGCCTAAGAAGAGAGCTTTAAATTTGTCAGAAGAAAAGAAAAAGGGACAAAGTCAGGGATGTTGATTCATGCAGGTGATGGTATAGGAAAGCAGATGAAGGCCATGTTTCATGAGACTCAGGGGTGTCAATAGTGACACAGTGGTTTCAATTTGATTCTTTGCTTTGTCTTGCCATGAACAGTCTACAACCTGTCCTTTCACTTTCTCTTCAGCAGAACTTCTCATACCATCTAACCAACAGACAATTTTATCAACTTGCTATTCTGTACCTCTCTCTCAATCCCTATTATTGGTTGTGACATCATTGCTAAATATGCTAGAAACAGTTTAATACACAGTATACAATGGTATGGTGTCTTGTTCCGGTATTTGAGGATTTGCTATTATTTCTTTCTGTTCCATCTCTTAATTTCAGAACAGAAGTACTTTCTGCGAGGTTAATAGAAATTAAAGCTCAGCTTTACACTAGACCAGCTTATTTTTCTTTAAACATTTGTTCATTGTGTTAATTTTATGCAATTTATCCTTTCTTTTTTGATCTATCACTTGGTCTTCTAATCAATATATGCCCTCTTCTTGTCTCCTGCAACTACTTTTCTTAAGTAACTTGAGTTCTCTTAACTCAATCATATATCTAAACAAGTTTCTTTTTAATACTTTTTTATACTCTTTTCACTGTTTATTCCAGCTATTCCTCTCTCTTCCTTGCCTCTTCACTGTTTATTTCTGCTTCTTCTTATGAAACCAGTATCTCCAAAACTTCACATTTTTCTCAGGCATAAAAAGTGCTCATCTACAGAGGTCATGTTAAGTCAGGGGAGACAAGAATTTAAATGATCAAGTAAGGAGCCAGAGTCAGGAAGCTGAGCACACAAGAAATGAACAGATCAGAGGCCAAGAAAACAATAAGGATGAGGCTACATAGAGAAGAGACTAAGTCAAGAAGTCAATTGTCCATGAAAACAGTCAACAACCAAGAGATCTGGAGAGAAATAAATAAGGATGGCAAAATGTCCTATTAAAAATAGTCAGTCAATAGAATGTCTCCAAAGACAGAGATAAGAGGCCAGACAACACTGAAATTTCAATGACTCCTCGGCTAAAAGAGTTCCTTGTGCTGAAGCCTCTTTTGCCTCAGTCTTGGGCGCCTACAGTCCTCCTTGCATCCAAGTCAGATGGCATCCCTGCCCACCAGTGAGTGGGCAGTAGGCCAGATTTGATGAAGCTGTCCTGAAGATAGCAATCTGATGTGCAGAAGCCATTTAAGAACAGAACCAGTGCTCTCAAGAGAGGAAGAATAAATATTCCATAATATTTATTTAATCAGACACTTTCCTGCTTTGATAAATTCAGATACCACCTTAATAAATGAAAAGAGGGTTTATAATTTTGGATATAACTGCATTAGAGAAGTTAGAATCTTGAATTTCCCTTCAAAAATAAACTACTCTCAGAGTGTGGCTAAGATGGTAGAGTGTGAAGACCCTGAGCTCCTCCAAGGGGCTCACCAAAATTTCAACTACTTACAGAGTAACTATTGAAAAAGAATGAAATCTAGTAGAAAAGATCTTCTATAACTGAAGATATAAAGAAGGCACCACGATAAAACAGGTGGGGGTGGGGTGGAGATGCAGTATAGTCAAGATCCATGCACCTAGGTGGACAAACCACAAAAAGGAGGATAATTACAATCGCAGAATTTCTCTCCAAAGAATGAGGGGTACAAGCACCACATCAGGAGCTCCAGATCAGGGGTCTTACACCAGCTAGACAAGCCCCCAGAACACTTGGTTTGAAAGCCAGCAGGGCTTACTTTCAGGAGAGCCAGAGGGCTGAGGTAAATAGAGACTCCACTCTTTTTTTTTTTTTTTTTTTTTATTAGTTTCTGCTTTATAACAAAGTGAATCAGTCATACATATACATCTGTTCCCACATCCCTTCCCTCATGCATCTCCCTCCCTCCCACCCTCCCCATCCCACCCCTCCAGGCGGTCACAAAGCACCGAGCTGATCTCCCTGTGCTCTGCGGCTGCTTCCCACTATCTATCTACCTTACGTTTGGTAGTGTATATATGTCCATGCCTCTCTTTCCCTTTGTCACAGCTTACCCTTCCCCCTCCCCATATCCTCAAGTCCATTCTCAAGTAGGTCTGTGTCTTTATTCCCGTTTTACCCCTAGGTTCTTCATGACATTTTTTTTTTAATTCCATATATATGTGTTAGCATATGGTATTTGTCTTTCTCTTTCTGACTTACTTCACTCTGTATGACAGACTCTAGGTCTATCCACCTCATTACAAATAGCTCAGTTTCGTTTCTTTTTATGGCTGAGTAATATTCCATTGTATATATGTGCCACATCTTCTTTATCCATTCATCTGATGATGGACACTTAGGTTGTTTCCAGCTCCGGGCTATTGTGAATAGAGCTGCAATGAACATTTTGGTACATGTCTCTTTTTGAATTATGATTTTCTCAGGGTATATGCCTAGTGGTGGGATTGCTGGGTCATATGGTAGTTCTATTTTTAGTTTTTTAAGAAACATCCATACGGTTCTCCATAGTGGCTGTACCAATTCACATTCCCACCAGCAGTGCAAGAGTGTTCCCTTTTCTCCACACCCTCTCCAACATTTATTGTTTCTACATTTCTTGATGATGGCCATTCTGACTGGTGTGAGATGATATCTCATTGCAGTTTTGATTTGCATTTCTCTAATGATTAATGATGTTGAGCATTCTTTCATGTGTTTGTTGGCAGTCTGTATATCGTCTTTGGAGAAATGCCTATTTAAGTCTTCTGCCCATTTTTGGATTGGCTTGTTTGTTTTTTTGCTATTGAGCTGCATGAGCTGTTTATAAATTTTGGAGATTAATCCTTTGTCAGTTGCTTCATTTGCAAATATTTTCTCCCATTCTGAGGGTTGTCTTTTGGTCTTGTTTATGGTTTCCTTTGCTGTGCAAAAGCTTTGAAGTTTCATTAGGTCCCATTTGTTTATCTTTGTTTTTAGTTCCATTTCTCTAGGAGGTGGGTCCAAAAGGATCTTGCTGTGATTTATGTCATAGAGTGTTCTACATATGTTTTCCTCTAAGAGTTTGATAGTTTCTGGCCTTACATTTAGGTCTTTAATCCATTTTGAGCTTATTTTTATGTATGGTGTTAGGAAATGATCTAATCTCATACTTTTACATGTCCCTGTCCAGTTTTCCCAGCACCACTTATTGAAGAGGCTGTCCTTTCTCCACTGTACATTCCTGCCTCCTTTATCAAAGATAAGTTGGCCATATGTGTGTGGGTTTATCTCTGGGCTTTCTATCCTGATCCACTGATCTATCTTTCTGTTTTTATGCCAGTACCACACTGTCTTAATTACTGTAGCTTTGTAGTATAGTCTGAAGTCAGGCAGCCTGATTCCTCCAGCTCCGTTTTTCGTTCTCAAGATTGCTTTGGCTATTCGGGGTCTTTTGTTTTTCCAAACAAATTTTGAAATTTTTTGTTCTAGTTCTGTGAAAAATGCCAGTGGTAGTTTGATAGGGATTGCATTGAATCTGTAGATTGCTTTGGGTAGTAGAGTGATTTTCACAATATTGATTCTTCCAATCCAGGAGCAGGGTATATCTCTCCATCAATTTGTATCATCTTTAATTTCTTTCATCAGTGTCTTATAATTTTCTGCATACAGGTCTTTTGTCTCCTTAGGTAGGTTGATTCCTAGATATTTTATTCTTTTTGTTGCAATGGTAAATGGGAGGGTATTCTTGATTTCATTTTCAGATTTTTCATCATTAGTGTACAGGAATGCCAGAGATTTCTGTGCATTAATTTTGTATCCTGCTACTTTACCAAATTCATTGATTAGCTCTAGTAGTTTTTCGGTAGCATCTTTAGGATTCTCTATGTATAGTATCATGTCATCTGCAAACAGTGACAGCTTTACTTCTTCTTTTCCAATTTGGATTCCTTTTATTTCCTTTTCTTCTCTGATCGCTGTGGCTAAAACTTCCAAAACTATGTTGAATAAGAGTGGTGAGAGTGGGCAGCCTTGCCTTGTTCCTGATCTTAGTGGAAATGGTTTCAGTTTTTCACCATTGAGGACAATGTTGGCTGTGGGTTTGTCATATATGGCCTTTATTATGTTGAGGAAAGTTCCCTCTATGCCTACTTTCTGCAGGGTTTTTATCATAAATGGGTGTTGAATTTTGTCAAAAGCTTTCTCTGCATCTATTGAGATGATCATATGGTTTTTCTCCTTCAACTTGTTAATATGGTGTATCACATTGATTGATTTGCGTATATTGAAGAATCCTTGCATTCCTGGAATAAACCCCACTTGACCATGGTATATGAACCTTTTAATGTGCTGTTGGATTCTGTTTGCTAGTATTTTGTTGAGGATTTTTGCATCTATGTTCATCAGTGATATTGGCCTGTAGTTTTCTTTCTTTGTGACATCCTTGCCTGGTGTTGGTATCAAGGTGATGGTGGCCTCGTAGAATGAGTTTGGGAGTGTTCCTTCCTCTGATATTGTTTGGAAGAGTTTGAGAAGGATGGGTGTTAGCTCTTCTCTAAATGTTTGATAGAATTCGCCTGTGAAGCCATCTGGTCCTGGGCTTTTGTTTGATGGAAGATTTTTAATCACAGTTTCAATTTCAGTGCTTGTGATTGGTCTATTCATATTTTCTATTTCTTCCTGAGTCAGTCTTGGTAGGTTGTGCATTTCTAAGAATTTGTCCATTTCTTCCAGGTTGTCCATTTTACTGGCATAGAGTTGCTTATAGTAATCTCTCATGATCTTTTGTATTTCTGCAGTGTCAGTTGTTACTTCTCCTTTTTCATTTCTAATTCTATTGATTTGAGTCTTCTCCCTTCTTTTCTTGATGAGTCTGGCTAATGGTTTGTCAATTTTGTTTATCTTCTCAAAGAACCAGCTTTTAGTTTGGTTGATCTTTGCTATCGTTTCCTTCATTTCTTTTTCATTTATTGCTGATCTGATCTTTATGATTTCTTTCCTTCTGCTAACTTTGGGGGTTTTTTGTTCTTCTTTCTCTAATTGCTTTAGGTGCAGGGTCAGGTTGTTTACTCGAAATGTTTCCTGTTTCTTAAGGTGGGATTGTATTGCTATAAACTTCCCCCTTAGAACTGCTTTTGCTGCGTCCCATAGGTTTTGGGTCGTCGTGTCTCCATTGTCATTTGTTTCTAGGTATTTTTTAATTTCCTCTTTGATTTCTTCAGTGATCACTTCGTTATTGAGTAGTGTATTGTTTAGCCTCCACGTGTCTGTATTTTTTACAGATCTTTTCCTGTAATTGATGTCTAGTCTCATAGCATTGTGGTCAGAAAAGATACTTGATACAATTTCAATTTTCTTAAATTTACCAAGGCTTGATTTGTGACCCAAGATACGATCTATCCTGGAGAATGTTCCATGAGCACTTGAGAAAAATGTGTATTCTGTTGTTTTTGGATGGAATGTCCTATAAATATCAACTAAGTCCATCTTGTTTAATGTATCATTTTTTTTTTTTTTTTTTTTTTTTTTTTTATTTTTATTTTTTGCTTTATCACAAATTTAATCAGTTATATGTATACATATTAATGTATCATTTAAAGCTTGTGTTTCCTTATTTATTTTCATTTTGGATGATCTGTCCATTGGTGAAAGTGGGGTGTTAAAGTCCCCTACTATGATTGTGTTACTGTCGATTTCCCCTTTTATGGCTGTTAGTATTTGCCTTATGTATTGAGGTGCTCCTATGTTGGGTGCATAAATATTTACAATTGTTATATCTTCTTCTTGGATCGATCCCTTTATCGTTAAGTAGTGTCCTTCTTTGTCTCTTCTAAGAGTCTTTATTTTGAAGTCTATTTTGTCTGATCTAAGAATTGCTACTCCAGCTTTCTTTTGATTTCCATTTACATGGAATATCTTTTTCTATCCCCTTACTTTCAATCTGTATGTGTCTCTAGGTCTGAAGTGGGTCTCTTGTAGACAGCATATGTATGGATCTTGTTTTTGTATCCATTCAGCCACTCTGTGTCTTTTGGTGGGAGCATTTAGTCCATTTACATTTAAGGTAATTATTGATATGTATGTTTCTATTCCCATTTCCTTAATTGCTTTGGGTTCGTTATTGTAGGTATATTCCTTCTGTTGTGTTTCTTGCCTAGAGAAGTTCCTTTAGCATTTGTTGTAAAGCTGGTTTGGTGGTGCTGAACTCTCTCAGCTTTTGCTTGTCTGTAAAGGTTTTAATTTCTCCATCAAATCTGAATGAGATCCTTGCTGGGTAGAGTAATCTTGGTTGCAGGTTTCTCTCCTTCATCACTTTAATTATATCCTGCCACTCCCTTCTGGCTTGTAGAGTTTCTGCTGAGAGATCAGCTGTTAACCTGATGGGGATTCCCTTGTGTGTTATTTGTTGTTTTTGCCTTGTTGCTTTTAATATGATTTCTTTGTGTTTAATTTTTGACAGTTTGATTAATATGTGTCTCGGTGTATTTCTCCTTGGATTTATTCTGTATGGGACTCTCTGTGCCTCCTGGACTTGATTAACTATTTCCTTTCCCATATTAGGGAAGTTTTCAACTATAATCTCTTCAAATATTTTCTCAGTCCCTTTCTTTTTCTCTTCTTCTTCTGGAACCCCTATATTTCGAATGTTGGTGCGTTTAATGTTGTCCCAGAGGTCTCTGAGACTGTCCTCTGTTCTTTTCATTCTTTTTTCTTTATTTTGCTCTCCATCAGTTATTTCCACTATTTTATCTTCCACCTCAATTATCCGTTCTTCTGCCTCAGTTATTCTGCTATTGATGCCATCTAGAGTATTTTACATTTCATTTATTGTGTTTTTAATCGATGCTTGATTCATCTTTAGTTCTTCTAGGTCCTTGTTAACTGTTTCTTGCATATTGTCTATTCTATTTCCAAGATTTTGGATCCTGGAAATAGAATCTTTGATCAGCTTTACTATCATTATTCTGAATTCTTTTTCAGGTAGACTGCCTATTACCTCTTCATTTGTTAGGTCTGGTAGGTTTTTATCTTGCTCCTTCACCTGCTGTGTGTTTTTCTGCTTTCTCATTTTGCTTATGTTACTGTGTTTGGGGTCTCCTTTTTGCAGGCTGCAGATTCGTAGTTCCCGTTGTTTTTGGTATCTGTCCCCCGTGGCTAAGGTTGTTTCAGTAGGTTGTGTAGGCTTCCTGGTGGGGGGGACTAATGCCTTTGTTCTGGTCGTTGAGGCTCGATCTTGTCTTTCTGGTGGACAGGTCCACGTCCGGTGGTGTGTTTTGGGGTGCCTGTGGCCTTATTATGTTTTTAGGTAGCATCTCTGCTAATGGGTGGGGTTGTGTTCCTGCCTTGCTAGTTGCTTGGCATAGAGTGACCAGCACTGTAGCTTGCTGGTCGTTGACTGAAGCTGGGTGCTGGTGTTGAGATGGAGATCCCTGGGAGATTTTCGCTGCTTGATATTATGTGGAGGGCTGGGAGGTCTCTTGTGGACCCGTGTCCTGAAGTTGGCTCTCCCACTTAAGAGGCACAGTACTGACTCCTGGCTGCAGCACCAAGAGCCTTTCATCCACCCGGCTCAGAATAACAGTGCGAAAATGTAGAAAGAAAGAATTAGTAGTAGAAAGGAAGAGAGAGGGAAAGAAAGGAAGAAGGGAAGAAAGGAAGGAAGGAAGGAAGAAAGAAAGAAAGGAGGGAGGGAGGGAGGAAGGATGGAAAGAAAGAAGGAAAGAAAGGAGGGAGGGAGGGAGCAATGAAAGCAAAAGGAAGAGTGAATGGAAGAAGGGATGGAGGGAAGGAGGAAGGAAAGAAAGAAAGAAAGACAGGAGGGAGGGAGGAAGGAAAGAAAAAGAAATTGGAAAGAAGAAGGGTGGGAGGGAGGGAGGGAGGAAAGAAAAAGAAAGAAGGAAAGGAGGAGCGAAGGGAGGGAGGGAGGAAGGGAAGGTAGGAAAAAAAGAAAGAGCAGGTAAAGTAAAATAGAATAAAGTATGAAATATAGTAGCGTTATTAAAATTAAAAAGTAATTATTGAAAAAAAACACGGACCGATAGAACCCTGGACATATGGTGGAAGCAAAGCTATACAGAGAGAATATTACACAGAAGATTACACATACACATTCACAAAAAGAGAGCAGGGGGAAAAATCAAAAATCTTGCTCTCCAATTCCACCTCCTCGATTTGGGATAATTCGTTGTAAAAAGAGGAAAAGGGCGAGAAGTCTGAAATCTTGCTAAGTCCACCTCCTTAATTTGGGATAATTCATTGTTAAAAGAGGAAAAAGGGGGGAAAGTCTTAAATCTTGTCCTCAAAGTCCACTTCCTCAATTTGGGGTGATTCGCTGTCCATTCATGCACTCCACAGACGCAGGGCACATCAAATGGACCGTGGAGCTTTAATCCGCTGCCTCGGAGGCTGCACAGAGAGATTTCCCTGTCTCTGCTCTCACAGCTCCCGGGTCTCAGCCTTGGACCTGGCCCCGCCTCTGCGCGTAGGTCGCCGGAGGGCGTCCGTTCTTCGCTCACACAGGGCGAGTTTAAAGGAGCCGCTGATTCAGGGTCTCTGGCTCACTCAGGCAGAGGGGAGGGAGGGTAATGCCCTCTCCTCGCGCACCAGGCAACAAAAGGGAAAAAAGTCTCTTGCCTCTCCGGTAGCTCCAGACCCTTTCCCCGGACTCCCTCCGGGCTAGCCGTGGTGCACTAACCCCTTCAGGCTCTCTTCCTGCCGCCAGCCCCAGACCTCTCCCTGCGCTCTGACTGAAAGCCGATACCCGAGCCTCAGCTCCCAGCCCCGCCCGCCCCGGCGGCCGAGCAGACAAGCCTCTCGGGCTGGTGTGTGCCTGAGGGCACCGATCCTCTGTGCCAAAATCTCTCCGCTTTGCCCTCCGCGCCCCTGTTGCTGTGCTCTCCTCCGCTACTCCGAAGCTTTCCCCCTCCGCCACCTGCAGTCTCCGCCCGCGAAGGGGCTTGTAGTGTGTAGAAACCTTCCCTCCTTCACGGCTCCCTCCCACTGGTGCAGGTCCCGTCCATATGCTATTGTCTCTGTTTATTCTTTTTTTCATTTGACCTACCCAGGTATGTGGGGAGTTTCTTGCCTTTTGGGGGGTCTGAGGTCTTCTGTCAGTGTTCAGTAGGTGTTCTGTTGGAGTTGTTCCACGTGTAGATGAATTTCTGATGTATCTGTGGGGAGGAAGGTGATCTCCACGTCTTACTCTTCCGCCATCTTCCTCCAAGAGTCGAGACTCCACTCTTAAAGGCTATACACATAATCTCACACACTCTAGGACCCAAGGAAGAAGTAATAATTTGAAAGGAGCCTGGGTCAGACCCACCTGCTGATCTTGGAGAGCCTCATAGAGAGGCAGGAGGAAAATGGAGCTCACCCTGGAGACAGAGATACTGGCAGCAACAATTTTGGCATTCTCATTCTACCATGAGGACATTTGCCAGCACCATTTTGGAATCCTTCTTTTAGCTTATTAGTGCCAAGATCTGGCCCTATCCACCAGCCTGTCTGCACCATTACTGGGACAACTCAGGCCAAGCCGAGCAACTGGTCAGGCAGGGATACACCCTACCCACTAGCGGGTCTTCTGCCTTAAGACCCTCTGAGCCCCAAAATGCCCTGGGACCCGACCCTATACACGAGTGCACCAGCAATAGTCTTGAGACTCCCAGGGCCTGGTACCAATTTATGCCCACCAGCAGGTGGGCAGCAGACCAAGGACCAGCTTCACACACCAGTGGGAAGACACCAGTCCAAGCACCTCTGGGCTCTAGCCCCATCCACTAGAGGGCTGACACACCAACTCCAGGACACTCAGAGCACTGCAGTCAGAGATGCTGGGACCCATCTTCACCCACCAATGAGCCTGCACTGGCCCCAGGAACCTCCTGAGCCTAAGTCATTCCCAGCAGGGGAGTGATGCCAGATCTGGGATCCCTCAGCCCTGTAGCCAGAGGCCCCAGGACCTGGCTCCACCCACCAGCGGGGCTGGCACTAGCCCCAGAGCCCAGCCTCAACCACCAGTTAGAAAGCATCAGCTCTGGGTTACCCTGGGCCCTGGCCGTGCCCACCAGTGAGTGGACACTAGGCCCAGGACCACCACAGCCTGCCATGTCAGGACTCAGGCCACTCACCAGCAGGGCAACGTTAGGTCTGATACACCTTGGATCCCTCACCAGCCACCCTGGGATACATCCCCATTCACCAATGGGCCAACACTAGCCTCAGGACACCTTAGGCTGTGCAACCAGCCACCTTGTGACCAGACTTCCCTCCTACCAGTGCCCAGCAGCCTCTGCACAAGGCAGAATCTGGCAACCAACTGAACTGGGGGCCAGCCACACCTACCAGATTGCCCATAATAGTTTTCCTAGTACAACAGAAGGACCCACAGAGCTCACATAAGGGGCACCCCAAGAGCATATAGTTCTGATGACCAGAGGGTAGTGCACTACTGAGACACATAGGACATCTCCTACAAAAGGCAACATCTCCAAGTTTGGGGAATATAGCCAAATTACCAAATATATGGAAATAAAAACAGAAAAGTTGGCAAAATGAGGCAACAGAGAAACATGTTTCAAATGAAGCAACAAGTTAAAACCACAGAAGATGAATGAAGTAAAGTGGAGGCAGGCAATCTACTTGATAAAGAGTTCAAGGTAATGTTTGTAAAGATGTTCAAACAACTCAGGAGAAAATTGGACAAAGAGAATGAGAAGTTAGAAATCTTTAATAAAGAGTTAGAAAGCATAAAGAACCAAACAGAGATGCAGAATACAATAACAAAAATAAAAAATACATTAGAAGAAATCAACAATTTATCAGATAACACAGAGGAATGGATTGGTGAACTACAAGACAGAGTAGTGGAGATGAACAGAAAAAAAAGTAAAAAGGAATAAAAAGAAATGAGGGCAGTTTAAGAGATCTTTGGGACAACATCAAGCACACTAACATTTGCATTATGGAAGTCCCAAAAGGAGAAGAGAGAGGAAAAGGCAGAGAATTTATTTGAAGAAATAATAATTAAAACTTTCCCTATCCTAGGAATGGAAGCAGATAACAAAGTCCAGGAAGCATAGAGAATTTCAAACAGAATTTCCCCAAAGAGTATGAACATGAAAACAAATTGTAATTAAAATGGCAAGAATTAAAAATAAGAGAGAATATTAAAGCAACAAGGGAAAAGCAACTAATTACATACAGGGAACTTGAATAAGGTTATTGGCTAACTTTTTAGTAGAAATGCTGTAGGCCAGAAGGGAGTGGCACAATTTATTTAAAGTGATGAACAGGAAAAACCTACAACCAAGAGCATTCTACCTGGCAAGTGTTTAATTCAGGTTTGAAGAAGAGATCAAAAGTTTTATGAACATGCAAGAGCTAAAAGAGTTCAGCACCACCAAACCAGCTCTAGACAAGAAATCTTAAAAGGATTTCTCTAAGTGGAAAAGAAAAAGTCACAACTAGAAATATGACAATTACAAAAGGAAAAATCTCATTGGTAAAGGCAAATATACATAGATCAATGGAACAGAATAGAGAGCCCAGAAATAAACCCACACCTATATGGGCAATTAATCTATGACAAAGGAGGCAAGAATATACCATGGGGGAAAAGATAGCTTCTTCAATAAATGATGTTGAGGAAACTGGACAGCTATATGGAAAAGAATCAAACTGGACTATTCTTCACACCATGAACAAAAATAAATTCAAAATGAATTTAAGATTTAAATGTAAGACTTGAAACCATAAAACTTCTAGAAGAAATCATAGTTATTAAGCTCTTTGGCATAGGTCTTAGTTTTATAGTTATTTTATATATATATATATGACTTAGTTATATATATGTTATATATAACGTATATACATAAGTAAGACATATATATGTCTTAGTTATGTATATATGTTACATAAAACATATATATATATATATATATATATAACTAAGTCATATATATATATATATATATATATATATATATATATTCTCAGGCAAGGGAAACTAATGCAAAGATAAACATATGGACTACATGAAACCAAAAAGATTTAGCATAGTAAAGGAAACTACCAAGAAAATGAAAAGTCCACCTACTGAGTTAGAGAAGATATTTGTAAACAGTATATCCAATAAGAGGTTAATATCCAATATATATAAAGAGCTCATAAAACTCAACATCAAAAAAAAAAAAACAACCCAATTAAAATTGGGCAGAGGATCTGAATAGACATTTTTCCAAGGAAGATATATAGATGACCAACAGACACAGAAAAAGATGATCAGTATCTTTAATCACCAAGGAAATGCAAATGAAAACCACAATGAGATATGACTTCACACTTGTTGGAATGGCTATTATCAAAAAGACAATAAATAACAAATGTAGATGAGGATATGGAGAAAATGGAGCCACTGTGCACAGTTGGTGGGACTATAAACTGGTGCAGCCACTGTGGAAAACAGTATGGAGTTCCCTCAAAAAATTAAAAATAGAACTACCATATGACCCAGTAATTCCACTCCTGGTTATTTATCTGAAGAAAGTTAAAACACTAATTAGAAAATATACACTCATCCCATATTTATCACAGCATTATTTACAATAGCTGAGATATGCGAACAACTGAAATGTCCATCGACAGATAAATGGATAAAGAAGTTGTGGTGTGTATATAATGGAATATTACTCAGCCATAAAAAGAATGAAATCTTGCCATTTCCAACCACATAGATTGACCTAGAGGGTACTATGCTAAGTGAAATGTCAGACAGACAAAGATAAATACTGTATGATTTCACTTATATGTGAAAATTTAAAACAACACAAATGGGGCTTCCCTGGTGGCACAGTGGTTGAGAGTCCGCCTGCCGATGCAGGGGACATGGGTTCGTGCCCCGGTCTGGGAGGATCCTACATGCCACGGAGTGGCTGGGCCCGTGAGCCATGGCCACTGAGTCTGTGCGTCTGGAGCCTGTGCTCCACAATGGCAGAGGCCACAACAGTGAGAGGCCGGTGTACCGCAAAACCAAAACCAAACCAAAACAAAACAAAACAAAAAACCCTACAAATGAACAAACATAAAAAACAGAAACAGAGTTATAGATACAGAGAACAAACAGGTGGTTCCAGAGAAGAAGGGGGTAGGGGGAGAAAAGAAAAAGATGAGGGAGATAAGAGTTACAAACTTCCAGTTGAAAAACAAATGAGTCAGGGTATGAAATGTACCGTGTGGGAAATATAGTCAATAACTATGTAATGTATTTTTATGTTGACATATCTTAACTAGACTTATCATGGTGATCATTTTGAAAAAGTATAGAAATATTGAATCAGTATGTTATGTAACAGGAACTAACATAGTGCTGTAGGTCAATTACACTTCAAAACCCAAGCAAGCAAAGTTACAAACTGATAGAAAAAGAGATCAGATTTGTGGTTACCAGATGCCAGGGGAGGGGGAGAGGCAATTAGATGAAGGTGGTCAAAAGGTACAGACTTCCAGTTACAAGATAAATAAGTACAAGAGATGTAATCAC
Organism: Hyperoodon ampullatus; assembly: GCF_949752795.1. Classification (NCBI taxonomy): domain Eukaryota; kingdom Metazoa; phylum Chordata; class Mammalia; order Artiodactyla; family Ziphiidae; genus Hyperoodon; species Hyperoodon ampullatus. Next base: position 58,931,064 of record NC_136926.1, on the reverse strand, counting down.
AACGTGAGAAATATACTCTTAACTTTCATATACTTACATATGAAAGTTAAGAGAGTGAAACCTAAGAGTTCTCATCACAAGGAATTTTTTTTCTATTTTTTAAACTTTTTGTCTATATAAACTGATGGATGCTCACTAAACTTATTTTGAAAATCATTTCATGATGTATGTAAGTCAAACCATTATGCTGTACACCTTAAGCTCATACAGTGTTGTATATCAATTATATCTAAATAAAACTGGAAGGAAAAAAATAAATAAATAAAAAAGAAACCACTCTTCCCAACCCCTGTCCAAACAAAGCTGTGTTATCATTAAAGTATATTGTCCTGCAAAGTGAGCTGCCAACTCCAAAGCCCTAATTCTATTTACCTCTCATTTATTCAAGGCACCATAGTGATTTTTAAAATATTGTGAAAATAACAAGTGAATTTAACTTCATATTTCTCAAAATACTGTTTTTGGAGCTGTAGTTTTTTTTTTTTTTTCCATCCCACAATATCTCCCTCCTATTTCTAATGTAAGAAGTTGTAATTAAATGTTTAATGAGTTTGTTTATTGTTTTAAATCATTTTCATTGTGAAATATAACATATTTCAAAAAATTGCACAAAAATGTATTGCTCAATGAAACAAGTGGATAAACTCCTTTCAGGTAATGAAATAGAAGGCTGATGACTGCCTAAAGCCTCCCTGTCCACAATGTCCCTTCACCTTACTGCTCCCTCACTCCCCCTTGAGAAAAATTTTGCTAACCCCTGCTTTATAGCATTCTATCGTTTGACACACAAAATTATCAATCTGTACTATTATTAACAAAACATTTGAGTTGTTTTTATGTTGGGCCTATTATGAATAAACCCATATTGAGCATTCTTGTATCTGTCTCATGAGGTACATATTGTTGGGTATAGATTCAGATGAGTGTCTATAACTTTTGGAAATAATGCCAAAAAGTTTTTGTAAGTGGTTGTGCCCACTAATGTTTCCACCAGCAGTGTATAAGAGAGCTCAGGGCTCTTCTTCCTCTGCAATGAATTTTAAAGAATCTGATGTGTGTACAGGGACATCTAATTTGGGGTTTAAGTTCAGGTGTTTATTTATTTATTTATTTATTTATTTATTCATTCATTCATTCATTTATATTATTGGGATACCTTCTTTTATAAAGTGCCCATTCCCATTCTGGCCCAATTTTTATTATGCTGCCTCTTCCTTATTTATTTGTAGATCTTCTATATTCTAGATTCATGCCCTGTTCAATAGTCATACATATGTAAATATCTTCCATTTGGTGCTTTTAAGAGAAGTTCTTAATATTAATGTAGTTATACTTCGTATTTTCCTTTATGTAACACACTTTCTATAGACTATAAAAAGATTTTTTCTGCCTAAAAATCTTGACAGTACATAATACTTTCTAATATAACTTCTTGAAGCTTTATTTTTTAAACTTTGATATTTAAAACTACTATCCACCTGACACTGATTTTTGTATATACTATGAGGTAGGGATTAAGGTTCATTTAAAAAAAAACATATATCTAATTGTTCTAGTGATATTTATTAGAGGATTATCATTTTCCTCACAGATCTGCAGTGCTAATTTGATTTTAAATAGAACATTCATATACACAAGTATAGGCCAATAAACTGACAGAATCTACAAAAGATAAATGTATTTATATATTGCTATCTAACAATTATACTTCTAGGTATATAAAAGAAATGTATAAAAATATTTCAAAGCAATATTGCTTATAATAGACCAAAAGTAGAAACACGCAAAGTGATCATCAACAGTAGAATGGATAAATACATTCTACAAATTTATTTAGCACAAATATCTTACAATGAAAATAATAAATGATGAACTACAGTTACATATTTCAGAAACAAATCTTAAGAATATAATGTTGGGCAAAAAAGTCTGAAAAACATATATATGTATATACTGAATGATTCCTTTATTTAAGAAATAAAAACAAGCAAAATTAATTCTGTTGTTAAAATTAAAAAATAGTTACTTTTGGGAGAATGGAGTAGATAGTGATGAATGGGAAAGAAGAGAGGGAGGAACTTTGAATTACTGATAATTCAAATTCAAATTCAAATAATGTTCTGTTTCCTTACTGCATTGTTTTCATGTGGTTGGTTCATTTGATGAAAATTCATTAATCAGATTGCTTGCAATGTATACATTATTTTTCAGTATATATGCTATGTGTTAGTAAAAGGTTTACTTAAAATTAATAAAATTATAAAAACCACATGTTTATGTTGACATGGTATGTATTGATTTTGAAGAAAGTAGGAATGCTTTGTGATGTAGATGAAAGAACACAAGAAAATCTGCCGAATATGAGGCTTTTATTATGGCTTTGTCATTAACTAGTTTGCAAACTTAAAATAAAGTCCTTTGACCTCTCTGGGTTGTTGTTTTCCAATCTGTAGAGTAAAAAGCATTGGACCTTCAATAGGCACTTCCAGTAACTATATTCTGAAATTACATTTACCTGGATAACTAGAGCTGAGTTGCATACCTTTATGCCTGTCCTTATGAGAACTCTAATTTTTATTTCTTACGCTTTCCCAGTTGATTTTATTGTTGGCCTATCTTTATGGACTTTTCCCATAATAGCTTTCATCTTAGAATAATCAAAAGCTAGTTTGGAAAAAAAAAAAAAAAGCAAAACTGCTTCAGTGTTTCTCATTGGCATGTGTGACTGACCATCTGGTCGCATTCACAAAAATGGCAAGATGATGCTTTCTCAATCTTATTAATTCAGGGCATGTTTTTCTTTGAGATGTTGGATAATCATATTCAATTCCAACTTTCCTGTCAACACTCACGGGGAACATTTGGCCCTTTTAAGTCATAGCATATGCCCATACCTTCACTATTTCTTAAGGATGGGGCAGGGTTTTTTACACTAGAGGATGCCTTTTAAGCACTTCAATATTAACCTTTATACAGAGATCTCCTCTATTCATTACCGTGATTTAGAGCCATGCATCCATCCAAACACCAAGATTAATATCAGTTCTCATGCCCTTATACCTGCTTTAGAAGTGCAATAACTTTCTGTCTGATGGCCCCCAATTTCTCCTTGATCCAATCCATCTTATACTATGCTAGCACATTAATCTTCCCAAAACACAACTTTCAAAACTCTTCAGTGCCTCAGATTTTTTACTTTATATTGGATCTCCTAACATTTTATCAAGCAAAATAATCACTATGGGGTAGTTTTAAAAGGCAGATTCTGTGTCCCCTACTTGAGATGTTGATTTAATTGGTCAAGAGTAAGGCCCAGAAATCTATACCTGTTTGCCTGTTCAATTTGGAGGAAAATGGGAAACTCAGGACTATTTCAGACAATTTTACATATATTTCTCTGCCCTATGTAAGTGAAGAAATAACTGTGTAAAAATGAACTTTGTGCTTTGGCCAAACTTTCCACAACACTGAATCAGTGTGCTGCCAAGAAGCCATCCCCCACAGCAGGATCCTATAGATAACTTTAGAACTTTCTCTTAGCTACTATAGTAAAATTGCACCTGACTTGGAACATAGTAAGAAAAGGCTAAAATCAACCAAGATTTTTACAGCATGAGCTATTCACAGGCTTGTTTCTCAGAGGTTAAGATAGGAAACTTTGGACAATTTCCCAAAAAGTGGCAGGTGTCAAACAGCTGCTATCTGGAGTGCCTCAGAAACTCCTTCAGAATAGTCTTTCAGAAAGAATCAAAAGTTGATTTGACAGTACTAAAGGAGATTAAAAAATCCCTCAGAGCTATACAGGAGGAATCACTATAGCCCCGGAAATAATGGAATAGTGAATGGAAGCTCCATTAGAGATCAGCAGAGAGACATTATTAAAATTATAATTTATTGTTTGAGGATGTCCAGTCCCACATGCCTGCATCCAAGGAAATTACCCACATTGAATACACATGCTATTGTCTCATATGGAGCAAGGAAATAATAGATGGGGGAAAATGTATTTTACTGTAAATTCAATGAGAAGGGAGAACTAGATTTCCTATAAAGAAATGTGGTAGGAATTGGAATAATCAAGAAGTATCACATTATTTTGCCTATATCATCTATGCCCAATTTTTTTCCTCTACCCACTTAATACTCTGCAACCAAATAATAATTAGTTCTTGTTCTGCACATTCTTGCTATTTCATTCCTTCATGTATTTACATAGGCTCTTCCTTCTGTCTGGGATTCCAAACTGAGTGCTTTCTCAGTCCTTCAGATCCCAGCTCAGGTTCTTCATTCTCAATCTAGCCCTCTTGAATCTACTAGGAATAATTCATAGTTTTCTTCTCTTTCACTCTCTGCTAATATCTTGCCATACATATATTTTTATTGTACTACATATAATACTGTACTAGGATCATTCATTTTACCCACCAGACTGACTCTTAAGGATATCGCCTGAGCCTTTATAATCTGTATATCCCTCATGTATGAAAACAGAGCATGTTGAATTAAATAGTATTGAAATAATTGAGAGGGATAGCAGGTTCTTCATGGAACATCTAAACAGTAACTGTGTGTTGAGTTCCTAGCTAAAAGGGTAAACCTGAAGGAGAAACATAAATGTTGTATCTTCTACAATGGCTAAGAAAGGGACTTATAGGTGTTTTTCAAAAGCTGACTGACTATATGATTGATTGGTTATGGTACAAAACATCATTGTGAGTTCAATTAAATTGATCAGAGAATAAAAAAATAAATAAAAGTTTTATTGATCAATGTGACTATTTTGATTCATTGTGTTACTAAACTAAAATATACATTTAGTCAGAAGGGATAAAATTTTTAAAGTTTTCATTTTAAGATAATAATAGCTATGTATATTGATCACTTAGAATAGACTGGGTACCATGCTAAATATTTCACGTGCATTATCTCATTTAATACTCACAATAAGCTGATGATTTAGGTGCTGCTAATATCTTCATTTGGGGGAAACTGAGGTTTAGTATGGTTGCATAATTCTAACAAGAACATGTAGATGAAGCAAACACTGGTGGGGCTTGCCACCAAGAAATGTTGACTAAAAACTACACAAAGTAATTATATCATACAGTGTATCACAGGATGAGGTTATCAGGAAGAAATGTAAGGTCTAATGTAAATTATACATTTTTTCCACAATCAAATTAAATTTTATTATTAAAATGCTCTTTGAAAACTTTTAGTAAGTTTAAATGAAATTCTCTTTCAGATGTTTTAACTTATTAAAAATTAATTTTGTGAATTCCATTTTCAAATATACACTTGTGTTTAAAGGCCAGATGACAGAAGACATTATTAAATGACAAATTTTAAGAGATATGTGTACTGGAACTGATATTCTAATAACAAATTTCCCTTCATCTTGTATAGGAAAACCCATAAAATTGCCCTTCTGGCTGGTACATTCTGACCATGCACAGAGAACCAAAATAACTTGTCTCTTTATCTTATCCTCCCAAAGAAAACAAATAAAAGTATGGAGTTCCTCCAAGCCCTTGGGCTCCAGTAGATTTTCTCAAGCTAAATGAAATGGGAAAGAATTACAGAAAAAAATGGCTATGTCATTTTCTGTGGCATTTACCAAGGAAGAGCCCCAAGTCAGAGATTGTAAATGAACTGAGTCCTCTTAATATGAGCATACATCTAACAGTGCCAAACTCACAGACTTGAATTCCCATAACTGCACTGATCCCTCTATTCCTTCCTTCATCTTCATGAAGAAATCTCACTGATATTCATTGACTGGAATAAAAACAAGCTCACTTAATTCCTCACTCTACATGACAAGTAAATTCCAAAGTATCACACAACTAGTCAATTTTTGTTAATTCTAACCAGAGAATTTAAAGTTGAAGCTAAAATCTTATATTGGCAACATTAGCAAAAAAGACTAATAAAAGAAAATTAAAGAAAAATATTTCATCCAACTGGTCAGTTGGCTCCATTCTACACAAAGTTTTAGATTTGAAATCATTCATGAGTAATTATTTGGTAGCATTTCTATTGACACAGTTATGGAGAAGGATTTTTTTGGTAACATTTTCATTTTAATATAATTTCAAACTTAGAGAAAAGTTGTAAGAATAATACAAGTCATTCCCACATAATCTTTATAGAGAGATGCCAATTGTTTGCATTCTACACCATTTACCTTTTCATTTAATTAAATACAAATGGCACACCTAAGTTTTCGCTTCCAGTAGAGACAATGATTTTTACCCCAAACTTCTTTTTAAGTCTATCTCTGGTGAAGTACATTGGCTGCCCAGGCCTCATCTAGCTCCTGCAGATTTGACAGCCCCCAAATAAGCATGGTCATGAAAGGCTTGTCTCCTTAGTTACCCATCTGTAATTGCACTTGGCATCTGGTCTTCCTCGATTAGGAAAGCTAACCACTTCACACTCATTTCTAAAACAGAACACAATCTCTCCCCACTTCCCAATCCAAGCTCCATGTGCATGCTTTATCTTGATTAATAGAAGCAGTGATTAAAACAGTTAATCCAAGTTATAACCAACAATTAATTAGGTGATTCTTTACATCTCTGTCTCTTTCACTTTCCACATTTTTCTGAGAATTGAAACCTCTTTCCCTCAGATTTATATTTATCTCTCCATCACCACTTTTACTATCTTAAATAAAGTTCTCTCTGCGTCTCACTTGGACTTGAAATAAATAGTCTTCTATGCATTTTCCTCACATATAATCATATATATTGCAATAAATCTCACTATATATATGTATATAGTGAGATTTATTGCAAGGAACCTGCTTACACGATTGGGGGCCTGGCTAGACAAGTCCAAAATCCATAGCACAGCCTACTGGGAAGAGTAGGCTGGCACTTTGGACATGGACTGAAAGGGCTGTCTACAAGTGAGATTTTCTTTTTCTTTTTTCTTACTTTTTTTTTCATTTAAAAAAACTTTATTTTATATTGGAGTATAGTTGATTAACAATGGTGTGTTAGTTTCTGGTGTGAAGCAATTTGATGAAGATAAATAAATATATATATATATATATATATATATATATATATATATATACATATATATATACATATATATTTTTAAATATTCTTTTCAATTATGACACTCTGTCCTCAAATTCTAGCTTGCTGTTTGTCCATAAGAATTGCTCAGGATGTATTTTACAAATACTACTTCTGCTATGAAAAGCTAACAGTTATTGTACCCTTACTGTTTTCCAGGAACCACATGTATCATCTCACTTCAGCTCTCCTAAAACTCTCCAGGAATGGACCATCATGTGCTACTAATAGCCCCACTGTACAGGCAAGAAAGTGAAGATAAGCCATTTTCTTGGTCTTACACACACAGTGGGTCCATCACCAAGAGTCAATCCTGGATGTACTAATCCAGAACTTGAGTTATTAAACCTTTCACAGTTATGAAATACATAATATAATTTAGTCCTTGTATTAGAAGTGAAGAATTTTCTTCTTGCCAAATAGCAATGTCCTTGACCTTTCTCTCTATTCATGAAATAGAGGTCTGTGTTTCAAAAAATGGCTCTCAGATCTCTAAACATTTTTTTCTAATAGCTTTATCATCCCTTCAACTTTTTACTTGTTCTGACCTACCCAGTCAAGGCAGAATTTTTTAAGCTCAAGATTGTTTCATATGTGAGTAGCTGTCATTCAGATCCTGGTTCTGAATGACTCATCCAGACCTTTAAATTATTCAACACAATGTTTTCATTATTACTGCAAATAATAAACTGAATGGCTCTTCAAAACACTCATCTACTCTCTGCTATACCAGGGGAGCAGTTCTTCCCTCAGGAAGGACTCAAGGGGGCAATCTGCAAAAGGTAAAGGGATTTTGCTATTCACACTAATTTTAGGGTCTTTGCACATACAGAATTCAGAAAAGGAGTTGAATTCAGCAAGACCCGTTACTTTAAAATTGAATATTTGTATTCTAAATAGCAATTTAATCTAATTCCACCCCTAGTTCCCCCAAAATCAGTTTGTATATGCAGACACAACTTCAGTCTGTTTGATTTCTCAATGATTTCTCTGTCCTTTAGACTCTGAATGTGAGATAAAAACTTAGGGCCAGCCACACTGAGAGCTCCCATTTTATAGAACCCAGGTGAATGCAGTTATGATTTGTGTTTTTAACACTCCTTTTGCCACTCCCAGCCTTGTAAGCTTGAAATGATTATAGTAAGTAGTAATTCAACATTACTACTGAAATTTGTTTTGACGTTCTGAACAAAATTCTAAGAACTATAGGGTTAGTTGAAAATGTATACAGTATGAAAATATTGTAGGCTGCCAATTTCTTCTCAGTCTTGTCAGTGTCTCCCAGAAAGTAGTAATTTATTTCTTTAACTCCTTCAGTAATGAAATGAGATTTGGGGAAACAGAGGAGTACTCACTAGAGTCCCTTGGGAACAAACAAATGTAACAGAAATTGAAATAATACAAGTTCTTTTCAGAGAGCTTTAAATTGGGCCCTAGGAAGTTAGAGCTAGAAGGCTTTCAAGATAAGCTGACCGATGTTTAATGGATAAATTGAGTTCCAAGGAAGAGAAAGGACGTGTGAGGGATAGAGCTAAGCACTAAGACTGCCAACTTCATTCTGTAACTCTGGGCTAATACTCATTATGCTCCCTGGGATGGAATGTGATGGTAAAACAAAGTGGGCAATGGCATCTCTGCCATGCCCAGGGCTTTATAAGAGAAATTCACCCTGATAAAGGGGAGGGCAGTAGATATAAGCTTTTCCTAATTCATTTTTTCTTTATCACACTAACTTCTATTATACTTAAGGCTAAGAAAATAATAATTAAATATGACATGTAATTTGAAAATTAACTAAATGTTCATTTCAATATGACAAAGTGATTTTAGTGTCAGATCTATTATCCTTCTTCCCTGTCTTCATTGATCAAAAGTCCATTTATAAAACTGAAACATACAATGTTAATACTTCTTTCTCTGGGTGATAGGATTAAGCATAATTTTATTTTCTTGTATATACATTTTCTGCATTTTCCAAGTTTTCTTCAGTGAGTATGTGTTATTTTTTTCAAAAAATAAATTTAAAAAGAGTAAAAGAACTACCATTTAAGGAATATATTTAATATGATCCCATATTAGTTTCCTGTTGTTGCTATAACAAATTACAAGAAACTCAGTGGCTTAACACAACACAAACTTATATTTCTGGAGGTCAGAAATCTAAGAGGAGTTGGCAGGGCCACACTGCTTCTGAAGGCTCTAAAAGAGAACGGACTTTCTTGCACATTCCACCTTTTACAGGTCACCTGTATTCCTTGTCTCATGGCTCCTTTCTCCATCATCAAAGCCAGCAGCATAACGTCTTCAACTCTGTGTCTCTTTCACTGTCTATCACCTCTGTTTCCATCATTATGTCTTCTGTGACTCTCTCTTGATTCTCTCTTATAAGGACCCTTGTGATTATATTGGGCCCACCTGGATAATCCAGGATAATCTTCACACCTCAATATCTTTAACTTAATCACATCTGCAGAATCTCCTTTGCCATAGAACCTAACATATTCATGAGTTGAAGGATCAGGATGTGGACATCGTTGGGGGCATTTATTCAGCCTACCATAGACCCCTTTTATCAAGTTTTTTTGATGTTTTCCAAACATTCTCATTTTCTCTTTCATCTACTACCTCGTGTCTGACATGCACACACACACACACACACACACAAGGTACATTTTTTATGTCTCTACAGAGTATAAAAATATCCTGCTAAACATTATGCCAATTAACATTCTTGCTCCTTTCCCCTCTGGATTTTAAACACTACTAATTGTTTTCTCTTTCTATCTCATTCTCTCTAATTTTATTCAATGTTCAAAAATGAATCAAGCACCTACATTGCTCCAGACACTATGTTCTAAAGATAGAGTGGTGAACAACACAGATGTGAATCCTGCTCAGGGAAATTTCATAATGGTAGGAAGAGTGAAATAAACCTGTAGACAAATACATAAATAATAATCAAATAAATAAAATAATAAATAATCAGATAAATCAGATAAATAAAATAATCAGAGATTTGTCTAAATGCTAGGAGTAAAATAGACAGGATATAGTGAAAGAGTAATGAAGAGATGAATGATAGGGTCATCACTACAGTTTTTTCTAAAGGGTAAAATTGAGACTGAGAGCTGAAATGAAAAAACAAGGTAGACTAAAACCAAAACAGATTGAAGCACTGTGGATAAAGACTATCCTAAATAATTTCCTACCATATCTGCAATAGATACCAGTATTGTTTACTGGCATGCGTACTGATTTGGGACTTGGAAGACACAGAGAAATAATAGAGTTAATAGAGTAATAGCCATCAGTTTCCTCATCCTGAATGTTAGGGAGTTGAATAATAAAATCAAATATTCTATAAATGTTTGATAAATATATGTAAAATTTCATTTCACGTAGTTTTAGATGCACTATCCTTTGGGGTGCTGGAAGTCAAAGGCATTTGACACTAATATAGTGCTTTATTTTGGTTGTGTGTGTGTGTGTGTGTCTCTGTGTCTGATAAATGTTGATTCAGTAGAGTATTTCTTTCCAGGAATTATCAAATAGGCCAACTGACTGAAAAATAATTACAAGTTTATTATGGACATCTAAGTCCACATCATTATCATTTCTGAAATGAGTCTTCTGATTCCTTTGTGCTTCTAATAAAAGTGCAGGCACAGCCAAAGTTTATTGCTCTAATCAGATATGCTGTCCACAAGCTGTGTTCATCCTTTCACCACCTCTCAACACTGGGAAATTGTCTAACACTGCTGACCCCAATATGGTTTGGATTCTATTCAATACCCAGGAAACCATTATAGATCATTCTTATTTAATTATAACAAGGCAGATCAGCCCATTTTTATAATAGTCATAAGTAAAAATAACCAGTTTTGCCTGAATGAAATAAAATCAATACTTCTCCTTTGCAATATGATTCTCAGGAAGAAAATCCACAAATTTGTCTCATTTCTAAAGGCCTAGAGGCAAATCACTCAGGGATATATATATATATATATATATATATATATATATATATATATATATATATATATATATATATATAAATATAATTTTTTTTTTTTTTTTTTGCAGTACACGGGCCTCTCACTGTTGTGGCCTCTCCCGTTGCAGAGCACAGGCTCCGGATGTGCAGGCTCAGCGGCCATGGCTCACGGGCCCAGCCACTCCACTGCATGTGGGATCTTCCCGGACCGGGGCACGAACCCGTGTCCCCTGCATCGGCAGGCGGACTCTCAACCACTGCGCCACCAGGGAAGCCCAGGATATATATTTTTTTCAAGACTACATGAAATGGGCCAAAGCACGCTATCCAGATTTTGCAGAGGCCCAACAAGCTCTTAGTGGCTCAACTTTATGTAATTTTTACGGATGATTACAACGGATATATAACCTCGTGTCCCTTAGAACAACACAATCTAACTCTTTTCCTGTAACCAAGCATAACATAAAATGAGATTTATCTTTGCACCCACAATATGGAGATCAGGTGAGCAATCTGCTTATTCAAGAAGGTATAATCACTGAGAATGTTCTGACACATGATAAATGCAGTCATAGGAGCATGACTGTAAAAGTCATTCCTGGGATTTCTTTTTCCTCTTAAAACCCCCAAGTTTATGGTGGTAGTTATCGGGAAAATGTATGCACCTTTCTGTCACAGGTATTCACCAACTTTTCTGATTCCTTTATGAACTTTTAATTAAATTGTTAGATAATGTAACTAACATAAATATAATTGAGCACCTAACTTTCTTAAGGAATAGATAAGAAGTAAAAGCTATAAGCTTTGAGGAGTTAAAAACATATTTCTTTCACCAAATGATTTGGCAAAAATAGAAATAAAGAAGATAAATGCAATTTCAAGTATTTTCATGGTTTATACTTTTTTCAAAGAATTCAAAAAATGTGAGGAAGTTTACACATTGCTTAAGCACCAAATAAAAAGGCATATGGCCAATAAAACATATGATTTACTTTGTCAGGGCTCTTTACTTGTCTGTTTTTGTTTCTTTTTGCTGATTATTAATATTATAGGAACAAATGTACAAAGGCAAGAGCATTTTTAAAAAATGTGTTATAAGGTCATGGACTAGGGTTTATCTGTAACAGTTGAGGCTGTCTCTCTTATATGATTAGTTCTTGCAAAACAGCAGAACCACCAAGTTCCCAATTTAACCTACTAGAAAGCTAGCAATCCACTGTTTAGAAATACCATAAGCATTTAAAAACTACTTAGATGGCATTAAATTAAATTACTTAGGTGTCATTAAGCACAACATCCATGAGACTTTTGAACCTTTTTTCTTTAGTGCTAAACATGCATGCAGTTATTTTTAAGAATAACTTCACACGTATAATTGTAGTAAGATGTACAATAGAGTCTGATTCTGAACTCTGCGCTAAACATTAAGTCTTTAAGAGGAAGACACTCTTCCCCATGTTCCACTTCCACTACTAGATCCCATGGATATCAATGTTACCTCCTTGTGAGGCTGATATTTCCCTCATCTTCTTAAGTACCCGTTCATCAGTTCACACCTGCCTTGCAGTGAGGTAGAATATATGGCTCTCTAATTTGCAACGTTAGGGAAAGGGAATATTGGAAGGAAGTACAGAGCACCCTTCCCTTGGTTATGGTAACAGGACTGAATCGGAAGTTAGAATCCTGTGTTCTAATCCTGGCTCTCTGTAATGAGAGAGCTTAACTGTAATGATGAGCTTAACTGTACAGCTTAACTGTAATGATGCTGGCTAATTTATTAGTTTATCTTTACCTCACTCTCTTTATATATAACACAAAGAGGTTGGACTAGATACTCTCCAAGCCACTTTTCAGAATCTTTATGAATTACCAATTTCAGTGTCCTTGACTAAAGTAGTTTCCTTCTCCCTTTCACATGTGGGTCATTTCATGTAAATAACCCAGAGCCGCACAACTCTTCACTGCTTGCCAGATGAGCTGACCTCTATTTTATACTGCTTATGTCTGTATGACTGACTGGCTTGACTATTTGCAAGTCAGCCTCCTATCAATTCATCTTAACTTTGCCAGTTGGCAACAATCCAGTTGTTAAGACAACGGGAGTAACCTGACTGTGAAATGGACACTCTCTGGTTCCACTTCCAACCAGCCTGTTGTTTTGTGCCAAAGTGTTGCACAAAACAGCACTGCATCACTGCTCAGTGATGTAGATGAACCTCGTTCTTATAGTATTTAGCTCATAAATTTAACATTCTTAGACTTAGAGAAGATGATGGAGTACTACTGCCACTGAGAAGTTACCCAGCCATTTCCTCTCATACAGGTAAGCCCAAAGGCAGGGCAGAGTGGCACCACCAAAGTCTAAGAGATGGTCCATTCTAAAGGAGTACCACCTGAACATTGTTCCACCCATATAGAAGCAGATACAAATCTCCTCTCCAGGAAAAGCCAAGTCAACAGAGGAAATAAAAAGATGGTGGGTTTGATACCTGAAAGGAATCATGAAAAATGGAGGTAAAATGCAATTAGATCTTCAATATCTCAATGTTCATAATAAATTTCTACTTAATAACAACAACAAAAAAAATTCATTTTTCTTGGAGAAGGGAGAAGGGTCAAATTAACACCATTGAGTCAAGGTTAGAGTCAAGAAACAATTCATATTTATTCTAAAACTGATAAATTTTTATGAAGCTATATAGTTATAGACGTCCTTTTGCAGAAGTTGCCCCTCCTGGTAGAAATAGTTTTTCTTATGAAATCAATTGTAAGGATTGTTAATCTACCCATTCTGACTACTACTGGACTGTAGACCATATTTTGAGAAACACTGTCACAAAAATATTGGACTTTTGGAACTGAAATAACAACTTTTAGATTGAATGTGTCAATGAAAAAATGTTGCCTGCCATATCAGTAAACAAAGTATATTGCAGCCATCAAGCCATCACATTACAGCCAAACTAATGGTGAGCCCTGAGGGAACTCAGGATTAAAACAGGATGCCCGCCATCAAGCAATCAGCCACCACCAACAGTGCACCCTAGGAGAATTGGGATAGGAAAACAAAGGATACTGACCCCAGATAGCTGAGGTGAACATCAAAGGAATAATTTCAATGAATCCAGACTCTTGTTTATTCCCATCATAGAAAAGTACTAAATTCATTAACTTGATATACTGGTTTTCTCTTTTTTTTTTTTTTTTTTTACATTTTTATTGGAGTATAATTGTTTTACATTGGTGTGTTATTTTCTGCTTTATCACAAAGTGACTCAGCTATACATATACATATATCCCCATATACCTTCCCTCTCGTGTCTCCCTCCCATCTTCAGTATCCAACCTCTCTAGGTGGTCACAAAGCACTGAGCTGATCTCCCTGTGCTATGTGGCTGCTTCCCACTGGCTATCTATTTTGCATTTGGTAGTACATATAAGTACATGTCACTATCTCACTTCGGCCCAGCTTACCATTCCACCTCCCTGTGTCCTCAATTCCATTCTGTATGTCTGTGTCTTTATTCCTATCTGGCACATAGCTTCTTAGGAACCATTTTTATTTTAAATTCCATATATATTTTTTACCATATGGTATTTGTTTTTCTCTTTCTGACTTACTTCACTCTGTATGACAGAATACAGGTCCATCCACCTCACTAAAAATAACTCAATTTTGTTTCTTTGTATGGCTGAGTAATATTCCATTGTATATATGTGCCACATCTTCTTTATCCATTTATCTCTCGATGGACACTTAGGCTGGTTCCATGTCTTGGCTATTGTAAATAGAGCTGCAATGAACATTGTGGTACATGACTCTTTGAATTATGGTTTTCCCAGTGTATATGCCCAGTACTGTGATTGCTGGGTCGTATGGTAGTTCTATTTTTAATATTTTAAGGAACTTCCATACTGTCCTCCATAATGGCTGTAACAATTTACATTGCAACCAACAGTGCAAGAGGGTTCCCTTTTCTCCACACACTCTCCAGCATTTATTGTTTGCAAATTTTTAATGATGGCTATTTTGACTGGTTTGAGGTGATACCTCATTTTAGTTTTGATTTTCATTTCCCTAATGACTAGTGATGTTGAGCATTCTTTCATGTGTTTGCTGAAAATCTGTATAATTTCTTTGGAGAAATGTCTATTTAGGTTTTCTGAACCATTTTTGGATTGGGTTGTTTGATTTTTTGATATTGAGCTGCATGAGCTGCTTGTAAATTTTGGAGATTAATCCTGTGTCAGTGGCTTCATTTGCAAAAATTTTCTCCTATTCTGAGGGCTGTCTTTTCATCTTGTTTATGGTTGCATTTGCTGCACAAAATCTTCTAAGTTTTATTAGGTCCCATTTGTTTCTTTTGTTTTTATTTCCATCCCTCTAGGAGATGGGTAAAAAGGATCTTGCTGTGATTTTTGTCATAGACTGTTCAGCCTATGTTTTCCTCTAAGAGTTTTATAGTGTCTGGCCTTACATTTAGGTCTCTAATCTATTTTGAGTTTATTTTTGTGTATAGTGTTAGGGAGTGTTCTAATTTCATTCTTTCAATGTAGCTGTCCAATTTTCCTAGCACCACTCATTGAAGAGACTGTCTTTTCTCTATTGCATATTCTTGCCTCCTTTATCAAAAATAAGGTGACCATATGTGCATGGGTTTATCTCTGGGCTTTCTACCCTGTTCCATTGATTTATATTTCTGTTTTTGTGGCAGTACCATACTGTCTTGATTACTGTAGCTGTGTAGTATAGTCTGAAGTCAGGGACCCTGATTCCTCCGGCACTCAAGATTGCTATGGCTATTCAGGGTCTTTTGGGTTCCATACAAATTGTGAATTTTTTTTGTTCTTGTTCTGTGAAAAAAGCTATTGGTAGTTTCATAAGGATTGCACTGAATCTGGAGACTGCTTTGGGTAGTATAGTCATTTTCACAATGTTGATTCTTTCAATTGAAGAACGTGGTATATCTGTTTGTGTCATCTTTAATTTCTTTCATCAGTGTCTTATAGTTTTCTCTGTAGCGGTCTTTTGTTTCCTTAGGTAGGTTTATTCCTCGGTACTTTAATCTTTTTGTTGCAGTGGTAAATGGGAGCGTTTCCTTAATTTCTCTTTCAGATTTTTCATCATTAGTGTATAAGAATTGAAGAGATTTCTGTGCATTAATTTTGTATCCTGCTATTTTACCAAATTCATTGATTAGTTCTAGTAGTTTTCTAGTAACATATTTAAGATTCTCTATGTATAATATCATGTCATCTGCAAACAGTGACAGCTTTACTTCTTCTTTTCTGATTTGGATTCCTTTTATTTCTTTTTCTTCTCTGATTGCTGTGGCTAAAACTTCCAAATCTATGTTGAATAATAGTAGTGAGAGTGGACAACCTTGTCTTGTTCCTGATCTTAGTGGAAATGGTTTCCGTTTTTCACCATTGAGAATGATGTTGGCTGTGGGTTTGTCATAGATGGCCTTTATTATGTTGAGGTAAGTTCCCTCTTTGCCTACTTTCTGGAGGGTTTTTATCATAAATGGGTGTTGAATTTTGTCAAAAGCTTTTTCTGCATCCATTGAGATGATTATATGGCTTTTCTCCTTCACTTTGTTAATATGGTTTATCACATTGATTGGTTTACGTATATTGAAGAATCCTTGCATTCCTGGGATAAACCTCACTTGATCATGGTGTATGGCCCTTTGAATGTGCTGTTGGATTGTGTTTCCTAGTATTTTGTTGAGGATTTTTCCATCTCTGTTCATCGGTGATATTAGCATGTAGTTTTCTTTCTTTGTGACACCTTTGTCTGGCTTTGGTATCAGCGTGATGGTGGCCTTGTAGAATGAGTTTGGAAGTGTTCCTCCCTCTGCTATACTTTCGAAGAGTTTGAGAAAGATAGGTGTTAGCTGTTCTCTAAATGTTTGACAGAATTACCTGTGATGTCATCTGGTCCTGGGCTTTTGTTTGCTGGAAGATTTTTAATCACGGTCTCAAATTCAGTGCTTTTATTGGTCGTTTTATATTTTCTATTTCTTATTTGTTCAGTCTTGGAAGGTTGTGATTTTCAAAGTATTTGTCCATATTTCCCAAGTTGTCCATTTTATTGGCATGTAGGTGCTTATAGTAATCACTCATGATCCTTTGTATTTCTGCAGTGTCAGTTGTTACTTCTCCTTTTTCATTTCTAATTCTATTGAGTTGAGTCTTCTCCCTTTTTTTCTTGATGAGTCTGGCTAATAATTTATGAATTTTGTTTCTCTTCTCAAAGATCCAGGTTTTAGTTTTATTGATCTTTGCTATAATTTCCTTCATTTCTTTTTCATTTATTTCTAATCTGATCTTTATGATTTCTTTCCTTCTGCTAACTTTGGGTTTTTTGTTTTTTTGTTTTTCTTTCTCTAATTGCTTTAGCTGTAAGGATAGTTTGTTTATTTGAGATGTTTCTTCTTTCTAGAGGTAGGATTTTTTGCTATTAACTTCCCTCTTAGAACTGCTTTCAATGCATCCAATAGGTTTTGGGTGGTCATGTTTTCATTGTCATTTATTTCTAGGTATTTTTTTGATTTCCCCTTTGATTTCTTCAGTGATTTCTTGGTTATTAAGTAGTATACTGTTTAGCCTCCATGTGTTTGTATTTTTTACAGATTTTTTCCTGTAACTGATATCTAGTCTCATAATGTTGTGGTTGGAAAAGATACTTGATATGATTTCAATCTTCTTGGATTTACCAAGGCTTGATTTGTAACCCAGGATACGATCTATCCTACAGAATGTTCCATGAGCACTTGAAAAAAGAGTGTATTCTATTGTTTTTGGTTGGAATGTCCTATAAATATCATAAGTCCATCTTGTTTAATATATCACTTAAACATTGTGTTTCCTTATTTATTTTCATTTTGGGTGATCTGTCCATTGGTGAAAGTGGGGTGTTGAAGTCCCCTACTATGATTGTGTTACTCTCAATTTCCCCTTTTTATGGCTGTTAGCATTTGCCTTATGTATTGAAGTGCTCCTATGTTGGGCGCATAAATATTTATCATTATTATATCTTCTTCTTTGATTGATCCCTTGATCATTATGTAGTGTCCTTGTTTGTCTCTTGTAGTAGTCTTTATTTTTATTTTAAAGTGTATTTTGTCTGTTATAAGAATTGCTTCTCCAGCTTTCGTTTGATTTCCATTTGCATAGAATATCTTTTTCCATCCCCTCACTTTCAGTATGTATGTTTCCCTGGGTCTGAAGTGGGTCTCTCATAGACAGGATATTTATGGGTGTTGTTTTTCTATCATTCAACTAGTCTATGTCTTTTGGTTGGACCATTTACATTTAAGGTAATTATCGATATGTATGTTCCTATTACCATTTTCTTAATTGTTTGGGTTTGTTATTTAGGTCTTTTCCTTCTCTTGTGTTTCCTGACTAGAGAATTTCCTTTAGCATTTGTTGTAAAGCTGGTTTGGTCATGCTGAATTCTCTTAGCTTTTGTTTGTCTCTAAATGTCTTAATTTCTCTGTTGAATCTGAATGAGATCCTTTCTGGGTACAGTAATCTTGGTTGTAGGTTTTCCCTTTTCATCACTTTAAATATGTCCTGCCACTCCCTTCTGGCTTGCAGAATTTCTGCTGAAAGATCAGTTGTTAACCTCTGGGGATTCTCTTATATGTTATTTGTTGTTTATCCCTTGATGCTTTTAATATTTTTTCTCTGTATTTAATTTTGATAGTTTGATTAATATGTGTTGTGACGTGTTTCTCCTTGGATTTATCCTGTATGGGACTCTCTGAACTTCCTGGTATTAATTGACTATTTCCTTTTCCATGTTAGGGACGTTTTCAACTATAATGTCTTCAAATATTTTCTTAGTGCCTTTCTTTTTCTCTTCTTCTTCTGGGACCCTTACAGCTCGAATGTTGGTGCATTTAGTGTTGTCCCAGAGGTCTCTGAGACTGTCCTCAATTCTTTTCATTCTTTTTTCTTTATTTTGCTCTTCAGTAGTTATTTCCACAATTGTATTTGTGGTCACTTATCTGTTCTTCTGCCTCAGTTATTCTGCTATTGATCCCTTCTAGAGAATTTTTAATTTCATTTATTGTGCTTTTCATTATTTTTTTTTGTTCTTTAGTTCTTCTAGGTCCTTGTTAAACCTTTCTTTTTTTTCTCCATTCTATTTTCAAGATTTTATATCATCTTTACTATCATTACTTTGAATTCTTTTTCAGATTGACTGCCTCTTTCCTCTTCATTTCTTTGGTCTGGTGGGTTTTTAACTTGCTCCTTCATCTGTTGTGTGTTTCTCTGTCTTCTCATTTTGCTTAAGTTACTGTGTTTGAGGTCTCCTTTTTGCAGTCTGCAGGTTCGTAGTTCCTGTTGTTTTTGGTGTCTGCCCCCAGTGGCTAACGTTGGTTTAGTGGATTGAGTAGGCTTCCTGTTGGAGGGGACTAGTGCCTGTATTCTGGTGGATGTGGCTGTGTCTTGTCTTTCTGGTAGGCAGGACCATGTCCAGTCATGTGTTTTGAAGTGTCTGTGACCTTATTATGATTTTAGGCAGACTCTCTGCTAAAGGATGGGGTTGTGTTCTTGTCCTGCTAGTTGTTTGGCACAGGGTGTCCAGCACAGAGCTGCTGGTCGTTGAGTGGAGCTTGGTCTTAGCATTGAGATAGAGATCTCTGAGAGAGTTTTCACCATTTGATAATACATGGGGCCAGGAGGTCTCTTGTGGGCCAATGTCCTGAACTTGGCTCTCCCACCTCAGAGGCACAGGCCTGACACCCAGCCAGAGCACCAATAACCTGTCAGCCAGCTTCCCTGTCAGAAGATAAGGGAGAAAAAAGAAAGAAAGAATAAAATAAAATAAAATAAAATAAAAAGTAAAATAAAGTAAAATAAATTTAAAAAGTAAAGAATAAAACATAATTATTAAAAATAAAACAAAAATTAATAAAAAAAGAAAAAAGAAAGAAAGAAACAAGAGAGAAATGAAACTGGAAAAGAAATCCACAATGATAACAAGTGCTAAAAACTATACTAAAAAATAAAATAAATAAATAAATAAATAAAATATACAGACAGAACTCTAGGAAAAATGGTAAAAGCAAAGTGTACAGACAAAATCACACAAAGAAGCATATACATACACACTCATAAAAAGAGAAAAAAAGTAAAAAAATACATATATCTATACATAAAAAAAGGAGGAAGAGAGGAACCAAATAAATAAACAAATCTACCAATGATAATCAATTCTAAATTATAAACTAAGATAAACATAAAACTAAAACAAATTAGTTGCATAAAAAAAAACCAAGTCTACTGTTGCTGCCAAAGTCTACCACCTCAATTTTGGGATGATTCATTGTCCATTCAGGTATTCCAGAGTTGCTGGGTACATCAAGTTGATTGTAGAGATTTAATCTGCTGTTCCTGAGGCTGCTTGGAGAAATTTCCCTTTCTCTTCTTTGTTTGCACAGCTTCTGGGGTTGAGCTTTGGATCTGGCCCCGCCTCTGTGTGTAGGTCACCTGAGGGCGTCTGTTCTTTGCTCAGACAGGACGGGGTTAAACCAGCAGCTGATTAGTGGTCTCTGGCTCACTCAGGCCAGGGGAGGGAGGGGTACGGAATGCGTGGCTAGCCTGCAGCAGCAGAGGTGGGCTTGATATTACAATAGCCTGAGGCATGCCGTGTGTTCTCCCAGGGAAGTTGTTCCTGGATCACGGGACCCTGGCAGTGGCAGGCTGCACAGTCTATTGGGAGCGGAGTTGTGGATAGTGACCTGTGATTGCACACAGGATTATTGGCGGTTGCAGCAGCAGCTTTAGTGTTTCATGCCTTTCTCTGGTGTCCAGGCTGATAGCTGCCGCTTGCGCCCATCTCTGGAGATTGTTTAGGCAGTGCTTTGAATCCCCTCTCCTCACGCAACCTGAAACTATTGTCTCTTGCCTCTTAGCCAGGTCCAGACATTTTCCTGGACTCCTTCCCAGCTCTCTGTGGTGCACTGGCCCCCTTCAGGCAGTGTTCATGTAGCCAACCCCATTCCTCTCCCTGGGATCTGACCTCCAAAGCCAGAGACTCGGTTCCCAGCCCCCACCCACTCTACTCCGGTGGCTGAGCAGGCAAGCCTCTCAGGCTGGTGAGTGCTTGGTCAGCACCTATCTTCTGTGCGGGAATCTCTCTGCTTTGCCCTCTGCACCCTTGTTGCTGTGCTCTTTTCCATGGCTCCGAATCTTCCCCCCCCAACCCCGTCTCTGCCATTGAGGGGGATTCCTATTGTGTGGAAACATTTCCTCCTTCACAGCTCCCTCCCACTGGTGCAGGTCCCGTCCCTATTCTTTTGTCTCTGTTTTTTCTTTTGCCTTACCCAAGTACGTGGGGAGTTTCTTGCCTTTTGGGAAGTCTGAGGTTTTCTGCCAGCGTTCATTAAGTGTTCTGTAGTAGTTGTTCCACATGTAGATGTATTTCTGATGTATTTGTGGGGAGGAAGGTGATCCCCACGTCTTACTCCCCTGCCATCTTGAAGGTCTCCAGTTTTCTTTAATTAACAGTACTCATTTAAATTTTCGACTACCTGGCCTTTGTTGAAAAAATTCCTGTATGTCCTGCCTGCTTCTTTCCCTCTTTGGAGCAGTTTCTCAGAGCTATCTGTGAGCGTGCTTCCCAGACTTAAATCCTCAGTTTTGTTTGCCAAATAAAATATAGTTCTCAACTTTTAGGCTGTGCTGTTTTTTATTCAGTCAGCAAATGTTACCTGAAAAAAAGCCTATACCACTTTGCAGAAGTCACCTTATTGCATTTCCCTCATTCCCTACCCAAGGTATAGCAATCATAAACATTGATATTTAACTGTTTTCTAACTTCTTTGTTGGCTACATTTTGATGTGTATTAGTGCATTTGACTCTCACTACAACCCTACTCTCAGGAAAACTGAACAACATCTCAAGATTACACAACCATCAAGGGATGGCCCTGATTCCTTGCAATCCTGATTCCAAGCCTTGTACCTTTTCTATTGCACACAGAAGTACAACTGAAACAACTCACAGAGCTGCTTTGGGTAATCAGATTCAATGTTAGAGTTTGGAACACATGGGTCAGGAATGCAGAAAATGGAACACAGAGGGCACTCAGAGGTAAGAGCTCCAACTCCAAGTGGCAGCTGAGATGAGTAGAATGATATTCAGCAGGCACAGAGTTTCTTTCATTAAACACTAGTTCTTAAGACTTTTTTGACTCTGACATGAATATTTTCATTAGTCCTTTAAGTGACTTTCATTCTTTGTGGAGCATATAGCTTTAGAGAATTATGGAACACCCTTCCCCCACTAAATTACTTTTTCCCAAAATCATGACTGGGGACCTCTGCCACTTACCTGCCTTGCTAGTAATAAACTAACAAAACATGTTTGTGGACTTAGGTTTTAGTATTTAATCAAATACTCAAAAGAGTATTTATCACTCTTTAAAATTAAAATAAAAAAAATTATTTGTTCTCTATAGCCATTGTGTGAATGGGCATCAATGAAACATACAATGTTTGAGTTAGCACTCTATTTTGGAAACAAGCTACTTAAAACTAAAGTATGTACATAGCCTATGTTAGGCCCCTGAAAACCATATTGTAGAATCTGGTTACAGCTTGAACTATGTTACCTGAAACCCCAGCATCATTCACTTCAGAAAAAATAAAGTGACAAGCAAATGGAGCTGACCAAAATAAAGTACTATGTACATTCAGTGAAGCTCACATTTTAAAAAGAAGAAAAGAAAATAACAAAACAAAACAAAAATCTATTCTCACCGAGTGAAAGCAAACTCAAGTATAAATGGGTATGTTACTCCTTACTTTGGAAGAGTAAATACAATTTAAAATACAGCCAAGATTTCATTGAACATATTGAACACTTGTTCAATCAGACTTTGATGATGGAAGCATCTTGTTTTATTCACATAGATTTTGCTGTAGATTTTGCGAGTTGGATTTGTGCATTTCATTTCTAGACATCAGAAATAAAACTAAGAGGTGTGCATTGCCCCAGTAGATGTGGGTCACACAAAGTCATACTTCTAAATACTTTAGACACCTGGAGAATTCACTATGCTTCATGCATGATTTGTTTCCCTGGTATAGCTAGACTTTTTATCAAGAATCTAAACACTGATAGTATGATATGACAAATTGTTGCTACAAGGATATTTTCCCCCCTTAACTCACACAGGTAGCTTTTTCTAAGAGTGTCCATACATCACAAAGCACTCACTGAGAGATTCTAATGTGTCCATCAAAAATTGCTCTTTTAATTCATGAGGAAAATATCTTGAGTAGCTGCTTTTGGAATTAATTTGACTAGCTTTTTGGCATTGTGAAAATACAGCCTTAGTATGAATAGGGATTGGCTACAAATCCTAGAAAATGGACTTGTCAACTGACAAAGGACTTTACACTGTCTATGGTCTATTTCTGATGCTCTAGAGAGTTCAATTTGGTGGAAAGGTGAGATAACTAGATTTTATACTTTGATATCTAGAATCAGGAGTTCCACAGAAATGCACCAGGAGTTTTGTTAAATTTTTATTTAAATTGCAATTAACATATATTTGAACATTTTTAAATGGTAGTAAAAATATGCACTGTTTTGTTCTCATGAAAATTTATTCTTCCACTTATCACCTATTCTACTCTGACATTTTCTCCTTTCCTGGAAGAACAATATCCAAACCTTTAAGCTCTTAATCAAATCCCCAAGTCCTTCTGGGGCTGGGCAGGTAATGTGCATGGCTGAAGTGAGCAGGACATGGATGCTTACTTATACATTGGAGAGTGGAGGGATGGGTGGAGGAAGCAGGCAGCATTCAACCTCACCCACTATTGTGCTTACCTCTGGCCTGACTTGTTCTCTTTCATCTTGGGAGAAGAGAGTAATTTTGTTGTTTCCATAGCCCATGCAGAAGAAAACATTTCCATGTTTCTTAAAGTTTAGACCCATACACTGGGGTTGTAGGAAGAGGTATTGGAGGAGTTAGCTGGGAAAACATGTTACATCCCTACAATGAGGATGAGTGGATGGGGGCTTTCTGAAAAGGTGAGCACCTCATTCTCTCAGCTCACTAATCTTGCTGCAGATGCTGAAGTAAGTGTTAAAACCTGGGACATAAGAATGGTGTTCAAACCAGCGAACAGTATGGCTTGTTCAGAATAGTGAATACACAATCTACGGACTTCTAACTCCCCAGTCAATGATCCATTCATTCAACAAAAGCATTAAGTGTCTTTTTTGTGCTTAGTTCTGTATTACATGTTGGGGACACAAAAACTCTTAAGTCAGGAGGAACTCGAAGGAAAAGTTTTTTGTTTTTTTTTCCACTTGGGAATTAAAAAAGAAAAAGATGAGGAGGCTGTTTAAACAAAAGAAATAATATTTTAAGCTCCAAAAAGAACCTAGTATTATCCAGTTGGCCAGGGATGAGGGAGGGGAGTCTGTTTTAGTCACAGAGAGCACTAGGAACAAAAGCAAGAAGGCAGGAAACAGGGCAGCATGATGGTAGCAGATGTAAGCAGTGAAAATGGTCAGAGAGGAGTATTGTGAGGAGCAGAGGTAGAAGGGGAGTGAAAAATAAAATTAGAGAGGTGGGGAGAAAATCAGGACTCTCTGGATGGATGTTGTGTGTTCGACCTTGTCCTATGGTCCGGAAGATGCCTTAAGGTTTTGAAGTGTTTTGATTAAAAGGAATGTGACGGTTGGTTTGTTTGTAAAAATACATTACTATCCTTACTATTTTATTTTACACATTGGAATCTGAGGTTCAGAATTATGGCAACTTGCCAGTAGTAACACGTTTACTAAGCAAAAATGTCACTCAAACCCAGGACAGTCTGACTCCAAACTCAGTGCTCTCTCTTCTAGAAGACAAAACCTTTACAAAACTGCACAATGGCACTTTGATTGAATATCCACAAGTGCTCACAGATGCCCCTGAAAACTCTAACAATCAAAAAGGGAAACAAAATCCATAATGCAGAGTTTTAAAATGTCATTTAGTCTGGATGATATGGATCCAATTATGTCTAAATTCTACTTTCATCTGGCTAACATATGCAGAGCCAGGAGCCTCTCACTTTGGCCTACCTGAGCACTTTTAGTGAAGAGCATCTGTGCCTGTCTGACCTAGCCAGGGCCTATACTGAAACCCTACAATACCACACCAGAGGTCACACATGACCTATCGCTGCCACAATTGGAGGCAGGAGGAAGTCTGTTCTCAGAGATTTTCCCACCTAGTCGAGCAAAGCCAACTGCTTTAGGTCAAACTATTAAAAAAATATGATCATCCAAAACAGGGGGATAAGGAAGAAAATTACCTCCTTATTATATTTTGCCTAAACATTTCAAGTTTCGTTTTCTTTTTCTCCCCCACATCATGTTTTAATGATAAAAGGAGTGAAAACCTTCACTGGAGGGCTGCTCGTCAGTGTTCTCCTCGTAGATCAAAAATAAAATAACTCTTAAATTTCCACTTCTCTTCATTCTCCAATATATTTCAATGTCAGTCTCATAGTGATCCACTCTTAGATTTCATCTGCTTTTGTGAAGTTGGCCAATTATATTATTATAGTACAGTTAGCCTTGAACAATTTGGAGGCTAAGGGTTCCCACCCTCCTCAGTCAAAAATCCGTGTATAAGTTATAGTCATCCTCCATATATACACAGTTCCTCTGGATCCAACCAACTATGGATAACGTAGTACTATAGTATTTACTATTGAAAAAATCTGCATGTGAGTGTACCTGCACAGTTTAAGCCCATGTATTTCAAGGGTCAACTTCATAAGTTCTTCCTTGGCTGGTCTCAGATTTCCTACTTATGAACTGACCATTTAAGAGAAGAGGACAGATGTTCCCAGAGTTTTATCTCTATTTCTTCTGGTTATGTAGATGAAACCAAATGTCCCTGAGTTTCCCAGCCTTCAGGAGGCCACCTTCCCTTTAACAGCCAGTAACTATCATTCGGTCTCTGGCACTGATTTCTTATAGGTAACTCTATCCCCAGGTTGTAAGGAATAGGAGTCCTAACAGGTAAACTAGACATTCATGGTGGTTCTTTGTCTCTGGTCTCCCTAATCCCCAACAGGGAGGGTCACACTTGCCTTCCTGCTGCACATCTCTTTGGCTTTTCATCTCCCATCTCACTCCAAGCATGGCTGCACACTCCTCCCTTTATTCCACCCAGAACAACAAATACCAGGCTGAAAGTTTAGCAAAACCTCCTAGACACTTAGGAATGAGATAAGGAAAAAGAAACAGACTGTGTTTCCAGGGATATTGTTACCAGAGTTCAATGAGCATAGTTCTATCTGCTAGAGTCTTCCCCCTGGTCTTCTCCTCCTTTAGCTCCCTGCTTGTCAGCACATTGTTTGATAGCTTATGCATATATTTTTGGTGATGTGTGCTAAGGGGTAATCTTACCCTCCCTCAACAGATAGAAGTATGCTTGATCATGTCCCTCTTGACTCAGAAAAAAAAGGCTGCCAAACCTCTTTTGGACTCAACAAGAAAGAAAATTCCCCTTCCTTACCCTTCTTTCTTCAACCTGCTTCAAGATAATCCTGTAGTTGACCCCACTGAGATGTCACTATGCTCCAGTGATGACAGCTGTTCATATAATTTTGACATACATATTAGTGTCTGGTTTTCTAGACTACCTCCATTCCAGAGAACCTATGCAAAACCAAAAGATCCAACAGAATAAACTCTTCCAAATAAACCCAAAGATGAATAGAGAAACACACATGAAGGAAGTCTTTCAATAACATCTTGTCCCTGAGATATTACTTTGTTTTCACCTTGTTACCAATAATATACAATTCTGCATTCATATTCTTTGAGGTTTTACCTCTTCAGACCATTTTCTGGCCTGATGCTTCAATTTAGTCCTGGTGTTAATAAGGTAAGTTACATTCAGTCTCTAGGCTTACATTAATGAGGAGAACTATTTTGCAGATAGCATTATTTAGTGTATTAGTCTCCCCAAGTATATTCCAATAACTAAAGTGTATAATATATTTTCACGATTTTTGCACAAAGGACCTGCTGAATGATTTTAGTGGATTCTTCCTAAGTCACCCAGAAACATAAAATAATTTAACAAGTATCAGGACATTGTTAATCATTGGTACTGTCACAGGTCAGACAGAAAGATGAATAAGACGTTATCTTGGTCTTCAGTAGTAAGGAAGGTGGACAAGGAATACACAGATATCATTAAAGATGAAAACAAAACTCAGTGGAAACTCTATCCAAGAGAATATGAATGTACTTAGAGGATGAATAAGGCTTAACACTGAAAATGATATTTTGTCTGAAAAATAAGCAGGATTTGGACAGGTAGAGCTGAGAGACACACACAGGTCAGCAGCAGAGGTAAGTAAGGTTGAGGAAGATAACTTTTTCAGGTGAGGAGAACAAAGGAAGCAAACATTCATTAATTTTAAAGGACCAGGGTTTTGGTACCAGAGTGGTGATGGCCATATCACCTTTTCTGCTGTTGCAAATTTGGGGAGATCTTTTCTGTCATTTCTTCAAGCAGATGTATACCAGTTCTCAGGAAGGCCCTTTTCAGAAGGATGAGAGCCATTTTCTTTCATTATCAGAAACACAGCCTTTTCTTTTAAGTGGCAATAGCAGACATTTAAGATTAAATGAGAAACAAATGTTGTGTTCACTCCAAGCAAAAGATGTGTCGTATGTCATAGCGCCTGGAGCTGAAACTCTGAAAATAAGGAAATATTTTACAAAATATGTGCCTACAATATAACCAAAACACCAGACCAGCAATCATCCCAGTGTTAGCTGAACCTCTCCAGATATGTCTAGTACGTGTCTGATGACCTCAGTAGTTTTCTCAGGGGTGGGAAATAGCACAGAGAGATGTACGGGGCCATGTGACTGGCAAAGACAAATAGCCAGGATGTAGCTGTGTAGACAACTATCTAAACCAATCAAAACATGGATCTATCCATTCCCCGTGGTACCTTAAAAGACTCTGGAATTATCATAATTTATACTCCAGTCCAAGTATGTCTCCTGAATAATAATACAACTTAGCACTTCCCTGCAATTTTGCAAAGCTCACTGCAAATTTAGGAAAGGAAGATAAGTAGAAATTTCTAGCTTTGCAGATATACAAATGGATTGGAGCATTACCCCCAATTGTTTTAGGATGTGTGATTCATGATTTCATGACTTCAGTTGAGGAAATGCAGCCAGAGAGACCTAGAAACAAATCATTTATTCTAGGTCATGCATTCTGTGTAATAGAAGAAATTAAACAGCTTCTAATTCTGGGTATATCTATCTCTGACACCACAATCTTAACCCTAAATATAATATTTACCCAAGATACATAAAGACAAAGCAGCCCAGTTGTCCATCAATAAGAAAATGGACAAACTGGTAGATATCCAAGCAATGGAATTCTAGTCATCAATGAAAATGAACAAATTACCACTTCCACCAGACTTCAGATGAGATCACTGAGGCTCAGGTATAAAAAGACACCTACCATGTTGCAGTTAGGTAGGTATGCATTGCCAGCACGGGACCAATCCCTTTATCTATTCATTACATTCCACATGGGAACTCAGATCTTTGCAACAATGACAATGGAAACTGTGCTCTGTGGGAGTCCTTTGCAAAACATTTTGTTGTTGTTTTGCTTTGGTAAATGTAATCTTTCTCCAACATTTTTTTGTTTTGTTTTCTGACATGTAGAAAAGCATTTTTTAAAAATCATGCATCAAATAACTTATTTTACTAATCTGAATAATTCTAAATTATTTGGGATTCTTTATGTATATAATAAAGAACCTGGGAGCAATGATAATTTAGTTTCATCCTTTCTAAATAACAACAATAAAAAACAAACCTACAGTAGTTTATATTTGGAAGATTCTCATCCAAGTGATTTAAATAAAAGAGAACAAATAAAGAAACTGACCTTTCCAAAACAAAACAAAAGAAAACAAAGACTTCTGGTTACAAGGCAGATATTTTATTAATGACAATTTACAAAGGTTAAGCAAGAAAGTAACTTGTCTTTGAAAATAAAACCTTAATGACTGAGTAAATATTTAAGTACAACATAAAACAGAAAAAAAAATTTTTTTAATTAAAGAAGCAGGGAACATAAAGTAATGTGAGTGTAAGAATCATACATGAGAAAGCCAACCATACTTTTTATTATAAGTATTATGGAAAGGTAGAATAAGCACTGCTTTAAACTAAAAATCTGTTCTCTCTTTCCATCTTTGTCACTAACGAGTTTCTGACTTTATGGAAATTATTTCTCAGGGTTATTGACCATATAATATCTGTGATATTTCCATACTCAAAATTTCTCTTTATTGAAAAATATTTGAAAGTTATTTTAGTTGAAATTAAAGAAGTGTTTTATGGGATTATTATTATATAATAATCATATAAATTATTATACTAATTATTAGAGTATAATAATTCCTATGATTAAAAAATAAGATTACCCTATACTAATACTGTTGTTCAAAATGCCTTTTCAACTTTGACCTTCTTTAACCCTGATCATAACCCTGTATAATAAGTCTGATGAGGAATTTGTAGAAAATATTTGTAAAACTTAAAGTTGATAATTGATCTATCAAAGGCCCTCAACAGTGTACTAACAAAAAATAATAATATTTAACTCCTATTAAGTAAAACTTAAGGGTTTTAGGTTATCACATTTTTCCCCACAATAGCGCTGATTTGAAGAGCAACTAATGGTAAGTGACATTCAGCTTGGTATTATGAGATGGTGTCAGTGGCTAAGAAAACATATACATGTAATGTAAAAATGTTTGCATTTGAAGAGTTTACAATTTTTGAGAGTTCTGGGAATGGGGGAGTAGTGATTAGCAGGAAATCACAGGGGAAGTTTAGGTGTCCTGGGTGGCTATGCCATCTATGAAGAAACAAGAAAAGGCCATGGGCTCTGGAAGAGTGATAATGCACAGGGATACACTGTGCTTAAGAAATACTGAGCTGTGGGCTTCTCTGGTGGCGCAGTGGTTGAGAGTCTGCCTGCCGATGCAGGGGACACGGGTTCGTGCCCCGGTCTGGGAAGGTCCCGCGTGCCACGGAGCGGCTGGGCCCGTGAGCCGTGGCCGCTGAGCCTGCGCCTCCGGAGCCTGTGCTCCGCAATGGGAGACGCCACGGCAGTGAGAGGTCCACGTACCACAAAAAAAAAAAAAAAAGAAAAAAAAGAAATATTGAGTTGTGATGTACTGCACTTCAAGGGTGAATTCCACTAGCAGCATGGCAAGAGAGAGTTGACTTAGAATAACGACATCTGCATATGTGGCCAAGAGGCAGAGTGAATGGCTATTTAAATAGAAAACCCCAGATGTTGAGATTATGCCAACTGCTTGATGCACAGACAAGTAAGGTATACTGCCAGATTAGGAGCAAGATGCCAGACACTGAGGATGACAGAGTGAAGATGGTGGAGTTCTTCTTGACAGAAAAGGAGGTAGCTCCTGCTGACACATCAGGGGCAATATGTGCATATGGAAAATATCTCCTCACATGGAGGAGTTCATGCCTGAGTTCATGCCTTCAGAGTGCTCCCAGTAACTCTCAAATGTAGGACCAACATTATAGAATCTCAGTGGTATCAACAAATAGTGTCTGTAAGACAAACATGAGTCCAAGTATCAATACATGCTCAAAATACATTCTGAATTATTCACTTCTCTATTTCCATTTCTGGATATACTTTGCATATTGCCTTGCTCATCTTTCCAGCAGAGACAATCAGCTTTCTTCCTCAATTGATATTTTCTCCTAGAATATGAAGTCAGTACAATAAAAGTCTGTGATAGACTGAATAATGGCCCCCAGAGATACGCCCCCCCCCACCAAAGATATCCTAATTCCTTGAACCCGTATGTGTTACTTTATACAACAAAAGTGACTTTGCAGATGTGAGTAAATTAAGGATTTTGAGATTGGGAGGTTATCTTGAACCACAAGTATTCTAAGAGGAAGATAAGATTTGATGATGAAAAAGAAGGCAATGTAAGCACTGAAGCCAGATACTATGCTGCTATCTTTATAAACAGAAAAAAAGGCACCATGAGTCAAGCAGTGCCATTAATGCCATTCTACAAGCTGAAAAAGGCGAAGAGAATAATCCTCCCCTACAGCCTCTGGAAGGAGCACAGCTCTGCTGACACATTGATTTTGGCCCATTATAACTAATTTTGTATTACTGATCTTTAAATAAGAGAATAGGTGTGTGCTATTTTAAGTCACCAACCTTATGGTAATTAGTTACAAGAGAAATACAAAAATAATACAAAGTCTAAATAATTAGGAAATTTGATCTATTAGGGAGCAAATAATTACTTCTAATATCATAAAACGAAACAGATAATGCTTTCGATGGTTGATTCTTTGTGGGTTACCCACGTCACTCTCAACCTCCATCAGGCTCAGTTAACCTTCTATTCTTGACAGTCACCTAGTTTGTAATGGCACTTCTTTCTGCATATCTACATTCTACATGCATTTCAAGTACATAAGTTTCCTCCTTCAATAAGAATACTGTAATTCTTGGGCCCTCTATACTTGAAGGAAGATATCATGCTTTGCTTTTGATTTGTTTCCCTCAGAATGCCTACTGCGGAATGCTGCATATGAGGGTGTTTAATAAATATTTGTTGAGTCACTCAATGATTGATTGATTAACTATTCTAAAGAAGCATTGGACCAAACTAACCATGACATGGTTAAAATAAATGAATTAGTCCTCATTTACAGTGAGGAAGAAGGCCTTGTTTAGCCAACTTTAGGAACAATCAAAAGAGTAATCAGAGCCAAAAAGGCAGGCAGGCATACACACACACACACAGCCTCCAAATTCAGTGATGTGGAATCAGAACCTTTTGGGGAGTGGCCCTCAGGGGTGATTTTGAAGAATGAGAGGGAAATAACCGTGACCATTGGTGACAGAAAGCCACTCACTAATAGTTCTCCTAGCCAAACCAGTTATGTTTGGAGAGTCAATTATGCTTGAACAGTAATCTAAATCAACAGAAACTTAGAAAAAAATTTCACATGAAGAATATAACAAAACACCTCAGTTTAAAGAGAGTATTTTTCGTAGAACCAGGAGAAATTAGTCTTTCAAAAAACTTACACAATAAGCAAAACAAGTCATATCCCTATTCAATTTCAGTCCATCATGACTATATGACCATTGCCAGCAGACAAAAATCCAATCTTTAGTTTGATTCCAAGCTTACACTTTTCCATTGTTTGTTCACTTTAGTACTTTTGAACAAGCCTACTTTTGTGAACATTCTCTAACATGTAAACTACTTATAATTTTATACAATTATGCAAAACTTTAAGAAAAAAAGAAACCTTTGAATGCCTTGAGAGCTATTTAGCCTAAAGGAAATTTGTCAGCCTTGAAGATTTAAGAACTGTTCTTACTGAGGAATCTGTAAAACATGGATGTTCTATTTAAATTGAGGGAAATTTCTTTAGAAAGGAACCCACATCTGGAGAGATGAGAAAAGACAATCAATAGTCAGGTATTTACACGTGAGGTCATTCTTTTCCAGAAAGCATGGCCCTGCTGCGTTGAAGAGCTTTTTTCTTTATCTGCTGGCTGCCAATCTAAACCTGGGGAAAAAAAGAGAAAAAACTCAAAAATTCATGACATTTTTGCTAAATCAGTCATTGACCTCCCATAACCTCACTTTAATGCTGCTTTCTTTGTATTGATTTTTAATTTGTTCCTCTCTGACTTCTTACCTTGTATGATGTTTTGAGTTTTTAGTTCTAGCTGATGGACAACTCAAGCTCACAATCATCCCCTTTGTTTTGTCTCTCCTTCTTCTCTTTTTGTCACAGAATGTGTTTTCTCCCAGCTCAACTCCTTTTGACAATTCATTTTAACTCTTAACTGTAAACACTGTAAAGGGGTCAAAATTTACAAAATATTAAACAGATTGCCAAATTTCTAATTTAATTTTTGTATTAAAGCTCATCTCTTTCATCCCCACTCTCAACTAAAGTTATCTCAGGCTCTTATGATTTATAGCCTATTTGGGGGGGGGGTGTACTTATTTAGCTTTTTGAGATTTTCCTCATTCCATCCTTCTCTGCCTTCTAAGAAAGAATAAGGCCATCCCCTGACAAGCAGAAACTTTCATAGCTCAGGAGTTGGAGAAGAATTGTATGATCCTGGAGTCTCCTTCAGGTTCTTGCTGTGTTCATGGTGGTACCATCTGGTCACCTCATCCATATTACCCTGAACTTATTTCAGTGGGATTTGCCTGGTCCTACCTGGTCTTTTGGACATGATACTGGATGTTGCTGAAGTCAATGCCATTCCTTCCTTCCTGCCTTGATAATTGCCTCAGCTTATAGCCTTGTACATACCTGAATTACTAAATATGGATAATGTATGCATCTTCCCATGCCTGTGCCTGAGAAATTAAACATCAGATATGACACCTGAATCTTCCCGAACCATCAGAATTTTCTGTTTCTCATACTCACTCACGTTTGCCTCTGACCTCTTGCATATCACTATTCTCTCCTGGCACCACTTCCCACTGACAAGGAAGATTTACCTTCCCCTGTATGAAACAAACTCTCCTTTTTTATGATATACTCTTTTGCTTTTCCTAAACATTGGCTACAGTATGGTCAAGCCTGCAAATAGTTATTCTTTTCTTCACTCTATTTTATTTATTTCTGCTCTATTCTTTATTATTTCCTGCTTTCCGGTAACTTTGGGCTTTGTTTGTTCTTCGTTATATAGTTCCTTGAAGTGTAGAGTTACATTGTTTGAAATCTTTCTACATTTTTTTAATTGAAGTATATTTCATTTACAATATTATATTAGTTTCAGATGGACAGCATATTGATACAGTATTTTTAAAGATTATACTCCATTAAAAGTTAGTAAAAGATAATGGCTATAATTCCCTGTGCTGTACAGTATATCCTTGTTGTTTATCTATTTTATACATAGTAGTTTGTGTCTCTTAATCCCATACCCCTAATAAGCCCCTACCCCTTTGCTCTGCCCTCTGGTAGCCACAAGTTTATTTCCTATATCTGTGATTCTGCTATTGTTTTGCTATATACATTCATTTGTATTATTTTTAAAATTCCACATTTAAGTCATATCATACAGTATTTGTTGTTCTCTGACTTATTTCACTAAGCATAATATTCCCTTCATTCATCCATGCTGCTGCAAGCAGCAATATTTCATTCTTTTTTATGGCTGAGTAATATTTCTCTCTGTCTCTGTCTCTGTCTCTCTCTCTCTCTCTATATATATATATATATATATACACACACGCACACACACACACACACACACACACACCATAGCTTCTTTATACATTTGTCTGTTGTTGGACAGTTGGGTTGCTTCCATATCTTGACTATTTTAAATAGTGTTGCTATGAATATTGGGGTACATGTATCTTTTTGAATTAATATTTTCATTTTTTTCTGGGTATATACCCAGGAGTGGAATTGCTGGATCATATGGTAGTTCTACATTTAGTTCTTTGAAGTACCTCCATACTGTCTTCCATAGTTACTACACCAATTTACATAATGTACATTCCTACCAACAACATACAGGGGTTCCCTTTTCTCCACCTTGTCTTGAACATTTGTTATTTGAATATTTCCTAATGATAGCCATTCTACAGGTATGAGGTGATATCTCATTGTTTTGATTTACTTTTTTCTAATATTAACAATGTTGAGCATCTTTTCACATGCCTGTTAGCCATCTGCATGTCTTCTTCAGAAAAATATCTCTCAGGTCTTCTGACCATTTTTTGACTGGGTTGTTTGGGGTTTTTTTTATATTGAGTTGTATGAACTGTTTATGTATTTTGGATGTTAACCCCTTGTAGGTTATATCATTTACAAATATTTTCTCCCATTCCAAAGAATGTCTTTTTGTTTTGCTGATGGTTTTCTTTGTTGTGCGAAAGTTTTTAAGTTGAATTAGATCCCATTTGTTTATTTTTGTTTTATTTCTATTGCCTTAGGAAACAAATTCAAAAAAATATTGCTATGATTTATTTCAAAGAGTGTTCTGCCTGTGTTTTCTCTTAGGTGTTTTATGGTTTCAGGTCTTACATGTAGGTCTTTAATCCATTTTTATTTCATTTTTGTATATAGTATGAGGGAATGTTCTAATCTCATTTTTTTAACATGTAGCTGTCCAGTTTTCCCAGCACCACTTTTAAAGAGACTATTTTTTCTCCATCATATATCCTTGCCTCCTTTGTTATAGATTAATTGACCATAGGTGCACAGACTTACATCTAGGCTGTCTATTCTGTTTCATTGATCTACTTGTTTGTTTTGTGCCAGTACCTTGCTGTTTTGATTACTATAGCTTTGTAGTACAATTTGAAGTTTGGGGGTGTCATACCTCCAGCTTTGTTCATTTTTGTCAAGAGTGCCTTAGTAATTTTGAAGCTTTTTGTGGTTCCATATAAATTTTAGGGTTATTTGTTCTAGTTCTGTGAAAAATAACATGGTTATTTTAATAGGGATTGCCTTAAACCTGTATATTGCTTTGGGTAGTATGGACATTTTAACAATATTAATTCTTCCAATCCAAGAACATGGACTATCTTTCCATTTATTTGTATAATCTTCAATTTTCTTCATTGATACTTTATAGTTTTTAGAGTATAAGACTTTCAGCCCATTGGTTAAGTTTATTCTTATGTATTTTATTCTTTTTGATGCAATTGTAAATGGGATTTTTTTTTTGAAATTTTCTTTTGATAGTTCATTATTAGTATAGAGAAAAGCATATATTAATATATATATTAATCTTATATCCTGTCACTTTGCTGAGTTCGTTTATTAGTTCTAATAGTTTTGAGTGGAGACTTTAGGGTTTCACATGTAAAGAATCATGTCTTCTGCAAATACTGACGGTTTTACTTTTTCCCTTCCAATTTGGATGCCTTTTATTTCTTTCACTTGACTGATTGCCATGACTAGGAATTCAAATACTATGTTAAATAGAAGTAGCAAGAGTGGGCATCCCTGTCTTGTTCCTGAATTAAGAGGAAAGGCTTTCAGCTTTTCATCTTTGAGTATGATGTTAGTTATGTGTTTTTCATAAATGGCCTTTATTATGTTGAGATATGTTTTCTCTAAAATAACTTTGTTGAGGGTTTTTATCAGGAATGGATGTTGAATTTTGTCAAATGTTTTTTCTGTGTCAATTGAGATGAACATTGTGATTTTTAGCTCTCCTTTTGTTAATGTTGGGTGCTATATTAATTGATTTGTGACTGCTGAATCATCCTTGCATTCCTGGAATAAATTCAACTTGATTATGGTGTATGATCTTCTTTATGTATTGTAGGATTCATTTTTGTAATATTTTTTGAGAATTTTTGCATCTATAGTCATCAGTGATACTCGTCTGTAATTTTTTCTATTATCTTTGTCTGGTTTTGGTATCAAGGCAATGGTGGCCTCTTAGTATGTATTTGAGAGTGTTCTCTCTGCTTCAGTATTTTGCAATAGTTTGAGAAGGGAAGGTATTAGCTCTTTTCATATGCTTGATAGAATTCCCCTGTGACATCATTTGGTCCTGGACTTTTGTTTGATGGGAGATTTTTATTACAAATTCAATTACTAGTGATAGGTCTGTTCAACTTGTCTGTTTCTTCCAGATTCCATCTTGACAGGTTGTATCTTTAAAAAATTTGTCCATTTCTTCCTGGTTGTCCAATTTGTTGGCATATAACTGTTTATAGTATTATCTTATGATTTTTTTATATCTCTGTAGTATTGGCTTTTTTGGGGGGTTTTTTTTTCAGTATGTGGGCCTCTCACTGTTGTGGCCTCTCCCGTTGCAGAGCACAGGCTGCAGACACACAGGCTCAGTGGCCATGGCTCACGGACCCAGCCACTCCACAGCATGTGGGACCATCCTGGACCGGGGCACAAACCCATGTCCCCTGTATCGGCAGGCAGACTCTCAACCACTGCGCCACCAGGGAAGCCCTTGGTTGTTGTTTTTTTCCTCTTTCATTGATTATTTCATTTATTTGGGTCCTTTCTTTTTTCTTCTTGGTGAAGCTTGATGAAGGATTATCAATTTTGTTTATATTTTCAAAAACTCAGATCTTTGTTTTATTGATATTTTCTATTGTTTTTTTAATCTCTATTTTATTTATTTCCTGCCTGATCTTTATTATTTCCTACCTTCTGTTGACTTTGAGCTTTGTTTTTTATACTTTCTATATTTTTTTATTACGTTGTTTATTTGAGATTTTTGTTATTTCTTGAGGAAGGCCTGTGTTGCTATAAACTTCCCTTTTAGAACTGCTTTTGTTGCATCCCATAAATTTTGGAGTATTGTGTTTACATTTCCATTTGTCTTGAGGTATATTCTGATTTCCTGTTTGATTTCATCATTGACTGACTTGTTTGTAGTAGCATGTTTTTAGTCTTCAACTGTTTGTTCTTTTCCCAGTTTTCTTTTTGTAATGAATTTCTAGTTTCATACAGTAGTGATTGGAAAAATGCTTGAAATAATTTCTATCTTAAACTTGTTGAGACTTATTTTGTGGTGTAGTGTGTGATTTTTCCTGGAGAATGTTCCATGTGCACTTGAAAAGAATGTGTATTCTGATGTTTGTGAATGGAATATTCTGTAGAAATCTATTAAGTCCAAATGCTCTATTGCATCATGTAGGACCATTGTTGTCTTATTGATTTTTGTATCTGGATGGTCTGTCCATTGATGTAAGTGGAGTGTTAAAATCCTTAAAATTATTGAACTATTGTCTATTTCTCCCTTTATGTCTACTAATATTTGCTTTATATATTAAGTGCTCCTATATTGGGTGCATATATGTTAATGAGTATAGTATCCTTTTCTTGTAGTGATCCCTTTATCATTACATAATGTTTTCTTTGTCTTTTGTTTTAGACTTTGTTTTAAAGTCTATTTTGTCTGATATGACTATCGCTACCCACACTCCT
Source organism: Hyperoodon ampullatus (assembly GCF_949752795.1). Taxonomy (NCBI): domain Eukaryota; kingdom Metazoa; phylum Chordata; class Mammalia; order Artiodactyla; family Ziphiidae; genus Hyperoodon; species Hyperoodon ampullatus. Next base: position 58,892,918 of record NC_136926.1, on the reverse strand, counting down.
TTGTTTTAATTTGCATGAAATATCATTTTCCATTTCTTCACTTTCAGTCTGTGTGTGTCTTTAACCATGAAGTAAGTCTCTTGCAGGCGGCATATTGATGGGTATTTTTTTTTATATCCAATCAGCCACCCCATGTCTTTTTTTTTTTTTTTTTTTTTGTGGTACGTGGGCCTCTCACTGTTGTGGCCTCTCCCATTGCGTAGCACAGACTTCGGACACACAGGCTCAGTGGCCATGGCTCACAGACCTAGCTGCTCCACGACATGTGGGATCTTCCCGGACTGGGGCACGAACCCACGTCCCCTGCATCCGCAGGAGGACTCTCAACCACTGTGTCACCAGGGAAGCCCCACCCCTATGTCTTTTGATCAGAGCATTTAGTACATTGACATTTAAAGTAATTATTGATAGTTATGTACTTGTTGCCATTTTGTTACTTGTTTTCTGGTTGTTTTTGTGCTTCTCTGTTCATTTCTTTTTTGTTGCTGTTCCTTCCCTTGTGGTTTGATTATTTTCTTTAGCAGTATGTTTGTGTTCCCATCTTTTTAGTTTTTGTACATCTATTGTAGGTTTTTGTTTTGTGTTTATCATGGAGTTCATATATGTTGACTTGTAATTTTATCTACTTCTATTAAACTGGTAGTCATTTAACTTCTAACACATTACAAACATGTACATTTATTTCTCCACAGTTTTACATTTTGCGATTTTGATGTCATAATTTGCATCTTCCATTTTACAATTTTTTTTTGTCTTTTAATCTACGTACTGGCTTATTTAAGTGGCTGACCCTCAGTCCTTACTATATATTTGCCTTTCCTAGTGGGGTTTTCACTTTCTTATGGAGTCTTACTTCTTTTCCACTTAGAGAAGACAATGAAACATTTCTTTTATGTTCAGCTTAGTATTGATGAACACTTTTAGTTTTTGCTTGTCTGAGAAGTTCTTTAATCCTTCTTCTATTCTAAATGATATTCTTGTTGAGTAGAGTATCCTAAGTTACAGGTTTTTCCCTTTTAGCACTTAGAATATTTAATTCTAGTCCCTTCTGGCCTGAAAAGTTTCTGCAGAGAAATCATCTGGTAGACATATGGGGATTCCCTTGTATATGATTTTTTGTTTCTCTCTTGCTGCCTTTAGAATTCTCTCTTTAACTTTTGTCATTTTAATTATGATACATCTTGGTGTGGATCTATTTGGGTTCATCTTATTTGGAAACCTCTCTCCTTCCTGTACCTGGATACCAGTTTCCTTCTTCAGATTTGGGAAGTTTTCAGCCATAATTACCTCAACATCATTTTTGAACACTTTCTCTCTCACTTTCTTTCTAGAACACTTATAATGTGAATGTTGGAACACTTAATGTTATCCCAGACATCTCTCAAATTGTTTTCATTTTTTAAAAATGCGTTTTGTTTTCCTTCCTGCTGTTCTGATTGGGTGATTCCCATTATTCTATCTTCCAGGTCACTTATGCATTCTTCTGTATCACTTAGTAAGCTATTCATTACTTCTAGGGTGCTTTTTATTTCAGCTATTGAATTATTCACTTCTGATTGGGTCCTTTTTTATTTGCTAGTTCCTTGTTAAAATGTTAACTCTTTACATCAATTATTTTCAGCTAATATTTTTATGACCAATGTTTTGAATTCTCTATCTGGTAATTTTTAAAATTTCTGTTTCATTATTTATTTCTCTAGGGGTTTTTCTCTTACTCTTTCAATTGAGAGCAGTTTCTCTGCCATTTCATTTTGTTTAACTTTCTCTGCTTCTATCAATTTAGGTGAAACAGTTACCTTTGTGGTCTTGAATGGATGTTCTTATAAGGAAATATCCCTATATAGATGATGTGTGTCCAGTGCCTTTGGTGGGAGAACTGGATTTGACATGATGCAAGTCATATCTTTCCTCAGGGTGTGCTGGCAGCTATCACCTTGATAGGGAGTGGATCTGGAGATAAACAGCCTAGAACCAGCACTGGGTGTAATGCAGAACTTTCTCTCTGCTCAGTGGCCATCACCACCCTATTGAGGATGAAGTCTGTTCCCAAGTTGCTGGAGGAAAAGCCCTGAGTGTTGGGCCCAAGCTGACTCTACTCCTTTTAAGTGTGTGTTTTTCTCTCTCCCCACACAAGGACTCTTGCCCCAGAAGAGGGGACTGCTGAGGCAAGTGGGACTTGTATGCAGACAGAAGTCTGGTGCACTCCCTGTGTAGGGGCATGCATCTCTTCTCAGATGCAGCCTTATATGCAAGATTCCTTTGTTCCTCATAGCCAATCACTACCTCCAGTCTTCTACCCTTTTTTGGAATCAGTCTGCAGGGCTGGCAATGTCCATATGGATTTTCAGCTCGTATTGGAAGGTAAGTTATGATGGAACAACTGCTCTCAGAAATCTGGGTGACTTCTGTGGCATATTTGAGTAAACACCAACAATGTGTGCCACCACCCCACCCAGGTTCTGCCTTGGAACCAGGTTACCTCTGAATCCCAGAGTAGAGTCTTATCCCTGGTGATGGGCACCCCAGATCCAGTGCCAAGCTGTGGCATGGAGTGAGTGAGGTTGGAGTATTTGCTTAGCTTTGGCTAGAATGCACAGTGAGGCAGTAGTGAGAAACCCAGAAGCTGCAATAGCAGTTCTCTCCCCATCCTGCCTCAGCAGCAAGTTCTCTTTGTCTCTCACAACTGATCATTGTCCACAGCCTCTGTTGCTCGCACCCTGTTATAGAACCACCCCACAGGCCATGGAGGTCTGCATGGTTTCTCTGTTTATCATGGGGTGAACTGTGATGGAGTTGCCACTCTAAGATATCTAGGCAGCTTCTGGGGTGTTGCTTTAGTAAGCTACTAGAGCAGACCTCTCTCTACTCTGCCTCAGAGGCTAGCCAGTATGAGCATCCTTCTCATGAATGGACTCCAGGCTTCCCTCAAACCTGCTGTTTGTCCCAGCAGTCCTCTAACCAGCCAAGGGTGTTTATCTCCTTCATGTAGGATTCCAGGACTGAGGTGCCCAATCTGTGGCTCAAACCACTCACTCCCTAGTTTGGATATCTGCCAGTGTAATCTCTTCCTCTGAGCTCCCTCACAAGGGCACATGTCCTGGCCTGATTTTTTTTCTTCCCTTTCTACTTGATTACATGTGTATCTTTCTTACAGCCTTGGTTGTACAGGATTCCTTTTGTCAACTTCCAGTTAGTTTTCAGTGAGAATTTTTCCACACTTAGATGTATTTTTGATGTGTTCATGGAGGTAGGAACTCCACATTCTCTTACTCTGCCATCTTGATTTATTTTAAAAAAATCCGTTGTTTCTTAATGTATGTGTTTATTGCTATAAACTTCCCTCTCAGAACTGTGTTTGCTATATTCATAAGTTTTTGTATTTTGTGTTTCTATTTTCACTTGTCTTAAGATATTTTTAATTTCACTTCTAATTTCTACTTCAATTAATTAGTTGTTCAGGAGAGCATTAACTTTCATATATTCATGAGTTTTCCAGTTTCCTTCCTGTTATTGGTTTCTGGTTGTATACCATTGTGGTCAGAGAAGATTCTTAGAATGGTTTAAATCTTCTTGAATTTGCTAAGGATTGTTTTGTGGTCTAATACATGGTCTATCCTAGAAAATATTCCACGTGCACTTGAGAAGAATGTGTGTTCTTTTGTTGTTGGATAAGATTTTCTCTATGTCTGTTAGGTCTGTTTGGTATATAGTGTTGTTCAAATCGGTTTGAGCATCAATAAAGCTGTTTTTTTAATTGATTGTCTGTTAGAAAGATGTATCAATTATTGAGAGTGGGGCATTAAAGTCCCAAGCTATTATTATATTCCTGTTTATTTCTCCTTTTAGCTCTGTTAGTTTTTGTTTAATATATTTAGGTGCTCTGATATTGGATGCATAACTGTTTACAACTATTGTATCATCTCAGTAGATTCACAAATTTATCATTGTCATATAATGACCTTCTCTGTTTCTTTTTACCATGTTTAGTTTAAAGTCTATTTTATCTGATAATAAATGTAGCCATCTCTGATTTTTTAGTTACCATTTCCTTAAAATATATTTTTCTATCCATTCACTATCAATCTATGTGTGTCACTAAGTCTTAAGTGAGTCTTTGGTAGATAGCATATCACTGGATCTTGTTTTTTAATCCATTCAGCTGTTTTATGTCTTTTTATTGGGAAATTTAATTCATTTACATTTAAAGAAATTATTGATAAGTAAGGAGTTACTATTTCCATTTTGTTAATTGTTTTCTGGCTGTTTTATAGATCAAATAGTTATTGATAAAGGCGAAGTCTTGGATTTCCAAGTAAAACTAGCCTGCCTTCAAGACTATTATTTTATTTGGAAATCTAAGATATCTTTTTTGAAATTCAAATATGAGCAATGATACATTTTACCTAGTGAGATCTATTTTATTTTTCTCTATAGTACTGTCTATATTCTAATTCAGGGATACAGTCAAAATGCTCTCTATCTGCATAACCTTAACTTGATATTTAGCCATTCCTTGAATTCCACTCTGGTATGTAAGAGAACACATTTTGTATGTATTTAATTCATAATTTTCATCATCTTTCTAAGGAATATGGTCATTAAAGTTTTCTTTGCTTTCTGAATTTGAGTGCTCTGAATAAAAAATATATTGGAATGAACTTCCTTGGTGATCAAGTGTTATAAGGAGAGGGGTGAAGAGGCACCTAAAGGCTGGTGGCTTGAGAGAGAGAGGAGACAACTGGCAAGAAAAAAATATGCTTATGGGAATTCATCAGGGACTACCCTGAGGAGTTTTGTATGCAAACTACTCTTCCATTTCTCCTGCCAACTGCTTAATAAAATTATGTATTTCACTAATATCTGTAATGGAAGTAGATTCTAGGAGTAGAATGTGAAGAATTGCTGAGTCTACCAAATTGCTGAGTGTCATTGCTTCTTTGGTCAAGACACAGTCAACCAAAACCTCAGTTAAAAGTATTTTCTATCTTGAGATTCTACAAATGTCATATTATACTTCTTTCATATTTTATTACATTTATACCAGCAATGGGAGAATATTAGGCAAATAAAATTGCTTAGTGAGTTAAACTAATTACATTATTTTTGTAAGAATTTTTTATTTATAAATTCTTTGTTGAAATAGTATATTACAAAGTTCAGTACAACAGGAGGAGCCTGTGTGAGTGTAAAACTAAGTGCAATATCTCTACAACTGTCTGATTGTTCATAGCAGGGAAGGATCAAAGTGAAAAGAAAATTTTATCTTTAAAACCACAATACTCTTATTTCTATTACAGATATGGAGTAAATTCAGTTATAGTGGATACCTCAGACCCAGTAAGAAAATCCTTGACCTATATTTGACTTATCTTCTCTCCTAGTCCCTTCAGAAGCCATTTCTTCTAAACCTCTATGGTCAATGACAAACTTTCTTTGAATTTCTGGCAAATGTTTTACCTATCAGACAGAGTATTAAATATTTATTTTTGGTTGATAAAGTCTTTAACTGCCTAAGTGCACAATTTTCCAATTACCTTTTCAGAAATGATGTGCAGGAATAATTGAACTAGAAAATGAAATCTTAGCTCTTTCACTGATGTGAAATTGATTAATTTCTTTGTTTCCAGTGATATATTTCTTTATAAAAAAAGAAAAAGGCAAATCAATTTAAGTGCTTAATTGACAGCCTAGAGACTAGAGTGACAATAGACATTTATTTGCTAAAAAGCAATACAAAGTGGGTGTAAAGATAAAGCAAACTTTCCTATGGTAGAAATTAAAATGCCTGAAGCAAACCGCTACCTACAGATCTGTGTTCTTAATTCCCAATGTTGGGCCAAGTCATCTTACCCAGAAAGATATGAACCCTGATATAGTAGGGTTGGGCCCCTTCTAGGGCCCCTCAGTAATTTGTTCCAGATTCCTATTTCTTCAGCTTTTAATGTGGATTGACCAAAGTTTACAAAATTTAGGTTTATTTGTTAGAATTAATATTCTTTTCACTTGAATAGCCCATAAGGATGCAAAACATTAGATCTCTGGGTAGTTGAACAGAACTTTTTATCAACACAGGAATGACTGGACAGTCGCTGAGAGTACAGTTAAAGAACACATCAAATCCTTTTGTCTTACGTTCTTTTTCTATTGAAAACCACTTGAAATGCATGTTTGAAATAAGTAGGATACTTATATGACCTTTTTAAAAAATACAGTTGAAGATAAATACCTAACTATTTAAAAAATGGAATGTTTAAAATGGGTTAAAATGAAACCCAACAATATAAACTTTATTAGGGATAAATGTAAATTTTTGCCCTTAAGTTAAAAGACAAAACAGAAAAAGGCACAGACTAGAACTGGATCATGTGAAGTTAGTTTCAAGGCATAGGAAACTTTATATAAGTTAGTGGCTGCTGGTAAAAGTAAAGTTGGTTGAAGCAGCTTTCTAGAATTATAGTACTTAGAGGGCACTCACAGAAACAGTCCACCCTGTGTTGTCATTCAACCCCAACCAAGATGGAATGTTCAGTTTTGGTTGCTGCATTGAAGAGGATATTTATACTTCATGGAAACCATCCAGAGATGAGGGTGGCAATAATGTTTATTCTAGAGAAGAGAAGATTTGATTAGACCATGTTCTTATCTTCAAATAATAGTAAAAATAACCAACATTTACTGAATGTTCATCTGTGCCAGACACTCTGTTATAAAATGTTTATATGTGTCATCTCATTTAGTAGTAGCATTAACAACCTACTACTATGAAAAAATCAGTAGCTGTAACCCTAGAACTTGATACTATCATTAATCTGCATTTTTTCAGAAGAGAAAACTAAAAAAAAGAGAGATGAAGTAACTTTCTCAGGGTGCAAAGGACCACCATGAAATAGAAAGATTGAAGTTGTTCTACTTGGTTAAAAAGAGTAGTTCAAAGACTAAGGGTAAAAGTTGCAGGGAGACAGAATGCAGATATATTAAAGGAAAAGAGTTTTGTGATTCAGATCTGTCTAAAGCATAATGTGCTGTCTCTGTGAGGTTGTTCAAAGAGGACGTGATAAAAGGAATGTTTGCATCTGTTACAGACCTAGCAGTTCCCTAATTACTGTCCACATGTGAGTTTTCTGTTAGTATAAGAAAATCACTAGCATTTTGATACAATATGAATCAATCTATTGAACAAAATGTGGTTTCTGTCTTCAGCACAATGGATATCCTGACAAATTTTCTAAGTTTGATGGAGAGAGAGGAGATATAATCACACATGCTGGGTTATATTACAAGAATGTTAAAAGGCACAGTATCCAATGACAAAATAGAGACCCAACCTTGACCTCTTTCTAACTATCTTTAATCCTGGTCTAGCATGACAATATAATCCTTCTTGAAGATCATTCTGCACTCATAACTCCAACCATTATATAGTTCCCTATATGAACAAAAGAGAAGACACATTTCTATCATGGTTTCAGCTTCTAAAGGTCATTAATAGGCTCTGTACTTGGGGCCAGTTTGTATCCAAAGAACAACAACAAGAGAAAACCCACAAATTCTCTGCATTTAAAGCATTGGCACCTCTCTCAGTATTTTAACTGTCCCAGTCCTATTATGAAATGTGATTCATTTTGTCAGTAATATTGTATTTTTAGCAATTCAGCTTCTAGCTACCACAGGTCAATATATTTTTATAAGACGTTTCAATTTTATCTAAAATAAATGCTTCCAGGCAAAACCAAATTCTTCATTTCTGGTCAATTATCTATAAGAAGTGAAATGAAAGACACTTTGTTTTCTGTTTGACAGTGAAAGGAGGATAAGATTTTCAGGAAGCCAATCCAACTTTCAGTTTCAACTAAAGTAACTTTCTCAAGGTACAAGTGGTCATCCTGCGAAAGGAAATCACATTGTTCTTCCTAGCTAAAAAGGATAGAACTAAGATCAATGTGTAGAAGCCACAGACAAGAGAACAAGTGAAATAGCTGATTGAGAGGTGGGTGTATTGGTCCTTCTCTAGCATCTGTTCTGGATCTCCCATAGTCTGGTACCTAGCAGAGAAGAATGGTTGGGCCAACCCATGGCCTCTGTCATCTTGTACATGAATTAGGTCAAGAATATAGCAACATAAGTAACTATAGAGTAAAGAGGATGATGAGAAAGTGAAAGCCCATCCACTCTGCTCCCCTAGTTCCTCCTCCTCTTTAAATTTCTCTTTTTCTCTCACTTTTAAAATTCTGTTTTCTCTCTCCTTTAGTTTCACAGCATGGAATATCAGGGTTAAGGTCAACAGTAGAGAAAAATAAGGTTTTTTTTCTTTTTTCCTTTTCTTTCTTTCCCAAGGAATTATTTCTAGCTAAGAATTATATATATGGTTAAATTAGGTAATGATTTATTCCTGTCCTCAAAGAGCTCAGAGTGTGTGTGGCATAATGGTGCAAGTGGACAATTATGAAACAATTCAGTGAGGATAAAATTAGTCATATCTGGGAATTATGGGAGGAAGAAGGGTTCCTCACCATGACTAGTGAAGGGACTCAGAGAAGGACTCCTGGAAACCTTCAGAAGCACTAAATCTTATTTTTTATTTATGTTTATTATTTTAATTTTAAATAACTGGCAAGCCCATAGAAAACAAATTCAAAAGGTACAATGAGAAGAGAATGAAGGTTAAGCATCCCACCTACTTTTGACTTATAGTCACCCAGTTTCCTTCTCAGGACATAATCAAATCTTTGCAAGTCCTTCCAGATATACCCCATACATTTAAAAATATATAATTTTTGGACAGAGTCAAGATGGTGGAGTAGGAGGACTTTGAGTTCATGTCTCCTCACAACTAGGGCAGCTACCAGTGTTGTTGGGGGACCTTGGACACTTAACGGAATGGGAGAAAACTTTGAGTGACTGGGTAGGTCATGGGGGCGAGGAAAGGGGAAGGAGAACTGGAGACCACATGAGACCAGTGACACTGAGGGATGGCTGGGGGTGGGGAGGGGTTCCCACCCTTAGGAAGAGCACATCTGTGGTGCGGAGATCAGCACAAAAGGAGGGAGACCCTCGGGGATTAGGAACATAGGAAGGGAATGGGCCAAAGTTTCCCCCACCCAGTCGGGCCCCAGGGAGCCTGCTGAGGTCCTCAGCCTGATCCTCTGCACTCCGAGGCCCCTTCTGGCTGCATGGAGTCTAGGTCATGCCCCCAACCTAAGCCCCAGGCCCCACAGCCAATACATTTTTCAGGCTTTTTTTTTTTTTTTGCTGTTGTGGTTTTACTTTACCTTTTTGTTTTATCATTTGCATTTTTATTTTTTCTAATAATTTTTTTATTTTTCTAATTTCATTTTATTTTTATTCTTTGTTATTGTTCTGCCTGCATTTTCTTTTTCTTCCTTTCTTTTTTCTTTTTCTTTCTTTTTCTTTTTTTTCTTTTTTGCTATGCTGCATGGCTTGCAGCATCTTGACTCCCAGGCTGGGGGTTTGGCATGAACTCCTGGGCGTGGGGAGCACCAAGTGCAAACCACTGGACTAACAGAGAAATTGAGATCCCAGGGAATATTAATCAGAGTGAGGTCCCCCAGAGGGTCCCATCTTGGCACCAAGACCCAGCTCTACCTTACTGCCTGCAAATTCCAGTGATGGATGCCTCAGAGCAAGCAACCAGTAAGACAGGAACACAGTGCCACACATCAGAAAGAAAAATGAGATGACAAAAAAATATGTTACAGATGATAGAGCAAGGTTAAAACCTACAAGCCCAAATAAAGGAAAAGGAAATAAGCAACCTATCTGAAAAAGAATTCAGAGTAATGATAGTAAAGATAATCCAACATCTCAGAAACAGAATGGAGGTACACATTGAGAAAATACAAGAAATGTTTAACAAAGATCCTAAAGAATTACAGAACAAAGAGCAATGAACAACACAATAAATGAAATGAAAAACACTCTAGAAGGAATCAATAGCAGAATAAGAGAGGCAGTAGATGAACAAGTGAGCTGAAAGATAGAATGGTGGAAGTGACTGCCAAGAAGCAGAACAAAAAATAAATAAATAAAAATAATTGAAGATAGTCTCACAGGGTTCTGGGACAACATTAAATGTACCAACATTCAAATTATAGGGGTCTCAGAAGGAGAAGAGAAAAAGAAAGGATCTGAAAAAAATATTTGGGAAGATTATAGTCAAAAACATCCCTAACATGGGAAAGTAAATAGCCACCCAAGTCCAGGAAGCACAGAGAGTCTAATACAGGATAAACTATAGGAGAAACACAACAAGACACATCAACAAAAATTAAATTCAAAGAAAATCATATTAAAAGCAGCAAGAGAAAAGCAACAAATAACATATAAGGGAACCCCCAATAGGTTAACAGCTGATTTTCAGCAGAAACACTGCAGGCCAGAAGGGAGTAGCCAGATATATCTGAAGTGATGAAAGGGAAAAACCTACAACCAAGATTAGTCTAACTAGCAAGGATCTCCTTCAGGTTAGATGGAGAAATCAAAAGTTTGACAGACGAGCAAATGCTGAGAGAATTCAAGACCACTAAACTAGTTTTAAAACAAATGCTAAAGGAACTTCTCTAGACAGGAAACAAGACAAGAAAAAGACCCACAAAAACAAACCCAAAACAATTAAGAAAATGGTAATAGAAACATACATATTGATAATTACCTTGAGTGTAAATAGATTAAATGTACCACCCAAAACACACAGTCTGGCTGAATGAATACAGAAAAAAGACCCACATAGATGATGTCTACAGAGACCCACCTCAGAGTTAGGGACACATATAGACTGAAAGTGAGGTGATGGAAAAAGTTATTCCATGCAAATGTAAATCAAAAGAAAGGTGGGACAAATGAATGGATAAGGAATATGTGGTACATATATACAATGGAATATTACTCAACCATATAAAGGAATGAAACTGGGTCATCTGTTGAGATGCGGATGGATCTAGAGACTGTCATAGAGAGGGAAGTACGTCAGAAAGAGAAAAACAAATATAGTATATTAATGCATATATGTGAAACCTACAAAAATGGTGCAGATAAACAAGTTTTCAGGGCAGAAATTGAGACTCAGATGTAGAGAACAAATGTATGGACACCAAGGGGGGGAAAGTGGTGGGGTGGTGGTGGTGGTGGTGTGATGAATTGGGCAATTGGGATCGACATATACACACTGATGTGTATAAAATTGATGACTAATAAGAACCTGCTGTATAAAAAATAAAATAAAATAAAATAAAATACAAAAATTAAAAAAAAAAGAAAGCCAGAGTAACAATATTCATATGAGATAAAATAGACTTTAAAATAAAGACTGTTACAAGAGATAAGGAAGGACACTACATAATAATCAAGGGATTAATCCAAGAAGATATAACAATTGTAAATATTTATGCACCCAACATAGAAACACCTCAATACATAAGGCAAATGCTAACAGCCATAAAAGGGGAAATAAACAGTAACACAATAATAGTGGGGGACTTTAACACCCCACTTACACAACTTGACAGATCATCCAGACAGAAAATAAATAAGGAAATGTGAGCTTTGAATAACACAACAGACCAGATAGATTTAATTAATATTTATAGGACATTCCACCCGAAAACAGCAGAATACACTTTCTTCTCAAGTGCACACAGAACATTCTCCAAGATAGATCACATCTTGGGTCACAAATCAAGCCTTGGTAAATAAGAAAATTGAAATCATATCAAACATCTTTTCCAACAACAATGCTATGAGATTAGAAATCAATCACAGGGAAAAAAATGTAGAAAACACAAGTACAGGGAGGCTAAACAGTGCAGTGCTAAATAAACAAGAGATCACTGAAGAAATCAAAGAGGAAGCAAAAAAACCCAAAAAACAACAAACAAACAGACAAAAAACATAGAAACAAATGACAACAAAAACAGGATGACCCAAAAACTATGGGATGCAGCAAAAGCAGTTTTAAGAGGGAAGTTTATAGCAATTCTATCTCACATCAAGAAATAAGAAAAATTTCAAATGAACAATCTAACCATACACCTAATACAAATAGAGAAATAAGAACAAAGAAAACCCAAAGATAGTAGAAGGAAAGAAATCATAAGGATCAGAGAAGAAATAAATAAAATAGAAACAAAGAAAACAATAATAAAGAGAAATAAAACTAAAAGTTTGTTCTTTGAGAAGATGAACAAAATTGATAAACCTTTAGCCAGACACATCAAGAAAAAAAGGGAGAGGACTCAAATTAATAAAATTAGAAATGAAAAAGGAGAAATTACAACTGACACCACAGAAATACAAAGGATCATAAGAAACTAGTACAAGAAACTATATGCCAATAAAATGGACAACCTGGAAGAAATGGAAAAAATCTTGGAAAGGTACAGCCTTCAAAGATTGAACCAGGAAAAAGTAGAAAATATAAACAGACCAATCACAAGTAATGAAGTTGAAACTGTTAATAAAGATCTTCCAACAAACAACAGCCTGGGACCAGATGGCATCACAGGCAAATTCTATCAAAAATTTAGAGAAGAGTTAACACCTATCCTTCTCAAAGTCTTCACAAAAAGTGCTGAGGGAGGAACACACACAAACTCCTTCTATGAGGCCACCAGCACCCTGATACCAAAACCAGACAAAGATATCACACACACACACAAAAATTACAGGCCAATAACACTGATGAACATAGATGCAAAAATCCTCAACAAAATACTAGCAAACAGAATCCAACAACATATTAAAAGTGTCCTACACCATGATCAAGTGGGATTTATCCCAAGTAGGCCAGGATTCTTCAATATATGTAAATTAATCAATGTGATACACCACATTAATAAATTAAAGAATAAAACCACGTGAACATCTCAATAGATGCAGAAAAAACTTTTGACAAAATTCAACACCCATTATGATAAAACTCTCCAGAAAGTGGGCATAGAGAGAACATATCTCAACATAATAAAGGCCATATATGATAAACCCACAACAAACATAATTCTCAATGGTGGTAAAACTGAAAGCACTTCCTCTAAGATCAGGAAGAAGACAAGGATATCCATTCTCACTACTATTATGCAACATAGTTTTGGAAGTCCTAACCATGAAAATCAGAGAAGAAAAAGAAATAAAAGGAATCCAAATGGAAAAGAAGAAGTAAAACTGTCACTATTTGCAGAGGACATAATACTATACATAGAAAATCCTAAAGATGCCACCAGAAAACTACTAGAGCTAATCATTGAATTTGGTAAAGTTGAAGTATACAAAACTAATACACAGAAATCACTTGCATTCCTAAACATTAGCAACGAAATATCAGAAAGAGAAATTAAGGAAACAATCTTATTTACCATTGCAACAATAATAATAATATACCTAGGAATAAACCTACCTAAGGAGGTTAAAGAACTGTACACAGAAAACTATAAAGTACTGATGAAAGAATTAAAGATGACACAAACAGATGGAGAGATATATCATGTTATTTGATTGGAAGAATCAATATTGTGAATATGACTCTACTACCCAAAGCAAACTACAGATTCAATGCAATCCCTAACAAATTACCAATGGCATTCTTTACAGAATGAGAACAAAAAATTTTACACTTTGTATGGAAGCACAAAAGATCCCGAATAGCCAAAGCAATCTTGAGAAAGAAAAACAGAGCTGGAGAAATCAGGCTCCCTGTCTTCAGACTATATGACAAAGCTACAGTAATCAAGACAGTGTGGTACTGGCACAAAAACAGAAATATAGATCAATGGTACAGGATAGAAAGCCCAGAGATAAACCCACACACATATGGTCACCTTATCTTTGATAAAGGAGGCAAGAATATACAATGGAGAAAAGACAGCCTCTTTACTAAGGGGTGCTGGGAAAACTGGACAGCTACATGTAAAAGAATGAAATTAGAACACTGCCTAATACCTTACACAAAAATAAACTCAAAATGGATTAAAGAACTATATGTAAGACTGGATACTATAAAACACTTAGAGAAAACCATAGGAAGAACACTCTTTGACATAAATCACAGCAAGATATTTTTTGACCCTCCTCCCAGAGTAATGAAAATAATTAAAAAAATAAGCAAATGGGACCTAATTAAACTTAAAAGTTTTGGCACAACAAAGGAAACCATAAACAAGAGAAAAAGACATTGCTCAGAATGGGAGAAAATATTTGCAAACAAGCAAATGACAAGGAATTAATCTCCAAAATATACAAACAGCTCATGCAACTCAATATTAAGAAAACAAACAACCCAATCAAAAATAGGTGGAAGGGCTTCCCTGGTGGCACAGTGGTTGAGAGTCCGCCTGTCGATGCAGGGGACGCAGGTTCGTGTCCCAGTCTGTGAAGATCCCACATGCCGTGGAGCGGATAGGCCCGTGATCCACGGCCACTGAGGCTGTGCATTCGGAGCCTGTGCTCCACAATGGGAGAGGTCACAATAGCGAGAGGCCAGCGTACAGCAAAAAAAATAAAAAATAAAAAATAGGTGGAAGACCTAAATAAGCATTTCTCCAAAGAAGACATACAGATGGCCAAGAGGCACATGGAAAGATGCTCAACGTCACTAATTATTAAAGAAATGCAAATCAAAACTACAGTGAGGTATAACCTCACACCTGTCAGAAAGACCATCATCAAAAAATCTACAAACAATAAATGTTGGAGGGCGTGTGGAGAAAAGGGAACCATCTTGCTCTCTTGGCGGGAATGTAATTTGATACAGCCACTATAGAGAACAGTATTGAAGTTACTTAAAAAGCTAAAAATAGAACTACCATATGATCCAGCAATGCCACTACTGGGCATATACCCTGAGAAAACCATAATTCAAAAAGAGTCATGTACCACAATGTTCATTGCAGCACTATTTACAACAGCCAGGACATGGAAACAACAGATGAAGAGATAAAGAAGATGTGGTACATATATACATTTATACAATGGAATATTACTCAGGCTTACAAGGGAATAAAATTGGGTAATTTGTAGAGCTGTGGATGGACCTAGAATCTGTCATACAGTGTGAAGTAAGCTAAAAAGAGAAAAACAAATATCGTATATTAATGCATATATGTGGAATCTAGAAAAATAGTACAGATGAACCTATATCCAGGGCAGGAATAGAGACACAATTGTAGAGATCGGACATAGGTGGGGAAGGGGCACAGGTGGGGAAGGGGAGGTTGGGATGCCCTGGGAGATTAGGTTTGACATAAATACACTACCATGTGTAAAATATCTAGCTAGTGGGAACCTCCGGTATAGAACAGGCTGCTCAGCTCAGTGCTCTGTGATGACTTAGATGGGTGGGATGGGGAGGGGGATGAGAGGGAAGTCCAAGAAGGAGGGGATACATGTATTCATATAGCTGACTCACTTCATTGTACAGCAGAAACTAACACAACTTTGTAAAACAATTACACTCCAATAATATATATATATATATATATATATATATATATATATATATATTTTTTTTTTTTCTATCATGAAAAGCACACTGGATACAAATATTGTATAATAGAAATAGAATCTCTAGCTACATTTTAATTCTAATATTTCTAGAAACCAAAGAGAAAAAAGTAAAATTAATTTTAATATATTATATTTAACCCAGTATATTCAAATATAATTTCAGCATGTAATATATTTAAAATATTATTATAGAGATAGTTTACATTTTTGTACCAAGTCTTCAAAATCTAGTGTGTTTTATACTTACAGAAAATGTCATTTCAATGAATGAATTTTCATGTAAAATACTTGTTTTGTGTTTAGGTTTCACAAAACTAACAGCTTGAAAAGTAGATTCTCATATACAAATTATTCGAAACATACTTAGTTTTTTTTTCCAATAACTAAATCAAGTATCAGGCAAATTTTAATTAAAATTAAAATTAATTTCCTTATTCACACTATCTGCATTTCGAGTGCTCTATAGCCATATGTGGCTAATGACAACATATGGAATAGCTGAGGTTACATATTGTTCTAGATCTTCTTTTAACAATGTGTCTAAGAAATTTTGTTCATATTAGTACATAAATTAACCTCATTTTTCTAAATGCTACATAAAATTCCCTTGTAGGAATGTGCTATAATGTATTTAAGTTGTCTCTGTTGATGAACAGTTAACTTATTTTCCAAATCTTTGCTAAAATGCTGACATGCTGCAGTGAATATGTTTTTGTACATAGGTCATTTCACACATTTGAGTATGTTTATCTTTAGAATAAATCTTTAGAAGAGAAATTGTTGGGTCACAGTGCTTTTATATTTCTTATTCTTGAAACATATTTCTAAATTACCAAGCAAAAATATAGAGATTGCCTATTTACTTATAATCTTCCATAACTCATTATCAAACTTCTTACCTTTGCCATTCAGAAAAGTGAAAAAATGGTTCCACAATATACTATTTAATTTTTTTTTATTGGAGTATAGTTGCTTTACAATGTTGTATTCATTTATGCTGTTTAGCAAAGTTAATACTTTTAAGTGCACTTTTTTTTTTTAAGAGTGAAACCAAGTATGTTTTCCTAAACATAAAAATTATCAGTATTTTGTTTGAGTGTGCTCAGTTGGAATTGGGAAAGTGAAGATGCTATTTATTGAAAACAGAGTAGAGAAATGAGCAAAGGTACAGAGTGAGGGTAAAAAAAAATGCAAGCAACTACATAAGTTCTATGTTGCTAAAACAAAAGCTTGGCACAACAATTAGAGAAAAATAAGTCTATAGAAATTGGCTGGCAGCAGACTATAGGCAGCATTACATGCTGCATTAAGTAAGCTACACTTGATGAAAGGGATCAATTGATTTTCAGTAGAACGACATGGTCTAATTTATGTTTTAGGAAGTTTGTTTTAGTGAGAAAGTGGAGATTGGATTTGAAGATCCAGCCCTATAGATAGGTGGCCAATTTGAGAGGCTGCTGCAGCAGTCCAAATGAGAGATGAATGATATAATAGAGATGGAGAAGAAAGGGTGAACTAGAGATATATTTGGGAGGAAAACTGTTGCATTTGGTGATTGATAAAAAACTAAATTAGATAAAGAGAAAAACAGTGAGTTTATTTTGGCCTTACTGTGTTTGGGATACCTGATGAACGTACCCAGCATGCAATCAGGTATGTGAAACTGAAGTTTTGTTTTGTTTTTTTATTTATTTATTTTTTTATTTTTTTTTTATTAGTTTCTGCTTTATAACAAAGTGAATCAGTCATACATATACATCTGTTCCCACATCCCCTCCCTCATGCATCTCCCTCCCTCCCACCCTCCCCATCCCACCCCTCCAGGCGGTCACAAAGCACCGAGCTGATCTCCCTGTGCTCTGCGGCTGCTTCCCACTATCTATCTACCTTACGTTTGGTAGTGTATATATGTCCATGCCTCTCTTTCCCTTTGTCACAGCTTACCCTTCCCCTTCCCCATATCCTCAAGTCCATTCTCAAGTAGGTCTGTGTCTTTATTCCCGTTTTACCCCTAGGTTCTTCATGACATTTTTTTTTTTTAAATTCCATATATATGTGTTAGCATACGGTATTTGTCTTTCTCTTTCTGACTTACTTCACTCTGTATGACAGACTCTAGGTCTATCCACCTCATTACAAATAGCTCAGTTTCATTTCTCTTTATGGCTGAGTAATATTCCATTGTATATATGTGCCACATCTTCTTTATCCATTCATCCGATGATGGACACTTAGGTTGTTTCCAGCTCCGGGCTATTGTGAATAGAGCTGCAATGAACATTTTGGTACATGTCTCTTTTTGAATTATGGTTTTCTCAGGGTATATGCCTAGTAGTGGGATTGCTGGGTCATATGGTAGTTCTATTTTTAGTTTTTTAAGGAACCTCCATACTGTTCTCCATAGTGGCTGTACCAATTCACATTCCCACCAGCAGTGCAAGAGTGTTCCCTTTTCTCCACACCCTCTCCAGCATTTATTGTTTCTAGATTTCTTGATGATGGCCATTCTGACTGGTGTGAGATGATATCTCATTGTAGTTTTGATTTGCATTTCTCTAATGATTAATGATGTTGAGCATTCTTTCATGTGTTTGTTGGCAGTCTGTATATCTTCTTTGGAGAAATGCCTATTTAAGTCTTCTGCCCATTTTTGGATTGGCTTGTTTGTTTTTTTGCTATTGAGCTACATGAGCTGTTTATAAATTTTGGAGATTAATCCTTTGTCAGTTGCTTCATTTGCAAATATTTTCTCCCATTCTGAGGGTTGTCTTTTGGTCTTGTTTATGGTTTCCTTTGCTGTGCAAAAGCTTTGAAGTTTCATTAGGTCCCATTTGTTTATCTTTGTTTTTATTTGCATTTCTCTAGGAGGTGGGTCCAAAAGGATCTTGCTGTGATTTATGTCATAGAGTGTTCTACCTATGTTTTCCTCTAAGAGTTTGATAGTTTCTGGCCTTACATTTAGGTCTTTAATCCATTTTGAGCTTATTTTTGTGTATGGTGTTAGGGAATGATCTAATCTCATACTTTTACATGTCCCTGTCCAGTTTTCCCAGCACCACTTATTGAAGAGGCTGTCCTTTCTCCACTGTACATTCCTGCCTCCTTTATCAAAGATAAGTTGGCCATATGTGCGTGGGTTTATCTCTGGGCTTTCTATCCTGATCCACTGATCTATCTTTCTGTTTTTATGCCAGTACCACACTGTCTTAATTACTGTAGCTTTGTAGTATAGTCTGAAGTCAGGCAGCCTGATTCCTCCAGCTCCGTTTTTCGTTCTCAAGATTGCTTTGGCTATTCGGGGTCTTTTGTTTTTCCAAACAAATTTTGAAATTTTTTGTTCTACTTCTGTGAAAAATGCCAGTGGTAGTTTGATAGGGATTGCATTGAATCTGTAGATTGCTTTGGGTAGTAGAGTCATTTTCACAATATTGATTCTTCCAATCCAGGAGCATGGTATATCTCTCCATCTATTTATATCATCTTTAATTTCTTTCATCAGTGTCTTATAATTTTCTGCATACAGGTCTTTTGTCTCCTTAGGTAGGTTTATTCCTAGATATTTTATTCTTTTTGTTGCAATGGTAAATGGGAGTGTTTTCTTGATTTCATTTTCAGATTTTTCATCATTAGTGTACAGGAATGCCAGAGATTTCTGTGCATTAATTTTGTATCCTGCTACTTTACCAAATTCATTGATTAGCTCTAGTAGTTTTTCGGTAGCATCTTTAGGATTCTCTATGTATAGTATCATGTCATCTGCAAACAGTGACAGCTTTACTTCTTCTTTTCCAATTTGGATTCCTTTTATTTCCTTTTCTTCTCTGATTGCTGTGGCTAAAACTTCCAAAACTATGTTGAATAAGAGTGGTGAGAGTGGGCAGCCTTGTCTTGTTCCTGATCTTAGTGGAAATGGTTTCAGTTTTTCACCATTGAGGACAATGTTGGCTGTGGGTTTGTCATATATGGCCTTTATTATGTTGAGGAAAGTTCCCTCTATGCCTACTTTCTGCAGGGTTTTTATCATAAATGGGTGTTGAATTTTGTCGAAAGCTTTCTCTGCATCTATTGAGATGATCATATGGTTTTGCTCCTTCAACTTGTTAATATGGTGTATCACATTGATTGATTTGCGTATATTGAAGAATCCTTGCATTCCTGGAATAAACCCCACTTGATCATGGTGTATGATCCTTTTAATGTGCTGTTGGATTCTGTTTGCTAGTATTTTGTTGAGGATTTTTGCATCTATGTTCATCAGTGATATTGGCCTGTAGTTTTCTTTCTTTGTGACATCCTTGCCTGGTGTTGGTATCAAGGTGATGGTGGCCTCGTAGAATGAGTTTGGGAGTGTTCCTTCCTCTGATATTGTTTGGAAGAGTTTGAGAAGGATGGGTGTTAGCTCTTCTCTAAATGTTTGATAGAATTCGCCTGTGAAGCCATCTGGTCCTGGGCTTTTGTTTGATGGAAGATTTTTAATCACAGTTTCAATTTCAGTGCTTGTGATTGGTCTGTTCATATTTTCTGTTTCTTCCTGAGTCAGTCTTGGTAGGTTGTGCATTTCTAAGAATTTGTCCATTTCTTCCAGGTTGTCCATTTTATTGGCATAGAGTTGCTTATAGTAATCTCTCATGATCTTTTGTATTTCTGCAGTGTCAGTTGTTACTTCTCCTTTTTCATTTCTAATTCTACTGATTTGAGTCTTCTCCCTTCTTTTCTTGATGAGTCTGGCTAATGGTTTGTCAATTTTGTTATCTTCTCAAAGAACCAGCTTTTAGTTTGGTTGATCTTTGCTATCGTTTCCTTCATTTCTTTTTCATTTATTTCTGATCTGATCTTTATGATTTCTTTCCTTCTGCTAACTTTGGGGGTTTTTTGTTCTTCTTTCTCTAATTGCTTTAGGTGCAGGGTCAGGTTGTTTACTCGAAATGTTTCCTGTTTCTTAAGGTGGGATTGTATTGCTATAAACTTCCCCCTTAGAACTGCTTTTGCTGCGTCCCATAGGTTTTGGGTCGTCGTGTCTCCATTGTCATTTGTTTCTAAGTATTTCTTAATTTCCTCTTTGATTTCTTCAGTGATCACTTCATTATTGAGTAGTGTATTGTTTAGCCTCCATGTGTTTGTATTTTTTACAGTTCTTTTCCTGTAATTGATGTCTAGTCTCATAGCATTGTGGTCGGAAAAGATACTTGATACAATTTCAATTTTCTTAAATTTACCAAGGCTTGATTTGTGACCCAAGATATGATCTATCCTGGAGAATGTTCCATGAGCACTTGAGAAAAATGTGTATTCTGTTGTTTTTGGGTGGAATGTCCTATAAATATCAATTAAGTCCATCTTGTTTAATGTATCATTTAAAGCTTGTGTTTCCTTATTTATTTTCATTTTGGATGATCTGTCCATTGGTGAAAGTGGGGTGTTAAAGTCCCCTACTATGATTGTGTTACTGTCGATTTCCCCTTTTATGGCTGTTAGTATTTGTCTTATGTATTGAGGTGCTCCTATGTTGGGTGCATAAATATTTACAATTGTTATATCTTCTTCTTGGATCGATCCCTTTATCGTTATGTAGTGTCCTTCTTTGTCTCTTCTAATAGTCTTTATTTTAAAGTCTATTTTGTCTGATATAAGAATTGCTACTCCAGCTTTCTTTTGATTTCCATTTGCATGGAATATCTTTTTCCATCCCCTTACTTTCAATCTGTATGTGTCTCTAGGCCTGAAGTGGGTCTCTTGTAGACAGCATATATATGGGTCTTGTTTTTGTATCCATTCAGCCACTCTGTGTCTTTTGGTGGGAGCATTTAGTCCATTTACATTTAAGGTAATTATTGATATGTATGTTCCTATTCCCATTTCCTTAATGGCTTTGGGTTCGTTATTGTAGGTATAGTCCTTCTGTTGTGTTTCTTGCCTAGAGAAGTTCCTTTAGCATTTGTTGTAAAGCTGGTTTGGTGGTGCTGAACTCTCTCAGCTTTTGCTTGTCTGTAAACGTTTTAATTTCTCCATCAAATCTGAATGAGATCCTTGCTGGGTAGAGTAATCTTGGTTGCAGGTTTCTCTCCTTCATCACTTTAATTATGTCCTGCCACTCCCTTCTGGCTTGTAGAGTTTCTGCTGAGAGATCAGCTGTTAACCTGATGGGGATTCCCTTGTGTGTTATTTGTTGTTTTTCCCTTGCTGCTTTTAATATGATTTCTTTGTGTTTAATTTTTGACAGTTTGATTAATATGTGTCTTGGTGTATTTCTTCTTGGATTTATTCTGTATGGGACTCTCTGTGCCTCCTGGACTTGATTAACTATTTCCTTTCCCATATTAGGGAAGTTTTCAACTATAATCTCTTCAAATATTTTCTCAGTCCCTTTCTTTTTCTCTTCTTCTGGAACCCCTATAATTCGAATGTTGGTGCGTTTAATGTTGTCCCAGAGGTCTCTGAGACTGTCCTCTGTTCTTTTCATTCTTTTTTCTTTATTTTGCTCTGCATCAGTTATTTCCACTATTTTATCTTCCACCTCACTTATCCGTTCTTCTGCCTCAGTTATTCTGCTATTGATCCCATCTAGAGTATTTTTCATTTCATTTATTGTGTTTTTAATCGATGCTTGATTCATCTTTAGTTCTTCTAGGTCCTTGTTAACTGTTTCTTGCATATTGTCTATTCTATTTCCAAGATTTTGGATCTGGGAAATAGAATCTTGAATCAGCTTTACGATCATTATTCTGAATTCTTTTTCAGGTAGACTGCCTATTACCTCTTCATTTGTTAGGTCTGGTAGGTTTTTATCTTGCTCCTTCACCTGCTGTGTGTTTTTCTGCTTTCTCATTTTGCTTATGTTACTGTGTTTGGGGTCTCCTTTTTGCAGGCTGCAGATTCGTAGTTCCCGTTGTTTTTGGTGTCTGTCCCCCGTGGCTAAGGTTGTTTCAGTAGGTTGTGTAGGCTTCCTGGTGGGGGGGACTAATGCCTGTGTTCTGGTGGTTGAAGCTCGGTCTTGTCTTTCTGGTGGACAGGTCCACGTCTGGTGGTGTGTTTTGGGGTGCCTGTGGCCTTATTATGTTTTTAGGTATCCTCTCTGCTAATGGGTGGGGTTGTGTTCCTGCCTTGCTAGTTGCTTGGCATAGGGTGACCAGCACTGTAGCTTGCTGGTCGTTGACTGAAGCTGGGTGCTGGTGTTGAGATGGAGATCCCTGGGAGATTTTCGCTGCTTGATATTATGTGGAGCTGGGAGGTCTCTTGTGGACCCGTGTCCTGAAGTTGGCTCTCCCACTTCAGAGGCACAGCACTAACTCCTGGCTGCAGCACCAAGAGCCTTTCATCCACCCGGCTCAGAATAACAGTGAGAAAAAGTAGAAAGAAATAATTAGTAGAAGAAAGAAAGAGAGATTGAAAGAAAGGAAGAAGGGAAGTAAGGAAGGAAGGAAGGAAGAAAGAAAGAAAGGAGGGAGGGAGGAAGGATGGAAAGAAAGGAAAGAAAGGAGGGAGGGAGGAATGAAAGCAAAAGGAAGAGTGAATGGAAGAAGAGAGGGAGGGAGGGAGGAAGGAAAGAAAGAAGGAAAGACAGGAGGGAGGGAGGGAGGAAGGAAAGAAAAAGAAAGTGGAAAGAAGAAGGGTGGGAGGGAGGGAGAGATGGAGGAAAGAAAAAGAAAGAAGGAAAGGAGGAGCGGAGGGAGGGAGGGAGGAAGGGAAGGGAGGAAAAAAAGAAAGAGCAGGTAAAGTAAAATAGAATAAAGTATGAAATATAGTAGCGTTATTAAAATTAAAAAGTAATTATTGAAAAAAAACACGGACCGAAAGAACCCTGGGACATATGGTGGAAGCAAAGCTATACAGAGAGAATCTTACACAGAAGATTACACATACACATTCACAAAAAGAGAGCAGGGGGAAAAATAAAAAATCTTGCTCTCCAAGTCCACCTCCTCGATTTGGGATAATTCGTTGTAAAAAGAGGAAAAGGGCGAAAAGTCTGAAATCTTGCTAAGTCCACCTCCTTAATTTGAGATAATTCGTTGTAAAAAGAGGGAAAAAAAAGGGGGGAAAGTCTTAAATCTTGTCCTCAAGGTCCACTTCCTCAATTTGGGATGATTCGCTGTCCATTCATGCACTCCACAGACGCAGGGCACATCAAATGGACCGTGGAGCTTTAATCCGCTGCCTCGGAGGCTGCACAGAGAGATTTCCCTGTCTCTGCTCTCACAGCTCCCGGGTCTCAGCCTTGGACCTGGCCCCGCCTCTGCGCGTAGGTCGCCGGAGGGCGTCCGTTCTTCGCTCAGACAGGACGGGTTTAAAGGAGCCGCTGATTCGGGGGCTCTGGCTCACTCAGGCAGAGGGGAGGGAGGGGAATGCCCTCTCCTCGCGCACCAGGCAACAAAAGGGAAAAAAGTCTCTTGCCTCTCCGGTAGCTCCAGACCCTTTCCCCGGACTCCCTCCGGGCTAGCACTAACCCCTTCAGGCTCTCTTCCTGCCGCCAGCCCCAGTCCTCTCCCTGCGCTCCGACTGAAAGCCGATACCCGAGCCTCAGCTCCCAGCCCCACCCGCCCTGGCGGCCGAGCAGACAAGTCTCTCGGGCTGGTGTGTGCCTGAGGGCACCGATCCTCTGTGCCAAAATCTCTCTGCTTTGCCCTCCGCACCCCTGTTGCTGTGCTCTCCTCCGCTACTCCGAAGCTTTCCCCCTCCGCCACCTGCAGTCTCCGCCCGCGAAGGGGCTTGTAGTGTGTAGAAACCTTCCCTCCTTCACGGCTACCTCCCACTGGTGCAGGACAATATCCTATTGTCTCTGTTTATTCTTTTTTTCTTTTGACCTACCCAGGTATGTGGGGAGTTTCTTGCCTTTTGGGGGGTCTGAGGTCTTCTGTCAGCGTTCAGTAGGTGTTCTGTTGGAGTTGTTCCACGTGTAGATGAATTTCTGATGTATCTGTGGGGAGGAAGGTGATCTCCGCGTCTTACTCTTCCGCCATCTTCCTCCGGCCTCCTATTTATTATTTTTTAACATTTATTTATTTAATTTATTTTTTTGGCTGTGTCGGGTCTTAGTTACGGCACACAGGATCTTGGTTGAGGCATGTGGGATCTGTCATTGCAGTGCACAGGCTTCTCTCTAGTTGTGGTGCACGGGCTTCCCTCTAGGTTTTGGCATGGGCTCCAAGGCA
Source organism: Hyperoodon ampullatus (assembly GCF_949752795.1). Classification (NCBI taxonomy): domain Eukaryota; kingdom Metazoa; phylum Chordata; class Mammalia; order Artiodactyla; family Ziphiidae; genus Hyperoodon; species Hyperoodon ampullatus. The sequence continues at coordinate 58,868,259 of NC_136926.1, read as the reverse complement.
CGTGGGCTCTGTACTTTGCAGCATGTGGGCTCTCTTGTTGAGGTGCACGAGCTCAGTATTTGTGGCACGTGTGCTTAGTTGCCCCATGATATGTGGGATCTTAGTTCCCCAACCATGTATCAAACCCACATCCCCTGCATTGGAATAAAGTCAGGCTCTGCACTAGAGTTATTTATTAGGATTCAGCACATGAATGTTAATTGATACCATAAGGAGAGGAGATCAAACATGGAGAGAGTCCACATAGAGAAGAAGAATGAGCTGAGGGCAGAACCCTAAGGGGCATCAACTTGGAAGAGAAAGGATCATCACAGAGAAACAAGATATCACAATTATACATGGTGCTATGCAATAGAAGAAAAGAAAAAAGAAATATTGAAGAAGTGAAAAGTGATGAACAAAATCAATGTCACAGAGATGTCCAGTAATATAAGAATCTAAAATGCCTCCTGAATTTGAAAGTTAGTGTCTTTGATGATAACTTCTTAAAACACGTCCAGAGGTGGTATATATATATGTATAAATATATATAAATATATATATATACACACACACACACACACATATAATGTATAATTGGTACAGACTGTGTTAAGGAAGGGGCAAGGGGCAGAGTGCTCATTTGGGGATTGAGAATTAGGAAAGAAGGTTGAGGATGAGAATAGCTGACTTTAGGAAGGCTCATGTAAATATGGGATTTTGCATAAGTATGTATATTCCTTTACGTGTGTGTATATCTATATATAATAAACACATAATATCATATATATATAATACACACAATATTATATTTAAAATCATTGGACTCCAAAATACAAGATGTAGCAATCTCTAATCTGAGATGTAAATTAACTTCACATCCTTAGTGAATGGGTCGTGTTCAACACTCTAATTATAATTGAATGAGTGGTAAACCAAACTCTGATATATATAGTCAGGAGAGAAAATCAGCCCCAGAGTACCTCATGCCATCTCTGTATTTTACCGAGCCAGTGCCTCACATCCCAACTGCAGTTTCAGGGACAAACTTTTTGCAGCTATTCCTAAGAAAGCCTGTCTCTGAATCAGCTCTGAAATGGAAATTAAGGCAATTTAGAGGGTTACACAAGATCTGGACTCTGAATGCATCACTTAGGATTGCATTTTGCTTCAGCGATGTTATGCCCACTGTATCAGCACTTTGGTTTGCTTCTATTCTCTTAGTAACACAAGGATAAACAGAAAAACTGAAATTGTCTCTGGTCTCTGAAGGCAAGTGCTTCTTTCAAGGTCAGAGTTAGTTGTCAATGTCTTTACTTGACTTCTTCAACAGTCCTGCATGCAGGAGACCACAGATATCAAAAATGATACAAGTTGAGCTTGTTCCACACACCTTCCTCATGAGGATGCTTATTCCTGTTTCTCAAGTGAAATTAAAAAAAAAAATCTTTAAGAACCCCCACATGAACTCTATATTTGTTAAGAATGGATTTCTATAAAATAAATGATTAATAAAAATGAATAAGTTAAAATAATTAAAATGTACATTTCTGTTGAAATGAGTAGTATATAAGTGCCCAAATTTGGATTCCCCAGAAATAGGTGATTCACAAATTCAAGTGTTAAATATTTTATTTGGACAGTGAAGAAAATGCTGGTTTGGAAGTGGAGAGCTGAAACAGGGAATAGAAGCACAATAAAGGAAGGGAAACAACAAAGGGAAGTTTTTCAAGCCAACTACCACCATAGAGCACTGGAGTTTAAGCACAGAGGGTTACTCTAGGAGTTAATGTAGCACCCATACCTCAGAATTATTCCACCCAAAGGGTGCAAGGCTGAGGTTTCCCATGGCAAGGAAAGTATTTAAGTAAAGAAACCCGGGACGTCCCTGGTTGTGCAGTGGTTAAGAATCCTACTGCCAATGCAGGGGGCATGGGTTTGATCCCTGGTCCAGGAAGATCCCACATGCTGCAGAGCAACTAAGCCTGTGTGCCACAACTACTGAAGCCTGTGTGCCTAGAGCCCGTGCTCCACAACAAGAGAAGCCACTGCAATGAGAAACCCATGCACCACAACCAAGAGTAGCCCCTGCTCTCCACAACTAGAGAAAACCCACACACAGCAACAAAAACCCAATGCAACAACAACAACAACAAAAAACAGAAAGGCAAGAGCTGGCAGTTAGAAGTTAATTGGTGTGTACTGGAGAGGTAAGGTTAGAGCATATGGGTACAAATTGATAGGATTTACCCCCAAAGACTGAATGCTTTGGTGAGATTATATGTGTCATAAATTATCAGAAATAGAATTATAAGAATTTCCAAGCCAAAACATCATAGAATCCAAATGTATTTGTTTTTGTTTGTTTGTTTTGTTTTTTATAAGCTGAGCATATGCAGTCAGTTTAGGTGATAAACAAGTGTTACATCAGTTCAAGAAATCTCACGATATAGATTATATATTGTACTGTAGTCAGTAAAGATTTACTTAATTTTTATAGAAAGAAGAATTTACTGAAACCACTTCTTCATCATGGTGAAATTTACCCTCTCTCTTTCTGTAGTACACCATCCTTTATCAATATTAACACCGACTATATGTAGAATAATCTGATTGTCACTATAGATACAAAAGAACCTGAAAACATAGCTGTTGGCTTGTGGAATTTCCATACAGAAAATTCTTAACAAACACAAAATAAAGATACAAAACACACAAAAGATGAAACATAAGTAGATGTAAACAAATCAATTAATCAGAGCACATTTATTGAGCTCTTACTCTACTACATCGTATATTAAATGTTATGTGACTAAGCCAAAGCCTTATCCTCCCCCAAATTTACAAGTTACTTGGAAGAACTCATAACACTGAAATAATAAGAGAATCCTACAAGAAAGCATATATTCAATTCATACACTGAGTAGCACATAATCAAGTAATTTCAGAATGGGGAGCCATGAAATGGGCTATCCAGAAAATGCTTCATGGAGGAATATCAGAGAGAACATTCCAGATTAGTATTTTTTAATTAATTTTTATTGGAGTATAGTTGCTTTACAATGTTGTGTTAGTTTTTACTGTACAGCAAAATGAATCAGCCATACATATACATGTATCCCCTCCCTTTTGGACTTCCTTTCCATCCATGTCACCACAGTGCATTATCAAGAGAAAAGAGGAATACATTGTGGAGAATGAGAAATTGTGTGGATCTGCTCTTTTTCTTCCCCCTTGAATTGTGTTTTTCTGAATTAATTGAGACAATGTTCTTTTGATTAAAAAGGCCTATCTTCAGGCATTAGTTACACTTTCTCATACTTATAGATAAAGAAAAGGTAGTTTGGTACAAACACTAGAAATAAAGTTCTCATGTCCAAACATGATAATCAGACCTCAGAAAGCATTTTGCAAACATGATGTGTCCAGAATACCAGCCCTAAAGTTTCTCTCAGTGGAATCCAAGGATTGGCCTTGGTTCCCATGAAAAAAGAGCCAGAACTACAAAAATAAACTAGGAAAAAACACCCAATGGAGTCTGTGCTATAGATTTAAATGTTTCGTTTATACTAACTCATAATTATTGAACACCTCCTCTGATTGGGGAAATGTTGTCACAACATTCTGCTTGTCCAGACAGTAGTCTAAGAAAGTAAAATGTAGAAAAACAGCAAGAATAAAATATAGCCAGTGACCAAATAAAACCCTTCAGCCCTGGGAAATCTACTGGAATTATTAATAAGGAGAAAAGCTTAGGAACATTTAGAAATGCATTATTTATTAAGAAACTGTCAGAGGGACTCATAAAAGGCAGGCTGTGAGTGAAAAATAAGCTTGTTTCGGTTGACTGCATTATTGCAGACATGCTGGAAATAAAGGGGAACATTAAGCTGACTCTCAGGAAATCATTTATTATGGCAGCAACTATTGTTGTGGTTTTAAGCAAATGAATCACAATATGTGGTGAAAGTAAGTAGGAGTAATTAAAGAACAAAATTTGTACATTGTCTCAGCAATGTAGTTGAATTTAGTCATCTCATCTTGGGCCCAGTGAAAGGAGAGTCAGCATAACAGACTGACTGGACTGCCTCTTGGGAAACAAGAAAATGGAAGAGACAACCAAACAGTGAGGATTATGGGAAGAACACTTGACTGAGCAATTGAGTGATGGGGCTTATTCTCTAACAAGAAGCATAGCAGTATTAATGGGTGAAAGCCTTTCCCCACCACCACAGATGACTAGATTGTGAACCTGCTGGCCAGGACTCACCAGGACTGGGGTGGTGGGGTGGGGGGAGCAAGTGGATTTTATCTTCCAAGACTTTAAGTATTTGCTTATCCCACACATAAGAAGAAGAGTAAAATTAATGCCACATGGAGGAAATCAATAAGCTCAGACCTTAGGACAAGCAGATCTAGATTTGAACCTGAGTTGTGCCACGTATTTGCTAAATAATTTGGACTGGTGTTCTTGAAATCTCTGTATGTTAAATGGGCATATAAACACCAATCTCATGTATTTGTATGAAAGTTAAAAATTTGAAAGAGATAATGAAAATAAATGTCCAACACAGTTGCTGACACATAGCAGAGGTTTGGTGACTATTAACTGCTTTCTATTTTCTGGGCCTAGTATATAATGCATTCTTAAACACAAGGAGAATAATCTGTATGAAACAAAATTTGATATCCATCTATTCACTTAAATTTGGGGTTGTATTATTGATGTACTCCAAAGTTTCTTTATTTCTTTATTTGGTTCAGCATAGGCTGCAACAGGAAATCTCATATAATTTTCTGTGTTGATTTCTGAAATATTTATTTTATATGTGTAATTGCAGTTATATTTGGTACCTGAAGTTCTTGGTTTTTGTATCTTCCTTGTAGGTCTAACTTTTATCCTTATAAAATAATCCTCTTTTATCCATGTTGCCTTGAATACTAGAATATTCTTGAAATTAATATTGTCAACATTTTCTCTTGCTTGTATATTTCACATTTCATTTTTTTAACTGTTGTATGTCACTTTATTCTTAATGTATTTTTTAATAAACAGAATAAAGTTAAAAAAAACTCCTTCTGATTCTTCAAATTTTAATCTGCTTAAATTAAGTGATCACTGATATATTTAAATGTTCAATCACCTATTATCTTAATTTTTATATTCTTTTTAAAAATATCTACTTTAATATGCTTTTGCTCTTTGCATTCTTTCATTTTTTCATCATATAAATTTTATTTCCTTTGCTTTCTTCTTCTCCAGGAATTTATAAGGTACAGAATACATTTTAATTCTACTAAAATTTATCTCTAAGTTTTTCAAAATATTCTTGTAGTTATGTTTTTCTAATTATTAAAATTAAAAGTGCAGTAGTATCACCAGATATCTTTTATCACCCAATAAGAGCGTTTGAGTCTTTTACTACCCCTCTTACCATTCCTTAGTCTTTCTTACTCTTTATTCTTGTGTGTCTCTTTATTTTGTAACATATAAAGGCATGAACTTGATAGAGAAGAGACTCTCCCTCATCTTCAGACTCATCTATCCAGCTGGCTACTCAAAATCCCAAATGGATAGCTGTTAAACATATCAAACATAATATGCTCAAAATTCATCTTCTGACCTTTCCCTAAATACCTGCTTCCCACTGGCTTCTCTATCTCAATTGATGGACATTCTGTCCTTCTAGTTACTTATGCCAGAAACTTTGGAGTCAGTCTTGACTCTTTATTACTCACCAAAACTTATTAGTTGTTTCTTAAATTTCTCTATTATCCTGTCTCTTCTCACTACCATCTCTAACTCTTTTCTCCAACCATCATCACCTCTCACCTACCTGGATTGTTGCAATAGTCTCCTATCTAGTCTCCTCCTTCTCTACCTTGCTCCTACAGCCTATTGTCCATACAGTAGCCAAAAAAAAAAATAATAACTGGTCATAAACTATATTTTGTGATTTTACATATACTCAGTTTTCTTCTGCATACATGAGGTAATGGAGCTACTCTAGAAAAGAAGCCAAGGTCCTTGCACCTTTGCTTCAAAGAGCATCAGCTTGGAGATTCTCCACATCTCCTATATCCCACTTAGAATTGTGCTAAAGACATACTTCCACTGAGTTAAACCACAAGATTTGGTGTGGGGGACAAGTGATGCTGCAGAGTAGCCTCAAGCAATCCAGATTGATACCAAAATTGAGACGCCACTGAAATAAAATCCTAAAGCATATGGTATTGGCTTAGATGTTAGGCATCAACTGGTGAAGAAAGGGATATACTAGACTGGGCTGCTAGAGATTCTTGTTATACAGTGGCAAAATATTCACTAAAACTGTCACTTACTGTAACTTAGAAGGCAGATCATGTGCTTACTGAGCTTATAGCTCCAAGGGAAATGTTGGAAAACATAACATTAGTAGGGAGATGTTCACCAGTCCCATTTGATCTTGCTAAATACATAGGAGCACTGTATTTCCGAACTTCTTGAATTAAGACCGCATGATTATTTGACAATAGATGATCACATTCAGGTCTGTCCATAAAAATACCTGCAAGATTCCCAATGTGCTCTCATTTACCAATCCATATGGTAGACAGCAGAAATTTCTGAGATGGCAGGGCCACACTGGGAAAAAAAATAAAGTGAGGGACATAGTCTCTGAACCTCTTTTTACCTAAGAAATTTTTTTTCATCTTCTAGTGATTCTTAGTCCTCAATACTTTTGCTGTAAACTCTATACTCATGTAAAATTTTGTTTTCTTCTAACATTTAGTACTGCTAAGAAAAATGCTTATGCCAGCCTGATTTTTGATTATTTGACATTAAGTTGTTCTTTTTTGACTGATACTTGCATGATTTTTCTCATGTTCTTTACTAACTGTTGCCCTATTAAATTTATCTCCTTGGGACACATAGAATCTTTCAATGTAAGTATCTATGCCTTTCTTCAATTCTGGAAATATTTTCCTTGCATTTTAGATTATTGCTTCCCCCTAACTTTTCTTTTTTGAAAATAACCATAAATCTCAGTTTGAATTATTACCATTTTTATATCTTTTTTCTTACTCTTTTCATGTAGTAGTTCTATTCCTTTACACTGAAGTGTATCTCAATTTTATAACCTACCTTGCTGATTCAACTTTCTGCATTCTGAATTCTGATCATGTGTATTTCCAATTATTACCCTTGCAATTTTAAATGACACAATTGTTCCTTTTCTCAGGCAATTCTTTTTACACTAAAATTTGTTTTCTTCACACACATTAGTATCATCTTTCATTTCAGTTGTTTTCTTTCCTTGTGTATTTGTTATTCTCTTTCATAGACATAGACCATTAAAACTTGTATCCTTTTGAATATAGCAAGCAATTTTCTAAATTTTTAGGAAAACATTTCCAGATGTGTGTGTGTTTGTCTCATAGATCTTCATAATATTTATTTCCTTTCTCATATTCTACAGTATATTTTTATGTTTACATGTCACATGCTCATGGATAAAGCAAATCTACTCACCCTTGATATTGTCAATAGAAAGAGTGTATATAGATGTTCCTTGCCTTCCTTCAGCGTTTACTTGGATGATGGAGGAATCTACTTCTCAGACAGCTACAAGGTAGCTAGATTTGAAAGCTTCTTCCCAAATCCCACTGTCTTGTACCCATGTATATAGTGAGCTTTGATAGTCTGAAGCAATATTCTTTCCTCTCCCCACTGCTTGTTTATCTGATTCTCTAAATGGTTAAAATACATGAAAAACTATAAATTCAAGCATAGCATTTTACCTGGGCCCATACCATATCTTATCTGCTCATTTGTTTATTATTTACTCATTGACTTTCTTAACAATATTTGAGTGCTACTCTATGAAAAAAATGTTCTCTGCCCTCAAGATGTGAGGTCAGGTAGATGAAGTTACAATCTAATATCATTCTAGGGAAGTATCTCTAGTTGAAAACCTCTACCACCTGCTTCAGCCTTCCAACTCTGAACTTTCTGCCCTAATATTATTTGAAAACTGCAGTGTCTGAATGGAAGAAAAAAAAAGTGATGAGCAACCATTACTCAGATATCACAAAAAAGCAGAAAATAGAAAACAATAGTTCACTTTTCTTCAGGATACCCATCTTTGGTCTCTGTGCTGTGGACAGAAAGTTGGGGAGGCCAAAATGTCTTTACAGCTTTCAAGTTAGCAGAGTTGTTTTGATTTTAAGCTAAAATATGAGCAGGAAGTCAAGTATTTTCCCCAAAAACTCCAGTTGACAGGTTGTAGGCAATAGGATTAATACTGGTCTCTGTCTTTTTGGCTGGTAAATTTGTTCTCTATTTCTATTCTTAATGTAGATATTATGAAGTTTTCATTGCCATTGCTTTCCTTTACACACATTAAATTCTCATTCTGATCTACGTCATTGATTCCACTAACTTCAACCGGCGGTGTATGCAGAGACCTCACAGACATAGCTCTTCAGCCTCTCTACTCTCCTGATCACCATCCCTACATACACAACTCCATGTTAGACAACCTCATCTTGCCAGTCTAAGAGACTCAAAAACTTCACATGTAACAAAAATGTCCAACTTCTTTGATTCTGAAAAGATTACTACTCTTATTATTTCCCTCTTATATAGTGAGATCCTAATTTTTTCCATCAGCGAGGCTTGAAATCTTAGAAGGACCCTCCTGTTCTCCCTCTTCCTGAGTACATTTACAATATAGTGTTTTTTCTAAAACACCACATCACTTCCTCGAGATTTTTTTTTTCTGAATAGTTTAATCTATAGCAATCATAATCTTCATTATACTCATTATTGTCATATAACATGTATAGAAGCTCCTATATGACAGAAACTGTTCTAAGATATTTAATCTTTGTGTCAATCCTGTGGGATGATTACTATTCTTATAACTAATTTAGAGATGAGAGAAACTACAGCTTAGAAAAGTTGAACAACTTTCCTAAGGTAATATAACTAGTAAAGTGTTAGGCAATTTTCCTTCTTGGAAGGCAGTAAAATATAGAAAGAATGTAGGATTTCTATCCATGCCTTGGCTCTTTTATTTTATTTCCCTGCGTAGCTATTTAATCTTTCTGAGCTTTGGTCTTCACATCTACAAGATAAGGATAATAATAGACGTTTAGTGATAATTAAACACAGATAAAGTATCTAAACAAATGAAAGTTATTTTTTTAATGTTAATTTTCTTTTTTTGTAGTGGAAAATCAAAATGGCCTGTGAGCATTTTTTGGCCAACTAACTTGGGATATGAAAGTTTCTGTGAACTCTAAATCTTATCTAAAGAGCCAATATAGATGAATACAGCTTATGGTCTCCTGTTTTAATATTCAGCTTTAAATCTTGGCATTTAAAAATTTTAAATTAATGGCTGATCAATTTCAAATAAAGTACCATTTTGGAGGTGACACTAATCAATAGAGAATGTAGCAGGGTTGGTTTGAGAAAGGCTTATTTGACATTAAAGAAGATGGGATAATAATAGCTTGGTATTTGTGATGTTCACTCCCTTATCATGTCATTACCACAGTAAACTTAATAGCTCTAATTAAACGCTTTGACTTCTACCAAGCTGATGATGGTAATTATGTTATTATGAAGATAATGTTAATAATGACTGGCTCTTTTGGTGATAAATGTTTTAATTGTGTCCATATTATCTATGTTTCAGCAGAGAAACACAATATTAGAAAATAGACTGTGTGAGAGGAAAACCTAGGCACACTGGTTGTAGAGGAGGCTTTAAACATAAAGTAGCCAACTGGGAATGTAACTGAGCAGGACCCTGTGAGGCCTTCCCAGAATAGACTCCCCCACACCCTTGTCCTCTGCCTGCCTTTTGTCTGTAGAAAAACTTTAGTCAAAAAAAAAAAAGAATAAATTTAATTAGAGAACTGAGAAAATGCAGAAAGAAAGGAAAACAGTCAAGCAAGATAAAATAATAATATTTTAACCATTAAACAAAGTCAAGGACTTTTACTTCTTCCTCAAGGACTATAGATAATAATCTGAGCCATGTCATTTGAGCTGTTTTGCAGATACTGAAACCCCCACTAGGTGGAAGAAGTTAACTGTATGTTGCCCACAAGCATGTAGACCTCAGACCTGTTGGAACCTGAAAATTGATGATGCTGACTCCCAATTACCTCACCACCAACCAGTCAGAAGAATGTCCATGAGCTGATCACACACCCCACAAACCCCCTCCCTCACCATGTCTTTATAAACCTTTCCCTGAAAGCCTTTAGTGTGTTCAGGACTTTTAAGCACTAGCTGCCCTGTACGCCTGTCTTGGTGCCCTGCAATAAAGCCACTTTTTTCTACTTCACCCAAAACTCTGTCTCTGAGATTTAATCCAGCACTGGTGTACAGAGGCCAAATTTTAGCAACAGGAAGAGGAAAAAAAAAAAGGTGGGGGTGTCAGAAAATCTACAGATAGGCAGTAAGATCTACAGATAGGCAGTCTTTGATGACTGGGATAAAGGAATGAGTTCATTTCAGAGATGTCATACTATGGGACATGCAGATAAATTTACCCAGACCCAGACAATATTTGCAGAATAGGTCATGACACTGAAAAAGTATCATAGAATTGAGCACCTTATGCTCTAAGACCTGGATGTAGAATTAAGGATATAAGCAAATGTTCTAAGTGAGAAAGGATAGAGTCTTGTTAAAGAATTTGACTGAAAGATTAATGGACAAGAAAGAGAGGGAGGAAAAGAGGGAAAGAGAGAGGGAGGGAGAGACAGAGATAGAATTTAAATTTATTAAACCAGACATTAGTCTTCATCTGTCTGGGTAGTAATATTAAGTTCAGGTATGGTCTATATTTGAAGAGGAATAAGTCTAATATAAGTCTCCCAGCAGCCAAGGAATTGACCCTTTAGCCTTGTGTTTACAATATATTTATCAAGAATTGATAGAAAACATTCTAGTACACTTTACACCTAGCTAACAAGATAGAGGTCAGATTGCATATCAAAATGATATTCAGAGGTGGAAATCTGAGCCAAAATAAACAAGAATAAATACAACATAAAAAAGTATAAATGTTACAGTTTTTTAAATGATATCTATGAGTACATTTTATTCAAGACACATATGATCAGGCTACCCAAGATGGCTGTTTGCTGGTTTTCTGTAGATCCAATGCTTGAATAGTCCCAGCTTCACCTACATCTTACTCACATGACTGACCTTCGTCCTTAATTGCAGAGCCTAATCAGTAAATACCTACATACGTGTTTCTAGGACCCAGTTAGTGATTAGTCTAATCTTTATTTCAGAATGGCTCTCCTTTGATAGTTTTAACAAAGGGAAGACCTCGGCCCTATGAAGTACTTAGCCAGAGGGACTAATAGGGCCATGCCTCTCTGCTGGTTTCCCTAGAAACCAGTGAGCCATTCTGACATTAATTCCCCCTATAACTGGTAGTATGCCACCACCACCCCCACAACCAGTGAAGACTGCTGCTGTAGCGTCCTGCCTGCCATCTGCTTGTCCCTTTCATGGTAGGCTGTCACTTTATGACCCTTTTCCTTCAAATGTTTAAGATCTCTCATCTATTAAACCATTGATGTCTCTGTCACTGACTCTGGGTTCTTTGCCAGTCTTGAGGCTGGGCAATTACAGTGCTTGCAAGCCTGCGGGGAGCAACCCTACAGGACAAGAATTATAACATTACAAAAATAGGAATTTAATATATTTGTTGGAGCTGTGGGTCAGAGGTATTCAAATTTAGTCTTTTGCAGACATTAAATAATATACCTAAAATCTTGATCTTGCTTTGGTCAAAAATAAAAGACCTTGCCTCATATGTCACAGTGATATTTGATAAAAAGCCCTGAGATGAAAAAATCTTTCATCTATTCTCATTAACATAAAGAATAGAAATAAGAGATTTATATTCTAGTGGCCATGGGAGCCAAATTAACAGAGTATTTTTAAGAGAAAATTCAGGTTGAAGGAAATGTTTATTGAACTTTTTACATGGAAATCTGAAGAAGTTTAATAAATTACAAAAGTGTACAATTGGTAATGCCTGGCTTGACAATTTTTAAGAAAGACTAAGGGCTTCCGAATCCTACAAGTTCAATGCAAGTCAATCTTGAAGGTGATGGATATCACTAATTTCTGTAATTGTCATATCATATCTAAATAATCATGGTCCATTCTGGTCACCACATTTAAAGATTAAAACTATAAAATGAATTCTTACATAAAAGGACAAATTATGGATGAAGTAGTCCAGAAAATAGAATAACAAATGCTTGACGAACATGAGAATGAATAGAAAGATCTGAGAAGATACTGATCTCAGTGAGGCAGCAGTGAGTGGTGGCATGAAGTGGATCTTAATTCCCTGCCCAGGAATTGAACCTGGTTTGCCTGGGTGAAAACCAGGAATCCTAGCCACCAGGCCCCCTGGCTCTTGCCCCTAGTGAAAAAATGCATTTCTCACGGAGGCAAAAACTGTGAAAAACAGGTAAAAATTTATTATTAGAGACATAGCACAACAACTAGTGAGAGAGCACACAGAGAAGCAGTTTGTTTAGCAAGGCAGAGATGCACACCCAGAAAGAAAGGGTGTAGGCGTCCTCCCTAGTGAAGAGGAGCTCAGTAAAGAGGCGGTTAAGTTATTTATATAGGGCAGTTCTTCCGGGTCTTTGTTTACCTTTGGCCAGTTAGCTGGTTTCTTTTTCCACACCTGACCTGCCCTAGGACCCTCCCTAACGTGCGTGAACAACTTTTTTCTAAGATGGACTCCAGCCCAGAGGCCTCTGAGATGGCCTTAGCATCACATATTATGGGGTAGTGCCCCCTCCTTTTTAACCCCCAAGGAGCCTTTCTGCACATGTACAATGTCTCCCTTGCTCCAAGGATGAAAAATATGTGACCTCTTGATCCTTTACTCAAACAAGGTTTAGTGCCTCTCTGTTCCCGCCATGAGTGTTATATTAAAGTATACCCAGGAGACAAAGCCTGGCTGTTTACTATATTTCTGTTGTCACTTCCATCTCAGAGAGCAAACAGGAGGCTGATTGTAAATGCCTAACCTGGATCCCACCTATCTCCTTTCTCAGAAAATGAAAACAGGAAGCTAGTTGTAAGTGTATGGTCTGAAGCCCACTTTTTCCTACCTCAAATACAATATATTCAAATATATTCAAAGTTTACATGTTTGCTTGTTTATTTTTCTACTTATTTCTCCAAAGTGGAAAAAAAATAGAATCAAAGGATGGGAATTACAAGGCAGTTGACTTTGGTTTTACATTGCGAAGATGGTCTGTCATTTAGAATTGTACAATAATAGTATAGACTATCCCATGAAATATCAGTTTACTGCACTGGAAGTATTCAAGGCCACTTTCAAGTGGTCTTAAATAAGAAAAGAAGTTAAACTCTAAATTCTCTAGTCTTTGGAAATTTATGAGTCCACGTGTGGCATATAAGATTTAGAGATTAGTGATATTCTTGTTAGGTCTTTATTTATTTATTATTATTATTTTTTTATTGCGGTACGCGGGCCTCTCGCTGTTGTGGCCTCTCCCGTTGCGGAGCACAGACTCCAGACGTGCAGTCTCAGCGGCCATGGCTCACGGGCCCAGCCGCTCCACGGCATGTGGGATCTTCCCAGACCGGGGCACGAACCCGTGTCCCCTGCATCGGCAGGCAGACTCCCAACCACTGCACCACCAGGGAAGCCCCTTGTTAGGTCTTTAAATGCTGACTCAGTAGCTAGTTTATTCTCTCCCATCCTCTAAGTATTTAGCTAATTACAAATTTACATTCATATTACAAAAATGTTAAGATTACAGAAAAATATGGATGCAGTCAGTTATTCTTCCTAAAGTTTTTGCTTCAACCATGACTTTGCTTAGTAATGGAAATTAAGGTTTCTGTTTGATGGTCCATCATAAAAATATTATATCCAAGACTTTTGTTTTTGTTTACAATTATTTGCTCTCATCTCCGGATCCATTCTGCCTAAATATAAATGTCACTGCAAATCCAAATGAGAAAACCAAATTTATTTCTAATACAAAATTGCACAGACACTGAAGAATTGTCTGGTTCTTGAGTCCTTCCTGTGGCTCAAACTTAAGATTTTCTTGTAATGTCACATTTAGATGCTTAATGTTTTTCAAATAAAGTGATTACAAAGTTTATATGTCTATGTAATTTGCACCTAAATAATAATAACCATATTCTTCCCAGTGAACAATTAAAGTCAATATGTCAATGTCTTTTTGAACGTTAGACGGGTAACTAATCAATAAATAGTGATTTTAATTCCATCGTTTTAAAGCTAAAGAAATTCAAATCAATGAATTATATAACTTGTCTAGAGTTGTAGCATTAGCCTGTGAAAGAGTTAGGCCTAAAATGCCTTTCTTCTAATCCTAGTACATTTTTTCCCACTAATAATAATGTTCTTATGCTACACTTGTTATACCCAAAACATTTTCACATTTTAAATTATTTAATTTTGAAAATATCTGTAAAAACCAGCTAATGAGAAAATTGAGATCTAAAATCAAGATTTTAGATATGTCCCAAATTACTTGACACTTTAATTTTATATTCAGTCATTAACCGTTACTGAATACCCAGACTTATGTATCTATCTTCCCTCATGACATATCTAATTGAATAATCTATTTTGTATCTCAAACTTAACATAGCAAAACAGGAATCTTGATTTCCTCATCTATCCTCTGCTCTTACCTGCCAGTCCCCTAGCCTTTCACATCATATTAGATGGCACCACTATACATTCAATTGCTCAAACCAAAAATCTATGCATTCTAGTGAATCTTTTTGTTCCCTTTTTCCTATATCACAATCATTCAGCACATTCTATTGAGTATCTCCAATACATATCCCAAATCTGTCCACTTCTTTCTAACTCCACTGCTACAATACTGGTCCCAGCAACTATCCCTTGACTAGATTGTTACTATAGTGTCTGTCTCTCCTCACTGCTTTCAGTATTGTCTATCTGTCATTCTTTCTCCGTAGATTTAAGAAGTAATTTTCTCAGAAATCCAGTGACAAGATTTTCATAGCTCCTAGGACATAGACACACTGAAAATATTTGCACTTATTTGTTCTTCTGCCTGTCTCCCCAAATGTAAGGTAAGAACAACTTGAAGACAAAACTTATATTGCGTACATTTAAAAATGTACCTAAACATAAGTATGCATAGTGCATATTTCAGTTATAAAGCGTAATAAATATGCATGTACTTACCATCAAGGAAATCTTGAAGGCCCTACTATTGTTAGTCCCTTCATATCAGAATCTGCCATCCTTCCCACCCCCATCAAAAAAAGGAGGCATGATCCTGAACTTTGTGTGTACCATTTCCATGCTTTTCTTTATAGTTTATTATGATCCAAAAGTCATTTTTATAGTTTTTCTTGTATTTAAACTTTAAATAATTGGAATCATAGCAGTTATATTTTGTCTCTTGCTTTTTTCTTTTACTCAACATTTGTTCAACATTGTAAAGTTTGTGAAGTTCATACATATTAATGTGTGTAACTGTAGTTTATTCTCTTTTTTTTTTTTGCTGGATCTCCATTCTATGACTATATCACTGTTTATAAATCTCACAATTTTTATTTGGGTTTATTTTTAGGCTCTTTATTATATAAAAATTAGTACTATGTGCACATGTCCAAGATGATCTTCAGAGTATATATCTAAGGGTGGAGTTGCTGGTTGTAGGGTTTAGATATTTTCAAATTTACCAAGTACCAACAAATTGTTTTGTAGAGTAGTTGTACAAATACACTTTTCTATCACCACCAAAAGTCTGTAAGATTCTCCATTGTCTCACATCCTTGCCAAATCTTGACATTGTCAGAAGTTTTAACTTTTACCAAAATAATGAATGTGAAATGAAAGCTTGAATTTAGTTTGAATTTTTCTAATTAATAGTGAGCTTGAGAATCATTTCACATTTTTGGTCATTAATGTTCCTTTTACTATGAAATGTTTTTTTGTATCTTTTCCTCAATTATTTTATTATTTTTTATTTGATTTATAGGAGTTTTTTATTTGATTTATAGGAGTTTTTTACATAGCCTAGATGCAAATTTTTTGTGAATTTTATTTGTGGCAAGCATCTTCTTCAAATGTGTAGCTTGTGTTTTCATTTTAAAATATGTATCTTGATAAATTGAAATGTTAAAGTATAATTTAATTAAATTCATTCAAAAATTCCAAATAATTTATGCTTTCAGAAAAATTGTTCTTCTCCCCATAGGCAATAAATATATTTTTCTAACAATTTTAAAATTTTGTATTTTACATTTAAGACTTAAATCTACTTGGATTGATTTATTATATACAGTGTAAGTAAGGTAAACACCTAAATTTGTATTTTTCCTAATGGAAAACCAGTTGCCTTAGCACCATTTATTAAATAGGGCATCCGTTTTTTCTGACTGATCTGTTTTCTACCTCCATCACATAGCAGGATCCTGTATGTGCCAGAGTCCTTCTGAGCTCTGTTTTTATGTTTCATTGGGTTATTTATCTATTCCTGGGTGAATTTGACCCTTCTTAATTATTATCACAGAATAGAGAGGTAGTGCAACAACATGTTTAAGAGAGTAGACTCTGGAGCCAGATTACCTTATTTTGGTATCTAGCTCCATCAGTGCTACTTCTATGAACCAGAGCAGGTTGCTTAACCTCTCTATTCTCTATATCCTCCATTTGTAAAGTGGAGATATTAACTACCTATTACAAAGGTTAGTTGTGAAAACTAAATAAGTGTATATATTATATATATATATATATATATATATATATATATATATATATATAATATATATATATACATATATAAGAACTTATAATAAGGCTGATGTATAGTAATGGTTAATATGCTTAACACTGCTTTAAAATTCATTTTTAAATTATTAATTTCTTTACACTTTTATGAAAGCTGGGTAAAAAATTAAAATCTCTCTCATTAGAGAAGCAAATAAAAACCACTTTCTTTTTCTGTTCTTCCCATTTTCAAAATGTAATTAATATAATTATCTCTTCAGGTTACACCTGCTGTCCTCAAACCTGCTGTCATTTCTCTGTGGGGAATTGTCCCTGACAAGTAATTTGGCCCCTTGCCCTGGCCTACAGCCAGCCTTCTGCTTATTTCCTGGAAGCTGCTGTGTGATGTATTTTTTCCAGCCTCAGCATTGTTTAATGTCCATACACCAAACTCTAAGTGAGGTTTCTAGGAGCTTATTCCTCCAAGCCAACACTGTTCCAGTACTGGGTCCAATCTGTATAAGGTTCCATGGGAAACCATCCATCCAAATGCAGGGATGCATGGGTTTGGTCATCTGTCTGGGAACCAGAGGTCTTCCATGGTTCACTTGGCCTTCAAGTATTTGGCTTTGAAAGTCCACATTTTAGGAGCATGTCTGTTGTTAACATAAAGATTCAGGAATCTCTGAAAGTACTCCAAAATGGCTGTTTTCTATGAATAAAGAATAGGCACAGATGTTCAGAAAAAATGACTATATTCTCCAGCTAGCAATGTGTTCCTTGTGCTCTGCCTGAGACAGGGTAAATAATAAATATTTCTTGGATGAATGCATGATGATGATGGTGATAATGATGTTACTACATTTTATCTTTGTAAATCCCTTTCTCCAAAAGGTTTCCTAACATACCCAATTTCAATGTGATAATCTTGGGAGATAACACTCGTCATTCACTTTCCATATCAACCTCATTTTTACCATTTGAAAATGAAAGAAATAACAAATATTTGGAATTGATAAAAGTTAAACAATTACATATCTTTTGCCTCATTTTTTATTTGGCAATTTTGAATTCCTATCTTATGGGAACTGCTAGCTACTAGAGATACAAATATGATTAAAATAAAGTTCTTGACCCCTTCTTGCTTTGTCCACTCACCTTCAGCTTCACATTTAGAAGTTGAATGAATGTGTAAATCCATAATTATAAAACAAACTCACAATTGCTATCAGAGAGATAATACAAGGCACTGATAAGACCAATATTATAGAGGTCTAAATTCTTCTTAGAGTAACTGAGGTCTTAAAGAATCAACAGAAGGGTATGCAAGATAACAGAGTAGGAAGACCCTGAACTCACTTCTTCCCATGGATACATCAAAATTACAACTATTTACAGAGAAACTATCAATGAGAATTACCCAAAGACTAGCAGAATAGATATTCTACAGCTAAAGATATAAAGAAGGCACCACAGTGAGATGGGTAGGAGGGACAGAGATGTGATACAGTCAAAACCCACACCTTGGGTAGGTGACCTACAAACAGGAGGACAATAACATTTTCAGAAGTTCTCCCCAAGAAGCAAGGAACTACACAAACAATCTGAAAACAATGAACAAAATGGCAATGAGCACGTGCCTATTAATAATTACCTTAATTGTAAATAGACTAACTGATGCAACCAAAAGACACAGAGTGGCTAAATGGATATGAAAACAAAGCCACGGTAGCAAAACTTATATTATTCCAAATGACCTTTAAAAAAAAGATTGTAAAAAGGAAGATGACTACATAATGATAAATGAATCAATACAACAACAATATGTAACAATTGTAAATATATATCTATCCAATTTAAAAGACTCTAAATACATACAGCAAATATTAACACACTAAAGGGAGAAACTGACAGTAACACAATATTAGTAGGGGAGATTAATACCCCACTTGCATCAATGGACAAATCATCCAGACATAAAATCAATAAGGAAAAACTGACCTTAAAGGACAAAATAACCAAATGGATATATATAGAACATTCCATCCAAAAGCAGCAAAATACACATTCTTTTCAAGTACACATGGAACATCTTTTAGAATAGATAACATGCTAGGCCACAAAAGAAGTCTCAATACATTTATGGCTGAAATCATATTAAGCATCTTTCAAACCACAACAGGAAGAGACTAGCAATGAACTATAAGGAAAAAAAAGGAAAAAATACAAAAATGTGGAGGGTAAACAATATGTTACTAAACAATTGATGGGTCACTTAAGAAGTCAAAAGTAAATTAAAAAATACCTGGACACAAAAGAAAATGAAAACACAACACAAAATCTATGAAACACAGCAAAAGCAGTTCTAAGATGGAAGTTTACACTGATACAAACCTACCTCAGGAAACAAGAAGAATCTCAAATAAACAACCTAACTTTACACCTAAAGTAACAAAAGAAAAAGAAGAAGAAATGAGACCCAAATTTAGTAGAAGGAAAAATAAAATAAATGTCAGAGGGGAAATAAATGAAATAGAGACTAAAAAAAAATCAGACAAGACTAATGTTTCTTTGAAAAGATAAACAAAATTTATAAACTTTTAGCCAGTCTCATTAAGAAAAGAAAAAAAAAAGAAAAAAAGAGAGGGCCTAAATCAATAAAATCAGAAAAGAAAGAGGAGAATTACAACCACAGAAATACAAAGGATCATAAGATATTATTTTGAACCATTATACACCAATAAAATGGACAACCTAGAAGAAATGGATAAATACCTAGAAACATACAACCTCTCAAGACTGAATCAAGAAGAAATAGAAAATATTAACTGACAGATTACCAGTAATGAAATTGAAGCAGTAATAAAAGTACTCCCAATAAATAAAAGCTAGGAACAGAAGGCTTCACAGGTGATTTCATCAAACATTAAAATAACAATTAACAAGTATCCATTTCAAACTATTCCAAAAAACTGAAGAGGAAGTGATTCTTCCAAACTCAATTTATGAGGTCAGTATAACCAGATTCCAAATCAGAAAGATACCACACACACAAAAAAATAAATAGATTTATAGGCCAATATCACTTCTGAATACAGATACTAAAATCCTCAACAAAATATTAGCAAACTAAATTCAACAATACATTAAAAGAATCATACACCACGATCATGTGGGAAATATCCCAGGGATCCAAGGATGGTTCAATCTACAATCAATGTGAAACATCGCATTAACAAATTGAGGAATAAAAATCATATAATCATCTCAATACATGCATGAAAAGCTTTTGACAAAATTCAACATCCGTTTATGGAAAATCTCTCAACAATATGGTTTTAGAGGGAATATACCTCAACATAATAAAGGCCATATATGACAAACCCACTGTTAACATGACATTCAGTAGTGAAAAGCTGAAAGCATTTCCTCTAAGATCAGGAACAAGGCAGGGATACCCACTCTTGTCAGTTTTATTCAACATTGTATCGGAAGTCCTAGACACAGCAACAAGACAAGAAAAAAAAAATAAGTGAAGTCAAAATTGGAAAGGAAGCAATAAAACTGTCATTGTGTGAAGATGACATAATACTATATACAGAAAATCTTAAAGATTTTTGATGCCACTAGAAAGCTATTAAAACTCATCAAAGAATTCAGTAAAGTTTCAGGATACAAAATTAATATACAAAAATCTTGCATTTTTCTACACTAACAACAAACTATCAGAAAGAGAAATTAAGGAAACAATCCCATATACAACTGCAAAAAAAAAAAAAAAAAAGAATAAAATACCTAGGAATAAATATAGCTAAGGAGGTAAGACTTGTATTCAGGAAACTTCAGATACTGATGCAAGAAATTGAAGACAGTACAAACAAATGTAAAGATATATTTTGCTTGTGGATTGGAAGAATTAATATTGTTAAAATGACCATATTCCCCAAGGCGATCTACAGATTTAATGCAATTCCTGTCAAAACACCAATAACATTTTTCACAGAACTAGAACAAATAATTCTGAGATTCATATGGAAATGCAAAGACCTGGAATAGCTAAATCAATCTTGAGAAAGAACAACAATTCTGAAGGTATTATACTCTCTGATTTTAAACTATACTATAGTGTGACAGTAATCAAAATAGTGTGATACTAGCACAAAAACTGACACGTATATCAAGGGAACAGAATAGAGATCCCAGAAATAAACCCACCCTTACATGGTCAATTAATCTATGACAAAGAATGCAAGTACATGCAATAAGGAAAAGACAGCCTCTTTAATAAACGGTGTTGGGAAAACTGGACAACTTCATGCAAAAGAATAAAACAACCATTTTCTCATACCATATACAAAAATAAACTCAAAATGGATTAAAGAATAAAATGTAAGACCTGAAACCAGAAAAATCCTAAAATAAAATGTAGGTCGTGTGCCCTTTGACATCAATTGTAGCAATATTTTTTGGGATCTGTTTCCTCAGATAAGGGAGATAAAAGTAAAAATAAACAAATGAGACTGTGTCAAACTAAAAACTTTTGCACAGCAAAGTAAGCCATCAATAAAATGAAAAGACAACCTGCTGAATTTGAGAACATATTTGAAAATAATATATTTGGTAAAGTTTTAATATTCAAATTATATAAAGAATCATACAATTCAATAGCAAAGAAACAAACAATCCAATTAAAAAATTGGCAGAGGTCCCGAATAGACATTTTACCAAAGAAGACATGCAAATGAAAAATAAGTACTTGGAAAGATGCTCAACATTACTGATCATAAGGGAGATGCAAATCTAAACCACAATGAGATATCACCTCACTCCTGTCAGAAGGGTTAGCATCAAAAAGACAAAATATAACAGGTGTTAGAAGAAGGGAACTCTCATGCACTCTTGATGAGAATGTAAATTTGTACAGCCACTATGGAAAACAGCATGGAGGTTCCTCAAAAAAATTAAAACTAGAACCGACATGTGATCCAGCAACTCTACTTCTGGGTATTTACCTGAAGAAATAAAAAACACTAATCAGGAACATAGATGCACCTTTATGTTCATTGCAGCACTATTTAAAATAGCCAAGATAGGGAATCAACCTAAGTGTCCATCATAGATGAATGAATAAAGAAGATGTGAGATATATAGATAGATAGATAGATAGATAGATAGATAGATAGATAGATATAATGGAGTATGACTCTGCCATAGAAAAGAATGAAATCTTGCCGTTTGTGACAACATGGATGGACCTAGAGTGTATTACACTAAGGAAAATGTCAGACAGAGAAAGACAGATACAGTATGATCTCACTTATATGTGGAATCTAAAAGGAGAACAAATGAACAAACATAACAAAACAGAAACAGAATTTATAGATACAGAGAACAAACAGGTGGTTACCAGATAGAAGGGGGCTGGGAAAATGAGTGAAATAAGTGAGGAAGACTTAGAGGCACAAACTTCCAGTTACAAAATAAACGAGTCACAGAAATGAACTGTAAAGCATGGGGAATATGGTCAATTTTATTATAATATCTTTGTATGGTGACAGATGGTTTCTAAATACACCATGAAGATAATTTTGTAATATATAGAAATATCAAATCACTACAAAAATAACATAGTGTTGTAGGTCAATTACACTTCAGAAACAAACAAACAAAAACACAAAGTCATAGAAAAAGAGATCAGATTTGAGATTACCAGAGGAGGGGAGCGGGGGGAGCACTAATTGAATGAAGGGGGTCAAAAGATACAAATTTCCAGTTACAAGATAAATAAGTACTAGAGATGTAATGTACATTATGATTAATGTAATTAATACTGCCATTATGTTATATGTGAAAGTTTTTCTCTTCTCAAGGAAAAATTTTTTTTCTTTTATTTTGCATCTATATGAGATGATGGATGTTTACTAAACTTATTATGATAGTACTTCATGTTGTATATAAGTCAAATCATTATGCTGTACAACTTAAGATTATACAGTGCTGTATATCAATTACATCTCTATAAAACTGGAAGAAAAAATAGAAGAAATGGCTTTTAACTTAAAAAAAGTAATAATCAGGGCATCCCTGGTGGCGCAGTGGTTGAGAATCTGCCTGCTAATGCAGGGGACACGGGTTCGAGCCCTGGCCTGGGAGGATCCCACATGCCACGGAGCGGCTGGGCCTAGTAAGCCATGGCCGCTGAGCCTGTGTGTCCGGAGCCTGTGCTCCACAACAAGAGAGGCCGCAACAGTGAGAGACCCGCACGCTGCGATGAAGAGTGGCCCCCACTTGCCACAACTAGAGAAAGCCCTCGCACAGAAATGAAGACCCAACACAGCCAAAAATAAAAAAAAATTAAAAAAAAGTAATAATCAACAGAAACTTTCAAGATAAGGACTGAAGGACATCAATGTCAGTGAAAAGCTTAAAACTTCTAGTTTGTCTTCAGAAATGGAACATAGAGTTTTTTGGGAATAAAGAAATGAGAATGGATGTAGTGTAAGTTAAAAAGACGTGAAAAATAAAGTTAGAAAAATGAATACATTGAGTAACTACTCTAAATACCCATCAGTGGTGGTTGTGAATATCAAATAAAATAAAATTGAATTATATAGTAAATTTTACATATTATGATATAAACATTGAGCTTTCTACATTATTTTGTTTTATTATATTTGGTGGATACTGTTGGTTCCCTTCCCCCTATCTAGTGTCTCTTCCTCTATCCTTCTAAACCTGTGATTGTGTTCTGTTTTCCATGCCACCTACCCATGCACCTCAAGGAATATTGAAATCACCAACAAATATGGGGGTAGGCCTAATTGGTCTAAACATAATTCCTCCTCCTTCCCAGTGACTGGTCCAAAAATACATATGTAACCTAATTCAGACCAACCATGAAAGGGGACTAGATTTGGGGGGAATGTATCTTCCTAAGTTATAAAGCTAACTTCCTTTCTCCTCATATGGGACTAGGGAATACCTGCCATCCCTCCTCTAAATCTTGAGGTTGGAGCCAATATTTTGTAGAGGGGAGAATCAGAAAATTTAAGTAAAGAAATTCAGAGATGTTGAGTTTAGACAGTCCTTGAAGCCTATCCTTTCACTGTACTTTCTCTTATGTGAGCCAAAAATTTCCTAATGGCTTTAGCCAATTAATTTGAGTCTGGTGTTCTATTACATGCAGCACAAAGCCTCCCTAAAATATCTTATGATTATCTGTATTATTGAAGATAATTATGCTATAAGGAGAAATATTTTCTCATTCCTTGGAAAAAGTTTATAGTTCTGTAGCCATGTTACCATTTAATCAATGAGGACAACCCAATGAATACATTTCTGAAAGACAACAAATCAGTGACAGCAGCTTGTTTCTAAGTCAGGCAATCAGAGTGCATTCACACCTAAAAACATGCTTCTGAACGTTACGCGGTGAACAAAAATCTCACTTGAGCATGGATGTTTCTTTTTTCTTTTCTTTTTTTTCTTTGATTTATTCATTTTTGGCTGCACTGGGTCTTTGTTGCTGTTTGTAGGCTTTCGCTAGTTGTGGTAAGCAGAGGCTACTCTTCATGGTGGTGTGCAGTCTTCTCATTGCAGTGACCTCTCGTTGTGGATCACGGGCTCTAGGCACGTGGGCTTCAGTAGTTGTGGCTCGTGGGCTATAGAGTGCAGGCTCAGTAGCTGTGGTGCATGGGCTTAGTTGCTCCACAGCATGTGGGATCTTCCCTGCCCAGGACTCAAACCCATGTCCCCTGCATAGGCAGGCAGATTCTTAACCACTGCACCACCAGGGAAGCCCTGAGCATGAATGTTTCTATAGCTGACATCAACTTGCACTTCTGAAAGTTTGCCAGACCTTGAATACGAAACTTCCTAAAAATCATAAGATCATAGCCCTGCTCTGCCTCAAAAGAGTGTACATGACCAACATAGCCTCTTTCAATTAAATAAGCAATAAATTATTTTTGTGTTTTGACATCTCTGACATCTCCTTCTTCATAATAGGAACTCTAAAAATCAAGCATTTAATTTGTCCAAAGATACAGTACTATGACACTTAGATATTGCTCAGTCAGGTGTCAGAATATACCTTGTATAAACAAATAATCCTGTGGAATCTAAGTTTGTTCTCCAATTTTAAAAAATGACTATAATTTATGAATCCTTAAAGATGGTTTCAAATATTTCAGTGGTATTTAAGTGGATTTACTACTGGGTACATATTCTCTATAGGAAAAAAAAATCCTATGAGGGATATTACAGTAAAGAATTTTCTGTTTATGTAAATAATCACCTTTTTACCTCATTTGGTTCATAGACTAGATTGCTTTGTTTTGTAATTCTTTAAGATCTGGTCAACTTTTAGCAAAAATATACTATTTAGACTGTTGTATCTTTAAAAAGCAATTATTTTATGTCTTCCATATAACCAGAATATTATCACAAGCAGTATAAATGTGTGTATTGATGAGTAGTCCTCTGTTGCCTATACAAACAACCGATCATTGTGGATATTACCCAGCGAACCTCCTGCTCAAGTAACAAAGCAGGCACAAATAATACCATAATCTATGAAACGTCATTTGGGAGTTGTCCTGAACAAAAACATCTTCTGAATAATGCTGGGCTATGTTTCAAATACAAATGTGCTAGGAAAGATAAAACATCAAGTCACTACAATTTACATTTAATATAGTTAATAAGATTAATTTCTTCTGTTTAAGGTAAGGTCAGGGACCTCATGAGCAAAAGTATCTGATGAGGGTGGTTGTGTACTTCTTCAAGAGGAGAAATAGTAATAAAGTGTCTTCAGTTCAATTCACATATCAGGTAATCTCCCAAAGAAGTCAGCATAACAAATATGCATGCCAGGCAGCCCTTTCCAGCATTTGTTTCATGTGAGAGTCAGGCAAATAGAAAATTGACTTGCCTGATGGTAGCAGGAGCTCTCCTGCCCTGTGTGAAAATTAGCATGCTGAAGTTCCAATAAAAAAAAATATTCTCCAGGTTTATCTCACTTTAAAATATACTTGTGTAAGAGTTTATTGGTAAATAAAGAACTTTATTATCTACGGAGAAAGGCCATGGACTCAAGTTAACTTTCACCTGGAAGCTTTATTACTCTGCTCTTCACAAGCAACTTCAACCAGAGAATATAATGTGAAAATTATTTGGATTATCCAAATAAACATTACATAAAAGACATGATGAAGAGGGTTAAGTGATGGAAGAATAGAACAAAAAAGTCTAGTCAGTACTGTATATGATTATTTTTAATGTATGAGTCACTTGTTGTTTTGCATATGCTAAAACTAATGCACGTTTTGTTTCAATTCTATTTAGTCTGACTCTTGAGATAAGGTCAATTCTCATGTGAAAGTGCTCAGCATTAGGTATCTAAAGCTGCCCTTTTCTGCAGAGTTTAGCTTAGGTCTTTTTAGCTTATCTCTTTGTTTTGAAGGAACAGCCCAGAGATTTGCACTGTCCCAGTCTAGGCTATAACATTGTGTCAGATTCTGTTTACTGGAAAACTAGTAAAAATGACCATTTTTCTACCATATTGATGTTCATGAGTAGTATTCAAAAAATTTGTGGGTCTTTGATTTCTGTTTCTTGTAATTATTTATACTCACGCAATCCATCATCTAAGTGAATTTCCTTACATAGTAGCTGCTTAAACTGGTTCTTGAAACTCCCATTCCATCTTCCTTCTACTTGAAAAGATTAGAAAATTAAGGGAATAACCTACATTTCCTAGACCTGCTTTTAGCTAGGAATCTGGAGGTCATTCAGGTTCTCCTAATATGATGCACTTGGGTGGCAGTTGAAGGCAAAACTGCACAGGGACCAATCCTCATTCTGTAGCAGTTGGAGAGCAATACCTTTGTAGCAGCTGGTCTCTGCATTCCAATGTCTAGCCAAAAAATTTTGTGCTTGAGAAAGCCAGTTGTAATGGCAAAAAAAAAAAAAAAATGTGTCAGTGATTACAACAGCAGCTTTTTGACCTCTGTACCCTGACTGAGGTGGTGAGACCTGGAAATCAACTGCTAACAATCCAAAGTTTACAGTAATTTTTGTAGCATCCAATTGCATCTACTAAACCTCTTTCTATTTGAAATACCTAAAGCAAGGTCTGTTTCCTGATCTGAGCCTTGACTGAGGCATTTTAGTAGCTTACAAGTTACTTCTATTTTTTAAATTCTGTTTGTGATTTTTAAAAGCAAAACAAACATCAACAACAACAAACACTTAAACTCTACCTACCCAGATCTCAGATTAAACCCCTACTAAAGAAAAGGAAAGCACTTAGAATGAGAACCTCCCCTTACTCTGGACTCCTATTGTACAACTCCTGGAGGAGAATAAGTTTCAAACCTGTTTTTAACTTTTTAAAACTTTCTTCAAATGAAACTGTTAACTCCGACTCTACTTTCTCTTCTGGGTTCATACAATTTCAGAGGGTTCATAGACCCTTCTTGCATACCCTAGGAGCTGATGCAAGCCAAGCTAAGAACACTTAATTTAGGGCAGAAATTCTCAACCAGGGGCAAATTTGCCTCTCAGAGGATATTTGGCAATGTCTGAAAACATTTTTATTTATCACAGTTAGAACTAGGTTGTTACTTGTATCTAGTGAGTAGAAGCCAGAAATGCTGTTAAACATCCTATATTGCACAGAACAATCATCCACAACAGAGAACTATCTGGCTCAAAATATCAACAGTGCCAAGGATGAAAAAACCTGGTTGAGAGTAGAACACACAAGGGATTTGTATTAAATAAAAGCACATTGGTAGACTAGGTCTCTCTGACAAAAAAAAAAAAAAAAAAGGAAAAGAAAATGGTGGACAAGGTAATTCTGTCCAACTCTTTTGCTGAAAAGAACAAGAAAGCTTGAGACTATATGTGAATATATATATATATATATATATATATATATATATATATATATATATATATATATGGTGTATATATATTTACTAATTTTTATTGAGGTAAAATTCACAGAACACGAAATTAATTATTTCAACGTGTTCAATTCAGTGGCAGTTAGTATTGCACATTTGCAATATTGTTCAACCACTTCTATTTAGTTCCAAAATTTTCCATCACCCTAAAAGGAAACATTGTACCTATTAAGCAGTTACTCTCCATTCTCCTTCATCCCACCTCTGCTATAATCAAACTGTGTGAGTTTGGGAAAGTCTTTGGAGCTCAGTTTCTCTTAAAATTAAGGGTGAGTGGCCTAACCTAATCTCTAAAATCAATTCCCTCTACAAAATTATCTGCACAGATTGCCACATGAAAGTCATGGCTATTTACATGCCACAAAGAATTCCTTCACATGTTCCTTGTAAACAAGGCCCAAGCTCTTCTTTTAGCACCTGTATACCAAAGTGGCTTTTAAAAATGTCACTAATCCCATGACTCTGCACTCTGCCTGCATGAAAGTGTTCTTCATCTTTCTTGTTCCTTGTACTGTACTCCAGGGGTCCCCAACCCCTGGGCCATTAACCGGTACCAGTCTGTTGCCTGTTGGGAACCAGGCCACACAGCAGGAGGTGAGCAGTGGGCAAGTGAGAGAAGCTTCTTCTGCATCTACAGCTGCTCCTCATTGCTTGCATTACCACCTGAACTCCACCTCCTGTCAGATCAGTGGCGGCATCAGATTCTCAAAGGAGTGCAAACCCTACTGTGAACTGCACATGCAAGGGATCTAAGTTGTGCACTTCTTATGAGAATCTAATGCCTGATGATCTGAGGTGGAGCCGAGGAAGTGATGCTAGCTCTGGGGAGCTGCGGCAAATAGAGATTATCATTAGCAGAGAGGTTTGACTGCACAGAGACCATAATAAATCAATTGCTTGCAGCCTCATATCAAAACCCTACCAGTGAGTGTCAAGTGAAAACAAGCTCAGGGCTCCCACTGATTCTGCATTATGGTGAGCTGTATAATTATTTCATTATATATTACAATGTAATAATAATAGAAATAAAGTGCACGATAAATGTAATGTGCTTACATCATTCCAAAACCATCCTGCCCCCACCCCAGTCCGTGGAAAAAATTGTTTTCCACTAAACTGGTCCCTGGTGCCAAAAATGTTGAAGACCACTGAACTAGAGCATTAGCTAATACTGCTTGTGACTATGGTGTATGTGAGGAACAATAACACATGCATCTTCAGGGCTGAAAACATGTTGCCTCTTAACTCCTTGGAGATTTTTGCTGTAGAGAAAATAGCATTCAACAATATCCACTGACTGCTCCTGAAGGACTCAGCTGGCACCACACAAACAAAAGAGGAGGCTACTAGAAATTGTTTAACTATGTGACATAGTTGCCCTCCAGACTTCCCAAATCCTTCAGTTGAGATTGACTAGAAGCCTAATACACACTGTGTGGACACACAAAGCCTTCCTAAGTCTTTGGGTATTCCCATAGAGGCTCAAGTTCTAAAGCTCTCTTCTGCCTTCAGATGCCTCTTTCTAAGTCTGCTTCCTTTGGTCCCTACAGCACTGACACAGGTGTGAACCACCAACTTGGTTTTTGTTACACGTGCACACACACAATCAAAACCAAAAAAACAAACAAACAAAAAGAGTTCTTAATGAAAGCATTTAAGAATGCAAAGGTCATTATTGAATAAATGGAGAAAATAAATACTAGGTGGGGGACATTTACCATTACAGCTGCACATAAAGTTACATAGAAAATAATTATGTTCTTAAAAGTCCTGTCAACCTTCCTTAAGACATTCATGAGATAAACCTCAAAGGGTGTTTCCTATCCAGAAATTCAGTTTCAGTTTATTGGGGTAGGACTCAGGAATATGAATTTCAACAGTCATAGGGGACAGATACAGGAGGTCGATGAGCCACACAGAGAGAAACTATGGCTTAGGGTCTCACCTTCTCCCTCAGAAGCTTAGCAACAAATTTCATTAACAATAGCTTCCTTAAAAAGAATTCCAATTCTAGCCACTAAAAAAAGAAAAAATTTCTCTTCTTTTTACTTTTAATTTGGTTAGTGGCAAAAAAGCATACTGATAATTAAGGCCCTGGGTGACTACATAGTTTACAGTACCTAGATAACTCTATCAAAAATAACTTAAAAAAAAAAAAACAGATTCAGAAACTAGCCTGAAAGAGGGTTACTATAGATATCTTCTTCATTTCTTTGGAGCTATCATGTTAATTTGTGGTAACTTTGAAATATATATATATATATATATATATATATATAAAATACAATATAGTTGTGTGTGTTGAGTATGGTGTGTGTATGTGTGTGATGTGACACCATTAGAGTTCTGGAAGAGGAACAGATTATAAAACACATAAGTGCTATTATGCTTAGAAGACTGTACCCCTCCTGTCACTGAATCAAATCCATTGATTAGATGAGTAAGTTAGGAAGGAAAAGGAACCCTAATCAAAAAATGTCCTAGTCAAAGTTAAAGGGAAAACTAAATGAAGAGATTTAAATACTTTCCATTGTGAAACCTTGAATCTCCAAAAAAACTGAGATTTTTTGTTGCCTCTATCTATCTTAATTAGAGACATCTAAGTTGCTTGCCTTTTAACTTCTTCAATAGCTTTATTTTGCAGAGCGTAATGATACAATAATTTTATTATGGTAATAAAATATGCATTATAAAATTCAAATAAAACTGAATGGCTGAACTAAAAAAGTGGAAATCCTCTCATCTCCTTCCTTCTTCCAGATGTCTTTTTATTGAAATACAATCACAATCACAGAAACACATACTCACAAGCATATATTTTTAAACATACATTGGATTATGCTCTGTATTTTCTTTATTGCAATTTACTTTTTTTCTATTTCTTAAACCAATGTCTTCTTTCAATGACAGAACATTGACCTATCTTATTCTTTCCAAAGGGGGCATTGGACTCTGATAGCTGTATACTACTATTTGTTCAATCAATCCCCTATTGTGGAGGACAGCCATTTATTTCATCTTAAAATAGTTTTTGTTTCTTAATAAAAATGTTTATGCATGATTTTAAAAATTAAAAAAACACAAAGGAGTGAAATTTTAAAAGTTTTCCTCTTATCCAGCCCCTAGAAGCAACCACTATTAGTAGTTTGGTGTTTTTGTTTTTTAATGTGTTGGTTGTTTTTTAAGTTTTTCTGGGGGTTTCCATTAAAAATTTTTAATAATTTTTTTAGATGTAGCACATTAACAAGAAATTGTCTTGATTTTCTTATAGTATTATAAGAATATAATACTATATTATTCTAGTGGTCAACGTTGTAACTTTAGATAGTAAACTAAAACTCCCAGTCTTTGCCATAACAGTCTCAGAGTATATTTATGGACTTTTAATGGGAAAGATGATAAGCACATATATGTCCTTCCACTCTGCTCTCTTCTACATTTTCTTGTTTTTAAAATTCTATTTATATTTAACATATACAGTTTGTTGCCTGATTAAAATCATCTTCTATGTTTTCTCTAAAAGTTGATTACAAAATTTCTCATCCAATGAAAGAATTAACAGTAGAATATTATGTACAAATAATTCTCTACAGACTACTTGGGTAGTGAAATAATATCCACAGGGAAGGAAATGTATTCATGTGTCCCTAAATCTGTGTCACTTTAAGGAGAATGCCACAGGCATCCAGAGTCATAGGAGTCTCCTGTGACTTTTTTACCTTTTCACCTCGACTGTTTCAACTCAAGCTTAGAGTGATTGCAATTGTTCGTTTACTAGCATATATCCTAAATAATATATTCAAGTTGAGTTTAATAGGTCTATATCAAATAGCATGCATATTTGAAAAATATTATTTTTGCCTATGTATGGTTGTTTATTGCTTTCACACTTGATTAATGGTTTTTCAATGCATAGAGATACCAGCAAATATAATTTGTCCTCTCAGAATTTTTTTTCTTACTGAAGTGTAATTGACTTACAATATTATATTAGTTTCAGTTGTAAATATAGTGATTTGATATTTTTATACATTATAATATGATTGTCATTGTAAGTCTAGTTACCATCTGCCACCCTACAAAGTTATTATAATATTATTGACTATATTCCCAATGCTGTATGTTAGATCTCAGTGATTTATTAATTTTATGACTGGAAATTTGTACCTCTTAATCTTCCTTACCTATTTCACTCATCCTCCCCCAAACCCCTTCCCTTGACAACCATGTTTGTTCTCTGTATCAATTAGTCTGTCTCTATTTTCTTTATGTTTGTTCATTTGTTTTTTTAGATTCCACATATAAGTGAGATCATAAGGTATTTGTCTTTCTGTCTGACTTATTTCACTTAGCATAATACACTCTAGGTCCATTCATGTTGTCACAAATGGCAAGATTTCATTCCTTTTCATGGCTGAGTGGTAACCCATTGTGTGTATACAGCTGCTTTATCCATTCATCTATCAATGGGCACTTGAATGCTTCCATATTTTGGCTATTTTTTTTAATAGATCTTTATTGGAGTATAATTGCTTTACAGTACTGTGTTAGTTTCCATTGCACAACAGAGAGAATCAGCCATATGCATACACATGTCCCCATTTCCCCTCCCTCTTAAGCCTCCCTCCCAGCCACCCTATCCCACCCCTCTAGGTCATCACACAGCACCGAGTCGATCTCCCTGTGCTATGCCGCTGCTCCCCGCAAGCCAACTATTTTACCTTCAGTAGTGTATATATGTCAATGTTACTCTCACTTCACCCTAGCTTCCCCTTCCTATCCCAAGTCCTCAAGTCCATTTTCTATGTCTACTTCTTTATTCCTGCCCTGCAAATAGGTTCATCAGTAACATTTTTTTAATTCCATATATATATGTGTTAGCATATGGTATTTGTTTTTCTCTTTCTGACTTCACTCTGTATGACAGACTATAGATCCATCCACCTCACTAAAAATAACTCAATTTTGTTTCTTTTTATGGCTGAGTAATATTCCATTGTATATATGTGCCACATGTTCTTCATCCATTCATCTGTCAATGGACATTTAGGTTGGTTCCATGTCCTGGCTATTTAAAATAGTGCTGCAATGAATATTGTGGTACATGTCTCTTTTTGAGTTATGGCTTTCTCAGGGTATATTCCCAGTAGTGGGATTGCTGGGTCATATGGTAGTTCTATTTTAGTTTTTTTTTGAGGAAGCTTCATACAGTTTTCCATAATGGTTGTATCAATTTACACAGTACAGAAAATGGGCATAGAGGAAACCTACCTCAACATAATAAAGGCCATATATGACAAACCCACAGCAAGCATCATACTCAATGGTTGAAAACTGAAAGCTTTTCCACTAAGATCAGGAACAAGACAAGGAAGTCCACCCTCACCGCTTTTTTGCAACATAGTTTTGGAAGTCCTAGCCACAGCAATCAGAGAAGAAAAAGAAATAAAAAGAATACAAATTGGAAAAGAAGAAGTAAAACTGTCACTGTTTGCCGATGACATGATACTATACATAGAAAATCCTAAAGATGACAGCAGAAAACTACTAGAACTAATAAATGAATATGGTAAGTTTTCAGGATATAAAATTAATGCACAGATATGTCACCCCTATCTCCCAATTCATCTTGCAACCCACTTTCCCCTTTATAACTATAAGTTTATTCTCTATATCTGTGACTCTATTTCTGCCTTGCAAATAAGTTAACCTTTACTATTTTTCTAGATTGCACATATAAGCGATATTATAAAATATTTGTTTTTATCTTTCTGACTTACTGCACCCTTTATGACAGTCTCTAGGTCCATCCACATCTCTGCAAATGGCATTATTTTGCTCCTTTTCATGGCTGGGAAATGTTCCATTTGTATATGTACTACGTATTCTCTATCCATTCCTCTGTTAGTGGACAGTTAAGTCGATTCCATGTCCTGGCTATTGTAAATAGTGCTGCAATGGACATTGGGGGGCATGCATCATTTTGAATTATGGTTTTTCTCCAGATATATGCCTAGGAGTGAGATTGCTGTGTCATACAGTAGATCTATTGTGAGCCTTTTAAGGAACCTCCATACTGTTCTCCATAGTGGCTGTACCAATTTACATACCCACCAACAGTTTAAGAGAGGATTCTTTTCTCCATACTCTCTCCAGAATTTATTGTTTGTAAAAATTTTGATGATGGCCATTCTGACTGGTTTGAAGTGATACCTCATTGTAGTTTTCATTTGCATTTCTGTAATAATTAGTGTTTTGAGCATATTTTCATGTGTTTGTTGGCCATCTGTATGTCTTCTTTGGAATCCAAAACCTATGGGATGCAGCAAAAGCAGTTCTAAGAGGGAAGTTTATAGTAATACAATCCTACCTCAAGAAACAAGAAAAATCTCAAATAACAAACCTATCCTTACACCTGATCAGAGCAAAAATAAATGAAATAGAAATGAAGAAAACAATAGCAAAGATCAATGAAACTAAAAGCTGGTTATTTGAAAAGATAAACAAATTGATAAACCTTTAGCCAGATTCATCAAGGAAAAAAGGGAGAGGATTCAAATCAATAAAATTAGAAAAGAAAAAGAAGTTACAACAGACACCACAGAAATAGAAAGGAGCATAAGGATTGCTGCAAGCAACTATATGCCAATAAAATGGACAACATAGAAAAAATGGACAAATTATCAGAAAGATATGACCTTCCAAGACCGAACAAGGAGGAAACTGAAAATATGAACAGGCCAATCACAAGTAATGAAATTGAAACTGTGATTAAAAATCCTCCAATAAACAAAAGCCCGTGGCCAGATGGTTTCACAGGTGAATTCTATCAAACATTTAGAGAAGAGTTAACACCTGACTTTCTGAAACTCTTCCAAAAACATGCAGAGGAAGGAACAAATTCATTCTACAAAGCCACTATCACCCTGATACCAACACCAGACAAAGATATCACAGAAAAAGAAAATTACAGGCCAATATCACTGAAGAATATAGACACAAAAATCCTCAACAAAATACTAGCAAACAGAAACCAACAACACATTAAAAGGATCATACACTATGATCAAGTGGCATTTATTCCAGGGATGCAAGGATTTTTCAATATATGCAATTCAATCCATGTAATACACCACATTAATAAGCTGAAGAATAAAAACCATGTGGTCATCTCAATAGATTCAGAAAAATCTTTTGACAATATTCAACACCCATTTATGATAAAAACTTTCCAGAAAGTGGGTTAGAGGAAACTTACATCTACATAATAAAGGGCATATATGACAAGCCTACAGCTAACATCATACTCAATGGTGAAAAGCTAAAAGCATTTCCTCTAAGATCAGGAACAAGATAAGGATGTCCACTCTTGCCACTTTTATTCAACATAGTTTTGGAAGTCCTAGCCATGATTATCAGAGAGAAAAAGAAATAAAAGGAATCTAAAGTGAAAAAGAAGAAGTAGGGTTTCCCTGGTGGCACAGTGGTTGAGAGTCCACCTGCCGATGTAGGGGACATGGGTTTGTGCCCCGGTCTGGGAAGATTCCACATGCCATGGAGCAGCTAGGCCGTGAGCCATGGCTGCTGAGCCTATGCGTCCGGAGCCTGTGCTCCGCAATGGGAGAGGCCACAACAGTGAGAGGCCTGCATACTGCAAAAAAAAAAAAAAAGAAGAAGAAAAAGAAAAAGAAAAAGAAAAGAAGTAAAACTGTCACTTTTTTTCATATTACATGACACTATACATAGAAAATATTAAAGATGCTACCAGAAAATTACAAGAACACATCAAAGAATTTGGTATAGTTACAGGATACAAAATTAATGCACAGAAATCTCTTGCATTCTTATACACTAACAATGGAAGATCAGAAAGAGAGATTAAGAAAGCAATCCCATTTACCATTGCATCAAAAAGAATAAAATACACAGTAATAAACCTACCTAAGGAGACAAAAGACCTGTATTCACAAAACTCTAAGATACTGATGAAAGAAATCGAGGATGAAATAAGTAGATGGAGAGATATACCATGTCCCTGGGTTGGAAGAATCTATATTGTAAAAATGACTATACTACCCAAAGCAATCTACAGATTCAATGCAATCCCTATCAAATTACCAAGGGCATTTTTCACAGAATTAGAACAAAAATTTTACACTTTGTATGGAAACACAAAAGACCCT
Organism: Hyperoodon ampullatus; assembly: GCF_949752795.1. Classification (NCBI taxonomy): domain Eukaryota; kingdom Metazoa; phylum Chordata; class Mammalia; order Artiodactyla; family Ziphiidae; genus Hyperoodon; species Hyperoodon ampullatus. Next base: position 58,832,322 of record NC_136926.1, on the reverse strand, counting down.
GATAGCCAAAACAAACTTGAGAAAAAAAAATGGAGCTGGAGGAATTAGGGTCCCTGATTCAGACTATACTACAAAGCTACAGTAATCAAGACAGTATGGTACTGGAACAAAAACAGACATATAGATCAATGGAACAGGATAGAAAGCCCAGAGATAAAGCCATACACCTATGGCCACACAATCCAGGACAAAGGAGGGAAGAATATACAATGAAGAAATGACAGTCTCTTCAATAAGTGGTGCTGGGAAAACTAGACAGCTACATGTAAAAGAATGAAATTAGAACACTCCTTAACACTGTACACAAAAATAAACTCAAAATGGATTAAAGACCTAAATGTAAGGCTGGATACCATAAAATTCGTAGAGGAAAACATAGGCAGAACACTCTCTTACATAAATCACAGCAAGATATTTTTTGATCCACCTTGTAGAGTAAGGTCATACAGTAGCTCTATTGTAATGGAAATAAAAGCAAAAATAATCAAATGGGAGTTAACTAAGCTTAAAAGCTTTTGCAAGGCAAATGAAACCATAAACAATATGAAAAGACAAGCATCAGAATGGGAGAAGATATTTGCAAATGAAGCAACTGACAAAGGATTAATCTCCAAAATATATTAACAGCTCATGCAGCTCAATATCAAGACGACAAATAACCCAATCAAAAAATGGGTGGAAGACCTAAATAGATATTTCTACTTTGCATTTACCTTGCTTGGAGTTTATTTTGTTTCTTAAACTTGTGAATTAGGATTATTCTCAGACTGAAGAATTGCTCTATCAGATACTAGTGGCAGAAGACCCCTTTTGATCTCAGTTTAAAACTTTTACCTGTTAAGGTGTTAAGGTCTTTGGCTTTGTCCTCACGGCAATAAACATGTAGAAATTGTCTTAGTCAAATTAATGTGTTGGCTTGAACCACATGGATAACTAATAGATAAGCAGATTTATATGCATGAAAGATTCAGAGTATTTTTTTCATCTCTCATTACTTTCTTTTTTAAACATGCAAAGCAACATCTAGGAAGTGCTAAGTTTTTATTACTTATACAATCCAATAAAAATTCTAGTAAATAATTTTAAAATAGTCTTTTTAAAATCAGAGTTGTGTGTGCTTTTGACTGACTTCCCCTTCTGTTTCTCTACACCATCTACCTTTTAATGTGATAAGAAAAGTATCCAAACTTAGACTTCTGTTCAGTTAAATATAAATCCTTAAGCAATAGAGTTTCCTTAAGTTCTAGAGGAAAAAAAAACAACACATTTTTTGACTCTTTAAATTTTCTCTGATTATTCGAGATATATTTGGTTAGTAAATGTTTCCCAGTGATACTATAACTATTTCTCAACAGTAATGATCATTCACCTCTAAGATAATTTTGTAATATGAATCAAATAATTACTACATCAGTGGTAAGCAACACTTTTTTAACCAGGACTCGTTAAATTTCAAGGAAAACAAAAATGGGGATGAAACATTTTTTATGTCCCTACTCCAAAGAAACATATTTTGGAGGGGGGAGATCCCACAGAGAAAACATGGGTATTCTCATGATTTAAATCAGGAGTCAGGGGTTGACAAACATTCTGTTAAGGGCAGATAGTAAATGTTTTAAACTTCATGAGCCATAGGGTTTCTGTCACAACTACTGGTCCTTTATAACTCAAAAGACAATATATAAACAAGTGGGTATGGTTGTGTTCCAATACATCTTTCTTTACAAAAACAGGTAGTGGGCCAAATTTGATATTATTCTTTCCATTATATTCAGCCCTACTTCTAGCCTCAAATAAAATATTCTTATAAGGCTAAATCCTCACAATGATAAAAAAACCTGGCTAATAATTTCAATAGATGACCTTAAGGCAACATCATCATCTTTATCTACTACAATGAGGTTTCTGTGCATGGCAGACTTAAAACTGAGAAAGTTAAGAGTAAAATAGTCCACATTTATTCCCTTTTACAAGAAATCATTAGGGTATTCAGTTTTTAAAAAGACTATTGACGTACTTAAGGGTCCATAAAAACTTATATATTAGAAAATTTAGTGAACATGAGTCAGTTTTTATCCTACTTGACCTCATAAGAGTCGTGCACATAATGAGCACTCCCTCTTCCTTCTCTTTGTTTTCATACTCTCTCCTAGTTTCTACCTTCCTCTCTCATCACACATGCTCATTATTCTCTCCCTGCCTTTAAAAAAAAAATATTGGCATTCCTTAAAACTTGGTCCTAACCAATTTCTGTTCTCACACTCTACTTGCTCCCTGGGTCATCTCATTTATATCTATGACTTCAATTATCAAAATATGTTTACAAATCTCATTCATTCATTCAGTGAACATTGTTCTAACTACTAAAATATTATAACACTGAATCTAAGAGATAACATTCTTTTTTTTAAAAAGAGTTTAAAATTTAGGGGAGGGCGAACAATAAAACTTAAACAAAGAAGATGTGATTAAATAAAATAGGTTAATGTGACAGGAAGAAAACAAGGGTTTTACTCTAGGTTTACTCTAAGTTGGGTAATCAGGAAAGGACTCACAGAGGTTGTGATGTTTCATCTAAGACAGGAGTGATAAGAAAAACAACATATGCAAAGAGTTATCCATCAGAAGAAACATCTAGTGCAAAGGCACTTAGGAGGAAGCAAATGATGCATTTGAAGCATAGGGTTTGGAGAAAGCAACTGTGGCTGAATTATAGAGAAAAAGGATGGTAAAAGTAGTAGTTGAGTTTCAGTAGATGGCCTGGGGCCTGTTCAAATGGGTTTATAAACAAGATTTGATACTTAGTGTGATAGGGATTCAAAGGAGTGTGTTGAGCAGGGTAATGACATCTAATTTACATTTGAAAAATAACAAATGTAAGTGGTTACCGTGTAGAAAATGGAAAGAAATAGAGTGGGCTATGAAGCAGGGAGAGATTTAAGAGACTATTGCAATGATCCCAGAGAAATCAAATGGTGGCTTGAGTGAAAATAGAAGTAGCCATATTTCAGACTATTTTGGATGTGGAGTCAAAAGGACTTTATTATGATTTAAGTGTTTGACCTCAACTTTATTCTTGACCTGAGCAACTGGATAGATGATGGTGCCATTTACTGAGAAGGGGAATGTTAGGGAAGAATTGTTTTGAACATGTTAATATCAATCTGGATTTGGGGGGAAAGAATCTGACTAAAGATGTAAATATGAAAGCCACTGGGAGAATAATACTAGCAATTACTTGGCAAGGGAGATTTAATGGAGAAGAAAAATTGGCCCAATACCAAATCCAACATTTAAAGGTTGAAAAGAGGAGTAGTTAGCAGCAAAAGAGACAAGGAAGGAATGACCAGTGCTGAGGTGTCAAGTGAGTTAGGGACAGAAAAGGGGCTACTAGTTCTCAAATTAATATCTTCAGCCTAGATTTTTCCTCTGAGTTTTAGATCTATAAAACCCACCTTCTACTTGCCAATCTCTGGATATCACACAAGAATTTTTGTTTAAACTGAACTAATCCTCCCCATAGACTAAACCTGTTTTTCCACCCAGGTCCCATTCTGATAAATAATAACACCATCATTCAGTCATGCAAGTCAGAAACCTTGCCATCATCTGTGACTCTTCCCTCTCTACCATCTCCCTCCTCTCATTGTGTCCAGTCAGTTTTATCTTCTAAATATTTTTCTGAGTTTGTTCTCCTTATTTTTCACCACCACTCCCAAGAACCAAGCCGACAAAAATATCTTGTTTTCATATTGAAATGGTTACTTAATATTCAGTCTCTGTCCCGTGCAATCCAGCCTCAGAGATCTAAAAAGTCCAGATTTGAATATTTTTCTTTGACAATCACTTCCCATGTGCTTTAAAACACCTCACTGATCTCTCTTCTCATTGCCCTTAAGGTAAAATTTCAGTAGAAACAAAGATGAACTAGTATAATGACAGGTTGAGAAAGTAATTTGTGTCTTGTTTTTCACTGTTGTAATAAGAAAACCCCCAGTGTCCTTGTGGATGGGTAAGGAGAAGTTGACCCACGATATGACCGATAATTTGTTTGCCTTTTCAGATGGGCCATAGGCACTATTATGGAAAATAGGAGTTGAAGGAACACCTTTATATTAGAAGTTTTTACTAGGAGGCAGGAATCTTAAGGAAGAAAGATGTGGAGGTTCAGCAGAGGCCAGGGCATGACGAGGATTTGTTGTCCAGATGATTGAATTCCAAAGTCCTATCTTGACACCTGTTCCAGATTTGGTTTTGATGGGAAGGAGAGTAGCATTAAGTAAGTATTCAGGAGTAGTAGCCAGACTAAAGGGCCCACATGGGCATAAGCCTGACATTGATTCAATGGAACATTTTCTACCATGGTTTAAGTAAGATTCTGGCAAAATCTAGGCTTGAGACATTGCCCAAAGATCAGCCTGTATCATGTGAGGATACACCCAGTGGTACTTCAGCACTTATGTAAACACTGGGAATCTTCAAACACTCAAATAGTTGGAGAAAGAACTCAAATACCAATTCTTTGATCTAGTCAAGGGCTTCTCAGTAAACCTCAAGCAGAAAGAAAAGTGGACTAGACATAGTTATTAAAATGAAATTCTTATCAAAACCTTGCAAGGCCCTTGCCTGTCTCACCAGCCTTATCTTAATACCATGACTCCTTTGCTCTCTTCTTCAAGCTACTCCAGTTTCTTTCAGTTCTTTAAACTTCTCATATTATTTCCCATCTGGGGCCTTTAATCATACTGCTCTGTCTATGTAGAAGACTCTTCTCCCAAGATCACTCTTTGCATTCAACCAATAAATATGTAAGTGTCTATTATGTGCTAGATTCTATGATTGTGCTGAATATGCTGTAGTGAATAAAGAGACCTCATCCCTGTCCTCCTGGAGCCTACAATGTAGTGAGGGAGACAAAAAATAAACATGCAAACTAAAGTATATCATTACAAATTCTTCAAGTGTTAAGGATAAAACCACTGGAATGGTGAAATTGTTCTAGAATTGATTGCAGTAAATGTTTTATAATTCCATTGAATCGTCCACTTTTTGTGGGTGAATTTTGATGTATATAAATTTTATTTCAATAAAGCTGTTTTTAAAATAATGAATAAAACCAGTGAGCATAATGAAACTAGTAGCCAATCCAATTCTAGGTTCTGAAATGACAACTATTGGTTAAGAAGGAGGAAGGCACCAGCAGGCTGGTGAGGTGGTGGGGAGAAATATGTGTGATTAAATATAGGGTTTAGCATTCCAAGAACTAACATGTGCAATGTCCTTGAATGAAAAACAAATCAGTGGGTTTGAGGAAACAAGAAAAACACAAAGTGACTCAGTAATTCAGAGAGCAACAAGATCATTATAGCCACAGATGACACTGGTGAGCAGGACAGAGGCTGCTCCATATAATAATGTAAGATGGGGGTTTTGTCACTGCAGTGAAGAGCCAGTGTTATGATAAGATTTGTTATAAAAAGTTAGTTCTACCAACTATGGAGGGTGGGTATGAATCAAATAAGAATGGAAAAAATGAGTCGTCAGAGACTATTGCAAGAAAACAGACAAGAGGTGAAGGTGAGCTGAACCTGAGGTAGGAGATAGATGGGCCCCTGGGCTGAGCAGCTGGAGTTTGTCAAGTAGAGTAAATTGGAGCTTTGTTTTCTCTAGACACTCCAAGGAAAAAGTTAATGGCAAAAGCTGAGCTCTGCTACAGTGAAGAGATAAGATGACTACTCCTGAGGTCAAGAAAATCTCCCGGATTGCACATGTTCAGGAAGGTTCCTCAAGGGTCAAAGAGGGAGGGGGTGTCGCCCCATAATAAATGTTGTCAAACCTTCCACAGGCCTCTGTGCTGGAATCCATCTTGGCAGAAATTTGCACACGCATATTGGGGAGGGTCCTAGGGAAGGTCAGATGTGGGAAAAAAAAAAAAGAGATAATTGTCAAAAGGTAAATAAAGACCTGGAAGAACTGCCCTATATAAATGATTTAACCACCTCTTGACTGTGCTCCTCCTCATTAGGGAGGATGCCCACAGCCTTTCTCTCTGCCTTGCTTCTGTCTTAAATAAACAAACTATTTCTCTGTGTTCTCTCCCAAGTGTTGTGCTGTGTCTCTAATAATAAACTTTGTACCTGTTTTTACAGCTTTTGTCTCCTTGAGAAATTCATTTTTCAAATGGGGCAAGAGCCAGGACAACTTTTCTTCTAGCCTCTAGCCCCTGGTGGACTAGCAGCTAGGATTCCTGGTTTTCACCCAGGCTACCCAGGTCCAATTCCTGGGCAGGGAACTAAGATCTCACTTCAAGCCACCACTTGCTGCTGTCTCTCCAAGATCAAACCCATGTGGTTGCTGGGAGATAATTCCCCATGGATCTGGCATTTTTCCACATCTTCTGAGCAAAAGATATTGGCAACTTTGTTCAAGGATGTTGGCATAACAGATATCCCTGGAATCTAGAGGTAGAGTCTCTCTCCAGGTCAGAGGGTACATTTGTTTCCTGACTAAGATAATAAAAATAATGCTTTCTTTGCAGGGTAAAGTTTGGCCAATTTTGCTAATAATTTTTATAAAAGATTGGGAGTTTCCTAAGCTCAGTGTCCCTCCGCTGTGAAACAAATACTTGTATGAATAGTATCCACCAGGTCCTGCCTCTACATCACCCCCATGGGATTTGGGGGCAAGAGGAACTTCAATGAACATGCAGTTTATGCTGCCTACTGTCTAAACATATTTGAACTCATTGTCTCCTTACAAAATCTATGTAAGTATGGTTAACTAGCCTAGTAGCTGCCATATAACAGCTGGTTAGAAACTGCTTGATTTTCAGGATCAGAGAGATAATGAGTTCAAGATAGGTAGTGGTGGACGTATCCCTATGTGCACCACAGACACAGGCAAACCACTCACCATAACCAGGGATAGGTTGGGAACTTATCACAGGAGGACATGGCACGATACAGGTGAATGTGTGCAGCACATTCCATTTTAATTTTTAGTGAGATAACTCCAGCACACATACTGTGAGGAAAATGACATCTTTTTCATAAACAAAAGAAAACACAGTAATCATCTAGTAGGGAGATCACTTAGGGGAGAACCAGTGAACCAGGCTTCCATGCTGTCACTAACTAGCTGTGGGACTTTAAATAAGTCATATCATATCTCTGTAACACACTTTCCTTATGTAGAAAGTCAAGGGGTGAAGTGTTTCCCACTGTTACATCCTAGGATTTTAAGTTGACTACAAATAACAAAGTCAAATATTTTAGGAACATTCTTTAATGGCAATGTATCAGCTAGTTTTTGTTATGTAACAAATTGTCCCCAAATTTAGAACAACTTATTTTGCCAACATTTTGCCTGTCAGCAATGCATGCTTGGTTCAGATGGGCCACCCTGTGGCCTTAGAATATACTTGGCTGATCTTATCTGGGCTCACTCATGAGTCTGTTGACAGCTGCTGTGTCAGTTTAGGGCTGGCTGACTGATGACAAAGTATCTCTACTCCCACCATACAGCCTCAGCAGATTTTCATAGTCTCCCTCACCTGGTAGCAGGGTTCCAATATAAAGTAAGAGAGAGAACCCAATGAAAAAGTGTTTGTCAAGTCTCTGTTTCCATCCTGTTGGTGGAAATTGGTGGAAAGCAAGTCATATGGCTAAGCCCAGAGTCCGTATAGAAGGACACAGAGAGGACTGAACAAATTGAAGCCATTAATAACACACATTTATTTGTAGGTAAATTTGAAAATAATAATTTGCATTTTTTCAGAGTTTGGTTCATTATATTTAGTTTGGAAAATAGGGCTACTATCATTTTTTACTCTTCAAAGATTTATTTCTGACAAACCACTGATAGGTATTAGCAGGGCACTTCATTATGGGGGGCTATGACATTACAAGGGTATTTTTCAATCCAAAACTGATAAGGAGAGTTAATCCAATTTGTAACTAATACTTTTAAGTGATGAAAGCTATAATCCTTTCCAGCAGCATTTTGGCTCTCTTTTTCAGAGCTATAATAACTCCTAGAGAAAAAATTATAGACTTTTCTTGATTTCCCTCTTACTAATAGCTCTACTAAGCCAGGATTTATTCTTAATCTTTTTTTCTGCTATAAACCCTACTTATTTAACTATGTAGAGTCAAAATTTACTTTTCCTGAACTTTAATACCATTTTTTAAGGTATTCAGAAGACAGTGGCAAATGGACTGCAGAAAGCTTTGTATGCCTTTAACCTGGAAGACTAGAGAGTCACAGCAGAGAGCTCCTTAGCAGAGACTATGCTATCAAAGATCCTACTACAGATTAGGACATCATTTAGAAAAAGAGACAAGCAGAGCCTTTGTTCATGCTACTTTCTTGTCCCCAGATAGGATCAGCTGATCTTTTTGTCTCATCAAAATGCTGTTAGGTAGATTAACTACTCTTACAGAAACCCAGGAGAGGGATTTGGCATACATGTAAGCAGACCATGTGTGCCATCCAGAACAGCAATTGAAAAATCCCCAAATTGGGAAAGAAATGTCTCAAGGGAAAGTGGGAGGACTGCCTTTCACTTTTGAGGAATGACACATTTGGAGTCCTCATCACCCCTGGAGTTGTTTACTTTTCTTCCAGAATGTAAGGGGGTTCTGACAAGGGCAATGTTAATATCTGTTTACAGAGTCAGAATGGGCTTTGTCCTGACCACAGGACTCCTTTCCTTGGAATTAAACATAGTTAACTCCATTTGTAAATATTAATGTTTCTATGTCTTTAATGACCAACCTTGGCTTGTTCCTAAAATACAGCACTAGGCATTGGAATTTTACCTGGTGATTTTTTTTTGAAACAGAAATTGATCATAATCAATTTCTCATTTTGAAATTTAGTCATTTTTCTAACAATTTTTCTCTTGTAAAAACGGAGCTTTCCCTTTAATATCATTTTTTAAAATGATATTAAAAAGTGAATGTCTGGGAATGAACGTCTATGGATGAATTGATTTTTTGAACTAACACAAATGCTAATAAAATGTATACATTGTGTTGCAACAGATTTGTATTTATTGGGCAATTTATCAATAAACTTCTTCCTTTTTAGTGTGTTGAAAATAAAATAAAAGGAGTAAAAAGAAATGCAGTATATAAAAATTTAATGAATGCAAAGACCTTCAAAGTGTCACTGAGATTGAAAGGACAAAGCTTATCCCACTGATTGAATATGCAGGAGTAAATCTGTTAGCACTTAAAATTCTCTGGCTTTATGATGTGCTGTACATGCACAACTCTTTCTCATTGCCTTGCTCACTCTGCTATTTTTGTTTATCACTGAATCATATTCTGTCTCTTTCATTTACTGCATATCACAGGAAGGGGACTTCTGTTAACCCCTCATGATGCCTAGTGCCCTGGAGGACAATTTTATATTCAACATTGTTCAGCTCTTTGCTTTTACTTTGTGATATAATCATGTTACATGGACCTAACTTTAGACACAGCTTTCCATTTTATCCCAATGTTTTCAAGGAATATTCCTACTGTAAATTGATGACCTTAAAAATAACACACTTCAAGAGGGAAAAACAAGTAATTAAAATACAGAGCATTCTTGCTTGAGGTTTTTTTTTTTTTTTTTTTTTTTTCAGAGTGTTGGTAGGGAAAGTCAGCAATCTGAATACAATCATTTCAAATATCTACTTCTGAAAAATAGCACACACGAAAATCTCTCCCCCCATAAGCTGACACCAATTATTCCTAGGCAAAAAAAGGGAAACAACAATTATTCAGTATCCCTCAACACACACACACAGAGTTACACACAGATGCCCATACACATTTATGCCCTCCACATACACACATACACACACACTAAATTCTAAAGGAGAACTGTGTCTGGAACTGAAAGGAGATGGTGAGAAGAAGGTTTCTAGAATCGAGGTAGACATTAGTGTCCCCATTTATAGAGGAGATACATATTAAAATATTTATATTTTAATATGTTCTTCTAAAAGAAAAGTTAGAAGAAAACATCACCCCCACTCTCCTTTTCCTTACTCATAATAATGGAAAAGAAGAAAATGGAATCCAATCTGTGAAGCAGATAGGATTTCACCATTTTAGTTGATTTTAGTTGTTCACATCATGGACAAAAAAAAAAAAAAAAAAAAAAGTTGTTCACATAAATGCAATTCCCAACAGCAGGAAACTGCTTATCAGTGAGTTGGACTTCATTGAGCCCCTCCTATCATCCTGCCTTTGAGGCTTACTATCCACACCGGAGGGATGCATAAATCACTCCCTGAGAGAGTGGGGAAGGAAAACAGCTTCAAGGTTAGAAGTCTGGGAAACCATTACAAAGATAAAGAAATCTCATTGTCACATTATGGTCTCTTTAGCCATGGGCAAGCCCCATCAAACATGGCCTTTCAGACTGTCTGAGCAGTGAGATGTCTAAAATCTCCTCCATATCGTATCTGAACCACTCAGACATCCTGGGAAGAGGATGTGAGTGCAGAACTGTCATTTATCCTGAGATTTCCAGCTCAATCAAGAAGGAAGTGATGTAAAGTGACTGATGCCATATGCATTCAGTGTTTGTGAGCATAGTTTGGAGTTCCGGGGAGCTTCCTTCTGTAAATGACTGTAGGATTTCTGGAAAGACTCTGTAAGAAACATGAAAGCTTATAGTATAAAAAAATTAAATATTGAAAAAAATAGTTTGTTTATATTGCTCATTAGCAAAATTGGGAAAATACCATATCTATAAATTATCAACTGCTATGAAGGGAAAACCCTCTGAAAAGTATGCATGTAAAATAGAGCCATTCATTAAATAAAAGATAATGACCTAAACATTAAAGAGAGTCAGAAGTCTAAGATCAACGCCTCAGATAGTATGTACTCTTGATATGATGTGATGAAAATAGATCTTCCTCCCCAAAACACACAACCCCAGTCTAATCATAGGAAAAACTTCATAAAAATCAAAATGGAGGGACTTTCTACAAAATACATGACCAGTACTCTTCCAAACTATCTGCAGTGAGGTCAGAGAGAACAGAGAGGACCAGTTCATGCAAGACCTTGGCCACTGCAAGGTCTAGATTTTTCTCTGTGAGATCGTAGGTGGGTTTTGAGCCAAGGAAGTTCATGATTTGATTTGATTTACACAGCTCCTGCAGGGATAACAAACTGTAGGGGGCAAAGGTGGAGGCAAGTATCACTGTTAGGTGCTGCAGTAATCCAGGCATGAGATAGCAACTTTAATTGAGGAAAGACAGGCAGCTTGGAGATAAAACAATGGCAGTGAAGATGAGGAGCAGTCGTTCTAAATCTTTCATGAAGGTAGAACTTATGGGATTTGCTGATGAATCAGGATGTTGGGTATGAGAGAAAGAAAGTGGTCAAGGGTCAATGGTCAGAACAGCATAAATGTCCAGTAGAACCTTCTGCCTTAATGGAAATTATGTAGACCTGTGTTATTTAGTCATAAGCCACATATGGCCACGATGAAGCTCATGAAATGTGGCCAGTGCAACTGAGGAACTGAATTTATAATCTTTTATAGCTTTAATAAGTTAAATCTAAATCATCTCCCCCTGTGACAACAGAAGTCATAGAGGCATGTGTCTGAATATGATTAATTATGGATCACATTCTCTTTGTTTTATTTGACTTAGAACTCCTGGAAGGCAGGCTCTGCCTCTTAAAATTTCTGTATTTGCAAACCTGGCAAAATGTGTGGAATTCAATAGGAATTTGTTAAATATTGTTGTGACTGATTGAGATAATCAAAGAATGAATTAGTTAATTAAAAAAAAAACTTAAATAATTGCATATGGTTATGGCTATATGGACAGTGCAGTTCTAGCATTTTTGGTCCTGGGCACCTGGAAAAATGGAGTTCTGTTTACTGAGATAATGGAGACCATTTAAGGAGCAGGTTTCATGGGGTTTAAGGAGGAGGAAGGGGAGGACAGATTGGGAGTTGGGTCTAGTTATTAAGGATCCAAGTGGAAGTGTCTTGGATGCAATTGTGCATACAAATCTGGAATTAGGGACAAGGTCGGATGTGAAGATGTAAGTTTCAGTGTCCCATCTCCAGGCTTGGAGCATGGATGAGGTATTAATGCACAGAGAAAATGAGTATAGATGGAAAAGAGAAGTGGAAAAGAAGAGGTTTCTCCAAAGTTAAATAGTCAACAACATTAAGAGAAACCGTGAAAAAAAAAAAAAAAGAAACTGAGGGGGAAAGCAAGGCAATTATGGCATTTTGAAAGACAAAATGAAGAAAGCATTTCAAAGAGGAGAGACTAATCAACTGTCTCAGATACTCCTGACTCATGAAACAGGAGGCCTGAGAATTGACCATTGGTTTTAGGAACATGGATATCCTTGGTGAACTTGATAAGAGCAATATCTGTGGAGCTGTGGGTGTGGCCATCTGATTGGCATGGGTTCAAGAGTCAATGGGAGGACTTCTCTGGTGGTGCAGTGGTTAAGGGTCCACCTGCCAATGCAGGGGACACGGGTTCGAGCCCTGGTCCAGGAAGATCCCACATGTCATGGAGCAACTAAGTCCATGTGCCACAACTACTGAAGCCTGAATGCTCTAGGACCCATGAGCCAAAACCACTGAGCCCTTGTGCCACAACTACTGAAAGACCATGTGCTTAGAGCCAGTGCTCTGCAACAAGAGAAGCCACTGCAATGAGAAACCCGCACACCACAGCAATGAGTAGCCCCTGCTCGCCGCAACTAGAGAAAAGCCCATGCGCAGCAAAGAAGACCCAGTGCAGCAATAAATAAATAAATAAATAAATAAATAAATAAATAACTTTATTTTTTTTAAAAAGAGTCAATTGGAGTCAACATCATTAGTCATTAGGAAATGCAAATCAAAACCACAGTGAGACACCACTTCACACCCAGTAGGATGAAAAAAAAAATGCATACTATCATCATGACATCACTGTTAATGTTGACATTAATCACTTAGTTGAGATAGTATTTGTGAGGTTTCACCACTGGAAAGTTACTCTTTCCCCTCCCTTTCCATACTGTACTCTTTGAGAGGAAGATACTATGGAATGCCCACACTTAAGGAGTGGCGAGTTGTGTTCTACAATCTTGAGGGCAGAATATCTACAGAATTTGGAATTCTTTGCAAGGGAGATTTGTCTCTTCTCCCACATTTATTCAATTATTTATTCATATTACTGTGGACTTAAAGATATTTATTTTATACTTCAAGTTAGATTTTTTTAAAAAATTAAATTAATTTTATTATTAATTATTTCTAATTTCATTAATTTATTACTTTATATATCTTACTTTATAAATCTTTATATATATATAAAGATATATATATAGATAGATAGATATCTATATATATAGATGGATATAGATATATAGATATATAAAGATATATATTTATATATCTTTATATATCTTACTAAAAGAGGAGTCTGCAATTATAATATTGTCTTTGTCTATTTGTCCTTTCATTTCTGTCAGTTTTTGCATCATACATTTTGGCAGTATTTTTAGGTGCATACACATTTAGGACTATTATATCTTCTTGAAAAATTAACTCCTTCATGATTATGTAAACTATCCTTTTTTCCTGATAACTTTCCTATCTCAAAAGTCTCCTGGTTTGAAATCAATATGATCATTCAAGCTTTATCTTGATTAGTGTTAGCATGGTATATCTTTATCCCTTTACTTTTGACTTGAGTCTTTGTACTTAAAGTGGATTCTTTGTAGATAACATATACTTGGATCTTATTTTTTTTAATGTGATCATGTGATTTTTATTGGTCAATATTTTTTAGGAGGCTCATGACACGGCATGTGGGATCCTAGTTCCCTGACCAGTGATCAAACCCATACCCCCTGCATTGGAAGCATGGGGTCTTAACCACTGGACTTCCAGGGAAGTCCTTGGATGTTATTTCTTAATTGGTATATTTAGACATTTCACATTTATGTGATTATTTGTATATTTTGATTAATATTTATGATGTATGTAATTGTTTTCTATTTGTTGCATTTATTCTTTGTTTTCTCCCTCTCTTTCTGCCTTTTCTAGTTTTATTTTATCATTTTGTATTATTCTATTTCTCTCCTCTCTTAGTATATCAATTATACTTCCTTTTTTGTTTATTGGTATACCTCTTTGTTTTTTAGTAGTTATCCTAGAGTTGCCAATATATATTTTAACTAATCTAATTTCACCTTCAAATAATACTATATGACTTAACATGGAGTATAGTTACCTTAAAGAGAGTGGTCCCAATTTTGCATCTCCCATCCTTAATAAATTGTAGTTGTTCATTTCACTTATTCATATGCTATAATCACTCATTGTTAGTATTACTTTAAGAAAACAGTTACATTTCAGATTAATTAAGAATAAAAAATATTTTTATTTTACATTTCTTTTTTTCTTCCTTCCTTCCTCCCTCCCTCCCTTCCTTCCTTCCTCTCCCTCTCTCTCTTTCTTTCTTTCTTTCTTTCTTTCTTCAGATACAAGTTTCTAAACTATCATTTTCCTTCTCCCTGAAGAAATTCTTTTAATATTTTTTGCAGGGCAGATTAGCTACCAATGAATTTCTTCATTTTTTTATTTATCTGAGAAATCTTATATTTTTTTTAATTTTGAAGGATGATTTAATTGGATATAAAATTCTAGGTTGGTTGTTTCATTCTTTTAAGATTTTAAATATTTAACTCTATATTTCACTCTATTATCTTTTTTTATATGATTCTAATGAGAAGCATAAAGTTATTCTTATCCTTTGTTCTCTATTGATGATTTCCCCCCACACTTTGGCATCTTTCAAGTCTTTCTTTTTGTTTTATTCCGCTGTTTGAATGTGTTATGCCTATATGCAGTGTTGTGATATTTATCCTGCCTGGTGTTCTCTGAACTTCTTGGATCTGTTTTTGTAATCAATTTTAGACATTTCTAAGCCATCATCACTTCACATATTTCTTCTGCTAAGTTCTCTATTTCTTCTCATTCTGAAACCACACCTCAGATGGAACTCAAAGCCAGTCACACCTCAGATGGGAGTCAAACCCACAATCTTCCAACTGAAACCACACAACACATTTCAGGAATTAATGAAGCTCAGGTTCTTTATGCCTCCATGCAGAAGGGATTTACTGAGAGGCAAAGTCATAGGTAAGAAGTAGATTTATGAATATAGAATGATTGTGAAGGATACAACTGGGAAGGCAAGAGGGGTCAGCCATGAGAACTAAGTGAACTACATTTTTATAATCAAAGGAAAAGTAGGGAGGGAGAGAAGACCACCTTCTTCCTCTTCCTTTGTAAAGATGGAGCAGGAAAATGGGGTGCAAGAGGACGGTCATATCCCAGGTCTCAGGCAAGTTCCTAAGTCAGTTCGCTAAGTGAAGGTCCCTGGCTTCACACAAGAAAGAATTCAAGAGTGAACCATAGTAAAGTGAAAGCAGGTTTACTGATAGATATACACATTCTGTAGACAAAATGTGGTCCATCTCATAAGGTGAGAAGGAGTGCTTAGAAAAGCTCAAGTCAGGAAAAACATAAGCAAGAAGACTAGAAACTTTGGAGCCTCTGACACTTACAGCTACAAAAAGAATTAAAGATGGCCCAACTTTTGCCCACAATCAACTTGATGTACCCTGCATCTGTAGAATATATGAATAGACAACAAATCATCCCAAACTGAGGAGCCAGGAGTCAGTGCTGTGCCTCTGAGGTGGGAGAGCCAACTTCAGGACACTGGTCCACAACAGACCTCCCAGCTCCACATAATATCAAATGGCGAAAATCTTCCAAAGATCTCCAACTCAACACCAGCACCCAGCTTCACTCAACGACCAGCAAGTTACAGTGCTGGACAGCCTATGCCAAACAACTAGCAAGACAGGAACAAAACGCCACCCATTAGCAGAGAGGTGGCCTAAAATCATAAAAAGTCCACAGACACCCCAAAACACACCACCAGATGTGGACCTGCCAACCAGAAAGACAAGATCCAGCCTCATCCACCAGAACACAGGCACTAGTCCCCTCCAACAGGAAGTCTACACAACCCACTAAACCAACCTTAGCCACTGGGGACAGACACCAAAAACAACGGGAACTACGAACCTGCAGGCTGCAAAAAGGAGACCCCAAACACAGTAACATAAGCAAAATCAGAAGACAGAAAAACACACAGCAGGAGAAGGAGCAAGATAAAAACTCATCAGACCTAACAAATGAAGAGGTAATAGGCAGTCTACCTGAAAAAGAATTCAGAATAATGATGCTAAAGATGATCCAAGATTCTATTTCCAAGATCCAAAATCTTGGAAATAGAATAGACAAAATGCAAGAAACAGTTAACAAGGACCTAGAAGAACTAAAGATGAATCAAGCATCGATTAAAAACACAATAAATGAAATAAAAAATACTCTAGATGGGATCAATAGCAGAAGAACTGAGGCAGAAGAACGGATAAGTGAGGTGGAAGATAAAATAGTGGAAATAACTGCTGCAGAGCAAAATAAAGAAAAAAGAATGAAAAGAACAGAGGACAGTCTCAGAGACCTCTGGGACAACATTAAACGCACCAATATTCGAAATATAGGGGTTCCAGAAGAAGAAGAGAAAAAGAAAGGGACTGAGAAAATATTTGAAGAGATTATAGTTGAAAACTTCCCTAATATGGGAAAGGAAATAGTTAATCAAGTCCAGCAGGCACAGAGAGTCCCATACAGAATAAATCCAAGGAGAAATATGCCAAGACACATATTAATCAAACTGTCAAAAATTAAACACAAAGAAATCATATTAAAAGCAACAAGGCAAAAACAACAAATAACACACAAGGGAATCCCCATCAGGTTAACAGCTGAACTCTCAGCACAAACTCTACAAGCCAGAAGGGAGTGGCAGGACATAATTAAAGTGATGAAGGAGAAAAACCTGCAACCAAGATTACTCTACCCAGCAAGGATCTCATTCAGATTTGATGGAGAAATTAAATCATTTACAGACAAGCAAAAGCTGAGAGAGTTCAGCACCACCAAACCAGCTTTACAACAAATGCTAAAGGAACTTCTCTAGGCAAGAAACACAACAGAAGGAAAAGACCTACAATAACGAACCCAAAACAATTAAGAAAATGGGAATAGGAACATACATATCGATAATTACCTTAAATGTAAATGGACTAAATGCTCCCACCAAAAGACACAGATTGGGTGAATGGATACAAAACAAGACCCATATATATGCTGTCTACAAGAGACCCACTTCAGACCTAGAGACACATACAGACTGAAAGTAAGGGGATGGAAAAAGATATTCCATGCAAATGGAAACCAAAAGAAAGCTGGAGTAGCAATTCTCATATCAGACAAAATAGACTTTAAAATAAAGACTACTAGAAGAGACAAAGAAGGACACTACATAATGATCAAGGGATCGATCCAATTCTTTAAAATAAAGACTACTAGAAGAGACAAAGAAGGACACTACATAATGATCAAGGGATCGATCCAAGAAGAAGATATAACAATTGTAAATATTTATGCACCAAACATAGGAGCACCTCAATATATAAGGCAAATACTAACAGCCATAAAAGGAGAAATCGACAGGAACACAATCATAGTAGGGGACTTTAACACCCCACTTTCACCAATGGACAGATCATCCAAAATGAGAATAAATAAGGAAACACAAGCTTTAAATTATACATTAAACAAGATGGACTTAATTGATATTTATAGGACATTCCATCCAGAAACAACAGAATACACATTTTTCTCAAGTGCTCATGGAACATTCTCCAGGATAGGTCATATCTTGGGTCACAAATCAAGCCTTGGTAAATTCAAGAAAATTGAAATTGTATCAAGTATCTTTTCCGACCACAATGCTATGAGACTAGATATCAATTACAGGAAAAGAGCTGTAAAAAATACAAACACATGGAGGTTAAACAATACACTACTTAATAACAAAGTGATCACTGAAGAAATCAAAGAGGAACTTAAAAAATACCTAGAAACAAATGACAATGGAGACACGATGACCCAAAACCTATGGGAAGCAGCAAAAGCAGTTCTAAGAGGGAAGTTTATAGCAATACAATCCCACCTTAAGAAACAGGAAACATCTCGAATAAACAACCTAACCTTGTACCTAAAGCAATTAGATAAAGAAGAACAAAAACATCCCAAAGTTAGCAGAAGGAAAGAAATCATAAAGATCAGATCAGAAATAAATGAAAAAGAAATGAAGGAAACAATAGTAAAGATCAATAAAACTAAAAGCTGGTTCTTTGAGAAGATAAACAAAATTGATAAACCATTAGCCAGACTCATCAAGAAAAAAAGGGAGAAGACTCAAATCAATAGAATTAGAAATGAAAAAGAAGTAACAACAGACACTGCAGAAATACAAAAGATCATGAGAGATTACTACAAGCAACTCTATGCCAATAAAATGGACAACCTGGAAGAAATGGACAAATTCTTAGAAATGCACAACCTGCCAAGACTGAATCAGGAAGAAGTAGAAAATATGAACAGACCAATCACAAGCACTGAAACTGAAACTGTGATAAAAAATTTTCCAACAAACAAAAGCCCAGGACCAGATGGCTTCACAGGCGAATTCTATCAAGTATTTAGAGACGAGCTAACACCTATCCTTCTCAAACTCTTCCAAAATATAGCAGAGGGAGGAACACTCCCAAACTCATTCTACGAGGCCACCATCACCTTGATACCAAAACCAGACAAGGATGTCCCAAAGAAAGAAAACTACAGGCCAATATCACTGATGAACATAGATGCAAAAATCCTCAACAAAATACTAGCAAAGAGAATCCAACAGCACATTAAAAGGATCATACACCATGATCAAGTGGGGTTTATTCCAGGAATGCAAGGATTCTTCAATATACGCAAATCAATCAAAGTGATACACCATATTAACAAATTGAAGGGGAAAAACCATATGATTATCTCAATAGATGCAGAGAAAGCTTTCGACAAAATTCAACACCCATTTATGATAAAAACCCTGCAGAAAGTAGGCATAGAGGGAACTTTCCTCAACATAATAAAGGCCGTATATGACAAACCCACAGCCAGCATCGTCCTCAGTGGTGAAAAACTGAAACCATTTCCACTAAGATCAGGAACAAGACAAGGTTGCCCACTCTCACCACTCTTATTCAACATAGTTTTGGAAGTTTTAGCCACAGCAATCAGAGAAGAAAAGGAAATAAAAGGAATACTAATGTTACTGATTTCTAACATTTCCTTTTGATTCTTTCTTAGAGTTTCTATCTCTCTGCTTACCATACTCATCTGTCCTTGAATCTTTTCTTTTCTTTTCTTTTTTTCCCCATTAGGGCATTTACATATTAATAGTAGTTATTTTAAATTCTCTGCCTGAAAATTTGAACATCTCTTTCACATTTGAGTCTGGTTTTGATGTTTGCTGAGTGTCTTTAGATAGTGTTTTCTTGTCTTTTGCTAAGACTTCTAATTTTGGTTGAAAGCCAGACATGCTGTCTTAGGTATAAGAACAGAGACTATTCGACCTTTTACTATTAGCATTTATGTGAATTTGGGCAAAAGTTGGGCCATCTTTAATTCTTTTTGTACCTGTAAGTGTCAGAGGCTCCAAAGTTTCTAGTCTCCTTGCTTATGTTTTTCCTGACTTGAGCTTTTCTAAGCACTCCTTCTCAGAGCCAGTATGTTCCCTGTACCTTTTCAGCTCTAATCCACTTGTGTTTTACTGGAGACTTGTTGGCATGATGGTAAGTGTATAATGGAAGAGGAGTAGTGTTCTATAATATAATGATTAATCTCAGTTTTTTTTAGTGGGACTGCGTATGTGGTCTGTGGCCTTCATAAATATTTCTCCAGTTGTTTAGTTTTTATTTTCCCCCTTTGCTGAGGCAAGAAAGCTAGAGGGGCTAGACTCTGATAAAAGCCATTCTCCACACTTCCCTAAGGCTCAGGCAAAGTCCTTTCCCTCGGAAAGTAGGCCATTGTTATGGAGAGCGCTCTATTTCAAAATGATTATTCACACCACCACCACTACTCTATCCCCACTTACCCAGAGCAATGAGGGATACTTACTGGAGGTAAACCTATAAAAATATGGAAGTCCCCACAAGAATGTGCCCCCAGGAGTTTCTCATTCACACTAGTTTATCCTCAGCTTCCACCAATTTGTCAAAATTACCACTTAAATATTCCTCTCAGTTTATGGCTCCAGTGGCTTCCATTCCAGGTATGCAAATCTTAGCTGTGATTCTCTAGATTCACCTTCCTCTCCAGGTTTTGGAGTGTTAGTTTACCCTGCAATGTCAGTTCTTTCATAGTCCCAAGAAAAGTTGTTCATTTTCAGATTGTTCAAACTTTTACTTGTTTTGAAGATGGGAGTGATGAAGTCCAAGCAGTTTGCATGTCAGAGTTGAGACCAGAAGTACATTTTCATAACACAAAAATTTTGATTAAGGAAGGAATGTTTAGATTTATATTATGATGCAAGCTCTTTTTTAACTGTCACTGACAATCACTGATGTACACCACTTTCAAGCCTACTCTGTAAAATTTATCAAATTCAATGTATATTTATAATATAGTATAATGTAATATAATAATGTAAATAAATCAATATATTCATGATCTAGTTTGCTGTATATGCAATTAGCTAGTGTCTCTCAGAAAGACTTTAGGAATTAGAAACAAGTTAGAATCATTTACTTTGGGATATAATATAATCTCTCTCTAAAGGCTAACACTGAGGTTCTGTGTATCAGCATAACCTTCTGCATGGAGATAGCATCCAATGGACCGGTGATTTCATTTATTTATTCATTCATTCATTCATTCATTCATTATTCATTCATTGTAATGTTGTCCAGAGAAGTTATAGATAAAAATATTAATTCCTAGAAGTTAAAATTGATTAATCACTCCTGAATCATTCCTCTCAGATAATTTACTACTAAGTCTACACTTATAAAAGAGGTCATGTAGCCAGCCTTATCTTTGTAAGTAAATGACCTTGAATCCAATGAGGACCTGGGAAGTAGTGATAAAGTTTCTGCTCCAGTTTTCAGGCAGTTTGGTTAATAACCACACATCCCAGCTCAGACCAGCTCTTCATGAGATCATCTCTTAGCCAGTTCTTCCACACCTCCCGACCTGAGTAGCATTTTTTCCCTCTACCTTCTTCCTTTGTTCCAGATTACCTGGTTTTCTCACTAACCCATGAACTAGCTACTTACATTCCCACTACAGTTATATATTCACATTGCTAACATGAGAATCCATTCCCTCTTCCATTCAAATTCCTTTGTTATATACGATTTATTACAAGACCTGTCTCCTGCATAAACCTCTAGGATTGCCCAAGACCATAATAAATGTCAAGAAGTATTAGGCACATACTATTTGAGAATATTATATATTTTATTCATTTTTTTATTTTTGAAAAAGTTTTATTGGAGTACAGTTGCTTTACAATGTTGTGTTAGATTCTACTGTACAGCAAAGTGAATCAGCTATACATATACATATATCTCCTCATTTTTGTATTTCCTTCCCATTTAGGTTACCACAGAGCATTTAGTAGGGTTCCCTATGCTATACAGTAGGTTCTCATTAGTTATCTATTTTATACATAGTATCAATAGTGTATATATGTCAATCCCAATCTCCCAATTCATCCCACTTCCCCTTTCCCACTTGGTATCCATACATTTGTTCTCTACGACTGTGGCTCTAATTCTGCTTTGTAAACAAGATCATCTATACCAATTTTTTTCAGACTCCACATATATGTGTTAATATATGATATTTGTTTTTCTCTTTCTGACTTACTTCACTCTGTATGACAGTCTCTAGCTCTCTCCATGTCTCTACAAATGAGCCATTTCTGTTCCTTTTTATGGCTGAGTAGTGTTCCTTTGTATATATGTACAAAATCTTCTTTATACATTCTTCTGTTGATAGACATTTAGTTTGTTTCCATGTCCTGGCTATTGTAAATAGTGCTGTGATGAACATTGGGGTGCATGTGTCTTTTTTTTTTTTTTTTTTTGCGGTATGCTGGCCTCTCACTCTTATGAACTCTCCCGTTGTGAAGCACAGGCTCCAGACACGCAGGCTTAGCAGCCATGGCTCATGGGCCCAGCCGCTCCGTTGCACGTGGGGTCTTCCCGGACCGGGGCATGAACCCGTGTCCCCTGCATCAGCAGGTGGACTCTCAACCACTGCACCACCAGAGAAACCCCCATGTGTCTTTTTGAATTATGGCTTTCTCTGGGATATGCACAGAAGTGGGATTGCTGGGTCACATGGTAGTTCTATTTTTAGTTTTTTGAGGAACCTCCATACTGTTCTCCATAGTGGCTGTATCAATTTACATTCCCACCAACAGTGTAAAAGGGCTCCCTTTTCTCCACACCCTCTCCATAATTTACTGTTAGTAGATTTTGTGATGATAACCATTCTGAACAGTGTGAGGTGATATCTCATTGTAGCTCTGATTTGCATTCCTATAATAATTAGTGATGTTGAGCATCTTTTCATGTGTTTCTTGGCCATCGGTATGTCTTCTTTGGAGAAATGTCTATTTAGACATTTTTATAGGGCTTTTTTTTTGATATGGAATTGCAGGAGCTGTTTGTATATTTTGGAGATTAATCCTTTGTCAGTTGTTTTATTTTCAAATATATAACATATATTTATGTTAGTTTGATTAATATGTGTCTCAGTGTGTTTCTTTGTGGGTTTGCTGTATGGGACTCTCTGCACTTCCTGGACATGGGTGGTTATTTCTTTTCCTATGTTAGAGAAATTTTCAACTATAATCTCTTCAAATATTTTCTCAAGCCCTTTCTCTTTATCTTCTTCTTCTGGGACCCCTATAATTCAAATGTTGCTGCATTTAATGTTGTCTGAGGTTGTCCTCAATTCTTTTCATTCATTTTTCTTTATTCTGTTCCATTCCAGTTATTTCCACCATTCTGTCTTCCAGCTCACTTATTTGTTTTTCTGCTTCAGTCATTCTGCTAACAATGCCTTCTGGTGTATTTTTAATTTCAGTTGTTTTGTGTTCATCACTGTTTGTTTGTTCTTTAGTTCTTCTAGTTCCTTGTTAAACATGTCTTGTATTTCTCCATTCTATTTCAGAGATTTTGGATCATCTTTACTATCATAACTCAATTCCTTTTCAGGTAGATTCCCTATTCCCTCTTCATTTATTTGGCCTCGTGTGTTTTTCTCTTGCTCCTTTGTCTGCAACATATTTCTCTATCTTCTCATTTTGTCTAACTTAGTGTGTTTGAGGT
Organism: Hyperoodon ampullatus; assembly: GCF_949752795.1. Lineage (NCBI taxonomy): Eukaryota > Metazoa > Chordata > Mammalia > Artiodactyla > Ziphiidae > Hyperoodon > Hyperoodon ampullatus. The sequence continues at coordinate 58,808,962 of NC_136926.1, read as the reverse complement.
CTCCTTTCCACAGGCTGAAGGGTCATGATTCCTCTTGATTCTAGTGTCTGCACCCAGCAGATGAGGTTGGTCCAGTGTCTTGTGCAGGCTTCCTGGTGGGAGGGACTCATACCTGACCTTTGGTGTGTGGAGCTGTGTCTTGTCCCTATGGTGGACAGGGTCATGTCAAGGGGTGTGTTTTGGGGTGTCTGTGGGCTTAGTATAACTTTAGGCACCCTATCTGCTATTGGATGGCTTTGTGCTCCTGTCTTGCTTGTTGTTTGGGGTTGAGAATTCAGCACTTGAGCCTGCTGACTGTTGAGTGGAGCCAAGCCTTGGAGTTGAGATGGAGACCTCTGGGAGAGCTCTTGATGATTAACGTTACCTGGGGCTGAGAATTATCTTGCATTCCAGCATCCCAGACTTGGCACTCCCACCCCAGAGGCCTGGATCTGACCCCTAACCTGGCACCAAGACCCTGCAAGCCACATGGCTCAGCAAAAAAAGGGAAAAATAAAGAAATGAAAAAAAAATGGGGGGGGGGGTGTTGGAAGGACACAAATGATAAAAATAGGCAAACAAAACCCAAGACAAATAACAAAGACAACAACAAGCAAACAGCAATAGCCACAATTAAAAACAAACAAACAAAAGGACATACATAACTCCAGACAAATGGTAAAAGCAAAACCAAACAAAATCAAAAACAAAACAACAAGGAAACACACTCACATACAAAATAAAAAACAAAAACAAAAAACAGAGAAAACAAAAAACAAGAGAACGACCAGACAATCAAAAGAATCCCAAATGAAATCAAATAATTAAAAACAAAATTTAAAAAATGAAAAATAGGGGCTTACCTGGTGGGGCAGTGGTTGAGAGTCTGCCTGCCGATGCAGGGGACATGGGTTCGTGCCCCAGTCCAGGAAGACCCCACATGCCATGGAGCATCTAGGCCCATGAGCCATGGCCGCTGGGCCTGTGTGTCTGGAGCCTGTGCTCCGCAACGGGAGAGGCCACAGCAGTGAGTGGCCCATGTTCTGGAAAAAAAAAAAAAAAAAAACGAAAAATAATTTTTTTTAAAAAGCAGAATGCTAACTGAAGGAAAAAAAAAAAGAAAACAAAACAAACATACAAAAGCAATAGAAGAAAATGACCAAAAAAAGGTAAGAACAAATAGAACAAAATAAAAGATAAAAGCAAATTAGAACAAAGAAAGAAAACAAGGAAAAATACAGAAGAAGAAAAAAGTAAAGTAGAAATAGAAATATAACAAATAAAAATATATTTAAAAAATTTAAAAACTAAATGAAAATAAAAGTAACAACAAATTTAACAAACACAACAATAGAACAAAACAACACATTAAAAAATAGTAATAATTATTTTCCTAGAGTCTCAGCTGTCTGTATTCTTGCCCCCACTAAGAGTTACAGCCAACCTCCATCTCCCCAGAAGGCCCTCCAATACTTCTATGTAGGTCTCTGTACCTGCTGTGGGAACAGTGGGGGCAGCTCAGACTCTGACCTGGTCCAATTCTCATTTGTACTAGTCCTGAAAGTCCACAGCTGCTAGAGCTAGGCCAGTTTCAGTTGTGGGAAAACTCGTTGTCCATTCAGATATTCCATAGATGCAGGGTTTACCAAACTGATTGTGGGGGGTTAGTCTGTGGTCTGTGCAGCTGCACAGATTTTTTTTTCCTCTTCTTTAGTCACCCCACCTCTGGTGCTCAGCTGTGGTTTTAACCCCGCCTCTGTGTGTGGGCCACACACAAGAGTGTGCTCCCAAGGCTTCCCTGGAGCACTTGAATCTTCCCTGTGAGGACAAGGTGTGGAGGTGACACAGCTGCTGGGGTCGTTAGGGCCCTGGTGGTGACAGGTGCATGGAAAACTGTGAGCAATGCAGTCCTAGTGGGAGCCTTTCTTATCACCTGGTGGTTGGTGTGAGAAGGTCAGCCCTGGTGGGGGCTTCTCCTAGTGCCTGGTGGTAGGAACAAGAAGGTCAGCCCTGGTAGGGGCTTTTCTTAATGCCTGGTGGGACAGGAGACCAACGTGTGGGGGGAGAGAGGCTGCAATGACAGCTCCACCACCTGCATATCACTCAAGAGTGGTGTCTTTCTTCTATGGCAGTCTGGGTTTCCTCCACAAGCATTCCTCAGTGTGGATTACCTCCCTCTCAACCCCTCAGGCTGTCTCCTCACAGCCAACAGCAGTCCTCCCCAGGGTTTGCTCTCCAATCCCCACATTCCAGCTCTCAGCCCCCGTGTGCACCAATGGACACACGTCCCAGTCTGGGGCATGCGGGGCTGTGGCATGGACTGTCTGTGTAGGTCTCACTCTGTTCTCTCCGCCACAGGCCAGCTGTTTAACCCTCCTCTGATACTCCCCTTCTGTCTCAACTGATTTCCCTGTCAGTGAGGGAGCTTCCCCAGATGTGGGAACATCTCCTCTGCTTCAGCTCCCCTCTCAGGTGCACAGATCCCATCCCACCTCCTCTCTTCTTTTTCCCTTCTTTCTTTTATCAGACCTGGTTATGTGGGGATCTTTTTTGTCCTTTCTGATGTCTGAGGTCTTCTGCTATTGTTCAGCTGGTGTTCTGTGAAAGTTTTTCCATCTGTAGATGTATTCTTGATGCATTTGTAGAGGGAGATGAACTCCACGTCTTCCAACTCCTCTGCCATCTTGGTTTCTCTATTATATATTTTAATTAATTTAATCTTCACAGTTGCTCTAATAGCTGACATTATTATCTCTATTTGACAGATGAGAAAACTGAGGTAAAGGGAGGCTAAAAGTGAGTCCACAGAGCTAGTGACTGTTGGAACTAGGGTTTGAATCTGGACAGTCTAGCTCCAAGGCTCCTGCATTTAGTCTCTATCTGATAGTGGTTCTTATCATACTGATTTATCACTTCATCCTTACTGTCAATAAAGTATTTTAGAATTTCATTTGTTCTTGGTTTCAGGCATGAATACCTCACCTCATAAAATATGGTCAGTACCAGGATTGGAACCATGTTTCAGATTTTTCTGTATCTTTCAAAGTATGTAACACAGAACCAGGTGCTAAACAAATATATTTTGATTGATTAATTTTTCTTAATCTGCTTTATTGAATTTCTAATTCATCCAGTCAAGTAATCAAAAGGATAAAGATAAAATGACACATGTAAATTGTATTATTATCTGTATATATCAAAAAATATATGTTTCTTCATATTTTATAGGTCACAAAGAAACATGACTTTGCAAACACAACCACCACCACCACAAAACCATTTCACATCAATTTCCATAACGATAGTTGAGAAAGAAAATATATGAGATGTGCCCTTGACTCTGAAATGGTGAGTACAGAATAAGCAAGCCCTCCTGACCCCCAGCCTCATTGTTTTTCTTTCCTTCATATAATGCCACAAGGGCTTCCCTGGTGGCGCAGTGGCTGAGAGTCCGCCTGCTGATGCAGGGGACATGGGTTCATGCCCCAAGTCTGGGAAGATCCCACATGCCGCGGAGCAGCTAAGCCCGTGAGCCATGGCCGCTGAGCCTATGCGTCCGGAGCCTGGGCTCCACAACAGGAGAAGCCACAACAGTGAGAGGCCCGTGTTCTGAAAAAAAACAAAAAAAACAAAAAAACATATAATGCCACATGTGACTACATGGAGTGAGTCACACTTTGGCATTTTGTTAAGACATCAGACAGCAGGCCCAAGGAGATGCAGGCAGTACCTAGTCAAGAGTTACCATTTCTACTTTGTGTGACTTTGGACACAGAGTCTTGAGCCCTCAGGACACTTGGAACTCAGTATTTCCACTTAAAAATGAAGTTTGTAAGCTAACCTTCCTAACTCATGGAACAGAAATGAGGAATTAAAAATGTGTGTTTAAATACACTGAACATAGTTTAAAGCATTAAACAATACCAAGAAAGGTTTAAACAAGTAGAGACACATTTCTTCTTAAGTGAGAAATTCTGGCAAAGCACAGGGGTTCATTATCCCCAACTTATAAGGTGGTCTGTGACACATGTTCCCATCTATAACTCCTGGATAACTTTTCATCTCCTGATCAAGGAGACCAGACACCTCATTTTGAGGTGTTTTTTTTTTCTTGGAGACTAAAATTAGCATATAAGTGGAGGAGATTTGAAAAATTGTCACTTTTCCCAAACCCTGGGCCCCTCTTTCTCTGTCTCAAACCTTTAAAACATGTAGAACAACTGTTTCCATATATATGATTCACAAAATCTGTGAAAGAAGCTCATGATATCAGCATTTTCTAGCTCCCTAACAAAAGTCCTCTAATCCCCAAATCGCAAGATCATTATTTTGCATATTAAATGAAGTTCACAGAGTTTTAATTAAGTATGTAAACTAGTGATTTGGAAGGTGTTCACTTTCACTGTATTTTAATTCATTAGCTAATAAAAATTATCTAAATATGCACATATCCATCATTTTCAGGAAGAGGATGTATTAATTTAGTAGGAAATGTAAATGTTGAAGCACACCTAAGGTTATCATTAGTATTCACAAATATCTCTTCTGATACAACATTGATCAGGCTCAGGTCAAGTAATTCTTCATTGTCTAGAAAGGGTAAGAGCTTCAAAAAAATTTTCAGCCTGCTTCTGAATGCAGTGATTGACAGGGCCATGAAAATAAAGCCTCACTGTCATGTTATAGGACAAAAAGAAATTGAATGCTCCAAAAAGACTTGAAATTTTCATCTTTTGTTTGATAACCACTGGAAGCTGTCTTTGTGTGTGAATTTCAAGATCAAGTGAACAGTTATTAAATTTATTCAGTTATTTATTATTATCAATAAAATCAATATTGTGAAAAATAATACAATCAGTCGACTATGCTGTATGCTATTTTTTTAGCCTAAATTATCTGAATAATTGTCTCATTTTTCCACTCAGTAGGTATTAGAACTGTCTTAGATTAGTGAGATCACAAAAGGGAATTTAGAAGAGAATGAGATACTGTCAATAAATGAAAATGGACAATATCAAGTGTTTCAATATTGTTTTTGCATTCTTATTATTAAAAAAATATATGATTAGGTTCCTATGGAAAACTCTCTACCAAGAACTCACTTGTTCTGATAGCTTCTTTTTTCAGAAGGTACTATGCATCATGGTAAGATTCCTACATGGCCAAAACCCTGGATTCTCAGGATGGTATACAAAGGCTTTCATGTGCCAACCACTGTAAAAAGCAAATCTTGGAGGCCAAGCCATTCTACAAACAAATGGGAAAGTTGTACTTTAAGAATATGATTGGGTACTCATGTATATGTTTCACATAATTTATAAACCCTTATTTTCAGATGTAAATATTTTAGAATATACAGTTTGACTTTAATAATTACTCAATAATAATAATTTGAAAGCCTACTTGGACAACAATTTGTATAATGGAGATGAATGAGGGATCTTGTGGTAAGTTGTCTCCTGCAGAGAATCTGGGAAAAGAATAAGACTGTCCCAAAGACACACAAGGTGTTTGAATGAGAACCTGGGTAGTCAAGGAAACTTTACTTTAATAAGGTTTTACTGGGAAGCTGGTCCTAAGGGTAGCAACAATATCCTACACTTTTATTATATATCTCTATAGTACACCAAATTTTGAGATTTTTGACTGACAAAATAAATACAGCTAAATTTGTCTGATATCTTTGAAATAATGATAATTATACCATGTGAATTCATAGATAAATCAACGATCAGTTACATAATTTTTTTATCAGGTAAGAAACATCTTCCAGTTATGGCTGTTATAATTGGGTTAATACATTCTCACTATATATAGTATGCCAAATTGAGTTTGTTTAAAAAATTATTACAAGCCTTTCCTTTTTAACAGAATAGTTAGATGCTGCTTCTAAGATTTTCCTCTGCTCCCAAATAATAAATATAAAAAGAGATGGTTAACATAGATTTATGGTGTGATTTCATGGCACTATAGTGAATATTTATAACTATGGAACCTTGTAGAAAGCAGAATCTGATATTGAACTCAAGCAGTCTGGACTCTACCTTCTGTGGGAAAACATAAGTTTTCTTGTAACTTAAGTCCATCTTAGGAGAATAGATGCACATGGCATAAAATTTGTAACGTTTTGTGAGCGTGTGTGGAGAATTTATCTTTTCCAGTCATTTTTCATAATTGAAAAGCTGTATCCTCATTGTGATACATTGTTTCTAGCTATAAAAATGAGAATTATTTTTCTTCAGAAATGTTTGATTTAAAAAAAAGATACAAACAACTTGTCAAGTTTAGGTTTTCAGATACAATGTGTGCATTTTACAACTTCACCCAAATAAACATTATTTTTCCCAAGAGGTCAATGTTCTGAAATGCATAAACAAGTTATGGACACCATAAAATTACTTGGCACTTTTTTAGAAAAACAAAGGGAGAAAAAGCCCTTTAACATATCTTAATAGCCCGATATGTCTCTGTTTTCTACCTCAAAGCTAATCACTGTAAATTGTGGAAATATCGCCCATAATAAATATCAGATGTATCTTCAATAGAACAATTTCTTCTCAGGGATTTCTCTCTGCTTTTCTGTTTTATCATTTTTTACATAAATTCCAAGTAACATCATTCTAGTTTGTCTCTCTACTTGGAGTTTTTTAACCCCCTTGAAAGACATCTTGAAAAAACTGTTAAAAACTCTGTCAGTCTAATCTTAATGTCTTTGTGAAGAGACACGAAAGCAAACTGGTAGTGTTTAGAAAAGATCCACACAGTGGTTGTCTTTTGTTTGCACCACAAGGATTTAAAAACAGAACTACATGATCACCATTTTAAATAGGAAGAGTATACACACACAAAGACAAAAAGCAGCTTTCTAAATTCTCTTGACCAATAGAATAGAACACTTCTTCCATGCTGAGCTCAAATTCTGGTATGGGCCAATCAGCCTCTAGTTCTTATCCTCTGCTCTTTAATCATTTATATGATCTGCCTGGTCCCCACAGAGGTTAGAGTCCTACATTCCCAACATGAAATAGATCATTAGCCATATGTCTCATCCCACATTTTTGCAATATTGAATCCCACATGTGATGTTCCCACTGGCCCACTTGGAATGCCCTCCTTTTAGCCTGGTACTAATCTAACTCTTCAAGGCCCACTTTCGTCCAAGAACTTCCCTGAACTTAGATAGTGACATACAAGTCAGTATTTGATCAAGTTCGATCTTGCAGAGGGCCAAGGACAGTGTTCCAACTGGGCCTTTGACCAAAGTCACCATCTGTTAATTCACAAGTTAAGAGGCAGGATGAGTCACCAGTGAATCTACACACTCAGTAAAAAATGTTTTGTTGACTCTAGGCTACCTTTCTTTTTCTTTTTTCTCCACCCTCCATACATGCTTTTCTGACAACTTGGAGGATAAAAGAGGTCAAATTAGAAAACATTAAATTTCCTCTTCACTTTCAGAAGAGGCTAGTTGTTAGAAACATGCAGTTTCCTTAGGATAGGAGTTGTATCTTCTCTCCTGCATAGCAAGCCCATGCATGACTGGGAACACTGTGCATGAGTAATCATTAACATATTTGGATGAACAAACGAGGAAATAAAGGCTGGTTAAATGGGGGCAAGGGATGAATTTAGCTGAGTCATTTAAGCATGATTGGCTTTAGTGTGAAGTGGAACAGGTGTGATTTAAGGGGAAATGATCTCTGATCAGAAATAATTATTCCACTGTTGATCGCTGTCTCAAAAATCATTCCTCAGAATCATATTTAAGAATCCAATACAATGAATATCCTAATGAAAGATAGTTCGTTCAGTTGTTAGCAACTATTATTTTGGTAGCAGCAGCTATTACTGGAGTGAATTCCAACTGCAATAGCTAGGGAGTGTTGCAGAGAATTTATCCCACAACAGGCAAACAAGAACACGAGAGACAAGGGGTGCCAGGTCTTGGAATGTTGGTAGGACTCACAAAAATGAATGCTATTCTCCAATGAAAACTCATGAAATCATACAAAAAAGAAAACAGACACTAGAGAACATTTGTCTTCTTCTACTTCATGAGAGTACATGAGCCTGACCATGGCCTACCCACTCCCATAAGTGACTACCTGAAGACCAGGGTTGTAATTAGTAGCACATAATTGATGTGTAGCACATCATAATTGATGCTGGCTCCTCACATCCAGTGTTCTTTCTTCAACATTTCCATTTAAAAATGGTATTTTGCTCTTCACCTATTAATTATTTTTTTAAACTGATCAGTGACTTGAGAGGCATTTTCCTCAGTTTTATTTGATAGCAGGCTCTTTCATCAACTTTTGGTTGAAGGATGAAATTTATTTTCCTTTCTAATGGATATAATCTCCCAGGCTCTGCTACTGTGAGGAAAAGGCTGGCACTGGGAAAAAAGTGGGGGTTGTTAAAGGAACTAAGAATGAAGCAGAAGGCAATCTGAGGATGCTGCAGGGATATCAGACTGATTCAAAACCTGGTCACTTCTTTTCTGGCACATGCTCCTAAATTTCATATATCAGAGACTTTTTTTTTTAAATCTCTGATTCTTATGCACTTACCTTAACAGTTAGGGAGATCAAGACTGGTGAAAACTGTGTTAGCATATTTGGGAAAAAAAAAGTGTGGAAGTAAGAAGAAAAAAAAAAAACATGAAACATTGTAAACCAATTTAAAAACAAAATCTAAATGTCACACTATATATCATCCTGTAATGAATCTTCTACCATATCCTTCACTGTCTTCTTCCTGCTTTGATTCCATGCTAGCCAGCATCAGCTATGGACGAATATCTGTATATATTTTTCAACAAGCAGCACTGAACAGGTGGTTCTGGTGGAAATATCCCAATTTGAATTTTAGAATAAAAGAAGAGTGTGTCTTTGGCAAAATAGTGAATTAAGTCTATATCTTTGTTGATACTGACAGCCTCTCAGATCTCCATTACTCTCATCTCTGATGTTTTTTATGTGTTTCTGTCCTCTCCTCCTTCTTATGGTGGTCAGTGTCCACAGTCCCTCTCTCATAGACCAGCTTTTTGTGAAGCATTAGGAATTCATTTACATTAAGGCATGAGTATCTAAGAGCAGCTTTTAGTGGATAATTTGTACAAACAAAATAGATATGTTTTGACTAATGAAATTGCAAGTATCAATAATCAAGCAATGTGTATATGGGAAGAAGATTGGACAAAGTCTGAACAAGAGTGTGAGAAGAGAGTCCTTTCTCTGGGGAAGCCGCTTATAGAGTTTGGCTACTCATTCTTGGACCTGATGGTTCTTTTTAGAAAAATGGAAGAGGGAGAATGGGAGACCTGACTACTACTCCAGGACCATTAAGAAGTTCAATCATTATCCCTATCTCTTAGGTATGGTTCCATAAAAGCAAATACTGGGGCCTCCCTGGTGGCGCAGTGGTTGAGAGTCCGCCTGCCGATGCAGGGGATACGGGTTCGTGCCCCGGTCTGGGAGGATCCCATATGCCGCGGAGCGGCTGGGCCCGTGAGCCATGGCTGCTGAGCCTGCGCATCCGGAGCCTGTGCTCCGCAACGGGAGAGGCCACAACAGTGAGAGGCCCGCATACCACAAAAAAAAAAAAAAAAAAAAAAAAGCAAATACTGGTTTGAGTTACAAATAGTAAAATTCAGAAGTTAGTCTCATTAAAATCTGAAAGTAGAAGGATTTCAAAATGATGGAGAAGTAGGAGGATATGGAGTTTATCTCTCTTCACAAATGAATCAAGAATTCATCTACAGATTGAACAATTCCCAGGGAGCACCGACTGAACATGAGCAGAAGACCTTGGACACAGGAAAGAACAGGAAAGATCCACAAGTAACAGGGTAGGATGAAAGAAAAAAGAAAGGAAAAAGAAGAGGAGAGGAAGGGGATGGGACCTGTGTCCCTAGGGGGAGCTGAGGAAGAGGAGAGGTTAACATCTGAGGAATACCCCTCACCAATGGGAAAATCAGTTAAGAAAGAAGGGGAGCATCTGAGGCTGTCGGCGGAGGGTGAAAAGGCGGGTCTGTAACAGACAGGGCAGAGTGAGACCTACACAGACAGTGCTTGCCACAGCCCTGAGGGTCCCAGACTGGGACATGTGTCCACCAGTGTGCATGAGTGCTGGGAGCTAGAACATGGGGATTGGAGAGCAAACCCAGAGAGAGGAATGGTGTTGGCTGTAAGGAGACAGCCTGAGGGAATGGGAGGAAGGGAATCTGCAATTTGGAATGCTTATAGAGGAAATCCGGTCTACCATACAAACAAGGTGCCACCACTGTTGAATGACGTACAGGGGTGGAGCCACCATTGCAGTCTCTCTCTTCCCATGCACCAGCCTCTGCTTCTCCCAGGTGTTGGGAAAGGGCCCTACCAGAGCTGGCCCTCATGTACCTGCCACCAGGCACTAGGAAAGGTCCCTGCTGAGGCTGGCACACGTGTGCCTGCCCCCAGGCACTAGGAAAAGCCCCTAATAGGGCTGGCCCTCACATGCCTGTGGCCAAACACTAGGGAAAGGCCTCCACCATGGCTGGCCCTTGCATGCCTGTCACCAGGCACTAGGAAAAGCTGACATTGATCCTCTCATGATGGTCACTGAGTCCTAGGAAAGTCTCCTACTAGGGCTGGATCTCTCACAACCATGGCAGCCAGCTTGCCCACACACCTCCTCACTGGCAAGACTGAATCTTTCATGGCCACTGACCCCCTTGCACACCTGTCACTGCTAGGGCTTCCACGACCCTGGCAGCCATGTTACTTCCATGCCCTGTCCTCACTGGGGCAGAACTGAGTGCTCCATGGCAGCCTCAGGAGGAGAGCACTGTGGGTGGCCCACATGCAGTGGTGAGGCTAAAGCCACAACTGAGCCCCAGTAGTGGGGCGACTAAGGAAGAGGAATGAAAATCTTTCCAGGCAGCTGCACAAGCCACAGGCTAAATCCCTGTGATTGTCTTCGTAAACCCTGTAGCTATGGAATATCTGAATGAACTACGAGTGTTCCCACAACTGAGACAGGTCTAGCTTTAGTAGCCATGGATACTGGGGCAAGTACACATGGGAGTTGGGCCAGGTCAGAGTCTGAGCTGCCTCCACAGTGCCCACTACAGGTACAGGGGTGGAGCCTCCACTACATAGAGGTATCAGAGGGTCTCTTGTGGAGGTGGAGGTTGGCTGTGGCTCATGGTGGGGTCAAGGACACTGACACCTGAGACACCAGAAAAAATACTATTATTACTATTATTATTTTATGTTTTGTTCTGTTGATGTTTTTTATTATCTTTTTTTAATTTTTTAAAAAAATTTTAATCTTTTTTATTTATTTATTTTTACTTCACTTTTTGTTGTTTTATTTTCTGTCTTCTGTTTTGGTTTTAATTTTTTTATTTTTTGTGTGTTTGTTTTATGTTTTCTTTTCTTTTTCTTTCTTTTTCTTAGTTTACATTCGGCTTCTGTTTTGTTTCTTGTTTTTTGTTTTTGTTAGTTTTGTCTTTAATTGTTTGATTTCATTTTGGGTTTTTTTTTTTTTTGACTAGTTGTGCTCTTGTTTTTTGTTTTCTTTGTTTTTGTTTCTTTTGTGTATGTGTGTGTTTGTTAGTTTATATTTTTGCTTGTTTGGTTTTGCTGTTACCATTTTTCTTGGGTTTTATTTGTCCGTTCACTTGTTTTCTTTTTTTTAAAAAATTGTTGTTGTTGCTGTTTCTTTGTTTTTGTCTTTATTATTTGTCTTGAGTTTTGCATATCTGTGTGTTTTCTTCCCCCTCTTTTTTTTTTTTTTTTTTTTTGCTGTACCATGTGTCCTGTGTGGTCTTGTTTCCCCAGCTGGAGGTTGGGTCTGAGCCTCTGGGGTGGAAACGCTGAATCCAGGCACTGGACTGCCAGGAATTCCCAGCCCCAGTGAAAATTAATCTGTGAGAACTCTCCCAGGAGTCTCTATCTCTACTCCAAGCCCCAATTCCACCCAACTGCCTGCATGCTCCAGTGCTGGAGGTCTCATGCCAAACAACAAGCAAGAGACAAACACGAACCAACCCATTAGCAGACAGGCTGCCTAAAGTTGTACTAAGCTCACAGACACCCCAACTGAAAACACCCCAACTGAAACTGAAAACTTACTAAAGGGGATTTCCCTGGTGGCACAGTGTTTAAGAGTCTGCCTGCAAATGCAGGGGCCATGAGTATGACCCAGGTCCGGGAATACCCCACATGCCGTGGAGCAACTAAGCCCATACACAACAACTACTGAGCCTATGCTCTAGAGCCCATGAGATACAACTACTTAGTCCATGTGCCACAACTACTGAAGCCCATGTGCCTAGAGCCCGTGTTCTGCAACAAAAGAAGCCACTGAAATGAGAAGTCTGCACACCACAATGAAGAGAAGCCACTGCTCAACACAAATAAAGAAAGTCTGTGTGTAGCAATGAAGACCCAACACAGAGATAAATAAATAAATAAATACATAAATAAATAAATAAATAAATAAATAAATAAATAAACTAGAAAGAATCAACAGCAGAATAACTGAGGCAGAAGAATGAGTAAGTGAGCTGGAAGAGAGAATGGTGGAAATAACTACTGCAGAGCAGAATAAAGAAAGAAGAATAAAAAGAAATGAGGACAGTCTCAGAGACCTCTGGAACAACATTAAATGCACCAACATTCGAATTATAGGAACCCCAGAAGGAGAAGAAAGAGAAAGTGTCTGAGAAAATATTTGAAGAGATTATAGTTGAAAAGTTCCCTAACATGGGAAAGGAAATAGTCACCCATGTCCAGGAAGTGCAGAGAGCCCCATACAGCATAAACCCGTGGAGAAACACACTGAGACACATATTAATCAAACTAACAAAAATTAAATACAAAGAAAAATTCTTAAAAGCATCAAGAGAAAAGCAACAAATAACATACAAGGGAATCCACATAAGATATCAGCTGATTTTTCAGCAGAATCTCTGCAGACCAGAAGGGGGTGGCAGGATATATTTAAAGTGATGAAAGAGATAAACCAAGATTACTCTAACCAGTGTGGATCTCATTCAGATTTGATGGAGAAACCAAAAGCTTTACAGACAAGCAAAAGCTAAAAGAATTCAGCACTACCAAACCAGCTTTACAACAAATGCTAAAGGATCTTCTTTAGGTGCGAAATATAAGAGAAGAAAAAAGACCTGCAAAACTCAAAACAATTAAGAAAATGGTAATAGGAACATACATATTGATAATTACCTTAAATGTAAATGGATTAAATGCTCCAACCAAAAGACACACACTGGCTAAATGCATTCAAAACAAGACCTGTACATATGTTGTCTACAAGAGACGCACTTCAGACTTAGGGACACATACAGACTGAAAGTGAGGAGATGGAAAAATGATATTCCATGCAAATGGAAATCAAAAGAAAGCTGAAGTAGAAATTCTCATATCAGACAAAATAGACTAAAATAAAGACTATTACAAGAGAGAAAGAAGGACACTACATAATGATCAAGGGATCAATCCAAGAAGATATAACAATTGTAAATATTTATGCATCCAACATAGGAGCACCTCAATACATAGGCAAATGCTAACAGCCATAAAAGGGGAAATTGACAGTGACACAATTAGTAGGGGACTTTAACACCCCACTTTCACCAATGGACAGATCATCCAGAATGAACATTAATAAGGAAACACAAGCTTTAAATGGCACATTAAACAAAAAGGACTTTTTTTTAAAATTAATTATTTATTTATTTATTTTTGGCTATGTTGGATCTTCATTTCTGTGCAAGGGCTTTCTCTAGTTGCAGCGAGCGGGGGCCACTCTTCATCGTGGTGCATGGGCTTCTCACTGTCACGGCCTCTCTTGTTGTGGAGCACAAGCTCCAGACGCGCAGGCTCAGTAGTTGTGGCTCACGGGCCTAGTTGCTCCGCGGCATGTGGGATCCTCCCAGACCAGGGCTCGAACCCGTGTCCCCTGCATTAGCAGGCAGATGCTCAACCACTGCGCCACCAGGGAAGCCCCAAAAAGGACTTTTAATCGATATTTATAAGCCATTCCATTAAAAAAAAACAGAATACACTTTCTTCTCAAGTGCTCATGGAACATTATCCAGGATAGATCATATCTTGGGTCACAAATCAAGCCTTGGTAAATTTAAGAAAATTGAAATTGTATCAGGTATCTTCTCTGACCACATTGCTATGAGACTAGATACCAATTACAGGGAAAAAACTGTAAAAAATACAAACATATGGAGTCTAAACAATATGCTACTAAATAACCAAGAGATCACTGAAGAAATGAAAGAGCAAATCATAAAAACCTAGAAACAAATGATAATGAAAACACGATTACCTAAAGCTTATGGAATGCAGCAAAAACAATTCTAAGAGGGAAGTTTATAACAATAGAATTCTACCTCAAGAAACATGAAGAATCCCAAATAAGCAACCTAACCTTACACCTACATCAAGTAGAGAAAGAGAAGAAAAACATGAGCAAAACCCAAAGTTAGTAGAAGGAAAGAAATCATAAAGATCAGAGCAGAAATAAATGAAATAGAACTTCCTAGAATAATGAAAATAAAACAAAAATAAACAAATGGGACCTAATTAAACTTAAAAGCTTTTGCACAGAAAAGAAAATCATAAACAAGATGAAAATACAACCCTCAGGATGGGAGAAAATATTTGACAATGGAGCAACAGACAAAGGATTAATCTCCAAAATATATACACAGCTCATGATCAAACAAAACAAACAACCCAATCAAAAAAATGCATGGAATACCTAAATAGATATTTCTCCAAAGAAGACATACAGATGGCCAAGAGGCACGTGAAAAGATGCTTGACATCACTAATTATTAGAGAAATGCAAATCAAAACTACAATGAGGTACCACCTCACACCAGTCAGAATGACCATCATTAAAATATCTACAAATAAATGCTGGAGAGACTGTGGAGAAAAGGGAACCATTTTGCACAGTCGATGGGAATGTAAGTTGATACAGCCACTATGGAGAACAACATGGATGTTCCTTAAAAAACTAAAAATATAGCTACCATATAACCCAGCAATCTCACTATTGGGCATATTCTCAGAGAAAACCATAATTCAAAAAGACACATGCACCCCAATGTTCATTGCAGCACCATTTACAATAGCTAAGTCATGGAAGCAACCTAAATGCCTATCAACAAAGGAATGGATAAAGAAGATGTGGCACATATATACAATGGAATATTACTCAGCAATAAAAATAAACGAAATTGGGTCATTTGTAAAGACGTGGATGGACCTAGAGACTGTCATACAGTGTGAAGTAAGTGAGAAAGAGAAAAACAAATATCATATATTAATGCATATATGTGGAATCTAGAAAACTGGCATAGATGACCTATTTTGCAAAGCAGAAATAGAGACATAGATGTAAGGAACAAACATATGGACGCTGAGTGGGGAAAGAGGGGGTGGGATGAATTGGGAGATTGGGAGTGACATATATACACTATTGATACTATTTATAAAATAGATAACTAATGAGAACCTACTGTATAGCTCAGTGGACTCTACTCAATGCTCTGTGGTGACCTAAATGTGAAGGAAATCCAAAAAATGAGTGGATATATGTATATGTATAACTGATTCACTTTGCTGTACAGCAGAAACTAAGACAACATTTTAAAGCAACTATACTCTAATAAAATTTAATTTAAAAAAACCTGAAAGTAGATAAGTGATCTAATGAAATGTTACTCAGTCATTACTTAGTTTGATTTTAAAAAGTGACAGTATGAGTGTAAGGGCTCACACTGCTTATTTCTTTTGTTACAGCCTTTTTTTTTTTTTTTAATCTCTGGTCTTTGTCTAAAGAAAAGAGGATGGTTTTGTGGGGTGGCAAAAAGAGAAACTTTCTGAGAAAGTAGAAGGTAAAAGCAGGTGTCAATAATAAATAAATAGGATATGCACAAACCTGGCAATTGCAGTCCTAGACCTCGAATGAGACACCATATTGCAGGCAACACTGTAATGAGGCACCTTGTTTTCACTGTGCCTCCATATAGGGTGAAGTTTATTACATACTATTTTCTTAGCTCCACACATTTTATGGGCTATCATTCCCTCCCTCTCACCTGTGTTTAGGAGTTTGAGTTTGTGAGAGGCAGGCAGCTCAATGTCTTGCTATTCTTTATTAACAACCAAATTAAAACACAAAAGGCAAGGCAGCCTGTAGAGCTTCCTCATGACAGGGGTCCCATCTCTCGGAAAAATAACCGTCTATATTTTTATCTCATGTCTTCCTTATTAGAGGTTCCTGGAGTGCTCGTTGGCATATCTGTAGTCACTCATCCTCAGCAGAACCTTCAGAGTGAATGTTTTTTTGTAAAAAAGATCAGGGCCACTGGGGAGGGGAGGAGAGAGAGAGAGGCTATAGTGGGTGTGTGTGTTATGTCTGATGAGCAGATACAAAGAATATGATATTTTTAAAACTTCATGTCACATATACATAAGTGGAATAAGTTAAACCCATTAAAATTTTAATTCTGTGCTTGCAAAATGTTTCATTGAAAATAATAGGTAAATATAGGTCCATTTCTGGTAAACATTCTATATAACAGCACTTTAGTAAGCAGAATTTTGAAAGAGTTTATATCAGGGGACAAATCTCCTTCCACTTATAACATTTTCATAGGGATTTTGCAAACCTGTCTATCTTCTGTCTTCATTACATTTCTATAATATCTAGTACCAGAGACCCTGGGAAGCTCATCAATGCTAAATAATGGTAATGTGGTAATTCAACTTAAGTGATCTTTTCTCTCTGATATCTCCTCCTCAACTTTGGATTCATTACATTAAATGGGCTGATGTCTTTTGCCCCTATGTCTGAATCCTGGTTATTCATTTATTCATTCAATGCATATTTATAAATAGTCCCTGAGTATTTGATTGTGAAGAAAACAGAACTAGATGTTAACTTCACAGTTTATATTTGAGTTGGGAAGACAAGGAATAAACAAAAAAAAAAAATAGGGATAAATGTGATAGGTTACACAGGGAAAAGAACCAGGTGTCCTGAGAAAGACAAATAGGGACAGAGATAACTATTTTAGATTGGTGGTAGACAGAGCCTCTCTGGAGGATGGGAAAGAGCCAGAGGGAATAGTGTTTCAGAGAGAAAGCAGATGTGTGAAGATCCTAAACCTCTCTTTTGTCCAATCATCTATTGTTCTGGTATCTTACCCCTCTCTACTGTGTTTTTGCTCATCCCCTCTTGATGGTCAGAAACAGTAGGAATTAGCTCTGGAAACCAGCAGTCTGTATGGGGTTTGTTTCTTAAATGCAGAATTCTCCTAATCACTCTATATCTTTCTGTCTACACTCTGTGTCTCTGACTAGATTTTTTGCTGTCTCTAATGATTCTGCTCCCAATTCTAAGATGTGGCTTTTTCTCCACACCACCAAGCAATTCTCTGAGACCAGCTGAGTGTTCTAAAATTCAATTCGATTCTGACACTATGTGGAGATATTGTCCAATTCCATAAGTTAAAGGGTCAGTCCTACAAGACTGCCCTCACTCCCATTCTGATGCCAATTGAAAGTCCAGATTTTTACCCGTGCTTCTGATCAACTGGCTGTAAATCCGTTTCCCATGACCCCTTCCTTGGGTTTGGTTAATTTGCTAGAGTGTCTCACAGAACTCGGAGAAGACACTGAGCTCACCTCCTCCCATAGACACACCAAAATTAGAACTATTTACAAAGAAACTAATGAAGAGAAAAATTGGGAGACTAGCAGAAAAGATCTTCTACAACTAAAGATATAATGAAAGAACCACAATGAGATGAGTAAGAGAGGTGGAGACACACTACTGTCAACACCTATAACCCCCGGTGGGTGACACACAAATGGGAGGATAATTACAATTTCAGAGGTCTTCCTTAAGGAACATTGGGCTCCCAAGCTTGGGAGTCCTGCACCAGGAAGACAAGCTCACAGAACACTTGGTTTTGGAGGTCAACAGAACTTAGTTTCAGGAGAGCCAGAGGCTGTGGGAAATAGAGACTCCAATCTTAAAGGGAGCATACAAAATTTCACATTCTCTGGGACACAGGGCTGAAGCAGTAATTTGAAAGAAACCTGGGTCAGATCAATTTTCTGCCCTCAGGGAGCCTCCTGGAGAGTCAGGAGACAACTGGAGCCCACCCTGGGGACACAGAGACTGGTAGAAGCCATTTTGGGGAGCTCATTCTACCACAGAGATTCTGGCATTAGCTAGTCAATTGAAATCTTCCCTCTAGCTTATTAGCACCAGGAGTCGGTCGCTCCCACCAGCGTGTCTGCACCAGTACTGGGACACCTCAGGCCAAGGAGCTAGCTAGGTGAAAATACAACCCTACCCAATAGCAGGCCTGATGCCTTTAGAGCCCCTGAGCCAACAGCAGCCCTGAGACCTGGTTCTGTGAACCAGAGGGACCAAGTCCCAGCCCTGCATACCAGTGTACTGGCACTAGTTCCAGGACCCCCAGCTCCCTACAGCCAGTGGCCCTGGGACCCAGCTCTGCTCACTAGTGAGTTGGAACTAGTCCCAGGACTCCCTAGGCCTTGACCTTAACCATCAACATGCAGACATCAGCTTTGTTACACCAGGAGCCTTCAGTCAGAGTCCCAGGATATGGCTCTGCCCACAAGTAAGCCAGCACTAGCCTTAGGACCTGGCTTCACACACCATTGGACATGCAACTGCCCCAGCCACAGGTTCCACTGGGCCCTGTCCTCATCCAAGAGCAGGCAGACAACAGCCCCAGGACTACCACAGCCCTGTAGCTGGCTGAATCAAGACACAGCCCACCCAACAGCAGTCTAGCACCAACCTCATGATGCCCTGAAACTCAGTCCTGCCCACCAACAGATTAGCTCTAGGACACATTGGGCCCTTTCAAAAGCTGCCCCAAGATCTGGCCCCACCCACCATCAGGCAGACATCAGCTTAGGGATCCACAGGGCACTGCAGCCAGAGACCAGGGAACATGGCTCCACCTACCAGTAAGCCAGTACTAACCCTGTGACCTCCTGAGCCCCAGCCCCACCCACCATCAGGCTAACACAAGTTTTGAGACACATTGGAACCCTCATCAACCACCTGGAGGATGCAGCCTCACACACCAGTGAACCAACAACAGCTTTGTGGCACCCAAACCCAACAGCCAGCTGTGTCAAGAACTGACTTCACCCACTAGCAGGCCAAAACTAGATCTTAGACGCTGGCTCTACAATCACCCTTCTCAGGACATGGCTCCACCCAGCAGCAGTCCAGTACTAGCCCTGGGACACCCCTTGGGGCCCAGCAGGGAGTAGCCTTATGACCCAGCACTGCCTACCAGTGGCTTGCAACCTTCACACAAGGCAGGGCCTGGCAACTAGCTGGACTAGAGGTTAGCCACACCTACTAGACTGTCCAAAGTAGTCAGCCCACCACAACAGAAGTACCCACAGAGCCCACATAAGGGGTATCCCTAGAGCATATAGCTCTGGTGACCAGAGAGGAGTGTGCTTCTGAGACACATATAATATCTCCTATGAAAGAACACTTCAATAAGATCAGAAAATAGGAAAATCCTACCAAACACATAAAGATAAAAACAACAAAGTAGTCAAACTGAGGCATCAAAAGAATTATTATTCCTTCCATATTAAGAAATAAGGTAAAACCCCAGAAGAAGAACCAAGTGAATTGGAGATAGGCAATCTACCTGATAAAGAGTTCAAGGTAATAATCATAAAGATATTCAAAGAACTTGGATGAAGATTAGATGAACAGAGTTAGAGGTTTTTGACAAATAGTTAGAAAACAAAAAATAGAACAAAACAAAGGTGAAGAATACAATAACTGAAATGAAAAATGCACCAGAAGGAATCAATAGTAGATTGGATAATATAAAGGAACAGATCAGTGAGCTGGAAGACAGAATAGTGGAAATCACTTAAGCTGAACAGAAAAATAAACAAAAAAAGAATACAAAGAATAAAAAGAAATGAGGACTGTTTAAGAGACATATTGGAAAACATCAAACATGCTAACGTTAACAGTATAGGGGTCAGAGAAAGAGAAGAATGGGGTAGAGAATATATTTGTAGACATAATAGATGAAAACTTCCATAACTTGGGAAGGGACACATACATCCAGGTCCAGGAAGCACGGAGAGTCCCAAACAGAGCCAACAAAGAGATCCACACCAAGACACATTGTAATTAAAATGGTATCAATTAAAGATAATGAGAGAATCTTAAAAGTAACAAGGAAAGAGCAACAAGTTACCTACAACAAAACTCCCAAAAGGCTATCAGCTGACTTTTCAGTGGAAAATCTGCAGACCAGAAAGGATATACTCTATGACAAAAATGAAAAATCTACAACCAAGAATACTCTACCTGGCAAGGCTTTCATTCAAATTTTATGGAGAGATAAAAAGTTTTGCAGACAAACAAAAGCTAAAAGACCTCAGCACCACCAATTCAGCTTTACTAGAAATGTTAAAGGGACTTCTCTAGGTGAAAAAGAAAAGGCCACAACTAGAAACATGAAAATTATGAAAACAAAAATATTATTGGTAAAGGAAACATACAGTAAAGGTAGTAAATCAACTACATATAAAACTACTGGAAGGATAAAAGACAAACATTAGAAAAGCACCTATATGCACAATAAGTAGTTAAAGGAAATGAAAAACAAAAATATGTAAAATATGATGTCAAAAAAGTAAACATGGAGAGGAGTAAAAATGCAGGGTTTTTAAAATGCATTTGAATTTAAGAGATCAACAACTTAAAGTTGTCTAATATATTAGAGATTGCTATATATAAACCTCATGGTAGCCATAAACAAAAAATCTATAATAGACACACACAAAGAAAAAAAGAAAGGATTCAAAACAACAATAACAATAGTCAACAAATCACAGGAAGAAAACAAAAGAAGAAAAAAGGAATAAAAGATATTGTAGAGACCTTTGGACCTTTAAATTAATGGCCTCAAGAGCCATTTGCTTTGATGATAACTAATACTGGATTTGAGGAGAGAAGGGTAACTTCTGAGAATTGAAGATAAAGGACCCCAGATGCCTGGTGAGGCAGATTCCTTCTCTTAATCTTGGCAATGTCCTTGGGGAGGAGGTAGGACTTAGAAGACTCTGGATCCTTGGAACAAAGCAAATCCCAGACCTCACCAAAAATGCCAAATCCGTTTCAAGGCACAGAAAGAGGATGATTCAAAACTTAAGGACAATAAGTGCTAAGCCAAGAGTCATCTCCACAATTACCAACATGGACAAAAAAGACAATTACCAGATGAGCCTCCCTGGAGCATTAGCTCTGCATAAAATCATGGAACTTTGGTGTAAGCCTTGGTAAAACTGGGGCATAAAACTCAAATGACATAATGTAAAATTTCCCACCAACCTCAGCAAGTCAGGTTTGGAAATTAAATTGATTTAAGAAAATAAACGAAAGCCATATTTTTTGAAAGCTGAATTACTGGACTTGGAATTGTACCAAGAGTGATGAAGAAACTGAGAGAAAAGGCTTCCATTTTCTTTGAGTCAGGACCACGATGTTAATGACATCCATGTGATGTATTTTCTGACAGCTGGAACTACACACAAATTCACTTCTTAAGGCAACAAAATTAAATTCCTTACAACAAATAACTCTTTAAACAATAGCTAATTGGGAGGTTCATGTAACAGCATCTATCAGCCTTTAGAAAAGAAGGAAATACATTTCATTGACAGTATTGCTGACATTGTCTTGGTGATGCTGGAATAGATAACCCTGCCTTGTTGGCTTTGGAATCACACAGAACCAGAGCAAGTGAGCTCAGGGGGACTCCACACCTGCCTGACAACCTCCAGAGTATCTTATGCACTTGATAGGATCAGACCCACTGTATTGGATTATATGTAGCAGGCCCCAATACAGCCTTTAAAACTCCATCGTTTTTTCTGATAGTGTGATCTATTAAAGTGCCCCACAGCTAAGTGCATCAGATGCATGTATGCACCAAAGGAGATAACATTGCAGATAAGAGTGCTGGGATAACTGGCTTTATCACGTCTAATGTGCCTTTTGAAGTTATAAACAAGATTATCCTATAAATCCTTGACAAGCCATGGTTAATTCTCATCTTCATGAAGAAACATAAAAGGACACACTTAACACTCAATATCAACCCACGGTTTTGTGTGTTATTATTTCAAGGAGTGAATTTAGTACTCTGGTGGTGAAACTGATTCACATCACTGTTCTAGATGATGGTCCACTAATCATAACAATGCATTTTTTCCATTAAATGTCTGCATTGGTCTTTCTTATATCAAATCCACTGAAGATTTTGAATATTGCTGCCTCAGCTTAGAGGAACTGAAAATTTCAAACCATGGTTTATGGCACAGTATCTCAAACAAAGAGAGATAATACTGATGGTATGCTTTTGGGGTGTAGAGTATGTTTCTGGGTGGATATCTTTGTTTTTACACAATAATAAGTCCCAAGTTCTGCTTGAAAACAGCTGAAGCCTGCTTTGCAATTCAACTTTTAAGAAAAACATGGGGCAATCTACCAGAAAGACAAAGAAAGAAGGTGCTAAATAAAGAACGCATTTTGTATTTGTAGGATATTCTGATTTGTTATTTTTAAATTTTGAATTTTATTTTATTTATTTTTTTATACAGCAGGTTCTTATTAGTCATCAATCTTATACACATCAGTGTATACATGTCAATCCCAATCGCCCAATTTAGCACAACACCATCCCCACCCCACCGTGGTTTTCCCCCCTTGGTGTCCATACATTTGTTCTCTACATCTGTGCTTCAACTTCTGCCCTGCAAACCAGTTCATCTGTACCATTTTTCTACGTTCCACATACATACGTTAATATATATTTGTTTTTCTCTTTCTGACTTACTTCACTCTGTATAATAGTCTCTAGATCCATCCACGTCTCAACAAATGACTCAATTTTGTTCTGTTTTATGGCTGAGTAATATTCCATTGTATATATGTACCACAGCTTCTTTATCCATTAATCTGCCGATGGGCATTTAGGTTGCTTCCATGACCTGGCTATTGTAAAGACTGCTGCAATGAACATTGGGGTGCATGTGTCTTTTTGAATTATGGTATTCTCTTGGTATATGCCCAGTAATGGAATTGCTGGATCATATGGTAATTTTATTTTTAGTTTTTTAAGGAACCTCCATACTATTCTCTATAGTGGCTGTATCAATTTACATTCCCACCAACAGTGCAAGAGGGTTCCCGTTTCTCCACACCCTCTCCAGCATTGTTGTTCGTAGATTTTATGATGATGCTCACTCTAACAGGTGTGAGGTGATATCTCATTGTAGTTTTGATTTGCATTTCTCTAATAATTAGTGATGTTGAGCAGCTTTTCATGTGCTTCTTGGCCATCTGTATGTCTCCTTTGGAGAAATGTCTATTTAGGTCGTCTGCCCATTTTTGGAATGGGTTGTTTGTTTCTTTAATATTGAGCTGCATGAGCTTCTTATATATATTGGAGATTAATCCTTTGTCTGTTGATTTATTTGCAAATATTTTCTCCCATTCTGAGGGTTGTCTTTTTGTCTTGATTATGGTTTCCTTTGCTGTGCAAAAGCTTTGAAGTTTCATTAGGTCTTATTTGTATATTTTTGTTTTTATTTCCATTTCTCTAGGAGGTGGATCAAAAAAGATCTTGCTGTGATTTATGGCAAGGAGTGTTATTCCTATGTTTTCCTCTAAGAGTTTTATACTGTCCAGTCTTACATTTAGGTCTCGAATCCATTTTGAGTTTATTTTTGTGTATGGTGTTAGGGAGTTTTCGAATTTCATTATTTTACATGTAGCTGTCCAGGTTTCCCAGCACCACTTATTGAAGAGACTGTCTTTACTCCATTGTATAAATGTGCCTCCTTTGTCATAGATTAGTTCACCATACGTCTGTGGGTTTATCTCTGGCCTTTCTATCTTGTTCCATTCTATGTTTTTGTTTTTGTGCAAGTACCATAATGTCTTGATTACTGTAGCTTTGTAGTATAGTCTGAAGTCAGGGAGTCTGATTCATCCAGCTTTCTTTTTTTTTCCCTCAAGACTCCTTTGGCTATTCGGGGTCTTTTGTGTCTCCACACAAATTTTAAGATGATTTGTTCTAGTTCTGTAAAAATTGCCATTGGTTACTTGACAGGGATTGCATTGAATCTGTAGATTGCTTTCAATAGTAAAATCATTTTCACGATATTGATTTTTCCAATCCAAGAACATGGTATACCTCTCGATTTGTTGATATCATCTTTCATTTCTTTCATCAGTGTCTTATAGTTTTCTGCATACAGGTCTTTTGTCTCCCTAGGTAAGTTTATTCCTAGGTATTTTATTATTTTTGTTGCAATGGTAAATGGGAGTGATTCCTTAATTTATCTTTCAGATTTTTCATCAATAGTGTATAGGAATCCAAGAGATTTCTGTGCATTAATTTTGTATCTTGAAACTATCAAATCATTGATTAGCTCTAGAAGTTTTCTGGTGGCATCTTTAGGATTCTCTATGTATAGTGTCATGTTTTCTGCAAACAGTGACAGTTTTACCTCTTCTTTTCCAATATGTATTCTTTTTACTTATTCTTCTTCTCTAATTGCCGTGGCTAGGACTTCCAAAACTATGTTGAATAATAGTGGTGAGAGTGGATATCCTTGCCTTGTTCCTGATCTTAGAGGAAATGCTTTCAGTTTTTCACCATTGAGAATGATGTTTGCTGTGGGTTTGTTGTATATGGCCTATATTATGTTGAGGTAGGTTCCCTCTATGCCCATCTTCTGGAGACTTTTTATCATAAAATGGTGTTGAATTTTGCCAAAGCTTTTTCTGCATCTATTGAGATGATCATATGGTTTTTATACTTCAGTTTGTTAATATGGTGTATCACATTGATTGATTTGCATATATTGAAAAATCCTTGCTTCCCTGGGATAAATCCCACTTGATCATGTTGTATGATCCTATTAATGTGTTGTTGTATTCTGTGTGCTAGTATTTTGTTGAGGATTTTTGTATCTATATTCATCAGTGATATTGGTCTGTAATTTTCTTTTTTTGTAGCATCTTTGTCTGGTTTTGGTATCAGGGTGATGGTGGCCTCATAGAATGAGTTTGGGAGTGTTCCTTCCTCTGACATTTTTTGGAAGAGTTTGAGAAGGATGGGTGTTGGTCTTCTCTAAATGTTTGATAGCATTCACCTGTGAAGCCATCTGGTCCTGAACTTTTGTTTGTTGGAAGATTTTTAATTACAGTTTCAATTTCAAGACTTGTGATTTGTCTGTTCATATTTTCTGTTTCTTCCTGGTTCAGTCTTGGAAGGTTATACCTTTCTAAGAATTTTTCCATTTCTTTCAGGTTGTCCATTTTATTGGCATAGAATTGCTTGTAGTAGTCTCTTAGGATGCTTTGTGTTTCTGCGGTGTCTGTTGTAAGTTCTCCTTTTTCATTTCTAATTTTATTGATTTGAGTCCTCTTCCTCTTTTTCTTGATGAGTCTGTCTAATGGTTTATCAATTCTGTTTATCTTCTCAAAAAAACAACTTTTAGTTTTATTGATCTTTGCTATTGTTTTCTTTGTTTCTATTTCATTTATTTCTACTCTGATTTTTAGGATTTCTTTCCTTCTGCTACCTTTGGGTTTTGTTTGTTCTTCTTTCTCTAGTTCCTTTAGGTGTAAGGTTAGATTGTTTATTTGAGATTTTTCTTATTTCTTGAGGTAGGATTGTATTGCTCTAAACTTCCCTCTTAGAACTGCTTTTGCTGCATCCCATAGGTTTTGGATTGTTGTGTTCTGATTGTCTTTTGTCTCTAGGTATTTTTTGATTTCTTCAGTGATCTCTTGGTTACTTAATAACATATTGTTTAGCCTCCATGTGTTTGTGTTTTTCACGTTTATTTCCCTGTAACTCATTTGTAATCTCATAGCATTTTGGTCAGAAAAACATGCTTGATATGATCTTAATTTTCTTAAATTTACTGAGGCTTGATTGTGACCCAAGATGTGATCTATCCTGGAGAATACTCTGTGCGCATTTGAGAAGAAAGTGTATTCTGCTGTTTTTGGATAGAATGTCCTATAAATATCAAGTAAATCTATCTGGTCTATTGTGTCATTTAAATCTTCTGTTTCCTTATTTATTTTCATTTTGGATGATTTGTCCATTGGTGTAAGTGAGGTGTTAAAGTCCCCCACACTTATTGTGCTACTGTCGATTTCCTCTTTTTTAGCTGTTAGCAGTTGTCTTATGTATTGTGGTGCTCCTATCTTTGGTACATTATATATTTATAATTTATATTTATAATTTTTATATATTCTTCTTGGATTTATCCCTTGATCATTCTGTAGTGTCTTTCCTTGTCTCTTGTTACATTCTTTATTTTAAAGTCTATTTTATCTGATATGAGTATTGTTACTCCAGCTTTCTTTTGATTTCTTTTAATTTCAATTTGCATGGAATATCTTTTTCCATCCCCTCACTTTCAGTCTGTATGTGTCCCTAGGTGTGAAGTGGGTCTCTTGTAGACAACATATATATGGGTTTTGTTTTTGTATCCATTCAGCAAGGATGTGTCTTTTGGTTGGAGCATTTAATCCATTCATGTTTAAGGTAATTATCGATATGCATGTTCCTATGATCATTTTCTTAATTGTTTTGGGTTTGTTTTTGTAGGTCCTTTTCTTCTCTTGTGTTTCCCACTTAATGAAGTTCCTTTAGCATTTGCTGTAGAGCTGGTTTGCTTCTGCTGAATTCTCTTAGCTTTTTCTTGTCTATAAACCTTTTGATTTCTCCACTGAATCTGAATGAGATCCTTGCCGGGTAGAGTGATCTTAGTTGTAGGTTCTTCCCTTTGATCACTTTAAGTATATCATGCCACTCCCTTCTGGCTTGTAGAGTTTCTGCTGAGAAATCAGCTGTTAACCTTATGGTAGTTCCCTTGTATGTTATTTGTCATTTTTCCCTTGCTGCTTTCAATAATTTTTGTTTGTCTTTAATTTTTGCCAATTTGATTACTATGTGTCTTGGCATTTTTCCCCTTTGCTTTATCCTGTATGGGACTCGCTTCACTTCCTGGAGTTGGGTGGCTATTTCCTTTCCCATATTAGGGAAGTTTTCAAATATAATGTCTTCAAAGATTTTCTCTGGTCCTTTCTCTCTCTCTTCTCCTTCTGGGACCCCTATAATGAGAATGTTGTTTCATTTAATGTTGTCCCATAGATCTCTTAAGCTGTTTTCATTTCTTTTCATTCTTTATTCTGTTCTGTAGCAGTGAATTCCACCATTCTGTCTTTCAGGTCACTTATCCATTCTTCTGCATAAGTTATTCTGCTATTGGTTCCTTCTAGTGTAGTTTTCATTTCAGTTATAGTATTGTTCCTCTCTGTTTGTTTGTTCTTTAATTCTTCTAGTTCTTTGTTAAACATTTCTTGCATCTTCTCAATCTTTTCCTCCATTCTTTTTCCGAGGTCCTGGATCATGTTCACTATCATTATTCCAAATTCTTTTTCTGGAAGGTTGATTATCTCCACTTCATTAAGTTGTTTTCCTGGGGTTTTATCTTGTTCCTTCATCTGGTACTTAGCCCTCTGCCTTTTCATCTTGTCTATCTTTCTTTGAATGTGGTTTTTGTTCCACAGGCTGCAGGATTGTAGTTCTTCTTGCTTCTGTTGTCTACCCTCTGGTGGATGAGGCTATCTAAGAGGCTTCTGTTAGTTTTCTGATGGGATGGACTGGTGGTGGTTAGAGCTGATTGTTGCTCTGTTGGGCAGAACTCAGTAAAACTTTAATCTGCTTGACTGTTAATGGGTGGGGCTGGGTTCCCTCTCTGTTGGTGGTTTGGCCTGAGGTAACCCAACACTGGAGCCCACTTGGGCTCATTGGTGGGGCCAATGACAGACTCTGGGAGGGCTCACACCAAGGAGCACCTCCTAGAACATCCGCTGCCAGCATTTCCATCCCCACGGTGAGCCACAGCCACCCCACGTCTCTGCAGGAGAGCCTTCAACACTAGCAGGTAGGTCAGGCTCTGTCTCCCCTGGGGTCACTGTTCCTCTCCTAGGTCCCGATGTGTACACTAATTTGTGTATGCCCTCAAAGAGTGGGGTGTCTGTTTCTCCCAGTCCTGTCAAAGTTCTGCAATCAATTCCCTCTAGTCTTCAAAGTCTGATTCTCTAGGAATTCCTTCTCCCCTTGCTGGTCCCCCAGTTTGGGAAGCCTGACATGGGGCTTGGAACCTTCACTCCAGTGTGTGGACTTCTGTGGTATAAGTGTTCTCCAGTCTGTGAGTCACCCACCTAGCAGTTATGAGATTTGATTTTACTGTGATTGCGCCCTCCTACGATCTCATTGTGGCTTCTCTTTTGTCTTTGGATGTGTGGTATCTTTTTTGGTGAGTTCCAGTGTCTTCCTGTTGATGATTGTCCAGCAGCTAGTTGTGGTTCTGGTGTTCTCGCAAGAGGGAGTGAGAGCACATCCTTCTACTCCGCCATCTTGGTTCCTCCAATCTGTGCTTCAGGACATCCTGATGTTGATTATCACTTCAGAATCAGAGGAGACTTCAGTTAAGAAAGACCTCTCATATGATTTGAGTATCAGTGAGAACTTTACAGCTTATTTTTTAAATCATAAAGTATATTTTTCTAATTTTGATCAGATATTTCTTGTTCATTAATATAAAGACCTTGCATTTCTCAAGTGAGTGGGGGTTAAAGAGTTTCTTGCTAATTTTAAACTAAACTTCTAGAATTATGTGATAAAATGATTTAATATATCTATCTGTGTACATATTGATCTATATATATATATGTTTATATATGTGTGTGTGTATATATATATATATATATATATATATATATATACCCCTCAAAAAAGATGAACAAGTTACAACTGAATCATTTAAAATTGAACTCTCAAAACAACTGTTTTAAATGCACCAAGGATTTAATTTATAGTTATGACTGAGTCATGACACAGAAAGGTCAGTGTCTTTTAAAGATGTGTCAATTACCTACAATTCCCAAGGTGAGGAGGCACACTGCACCATTCAGAGTCACGTGAAGAAGGACCAGACTTGTTCAGGGGACAGAAGAGGTGAGGGGAAAGCATGGATGTGAGATATAATTACTACAGTTGTAGGAAATTATCAGGTAGGGGGCATACCCTATTGGGCAAGAAAAAAAACACAGATATTGAAGTTTGTGATGAGAATTTTTATTATGGAATTTATGTGGCACTGAAAACACGAGATAATGTGGATATAAACAACTTTGCTTGTTAGTTTGTCTCTGCTTCTGAGATGCCAAATAATCATTTAATTACAGAATATTAAGAATGATTTTACAACATAGACTAACATTAATCAACTTACATGTCTTTTCTTGATTTTACCAATAAACAGTTTTTCATTCTTATCAACTTTTCTGTAGGTGCTTTAAAAACCTTAGAAATTTTCTTCAAAACCTTGTTTTTTTCAAGTGCACTAAGTCAATTACATTTCATTTATTCCCTTTAGTGCATGATAATATAATATTTTCTGTCTCAGATTAGTATTCTATTTCATCATTGTTCCTAATCCGGTTATTAACTGTCCCAGATACCATTTCAAATCATGTAACCTTATTTTACAGCAGTAAATTATGTATTTTGGTGGAAAACTCACTACAAACTATTTAGCAACACTTAAAACATAGCTATTTTGCTTCTGTTAAAGTTGAGAAT
Organism: Hyperoodon ampullatus; assembly: GCF_949752795.1. Taxonomy (NCBI): domain Eukaryota; kingdom Metazoa; phylum Chordata; class Mammalia; order Artiodactyla; family Ziphiidae; genus Hyperoodon; species Hyperoodon ampullatus. The sequence continues at coordinate 58,779,174 of NC_136926.1, read as the reverse complement.
GGGCTCTGGTTAAACATGCACTTAAATTGCTGTGTGTTGTACCGTGCATATAGGAATGTGTGTATATGTGTGCATTTGTGAGTAAGTGTGTATTTAAAGGGTTCAATTAATATTCTGTTGTGATCTGCTCTTCACACAGAAATATGGCCTAGGCAGAGGGCTTGACATTTAGAATCAATACTGTGTTGAACATTTAAGTGTCACAGCAAATAACAATAGGCCCAAAATTGTTCATATGCTGGGCAAAGTATAATTGGTAAAGCTACCAGAATGACCAGTTTTTTTCCAAACTCCCCGCACAAGATATTTTCCCCCTAACTCCAACCAGATACTGAAATATCATAAGGTCAAAAAGTGTAGAGGTCTACATTGGAGTTCATTTGGGATCCCTAGAAAGGCAGTGGCTCGTCCCAAATCACACAGGACTTAAGCTCATGCTGTCAGCCTATGGATCTGACACTCTTTACATAGGACTTTCTTCTTCTTTAATATTATGCTTTTGTTTGGGTTGTAATAAAATAAGACTTTGAAAAAAGAAAATTATATTAATACTAATTGAACATGAAGAAAAAAAATCTAGTAGTAGTTCCTAAACAAAATCCATTGTATGACCAATGTAGATGTGAGCTTTAACTTATTCAGACTGTGTAGTAATTGACAATGTAACCTAATTTAACCATTCAGATACTCCAAGTGATGAGAAGCATGGTAGTATTCTGGAAAGAGAAAGAGACTAGGATATGAAGACATGAAGTCCTCATACCCTCATTATTTACTTCTTTTCTTTAATATGACTACTTAACTTCTCTGAGCCTCAGTTTCCTTCTTGGTCAAGTGGAGAAAATTATCCATGTCTTGCCTACCTTGCAGTGATTAAATGAGATAATTAGAAAGTGCCATGCAAATGTAACATTGTCTATCTCTACAAGCTCATTTGTTTTAAGGCTTGGATTTACACTGTCTAAATATATATATATTTTAAAAGCAATACAGATGAGTTTAACCAAAAAGCTGGTTATCAACTGAAGAACAGCTATTTGTATTGACTATCTCTTATATTAATAGGTTATCTATACAAATATGATTTTAAAACAGTTAATTTAATGTCCAATATTTCAGTAACATTGTTTTGAACAGATAATTCCTCATACTTCAGGCTTTGTTTCTCAAAACACTGTCTCAAAATTCAAGTATTAAAAGGAATCATAAACATATCAACCAGGTGACAGACATATCAGAAACAAAGTGTGGCAGGCCCAGGAGACCAAGGCATCTGAATCCAGGCACTTCCTATCCTAGCCCCTGAGTCAATACAAAACTTCATTTGTGGTGTTAGTGAGCCACGGAGGTGGGCAGCCAAGAAGATCATTAGTAGTATTCATTTATTCAAATTTGTTTATTCAGTAAATACACACTGTGTATAAAACCATTTGTAAGAATGAAGAATATAAAAAAGATTAAGGCACATTTCCTTTTGAAAAAGTATCTGTAAAATAAATCTACTCAATGTGAAAAATTCCCCAGGCCTTTCTCAATAAGGGCTTAAGCCTGGGAGTATCCCATAATAGTACTTTCCCTCCCACTACATGTACTGAGTTCAATACAATCCTCCCAAAATTCACATGCAGCCAGAACCTGTGAATGCGACTTTAGTTGGAAATCGGGTCCTTGCAGATGTAATAATGTTACAATAAAGTCATACTGGATTAGGGTGAGAGTCTTACAAAAGTAGAGACATTTGGAAACAGAGAAACATAGAGAAGGCCATGTGAAAACAGAAGCAGAGACTGGAGTTATGCATCCATAAGCCAAGGGTGTCAAAGGTTGTTGGCAACTACCAGAAGCTAGGAAGAGGAAAGAGTCTTTCCTGGACTTTTTATAGGGAGCACAGACTTGCCAAAAACTTGATTTCTGACTTCTAGTCTCCAACAGCAGAAGCTGTTGGAAACAGCCGCCTCCAGGCAGAAGGAGAGGGTGATCCTGCCCAAGTTTCAGGTTCTGCATGAAGAGGACGATGCCCAACAGAGAGAGATCCAGAGCTTGAAAAACCAGATCAGTGCCCTACAGCAAGGCTACAACCAGGTGCTGTGCCAGACCCTGTCTGGGAGAAACTTAGAAATCACCTCCCTGAAGCACGAGGCCGAGAACTTAAGGAGGGAGGCCGCCATCACATCAGAGATGGTGTCATCTTTGCAAAGAGACGTGTTAGTAAAGGATGGTCAAGTTCAACAACTAAAACAGGAGGTGAATCAACTGAAAAGTGAGAACAAAGAAAAGGATCACCAGCTCGAAGTCCTCAGCTCCAGATGCTCAGTGCTGAAAGAAGAGTTACAGAAGGAGAAGTGGGAAGCCCAAGAGAAAGAGTTAAAACTCTGCAAAACCCAAATTCATGACACGGAAAAAGAAATGAGGAAGCTCAGGGTGGAGCTGAAAAGGAGCAGTACCGAGCAGAGCCTGATCTCTATGACGCTGCTGGAAAAGAGCAAGGTTGAAGAGAAGCTTCGGGAGGATTCCAGAAGGATATTGCTTCAGCTGCAAGAAATGAGGAACAGAGAAAACCTCATTAAAGCCCATTTGGAAAGGGCAGTAGATCAGGTAGGCATGCTGCAGAGCCCCTTCACGGGCCCGTGCTCTCCACAGAATCCCGCACCCAAGCGGCCAGCAGGGATGAATGAGGAGGAAGATGGCCTGGCTTAGTTCACCCGCTTATCTCAGGGGCAGGGCTTTGTGCGGCTTCCGCGTCCCCGTGGATTTCACTAAAGAGGCTTTTCCTTCTGGGAAGCTGCCCACTCCAGTGTTTGCTGTTGCCTGAGACCCTGACCAAGCAGCCAGTCCCAGCTCAAGGCCCACCCCAGTGAACCAGCTGTGCGGTTCCCTCTTGGGAAGGGTTTGAGCTCTTGACCCCGGTGGTGTTTCTAACACTTTCTCCTTCACATTGTTTGTCCTGACATTTACAGTGATCTTTCTTCCTCTGGGCCCCCAAACAGATGCTACAGTCAGTGTCCCCAGGGAAATGCCACATTTCTGTTTGTTTGTTTGTTGGTTTGTTTTGTTTGGCCGAACCGCATGGCTTGCGGGATCTTGGTTCCCCGACCAGGGATGGAACCCGTGCCCCCTGCAGTGGCTGTGTGGAGTCTTGACCACTGGGGCGCCAGGGAAGTCCTGCCACTTTTCTTAATAAAGTAAAACCCAGAATAAAAAAAAAAATACAACCCACAAGACAGCCTACTGAGAAAAATTTCACGAAGGCGTCAAGGACACGGAGCTTCTTAAAATATTTCTCCCCTTCTCTTAATATTTTCAGTCTGCAAGCTAGACTAGATAATATACACTGTCAATTAAAAAAAAAAAACTACGCAAAATAAAAATAAGTCCCAAGGCAGAGTTCTGTAAAGAATCCTTAATAGTTCTCCAGAGCTGTGAGAAAATACATTTCTGTTGTTTTAAGACACCCAGTTTGTGGTACTTTGTTATTACAGCCTTAGAAAACTGGTATACTAAGGGAATTAAGACTATTTCTCCTTTAGGTCAAATGTCATTTAGATAGCCAGGGAAGTTGATTCAACAGATATCAATCTAGTATAAAATAGGATTGAGTGCCAAAAAAATAGGAAGAAATAGAGAGATCAGGGAGCAAGCAAATTATAGAATTGAGTTCTTGACTAAAGATAATTTCTTAGTGTTAATTATATAAAGCTTAATCTAACTCATGTTACTGAGAAACTCCTGAAGAAATGTCACTTGAGTAATGACAATATTAATATTCTCTTTAGGGAGTTTACTTACAGCAGCAGTCAGTTCTTCTGTCTCTGCCTCATTTCCCCATCATCTTTGTCTTTCCCAACTTCCACATAGCAGTATTTGCCAGTCCCTCAAGAGCCCACCCCCATCCCACAGGCATACCTGACAAGTTTCAAAGCAGCATCACCTCCACCGTTTGTTACAACTTATAAAGGTAGAGAAAAGGGGAGGGAAGACAAGTGACTAACATACCAGACATTACAGTAATTGTTTTTTGTTTTGTTTTGTTTTGTTTGTTTGCTTTTCTTGTGGTACGTGGGCCTCTCACTGTTGTGGCCTCTCCCACTGTGGAGCACGGGCTCCAGACGTGCAGGCTCAGCGGCCATGGCTTACAGGCCCAGCTGCCCCGCAGCATGTGGGATCTTCCCAGACTGGGGCATGAACCCGTGTCCCCTGCATCGGCAGGCAGACTCTCAACCACTACACCAACAGGGAAGCCCAGTAATTGTCTTTACATACATAGGTTAATTATTCATTCATTCATTTGACACTCATACATGTCTTGCCTAATTTTATTAAGCACTTTTTAAATGCTTGGCGTAAAACCACATTTTCAGTATTCCAAATTGGACAAGAGAGTAATGCTCCCTGCCCTCTTTTCCAGTTATATTCATCTTTGCCTGATTCTTGGATTTATACCTTGGTCTGCCTGCTGGGTTCTTGTGTTGCATCTAAGCCTCACCTGACCAGGGCAAACTGTTGTCAGGATATCAAGACCTAACAGCACATTTACTGACAAGCCACACTTATATTTGCCCAGTTACTGAATTGAGCTTCCTCTCTGACACTTCACTCCAGTGTTTTCCCTATTGTCTTACTTAAGACCTAATCTCCACTGTGGTACCAAAGTCAAGCTTAGAACCTTCTATTGACTGAAGATCCTTGGATGTCATCTATTAGTTCTCCTTTCCTAGAGTTATATTCTCCTCCAAATATACTGCATCCCCTTAAATCATTCACTCCATCTGTCAAGCAAGCCTTGAATATTTATTTAGAACTTACTGTATGTCAGAAACCATTCTAAAGATATGGTGCTAAACGTGATAAATAGAGTTTCTTCTGTTATGGAGATTAGGTTCTACATTAACAGAGCAAGAAAAAGAAAAAAGTAAACAAAAAAGTACAAAATTAAAGTCCAAGTACTACACGGATAAGTAAAATAATTGCTAGGGCTAAGGCATCTTATTTAAAACACACACAAAAATCACAAAACCAAGGAGATGAAAAGAGACTGAAAGAGGAGGTGGGGAAAGACCTTCTTAAGTAGATGTCATTTAAACTAATATCAAAATAAACTAGCCCTGTGGTTAGGGTAAAAGTGCACACAATGTTTTACAGATAGAGGCAGAGCAAGAATTAAAAACCAAGCAGAGAAAACTCCACATGACAAGGATGCTTTCTACTAAACCATGTTATTTCTAGACAGAAATAACAATCTGATTCCAACATGTTCTTGCCCCTATAGAGACAATTATAAGAAAGGCTATGGAATCTCAGAGTTTTATCTGTACTTTGTGAGGTTTTCAAAAAAAAAAAAAAGCATACCCTGGAGATGACTAAGCCCTCAGATATCTCTTTATGTGAAGAAAGAAATTGGAGATAATTGTGCTTCCCTAGCTAGAAGAAAAAGCCATAAATTGTCTCCACCATATTATGCTAATGAAAGATGTCTAATCAACAACCCTTGAGACATATCATTCTCTTCTAGAGAAGGATAAAACTCTAAGCCTCAATGTATGTTTAAAAAGTGGACCAGAGAGACACTTATTCAATTTTCATAACCAATTCAATCTCTCGCCCTGTTTCTTAACTTCCAATAGCTCCCAAAGATCATCAATTGTGAAGTTTTTTGACTACGGAACTTAACTAAGACCAATAACTCATTTCATAAGTCACCAAACAGTTGACAAAGGATAATGACTTTCAGTTAGTCTTAAACTAGGGATAGATTCAAACCAAAGACATAAAGCTGAAAGTCCTCTACTCAGTGTCTATTATGCAGCCTTGAGGTAGTTAATTTATACTTAATGCTATTGTACATTTGAAATATATACAATATTACAAGCCTGAAGATGGGGTCCCACTCTGTATCACCCTACCTGCCTCTCCAGCTCCAGCCACTCTCTCCCCAACACCCTACATCCAAGCCATGGAAACGGTAGCTATTCTAACACGCACTGCTCCCCTTCTGGTTTCACCTTAAGCTCAGTTGTTTCAAGACCTCCTTCTGGCTCGATTTTATCACAGCTGTCACACTTCATTTCATGCTTCAGGTGACAAGGACTCTCCTTTGAGCAAACCTGAGCCAGGCTCTTCTGTCTTCTCTCTGACTAAGCCCCCACCTTGGGTCCTGTCCTTGGCCCCTTCAGCCCAGTTTTAGCAAGAATCCCACTGAGTCGGTTTAGCCAAATCCCTCCCTCTTGGTCTAATCCCCCAGGTAGCTGCTGTATATTACTCATGATCATAGTTTCCACTCTGACACAAATTTGAAAATTGTTTTGGTATTAATTTGTATTCATCACTGTGCTCTTTGGTGTTTCTTTCTGCTTTTAACAAAAACATCACATTTCATAGCCTCATTTTTCAAATTGTGCTCATATGAATGCTGTAAGAAAGGAACTATGGGAGGCACTGAAATATAATGATGAATGAGATGAACATAATCCTAGATTTTTACAGTCTATTGGAAGGCAGATAATTGGAAACAATTACAGTGATGTATGACAATATCTGTACATGATAAAAGCAGGACAAGATGTTATGGCAACGTATGGCATGGGATTTATCCACATTCAAGTATCCCAGAAAATTTTCTCAAAGAATGGGGAAATTGGTTTATTACCTAAAAGATGGGTAAAATGTAGCTAAAACAAGAGATCTGGCCTACAAATTTGGGACAAAATGTTCCAAGCATAGTTTGTGCAATAGTCAAGAAGCAAGAGAGAACATGGGGTATTCCACATACTGGACAAAGTACCAGCAGTGGGAGTGAGTTATGGCTGACAAATAAGGCAAGAGGGAGGTAGTCAGAAGAAAATCATGAGGGAATTTAAAACTGACATAGGGAATTATATTTTCTGCTTGGGTTAAAGGATTAAATTATTTTGAATAGGCCCTCCAGGTCAGCTTTTGTTCTGGGCTTGTACCAACCTTACTAATGTAACCCCCCCAAAAAAAAATGATATCTAAAATGAAATAATTTTCTGAAAACTTTTATAAAAACCAAGTGATGGGTTAGATCCTATAGGCAATGACAAAAACTCATTAAATATTTTTTGAAGAAATGTGGCAGAAAATGGTGTTTTATGTATATATTCCATAACAATGCTGAAAAATGGTAAGAAAAAAAGCCAGGAAAGATAAAACAAATTAAGTGGGGGGGACGTTCAAGATGACGGAGGAGTAAGACATGGAGATAACCTTCCTTCTAACAAATACATCAAACATACATCTACAGGTGGAACAACTCCTACAGAGCACCTACTGAACACTGGCAGAAGACCTCAGACTCCCCAAAAGGCAAGAAAACACCCACATACCTGGGTAAGGCAAAAGAAGAAAGGAAAAACAGAGACAAGAGAATAGGGATGGGGCCTGCACCTCTGGGAGGGAGTTGTAAAGGAGGAAATGTTTCCACACACTAGGAAACCCCTTTACTGGTGGAGACTGGAGGTGGGCGGGGGGGAAGCATTGGAGCCATGGAGGAGAGCGCAGCAATAGGGGCACAGGCAGCAAAGCAGAGAGATTCCTGCACATAGGATCAGTGCTGACCAGCACTTACAAGCCTGAGACGCTTGTCTGCTCACTCACTGGGGTGGGTGGGGGCTGGGAGTCAATTTTAAGATGATCCAAAATCTTGGAAATAGAATGAGAAAATACAAGAAACGTATAACAAGGACCTGGAAGAACTAAAGAGGAAATGAAAAATGATGAACAACACAATAAATGAAATTAAAAATTCTATAGAAGGAATCAACAGCAGAATAACTGAGGCAGAAAAACGGAAAAGTGACCTGGAAGATAAAAGAGTGGAAATGACTACCACAGAGCAGAAAAGAAAAAAGAATTAAAATAATTGAGAAAAGTCTCACAGACCTCTGGGATAACATTAAATGCACCAATATTCAAATTATAGAGGTCCCAGGAGAAGAGAGAAAAAAAGGGACTGAGAAACTGAGAAAGTATTTGAAGAGATTATAGTTGAAAAACTCTTTAATATGGGAAAGGAAATAGTGAATCAAGTCCAGGAAGAGCAGAGACTCTTATACAGGAAAAATCCAAGAAGAAACAAGTCAAGACACATATTAATTGAACTATCAAAAATTAAATAAAAAGAAGAAAAATATTAAAAACAGCAAGGGAAAAGCAACAAATAACATACAATGGAATCTCCATTAGGTTAAAAGCTGGTCTATCAGCAGAAACTCTGCAGGCCAGAAGGGAGTGGCAGGTCTTATTTAAAGTGATGAAAGGGAAAAACCTACTACCAAGATTTCTCTACCCAGCAAGGATCTCATTCAGAATTGACAGAGAAATTAAAACCTTTACAGACAAGCAAAAGCTAACAGAATTCAGCACCAGCAAAACAGCTTTACAACAAATGCTAAAGGAACTTCTCTAGGCAGGAAACACAGGAGATGGAAAAGACCTACAATAACAAACCCAAAACAATTAAGAAAATAGTAATAGGAACATACGTATCAATAACTACCTTAAATGTAAATGGATTAAATGCTCCAACCAAAAGACATAGATTGGCTGAATGGATACAGAAAAAAGACCCATATATATGTTGTCTACAAGAGACGCACTTCAGATATAGGGACACATACAGACTGAAAGAGAGGGGATGGAAAAAGATATTCCATGAAAATGGAAATCAAAAGAAAGCTGGAGTAACAATACTCATATCAGGCATAATAGACTTTAAAATAAAGATTATTACAAGAGACAAAGAAGGACATGACACAATAATTAAGGGATCAATCCAAGAAGAAGATATAATAATTGTAAATATTTATGCACCCACCATAGGAACACCTCAATACATAAGGCAAATGCTAACAGCCATAAAAGGGGAAGTTGAAAGAACCAAAAAATAGTAGGAGACTTTGGGCTTCCCTGGTGGTGTAGTGGTTGAGAGTCCGCCTGCCGATGCAGGGAACATGGGTTTGTGCCCCGGTCTGGGAGGATCCCACATGCCACAGAGCATCACCCATGAGCCATGGCCGCTGAGCCTGTGCGTCTGGAGACTGTGCTCCACAACAGGAGAGGCCACAACAGTGAGAAGCCCGCATACAGCAAAAAAAAAAAAACAAAAAACAAAAAAAAATAGTAGGGGACTTTAACACTCCACTTTCACCAATGGACAGATCATCCAAAATGAAAATAAATCAGGAAACACAAGCTTTAAATGATATATTAAACAAGATGGACTTAACTGATATTTAGAGGAAATTCCATCCAAAAACAACAGAATACATTTCTTCTCAAGTGCTCATGGAAAATTCTCCAGGATAGGTCATATCTTGGGTCACAAATCTAGCCTTGGTAATTTTGAGAAAATTGAAATCATATCAAATATCTTTTCTGACCACCACACTATGAGACTAGACATTAACTACTGGAAAATATCTGTACAAAATACAAACATATGGAGGCTAAACAACACTCTACTAAGCAACTAAGAGATCACTGAAGAAATCAAAGAGGAAATAAAAAAATACTTAGAAACAAATGACAATGAAAACACAAAGACCCAAAACCTATGGGATGCAGCAAAAGCAGTTGTAAGAGGAAAATGTAGAGAAATACAATCTTACATAAAGAAACAAGAAGTATCTCAAATAAACAACCAAAGCTTACACCTAAAGCAATTAGAGAAAGAAGAAAAACAACAAAAAAACCCACAAAGTTAGGAGAAGTAAGGAAATCATAAAGATCAGATCAGAAATAAATGAAAAATAAGTGAAGGAAATGATAACAGAGATCAATAAAACTAAAAGCTGGTTCTTTGACAAGATAAGCAAAATTGATAAACCATTAGCCAGACTTATCAAGAAAAAAAGGCAGGAGACTCAAATCAATAGAATTAGAAATGAAAAAAGGAAAAGTAGAACCTGACTCTGCAGAAATACAAATGATCATGAGAGATCACTACAAGCAACTACATGTCAATAAAATGGACATCCTGGAAGAAGTGGACAAATTCTTAGAAAAGCATAACCTTCTGAGACTGAACCAGGAAGCAAGAGAAAATATAAACAGACAAATCACAAGCACTGAAATTGAAACTGTGATGAAAAATCGTCCAACAAAAAAAGGCCCAGGACCAGATGTCTTCACAGGTGGATTCTATCAAACATTCAGAGAAGAGCTCTAACACCCATCCTTCTCAAACTCTTCCAAAATATGGCAGAGGGAGGAACACTCCCAAACTCATTCTACGAGGCCACCATCACCCTGATATCAAAACCAGACAAACATGGCATAAAAAAAGAAAACAACAGGCCAATATCACTGATGAACATAGATGCAAAATCTTCAACAAAATACTAACAAACAGAATCCAACAGCATATTAAAAGGATCATACACCATGATCAACTGGGTTTTATCCCAGGGTTGCAAGGATTCTTCAATCTACACAAATCAAACAATGTGATAACCCATATTAACAAACTGAAGGATAAAAACCATATGATAATCTCAATATATCCAGAAAAAACCCTGAACAAAATTCAACACCAATTTATGATAAAAACTCTCCAGAAAGTAGGCATAGAGGGAACTTACCTCAACATAATAAAGGCCATATATGACAAACCCACAGCCAACATCATTCTCAATGGTGAAAAACTGAAAGCATTTCCTCTAAGATCAGGAACAAGACAAGGTTGCCACACTCACCACTATTATTCAACATAGATTTGGAAGTTTTAGCCACAGCAATCAGAAAAGAAAAAAGAAATAAAAGGAATCCAAATCAGAAAAGAAGAAGTAAGCCTGTCACTGCTTGCAGATGACATGATACTATACACAGAGAATCCTAAAGATGACACCAAAAAACTGCGAGAGCTAATCAATGAATTTGGTAAAGCTGCAGGATACAAAATGAATGCACAGAAATCTCTTGCATTCCTAACACTGATGATGAAAAGTCTGGCAGAGAAATTAAGGAAGCACTCTCGTTTACCATTGCAACAATAGAATGAAATACCTAGGAATAAACCTACCTAAGGAGAAAAAAGACCTGTACGCAGAAAACTTAAGACACTGATGAAATAAATTAAATATGATACAAACAGATGGAGAGATATACCATATTTTTGGATTGGAAGAATCACCATTGTGAAAATGACTATACTACCCAAAGCAATTGACAGATTCAATGCAATCCCCATCAAACTACCAATGGCATGTTTCACAGACTTAGAATTTAAAAATTCCCAATTTGTATGGAAACACAAAAGACCCTGAATAGTCACAGAAATCTTGAGAAAGAAAAACGGAGTTGGAGGAATCAGAATCTCTGACTTCAGACTATACTACAAAGCTACAGAAATCAAGACAATATGGTACTGGCACAAAAACAGAAATACAGATCAATGGAGCAGGATAGAAAGCCTAGACATAAATTCATGCACATATGGTCACCTTATCCTTGATAAAGGAGGCAAGAATTTACAATGGAGAAAAGACAACCTCTTCAATAAATGGTGCTGGGAAAATTCGACAGCTACGTGTAAAAGAATGAAATTAGAACACTCCCTAACATCATACACATAAATAAACTAAAAATGTATTAAGGACCTAAATGTAAGGCCAGACACTATAAAACTCTTAGGAAAACATAAGCAGAACACTCTGTGACATAAATCACAGCAAGATCTTTTTTGACCCACCTTCTAGAGAAATGGAAATAAAAACAAAGATAAACAAATGGGACCTAATGAAACTTAAAAGCTTTGGCACAGCAAACAAACCTTAAACAGGACGAAAAGACAACCCCCAGAATGGGATAAAATATTTGCAAATGAAGCAACTGACAAAGGATTAATCTCCAAAATATACCAGCAGCTCATGCAGCTCAATATCTAAACAACAAACAACCCAATCTAAAAATGGGCAGAAGATCTAAATAGATATTTCTCCAAAGAAGATATACAGATTGCCAAAAAACACATGAAAGGATGCTCAACATCACTAATCATTAGAGAAATGTAAATCAAAACTACAATGAGGTATCACCTCATGCCGGTCAGAATGACCGTCATCAAAAACTTACAAACAATAAATGCTAGAGAGGGTGTGGAGAAAAGTGAACCCTCTTGCATTGTTGGTGGGAATGTAAATGGATACAAGCACTATGGAGAACAGTATGGAGGTGCCTTAAAAAACTAAATATAGAACTACCATACAACCCAGCAACCCCACTACTGGGCATGTACCCTGAGAAAACCATAATTCAAAAAGATTCTTGTACTACAGTGTTCATTGCAGCAGTATTTACAATAGCTAGGACATGGAAGCAACCTAAGTGTCCATCGACAGATGAATGGATAAAGAAGATGTGGCAGATATATACAATGCAATATTACTCAGCCATAGAAAGAAATGAAATTGAGCTATTTGTAGTGAGGTGGATGGACTTAGAGACTGTCATACAGAGTGAATTATGTCAGAAAGAGAAAAACAAATACAGTATGCTAACACATATATATGGAATCTAAGAAAAAAAATGGTTCTGAAGAACCTAGGGGCAGGACAGGAATAAAGACGCAGACACTGAGAATGGAGTTGAGGACACAGGGAGGGGAAGGGTAAACTAGGACAAAGTGAGAGAGTGGCTTGGTCATATATACACTACCAAATATAAAATACATAGCTAATGGGAAGCAGCTGCATAACAGGGAGATCAGCTGGGTGTTTTTTGTCCACCTAGAAGGGTGGGATAGGGAGGGTGTGAAGGAGATGCAAGAGGGAGGAGATATGGGGATATATGTATATGTATAGCTGATTCACTTTATTATACAGCAGAGGCTAACACACCATTGTAAAGCAATTATACTCCAATAAAGATGTTAAAAAAATTTAAATGGCAAATGCAATGTCCAATAGATGATACAGCAATCGTCATGACATAAATTGAGCACTCTTTGGTGGCAATTGCTCCTTAAAGATTGGTAGTTTTCCTGTTAGAATGTTCTCAATTTCCAGTTAAACCTGCAAAACGGTGATTTTTTTTTTTTTTATCATTTAAGGTAGCTTTAGCCTTATGATTTTGACTTTCTCATATTTGGCTAGTAATTTTGGAGAATGTTTGGTATTAATATATAACTTGATATTGTGGAAAACTAAGCAAATATATAAGGATGATTATAATTTTGAAATTCATACCTTCTCTATAGGAAATGCACAGTCCTTGGTATATAAGTAGACACTTTTAAAGAGCATTTGCTAGAATACAAAACCTTATCCCTAGTCAATATTAATCATTTTAAATTTGCTATTTCTCTCTGTCAAGTGAAAACCTGATCCCAACTCATGAGAAACAGCACAGGTATGCCACTCACGTTTCTTATTATTAGTGTTCCTTGCAATGTTAAGACCACAGGCATCAACAACAGGGTTAAAAAATACTAAAGCTATTCCAAGTGTGTAAAAAGACCAGCAGTCCAGCTGTTCTATTCTAAGTCCTGTTTTTACTTAAGTCTCATGGCTTTTACAGGTAAGATTATGGTAGCCTAAAGCTATTGTATGTTTTCTATTCACTTCATGGTCCAACTAAAGAAGCCCTCCAGTATCATTTACACCTCTTTTGGTCTTTCCAACTGAAAAATCGAAGTGGCATGCACCAAGATCTGACACTCTGCTCCAAATGCAATTTGGATAGATCTGAGACCTATGGATTACACCTCTTCTTGAACCAAGAAATAAAATCCAACAAATAAAGGCATATCAAAATAACTGAACATTTTGGCCTCTTATTTCCTAAGCAGCAAAATGATGTTTTAAATAATAATCCATTGGCAGCACTTACTAAAATTCTGTGGACTCTTAAGTCTACCATCCTTACATTCTGCAACTCATGATCCAACAACTACCTCTTTAAACCTTCTGGAAAAACACAATGAAATGCTAAAGAAAACAAAGCCCAAAATTAAATGAAAGCCTTCCTTCCCCTGCAGCTTGCTAAATTTCCTTCTCCTTTTTAGCTTTTTTTAGAAGAACTAAAAAAAAAAGAAAACTATACAGGTCAAGCCTTTCCTTGAATCTCATCTTTCCCTCAAGCTTCTTCCATCAAACTCATCACTTTCTTTTAAAATTTCATCTCTGGGCTTCCCTGGTGGCACAGTGGTTGAGAGTCCGCCTGCCGATGTATGTGACACGGGTTCGTTCCCTGGTCTAGGAAGATCCCACATGCCACGGAGTGGCTGGGCCCGTGAGCCATGGCCGCTGAGCCTGCGCGTCCGGAGCCTGTGCTCTGCAACGGGAGAGGCCACAACAGTGAGAGGACCGCGTACTGCAAAAAAAAAAAAAAAAAAAAAAATCATCTCTGAAGTCAGAAGATTCAGTCTTGTACAGAGAACTCTCCTTAGAAAGATAAGTGGGGCAAGGAAGGAATGTTGACAACATTTGGGGGGAATAGCATGAGAAGAAGGGGAACTTAAGCAGATAGAGACCTCAGATTCATTTTGAGAAAGGGGGTGCTCTGAACACTTACATGGTAATTATATTCTCATTCAGAATCATGTCCACCCTCCAGCATCCTCCCTCCCTCCTCCACCTTTCATTTCTTCCATCCTTCTTTCACCCTCTGCTCTCTCTGATTCCTGCCAGCTTGTTTTCATCATCACCCTCCCCCCAAACTTGTGACTCTGCACTGGTAGCACAGCACTTAAACCTTTCATTCTCCTACATGCATATCCTTCCCTGCATGGTTTTTATCCTTTTTCCTTTCCTAGCCTCAGCATATTCACTTTCTTAGTGATAATTTTCAACCACAGTCCTTCATCATATTATTCTTCTAATTCTTCCTTCTAATTGAGTATGGCCTTGGGACTTTTTCTGCATACAAATGCTCAGATTTCTCATTTGATCAGCACAGCAGTTTGACAACTCCTAGAAATTTGCAAGTTTGTATTTTAATATTATGGGATGATGTTTTAAGAAATAATGCAACATTGCAAGTCCATTTTAAAGAATAAACAATTATTTAGTGAGAATGGTAGATAGTTTCATGTATTTATTTCTGCTGTCAGTGCCATTCCTGATATATAGTCTTCCTTCAATGGATGCAAAAGTATTTTGGCACTTTGCCTAAGATTTATTTGACAGAAACTTAAGATTTTAAATCACTTCCTTGTTCTCTGCAGATAGGTAATGTTTACCAGCCATATGCTTTGTGTTTAGTTTCATATCAGTGTTGAAGTCTCCATGTTTAAAGATGTCTTTGGATAGAAGGTATGTGTGATTGGAGGGGAAACATTCAAACAATAAGTATTGTGATAGCTTCATGGTCTAAGAATAATGTGCAGTTGTAGAGTTTGCAAGAGGTAAAGTCAAAAACATTACCCAGACTCAACAGTCTGGGATATTATTTTGTTTACTCAGCTAGTACTGTTATTGATCAACTTCTTTAAACATAGTACTAGGCTTTTTTGATACTGGGAAACCCGACCACAGACCTCATGAAGGGTACAATCTGCAGAGCACACCCTCAGTGGACCTAGTTAGAGGACGGGGAATTGAATAGGAAAGGTCTTGCCTAAGTGAAAGTGCCCAATTTATATTTAAGGAGATCAGAAAAGAATTCCAAATGATAGGGTGGCCCAAAAGCATCACAACAGGATGCTCAAGATTCAATTACAAGTTGTTGTTTTTTTGTTGTTGTAAACACCCAACATTATCCCAGATATTTTGCACATTCACAGACATTTCATAGAATGGCTTTGGTAGACAATCACATCAAGATACTGAGTTCAATATTGGGTCAACATAGAGCATAGGACAAGAGATTTACCATGGGAGGGAAGCTATACTGAGGTCCAAGCCTGGATGGAGGGAAGACTTGAGACCAGAAATGATTAGGAAACTCCAAGACCCTGGGATTTTACCAAAGTCTTAGAAAGAACGTGTGACATCCCATAAAATGTGGGGGTAATTGGGCTGATTCTTTTTCATTCTCATTGGGTATGGTGACCTCTGCTGGTATCTGTTGTATTCCATTCTCAGGTGTCCATTCTCAATTACTTCTACTTGTCAAAAAATGTACAAATTTTCACAGAAGTTGTTATCCTCATTATGTTGATTTTTATGTTATATTTATTTGAATCTACCCATAATTGTTTAAAGATATGTCTGTGTTATTTGTTTGACTAGTTCTTTTGAATATTTATAACTCTTTAACTACTGTCTCATTCTCATTTATTTTGCTTTTCTCTGCCCTCTGACTTTTTTCTTGACCACTTGTCTCATGCAAGGCTTGTGGCATTTGGCTTGGCAATGCTCTTTCCTGAAGTCCCAAGAGAATATAAATATGTACAATTAGACATTTATTTGTGTTTAAAAACTTCATTCTGTTCACTGGAATTGAAGTTTGCAAATATCCCTTATTACTCATAATTTACCTTTTAAAGATCACACCTTCCCTAAGAGAACCTGGTGCTGGATTTGGCACCATGTAGATAATAGAAATACAAACTGATATAACTGGCAGGAAACTGAAAAGTCATGTAATCCAATCTTTTAGATGAAGAAACTGAGTGGTTAAGACATTTGCCTAAAACTACACAGTTAATTAATGAAAAAGCTTGGATTGGAAACTATGTCTCTGACTTACATCAAAGGAGATAAACAAGAATCAAAGTCTCCATAGTTCCTTGGGAGGATTATTTCTATTTTCTATTTCTTAGTCATAACTCTATGGTATACATGATACTTATAAGCAAGCATTTTGGGGGGCATTTACTCTAATTCAAACTCCTATAAAGTACTATGGTAAAGTTTTTATAGTATACAAAAGAGTTCAAAAAATAGGAATATTGTTTGGATTTGTTTACTATCTCCCATGATAATTACTTTAAAGGAGAGAGCATCTTTTGGAAAAATAAATTATTTTATGCTCAATAAATTTACATAAACTTATAGAAGCAGCTCAAGATATATCTTTTAGACCATCTTGTTAAATGGCCCCTCCAAGTAAAGTGAACTGTTATTAACATCTTAAATAGAAACATGACATGCCATTTTTCTTGGAGTAAATTTTACATTCACAAAATATTTGCCTATAAGATACCAATGCAAAATCAACTATATATTTATTAAGTCCCAAGCTAGGGTATCTTGCTCCACATACAGTTTCTGACACAGAGCCCTAGAATGAGAAGTATCTGATAATCGATATTGCAAGGCTATCATGGAACTGACCTTAATCACTCTTGAAAGCACATTGATGACACTTTCAGGTTATACAAAAGAAGAGAATAAATTTAACATTAAAAAAGAAAAGAAGTTTGTGTGGATAGACTATTTCTTTAAGATCAAAAAGCATAAAATTTTCAGTAGTACTATATAACCTTATTTGTTCCCGTTACTATTTTCTCCCATCAGATCAGTTTCGCTGTATTCTGTGTGACCTTTGCCTCAATTCATAGCTTGTTTTGGAGCTGTCCTTGGTGCTTACCTCAACACTGGGGCTCAACTTTCCAGTGTGATCCAGCCTGCAGTTTCCTAAGGATGAGGGGTCTATTTTTCATGAACCAATTGTTTCTCCACCACTTTGCCACCCCACTAGTATCCCACATGAGCCTGCAGGAAAATGTGCAAATTCTACCTTCCTCTGCTCTCCTCTGTTATGCTTTCCTAAGTCTCTCTCTCCCCACAATTCTTCCTCAGTCCAGTTTTTCTGTTTCATCTCCCTACACCCAGATGGTAATTACTATCATGAGTGGAAATGGTTTGGTATAGTGGGAAAAACATAGAGCTGGGTGTTAGAAAATCTGGTATTTAGTCATGACTCTAATACTGATAAACTGTGTGACCTTGTCCAAGTCATGTAAAATCTCAGAAATTCATTTTACCATCTATAAAATTTAAATAATGATATATTCTCTATGGTAGTACAGAGGGTATATGGCTCACATGAGATGATAATGTGAGACAACTCTGAAAAATGAGTGTAATTATCCATATTTACAAGGTATTTCATATTTTAGTCAAAATGATCAATAATAATTATGACATTTTTAGAGTCTTTAATCCGTAATCCTATGAGATGAAAGATAAAGGTTTAATTACTTTTAGATAAAACTATTTCTTCATCTAGTTAATTAATGAATATTGAAATTGAACTATGTTGCACTGAGGGCTTTGAGGGTTAGGATTCTTGGGACTAGGAAATATAATAATAAGAAAGAGAGGAGATCAAGTATTACATATTAATTTTCCTTTTTTTTCCAAGAGAAGGACATTTTGCCTATCAAGAAAATACCCACTGTGTGAGTGTGGGGAGGAGCAGTCTTTTATATTGAACAAAAATTGTTTTTACAAGTATGGGATCGAAAGAGAGAGGTATCAAACATAATCTTCTTGTGACACTAAGAAGATACACAGTAAGGGAATAGGGAAGGAAGGAAGGAGGATAAGAAGAGAAGAAGAAAAGAAGAAAGGAAGGGAAGAAGGAGGGAAGGAAGAAGGAAAAAATAAAGGAAAAAATGTGGAAAGGAGGAAAAAAGGAAGGAGAGAAAAAAGAAGCTATGCATTAACTGACTTATTGGAGCCACTCAACTTTTCTGGTTTTGATTTATTTAACTGACAAATAAAATGATTTGGACTAGAGAACTGCTAAGATCTTTCAAAATCTATAGGAAATTTTGTAATTTTAACTCTCTTTTGAACTCCATAGGTCCATGAGCTCCTTGCTTTGTGTAGGCAAAAGCTAGAAAAGCATTATTATGAAGCGCCCCTGTCCAATATATTTTGTGACAATGAAGAGAAAAAGAGGGTCAAGTATATTTCTGCCATACAGTGTTATACACCAAATATTTTTTTTTGCCTTATTAAAAATTATCAGGTCTTTCAGCATTGGGTGATGCACTGAATGCAGCTGTTGGAGCAGTCTGTTAACCATTAAACTAAATAGAACACCATTTCATGCCTGACTTCCTTCAGCTATATGAAGATTACAGTGGCAAGTTAGAAAGTATAGTGAGGAATAAAGAACTAAAGAATTTCTCTTTGTGGTTAGTAGCAGTCTCTTCCGATTTTAAAGTCTTTTAAAAAGAGCATCAATACCCTACTCATGGGAGCAGAACACTTTTGCAGAAGGCGCTGCCTACTTCGATAACAGCACAATTGTTTGTCTTCTTCACAATAAAAGGGATAGAAATAAAATGAACTGGTAACATGAAATTTCACAGATAATAAACACAGTGATAATACACTGGTCTTGGGAAACAATCAGTTAAATGAACAACGCTTTATATTTTACAAAACCATACAGGTCCAAGATAAAATTGAAAATTAGGTCAGCCAAAAATTCCCTCTGTCACTCCAAGGCTTTTCTTTTAATCTCCCTTTCCTCAACCTTCCTTTTCCTTTATCACTTTCTATTTCTCTTCATTTCTTAAGATCCAATAATATCTTACCCTGGTTTCTACTACCTTGCAGCAATAATTCATTCATACTAAAGTGTTAAGAACTTACTATACAGTCTCTCCTGAAATTATTTAATTGTTAAATAGAATACTGGCAAGAGGAATGGTTAAGCCAAATGCAACATGTCATAATAAAAATAGGTAAAACAAGAATTCAGGAATTCTGCCTTAGTTTTGTGGACAAAGAACTATGTGGCCCTTGGCAACTTCACTTCTCTGAACCTTAGTTTTCTCACATGCAAAATTATCTAGGGATTGTTTATGACCCAGGAATTAATAATTAAGGCAGAATTTAGGCCTTAATAGAAGAAAATTTGGGTAGACTTAGAAAAACTCAAACAAACCTCATGACATGACACATATGTCCCTATGATCCATATTCTCGCACAGAGAAGGTAGCCTTTATTAGAAACAAATGTAAGCATTATCATTTACTTGCAAATGTAAGGTAATTATTTTTCTGATATTTACCTAAAGATGTTCCATGATTTAGCAGCATAACTGTCTGGTTGGTGCACAGGCCATTTTTATCACCCTCAGGCACAGCAATGTATCACTGCTGTCACTGGCACTGAGTGTTAGTAAATCACTTAGAGTGTAATTCCTGCTGAACTTTCATGCACTTGACAAAGTAATCCATTGATGATGTCCCACAAATTAAACAAAATATGATAAGTTAACTTTGCAAGTCCATTTAAATAAGACCAATGAATTCCTCTTCATCTCTTGAGAGAGGTTAATCCCAGGATAAATGGCTGACAGGAGTGAGATGGTGGTATCCAGGTGGTATCTGAGGACACCGTGAGCTATAGACTAGCAATTGGAGTGGTCAGAGTACTGCATGAGAGGAGACAGTCTATGAGAAAAGACAAAGATAGATTAGGGGAAATGCGCACAGTGACATGGAAAAAGGCATTTAAAACTTTCCTCTGCTAGTGTGAATTTAATCCCAGGGCTCTGACTGATATTTTGGAATGCACAAGAGATATTTATATTTGAGACCTCTTAATATTCTGTGATCTTATGTAAACAGATCCAACTCTAAGTTGCCCATGAGCAGGGCTGATGCCCTTGGTTGTATAGTAAATGTACTGTACAAAAATACCTAGTCAAGGAGAAGGTGAGTGGGACTTGAAATCCGGTCAATACTGTATTCACCTAGTCCTGCACCTTTGCAGAAGTTTGAGTCTGCCCTGGGGGGGAATGGGAGGTTTACCTTTCCCTAATTCCACAAAAATGTCATATAACTTAGCAAGGACCCTGCCCCTCAGAATCCCTTGGAAAACTTTTGTTTGTTAGGTTGATTTATTATGTGTATATTTTAAACATATATAGACCTATTGAGTTAGACTCTCTAGAGGTGTGGTCCATAGTTTATTAATTAAAGATCAATGCAAATTATTCTGATAGGCAGACAATTTTGTCAACTATTGACCCATAACATTGACCCATAACATCAACCAATACCTCTTCAACATGCTACTTCCCCAATACATACTCAAACAACCTCTCTCTCTCTCCCCATCTCCAGTTCTACCTATCTCTATCTCTGTATCTATATCCACCCTCAAAATATTTCCAAGTTTCTGTTCTCTAGTTGTGAAACAACATGCTTCTAGCTACTATCTTGAAAAATACAAGAGTTTAATTTAGCTACCTTTTATCTTTATCCTTTTCACATCTAATCAGGACTCAAGACATGTCCTCCATCACAGTATGTCCGGAATCCATTCCTTTACTTCCACTTTTATTACAAGTGCCTCAATCCTGTTCTTAACCACCTTAAGCCCAGATTTTAATATCTGTTTCACAATAAATTTCCCTGATTTCAGACCCTCAATGATTTAATCTATTTATATATCAAAGGTAATTAATATTTCTAAATAAGCCCCCTCTAATTTAAAAAGACAAAAAATTTGGAAACTTTCAAAGATTGAAGTTGAAGTTAATTAAACTACCTTTCCAATTTTACCTCACACAAAATTTTTCACACTACTTGATCATGGTGTAGAAACATTTTAATGTACTGTTGAAGCCAGATTGTTAATATTTTGTTGAGGATTTTTGCATCCATGTTCATCAGGATAGTGGCCTGTATTTTTTTTTTCTTTTCCATTTATTTTTTTTTCAATATCTTTGGTTTGGTATCAGGGTAATGCTGGATTCACAGAGTGAGTTTGGAAGCATTCCTTCCTCTTCAACTTTTTGGAATAGTTTGAGAAGTATAGGTATTAAGTCTTCTTTAAATGTATGGAAGAATTCACCTGTGAAACTATCTGGTTCTAGACTTTTTTTTGTTGTAAATTTTTTGATTACTGATTCAATTTAATTCCCAGTAATCTGCCTGGCCAGATTTTCTGTTTCTCCCTGATCAGTCTTGGAAGATTGTATATTTCTAGGAATTTATCTACTTATAGGTTGTCCAGTTTTTGACATATAATTTTTCATAGTAATCTCTTATGATCCTTTATATTTCTGTAGTGTTGGTTGTAACTTCTTTCCATTCATTTCTGATTTTATTTGGGTCCTCTCTCTTTTTCTCTCAATGAGTCTGACTAAAGTTTTATCAATCTTGTTTATCTTTTCAAAGAAGCAGCTCTTAGTTTCATTGATATTTTCCATTGTTATTTTAGTCTCTATTTCACTTCTTTCCACTTTGAACTTTAATATTTCCTTCCTTCTAGTAATTTTGGGCTTTGTTTGTTCTTCTTTTTCTAGTTCCTTTAGGTGTAAGGTTTATTTGAGGTTTTTCTTTCTTTCTGAGGTAGGCCTGTATTTCTATAAAATTCCCTCTTAGAACTGCCTTTGCTGTGTCCCATACGTTTGGGAACATTGTGTTTTCATTTCTATTTGTCTCCAGGTATTTTTCAATTTCTTCAATGACATATTGGATGCTTAATAGCATGTTGTTTTGACTCTATTTGTTGTGTTTTTTTTTTTTTTCTGTAGTTGATTTCTTGGCTCATATTGTTGTGGTCAGAAGAGATGCTCAATAGGATTTCAGTCTTCTTAGATGTATTGAGTTTTGTTCTGTGGCCTACCATGTAATCTATCCTGGAGAATATTTCATGCTTAATTGAAAATAATGTGTATTCTGTTGTTTTGGAGTGGAATGTCCAGTATATACAGCTCCTCTGTACCCAGAGATAGTTCTACCAAATCCCTGCCCATCAGGTGCATGCCCTCATGGTCTAAAATTAGTTAATGAATCTCCTTCACATATGACCTAGGCATTTTTCCAACTGCTGCCTCTGTGCTGGGACTTGGAACAAGTGAGTTCTGCATGCACCCTTTAAGAGAAGATTCACAGTTTCCTGAAGCCCTCTGGTTCTCCTAGACATAAGCCCTGCTGATTTCCAAAGCCAAATATTGTGGGGCCTCATTTTCCCAATGTAGGTCCCCTGGGCTGGGGAGTCCGATATGGGGTTCGGAGCCTGCACTCCTCAGGGGGAACTTCTGAGACTATGATATCCCTCCTGTCTGTGGGTTGTAGCACTGAGAGTGTGGGTCCCCACCAGACTATGTCTCCTCCTCACCCACCCACCTCAGTGTGGCTTTTCCCTTTTATCTTTTGTTGTGAAAATTTTTTTCTGCTAGTTTTTAGGTCATTCTCAGAGATAATTTTTCTAGACGTAGTTGTAATTTTGGTGTGTCCATGAGAAGAGAAAAACCCAGATTCCTCCGACTCCATCATCTTGTCCCACCTCCTTAAATATATCTTTAAGTAAAAAACTTCACTAGATATAAGTACTTCATAATAGTAAAAGACTAAATTCATCAATAACACATAATTTTAAGCTTAATAAGTAACTAATAATGCAGTCTCAACATGTGTAGATAAAATTGAGATACCTTCTAAAGGAAAAAGACGATTCACAATCATAATAAGAGATTATAACACATCCCTCAGTAATCAGTACAAAAAGAATTAACAATATAGATTTTCACAGTATGATTACTACACCAAACCTACTGCTATAGAATATTACATGCAATAATTTCTAAGTTCACATTGAACATTTATAAATATAAGTAGTATGCAACTATCAAAAATCAATAGGGAAATCTATAGCCTTAAAATGCTAATATTAGGAAATATAAAAATCTAACTCTAATGAATGAACTGTCTATCTTAAGAACTTAATAAAATACAGCAAAATAAACCTAAAAAGAGTAGTAGAAAATAAATAAATAAAGGTAAGTGCAAAAATTAACAAAATGGAAAATAAATATGTAACAGGAAGTACCAACAAACTCAAAGCTGGTTCTTTAAAAAAATGAATAAAACAAAAACTTCAGTGTGATTGGCCAAAAGAAACAAACAAACAAAAAAAAGTAAAAGACACACGTAAGAGAATTTGAGAAATAAAAAATAAGACATTACAACAGCTGTTGTAAACTGCTAAGAAGGAACTCCGTTTTCTACTTTTCTATGCAGGGAAAAACAAACAAAAAATTCTTCCTTATGTCTTTCTTTCCTGTGTGAATCTTATCTTCAAAGAGAAACTTCTGGTCATCAAATATGTGCACGTTCCCCACCCCCTTTTTTTTATTTTTAAGAAGGTCTGATTCCAGGGATCTGTTTGAAGGTTGGTTTGTTTGTTTTTTTAAATTAATTAATTAATTTAGTTAGTTAGTTAGTTAGTTAGTTAGTTATTGGCTGTGTTGGGCCTTTGTTGCTGTGCGTGGGCTTTCTCTAGTTGTGGTGAGTGGGGGCTACTCTTCATTGCGGTGTGCAGGCTTCTCATTGAGGTGACTTCTCATGTTGCAGAGGATGGGCTCTAGGCACCCAGGCTTCAGGAATTGTGGCTCATGGGCTCTGGAGTGCAGGTTCAGCAGTTGTGGTGCACAGGCTTAGCTGCTCCGTGGCATGCAGGATCTTCCCTGACCAGGGATGGAACCCGTGTCCCCTTCATTGGCAGGCAGATTCCTAACCACTGCACCACCAGGGAAGTCAAGAATTCAAGAATTCAACTCAATTCTGACATATCTATATACATATTCCATTGTACATATGTACGCCACATCTTCCTTATCCACTTATCTATTGATACTCTCTGATCTTTATTATTTCCTTCCTTGTATTGACCTTGGACTTTGTTTGTTCTTCTTTTTCTAATAATTCCTTTAGATGATAAGTTAGATCATTTGAGTTTTTTCTTCCTTCTTGAAGTAGGCCTGTATTACTATACAATTCCCTCTTAGAACTGCTTCTGCTGCATCCCACATATTTGGAAAGTTATGTTTTATTTCCATTTGTCTTGAGGTATTTTGTGATTTTCTCTGATTTCTTCATTGACCTATTTTCATTTTTTTAGTAGCATGTTGTTTAGTCTCCATGTGTCTGTGTTTTTCCCATTTTTCTTCCTGTAGTTTATTTCTAGTTTCATGCCCATGTGGTTGGAAAACTACTTGATATAATTTCTATTCTCTTAAATTTATTAAGACTTGTTTTGTGGCCTAGCATGTGATCCATCCTGGAGAATGCTCCTTATGTGCTTGAAAAGAACGTGTGGTCTTCTCTTTTTGGATGGAATGTCCTGTATATAGTTATAAAGTCCAGCTGGTCTAAAGTTTCATTTGACTGCTGCTTCCTTTTGGTTTTCTGTCTGGATGATCTGTCCATTGATGTAAATGGGTTGTTAAAGTCCCCTACTATTATTATATTATTGTCAAGTTCTTCCTTTATGTCTGTTAACATTTGCTATATATTTTTAGGTACTCCTGTATTTGGTGCATATATGTATTGATCCCTTTATCATTATATAATGTCCTTCTTTGTCTTTTCTAATAGACTTTGTTTTAAAGTCTATTTTGTCTGATATGACTATTGCTACCCCTGCCTTCTTGTCATATCCATTTACATGAAATATCTTTTTCCATCCCCTCACTTTCAGTCTCTGTGTGTCTTTAGCCCTGATATGAGTCTCTTGTAAGCAGCATACAGATGGGTCATGTTTTTTTTATCCAATTAGGCATCCAATGTCTTTTGATTGGAGCATTTAGTATATTGACATTTAAAGTGATTATAGATAAGTATATTCTTATTGACATCTTGTTTCTTGTTTTTTTGGTACTTTTGTAGGTCTTATCTCTTCCTTTCTTCTTCTTTTAATTCCTTCCCTGTAGTTTGACGATTTTCTTCAGTGCTATGCTTGTGGTCCTTTCTCTCTAGTTTTTGTTCCTCTACTGCAGGTTTTTAATTCATGGTTAATATGGGTTCATATATTTTGACTTATAACTATATCTACTTGTTTTAGACTGGTAGTCATTTAAGTTCAAATACATTCTAACAGATATACATTTTTTATTCCCCTCTCTTTTGATGTTATATTTTACATCTTCATGTTTAACCCTTCAGTGTTTATTGTATTTATGGTTGATTTTACATGTTTTTGTCTTTTAATCTTCATACTAGCTTATTTAAATGGTTAATCCTCAGCCTTTACTATATATTTGCCTCTACTAGGGAGATTTTTCCTTCCCTATAGATTCTTCTTATCTTAGCATTTTCTTTTCCTCTTAGATTAGCCCTTTAAACATTTGTTTTAGGGTAGGTTTAGTATTGATGAACTCTCTTAGTTTTTGCTTGTCTGAGAAGTTCTTTATCTCTCCCTCAATTCTAAATCATAATCTTGCTGTGTAGGGTATCCTATGTTGCAGAGTTTTCCCTTTTCAGCACTTAAACTACAACATTCCATTCCTTTCTGGCCTTCAAAATTTCTGCAGAATAATCAGCTGATAGCCTTATGGGGTTTCTCTTTTATATGACTCTTTGTTTTTCTCTTGCTTCCTTCAGAATTCTCTCTATATTTTGAGTTCTTTATCTGGTAAATTGCTATTTCTCTTTCATTAGTTCTTTCTCCAGCATTCTTTTTCTTGTTTTTTCAATTGAAACAAATTCCTTTGTCTTCTCATTTTGCTTAACTTTCTGTCTCTATGAAATTAGCTGAAAAAGCCACCTATTTCATTCCTGAAGGGAGTCAAACACTTCTCTTTGTATAGGAGTGTTCCTATACAGTCTGCATATGCCCAGTGGCTGTGGTGGGGGAGCTGGATCTGATGGGAGTACAAGTCATGTCTTCCACCAGGACGTATCTATTACCTTAATAGGAGGCGGGGATGGTGATGGAGAGGGTAGAGCCAGAGAGCCAGTGTGAGTCAGGGTTTCTTTGCTCAATGAACAACATCATTCTATTGAGGATGGGGTTGGGCCCCAAGTTGCTGGAGAAGAAAACCTGAGGGTCAGGTCTGAGCTGGTTCCATTCCCTCTAAGCATATGCTCTCCCCTCTCCAGCACCAGCATCCTTACCCCAGAGGGGAACATTGCTGGAGCAAGAGGGCCTGGAGTGACTGCTCAGAATGATGTTTGGTGTGGACTGAGACAATTCTGATCCCAGTCAGAGTTCCAGATCATACCCATTGTGCTGCCTCTGTAAGCTCTTACAATGATTGTCCTTGCCCTGTTAAGATGCTATACCATGTCTGAGTCAGCTCCATCTCTCACAACCATGCATTCTCCTAGGCCACAGTAGCCCTTACCCCTATGTGGAGATGCATCGTGGAACAAGCTGGTCTGAGTGAGCTCTGGGCTCAGGTTGTGGTGCAATCCAGGGTGGTCACAGGAAACCAGCCAGAGCCCTCAGCAGTTTCAATCTGCTTCCTCTACTTGGTTTTCAGGAATAAGCAAATGTTTATGCTCTCTTCATGAGTGGAATCTAGATTTCTTACAGCCCTCTCATTAGTCCCACTTGTTTTCAAACCAGCTAAGAGGACTCATTCCCTTAAGGGGACAGGGGCATCTGATATGTGACTTGAACTCTTCACTCCCCAGGGAAGGTCTCCAAACCTGTGTAATACCCCTCTCTTCTGTGCCACTTCACAGAGGCACAAGTTTAACCTGACTGCTTCTCTTCCCTTCCTATCTGATTCTGTGTGTCTCTTTTTTACAGCTTTAGTTGTATAAGTCTTTCTGTCAGGCTCCAGGAAGATTTCAGTGAGGATTGTTCCACAAGGAGATGTATTTTTGATGTGTTCATGTGGGGAGGTAAGGTCTGTATCCTCTTACTCAGCCATCTTGATCTCCCAGCAGGAACAATTATAAACTCCATTTCTAGCTCTTCTTCCCTCTCTGGAGAAGAGTTGGGTGGAGTTGAAAATTCTAAGCTTCTGATCGTGACTTGGTCTTTTTAGTTGCCAGCCTCCACCAGGAGTCATCCAGGAGCCCACCCAGAGTCACCTTATTAGAATAAAATATGCTCCTAGTGCACCTATCACTTAGGAATTTACAAGAATTTTAGGAGCCCCATGTAAGGGACAGGGTCAAAGACCAAATATTAGAACAAGAGATGCTCCTCCTTTTCTTATCACTTAAGAAACTACAAATATATATATATACATATATATTTTTTTTTATTAGTCCACATAAACATGACAACATTTATAAGGTATATTATGAACAACTGTAGCCAGTAAATTTTATATATTGGATAAAACAAATTAATTATCAGGAAAACATATTTTACTAACCCCCCCCCCACACACACACAAAGAATTAGAATTAGAAATTCTAAAACCACTAAAGCAACATAAGGTCAAAATATCCCCACAGAGAAAACCCTGTGCCCAGATATCTTCACTGATGAATTATACTACACATTAAGAAAACAAAAAATTCCAATTTTAGATATATTATACAATTTTTTAAGGCTAGAACAGAGTTCCTCAACCTCAGTATCATTAACATTTCTGGTCAGATAATTCTTTGTTGTGGCATGCTGTCCTGTGCATTAAAGGATATTTAGCAGCATCCCTGACTTTTACCCATTAGATAGCAGCTCCCCATGGACTTTGACAACTAAAATTTTCTTTAGATATTGCCAATGTTCCCAGGGGTGTAAAAACAGTCCCTATTGAGAACTAGCTTGATACCAAACTTGGCAAGGAGATTATGTGAATGAAAAATTATAGCCCAATGTGACTCATGAACATATATAAAATTAACTAAGGCAAAATATTAGTAAACTGAATATAACAACTTATAAAAGGATAAAAATTATGACCATGTTGGATTATCATTATAATTAATGATTGATTTAACATTAGAAATTAACATCAATCATGGCATACACAATCAAAGAAAAATAATTATAGGAATTTTTCAGTAAATATTGGAGAAATGTTTAATAAAATTCAACATATATTCATGATGAAAAAAATTTTGGCCAACTACAAAGAGAAGAAAATTTCTTTATCCTGGTATAAGTATCTTTAGAAAAAGTTAAAGGTAAAGAAAAAAAAGTAAAAAAATCTTAAAATAAATACAATAATTAATATTGTTGCATTTAAAGCATTCTTTAGGGAAATTCTCTATGCCTTTTATCATCATTTTTATTTGTCAGCATAATAATGCCTTTTAAAAAATAATAAAAGGTATAAAATTTGTAAATGACAGAAAACAATAATTGGTAATGATGTGTTTGTTATTTTTTTTAAAGATCAAAAATAAATCATAGGAAAAATATTAGCATTGGTAACAGACTTTAATAAGATTACTGGACACAAAATTATTCCACAGGAAAATAAAGTAGAAGACTATATGTCAAAAACAAATAGAAAAATTAAAAAAAATCTAAAAGCTGCTGTTCACAATATCATCAAAAATACAAAGTACCTGGAAACAGATCTACCAAATGGTTTACAAATCCTCTATGGAAAATATTATGAAACATGATTGAGAGATACTAAAATAGGCCTAAATAAATGGAGTTAAAGTTTATGTTCCTGGATCCTGGGTCAGAACTCCCCAAAGTTGATCTATAAATGCAGTGTAATTTCCCACAGATTTTACTTTGGAATGTGGCAAACTGATTTAGGTATTTGTCAAATTAAGTAATAAAACATTGTCAAAATATTTTGAAGAAACAAACTGAGGATGGGCGACATCTTATGAGACATCAAGATTTATTATAGATCTATAGTAAATAAGGCAGTATGGAACTGATGGATAGACAACTAGATCACTGGAAAAATATGGATAGTCCATAAGCAGACTGATGTAAAGTATGGACATGGATGGGCTTTATGACAGAGGTTGTAATGCAGATCTATGGAGAAAGGATAGACTATATAAAAGTGGTGCTGGGACAGTTGGTTATTCTTGTGGAATAAAATAAATTTACATGTTTATTTCCCATGTTATATAAAATTCAGTTATGGATTCCTTAAGATTTCAACCTAAAAGACTTCAGAAGAGAAAGGGGCAGAATATCTTCATAATCTTGGGATAGGGAAAGGCTACACAAGGCACAAAATACAGTACCCATAAAGGTGAAGATTGATTGATTAATCAATTTCAAAGTTAAGATTCTAAAGTTCAAAATACATCATAAAATGGAAAAATAAAACAAATTGAAAGCACATAACTGACAAAGGATATTATCTGTAACATATAAAGATATCTTATGAATCAGTAAGAAAAATACAAACAAGCTAATAGAAAAATAGGAACAAAGTTATCGAAGATCATTTACAGAGGAAGAAACTCAAATAAACATTAATATATGAAAAATACCAACTCACAAGAATCAGACAAATGCAAATGGAACTGTCAATGAGATACCATTACACAATTACTGGGCTGTCAAAAATTACAAAGTCGGACAAAATAGTGCGTGTTAAGCTGGGATGTCATGGGCTAAGCAGTAATTTAAAAATAAAAATCCTCTGGCTTCAAACAATAAAAGGTTATTTCTTAATCATGTACTAAGTTCAACACAGGAGCTTGACTAAGGGTTCTGCACATGATAATAAATTGGGGACAAGGCTAAAAATACTTTTACCATTGCATGACACTGTCATCTGCATTTGCTGCAGCAGGAAAAGAATGTGGAGAATTACTTAAAAGGTCTTAAATACTTCCACCCAGAAATAGACATTATTGTTCAAAGAAAGGACAAACTAGGTCTCATGCTTTTGGCTAACCTCAAAGAGGTTAGGGAATGTTATTTCTGAAAGAAGAAGTGAACTGAAAATATTGATGGACGCTAGTAATACATATCACGTCAAATGATGGCTTGCATATAGATCAATAGGAACTGTCATACACTGCTGGAAGAGTTAAAGATTTGTAAAACCAATGTGATAAAAGTTTGGTGTTGCCTAGTAAAGTGGAACATGCCCATGTCTAACCATCTGGCAATCCTGTCTTTGGGTATAAACTATAGAATCATTACTATATTATGTACTAGAATAAATTGAACATGGGTCTACAGAATCATTGTTCACGACAGCAAACATTAAAAAACAGCCAAAAATTCACCCACAACATAATAGATAATAAATGTATTTATACAAAGAAATTCTATAAAACAGTGAAAATGAATGACCGACTTAAGCTACTCAAATCAACGTGGATGAATATAATAAATACAATGTTGAGGAAAAAGCAATACATACAGCATGGTTCCATTTATATTAGGTTCATAACTGGCAAAACTGTTATATATATATATATATATATATATATATATATAATATCAGGAATATACATATATCTGTGTATAGATATTTAGATTCTGAAGTATACACAAAATACTTAAGTGATGTGTTTATATATTTATGTATACTTAGGAATTTATTTGTAAATATATTCATAGGTGGAAAATCTGTCCAAAAGAACAAAGAATAATTATCACAAAGGTCAGGATAGCAGCCACCTCTAGGGTAGAAACAGCATGATGCAATTAGGGATGCACACAAAGGGCTCGTTAGATGCTGTGTTCTTTTTTTTACCAGGTGTTTTTAATAAAGGTGGTTGCTTTATTCTTAAAACTCTTTCCCTGTCCATCTGTATGTATATAAAAAGAAAACAAGACAAATATGTGTAGGTAATGTATAAAACATTTTTAAAACAGAGAAAATAATAGTCAAGCAAGTAAAGGCAAGAGGCAATAAATAATACCAAGTGAGAGTATAGTCAGTTAATCCAAAAATGTCTGAGAAAAGTGAAATGACTCTGGCCTGCAATGGTGAGGAATATACTAATGAAGGAGCCAGAACTTGACATAGGGGTTGAAGGAGAATAAAATTCTAGTGAATGGGGAAGAAGAAGGAGCTTGCTAAATAGGAATGGTATAAGAAGGAAAAGGCTGAAAGATAATTTGGTAG
Organism: Hyperoodon ampullatus; assembly: GCF_949752795.1. NCBI lineage: Eukaryota > Metazoa > Chordata > Mammalia > Artiodactyla > Ziphiidae > Hyperoodon > Hyperoodon ampullatus. The sequence goes on along the minus strand of NC_136926.1, from coordinate 58,747,547 downwards.
ACGATGAACAAGGAACACAGGCTTGGGTAGCAGGTTCGTGCAGAGTAGTGGGATTGTTTGGTTTTCTTTCTATCACTTCTCCTCAGTGAGATATATATGAGGATAGTGCAAGTATGGGTCATTGTAAATGTCTGTGTATTTGCATTTAATCCTTAAGCAAAAAATATAGATGAAAAAAATATAATTTTAAGTATTCTCCCAAATATACAGGAGATAGGCAAAGTAGAAGTAGAGGATTAGAAAAGGAAAAAAGAAAATCTCTGGGCCTTCCTGAAATCTTTGAAATCACATTGTAGATGTGATCCTCCAGACCAGTGTTATTTGAAGCATGGGCAGTGCAAACAGGTGCTGGCACCTGAGCTGTTTGTTACTGGTATGACAAGAGAAGCTCAGAAATTGACAATAGGCATTTAGAAATTGTTGTAGCAATTTGATAGTATTCTTACATTTGTTGAATAAAATAATTTAAAAATTGGAGTCTGTATTTATGTCAGTTTTTTACTGAAATACATTTGACATATAAATTACATAAATGTAAGATATACATGTTAACATAATTTATATATTGTAATATGTTTGTCATTGTAGAGAAAATTAGCACCTCTATCATGTTATATATGTCAGTTACTTATTCATTTTATTTCTACAGGAATTTATACAATTCAGTGTTGGACGGAATTTAAAAAATAAATAAATAAAGGGCTCTAACCACAGATAATTTAAGAAGTAGTGATATGTAGTTTATCTAGACATGAGGTCTACACTTAGATATATTTTTATGTCTAGATTAGACCAAGAAAATAAATGAATATAATTATTTGTAGCATTTCTGGTAATGCATACAGTGAGATCACCTTTTAAGAAAAGAAGTATTTAATTTATTCTCACACTATATCATGGGAGAATGCCTTGCTCTTGTCCCCACCTCTATGCAATAATTAATCAACTTTCCACCTACTCAAAAGAAGGCTAATCTTACAGATACTATCTGATACCCCTAAACTCTCAAATTTTCACCACACCTGCTTTCTCTGAATCTCAGAACATATTAATTGATGCAGGAGAGAATAAGAGAATAGCAAAGTCATATAATTTTGATCTTGCCATTTCCCTGCTTTCAAATCTTGGGTTTTTTCCTTTTTATACTAGGAACAATTTTTTTTTAGTATCCAAAACACTTTAACACACCCTCTTCTTTCCATGTCTACTGGCACTATCTCATCTCAGAGCGTCATTATCTTTAGCTCAATCTTCTACAATAACCACCAACATGAATTCCAGCCTACTTTATTCCACTCATAACTGTCAGATTTATTTTCCTGAAGTGGAAATGTAATTCTAGCTCTGAAGCTTAAAGCCCTTCAGGGCTGCCTGCTGACAACTTCCTACTGATGAAGTATAAATTCCTTACAACCAGCATTCAACATTCTCCACACTATGACCTCAAATGACCTTTCTAGTCTGACCACCCACTGTTCCTCATCACATAATTTATGCTTGAAACAAACCAAATATTATTTTCCAAACAAATCATAACCTCTAAAGCCTTTCCTACTGTCTTCAGCAGAATATACAACATCCTCCTCCTTTTACCTCCATATTCTCCTTCTTTTCCTCCACGACGCTTTGCTTGATGGGCATTATGGTTATTAGTCTTATAGCACACTGGACTACTAACACCTCAGGGAAGGTGTTACTATCCTCACAGTGCCTGAAATGAAGGTTCCACAAATAGGAAAAAATGAATTCTCCACTGCACAGGAGACAGACATAAGCCTGTTATTGCTTATAACTACTTTTCCACTGCTGTTGACCACTCTCACATTTCCAAACTTTTCAGTCTGATATATTGACTTAGAACTGTTCTCCATGTATTTGCTCATACTGTACTCTCTGGATAGAATATGCTTTCTACTTTCTCTCTTTATACAAATCCTATAAATTTAATGGCCTGTTTAAATCTCAACTCCTCCACCTTCCACGTTTTGAGAGTAGGAAGTGATTTCTCCCTCTGCAGTAATTTATTTCTAATTTGGCAATCAACACTGAACTGATTTATGGTATTATATACATCTCTTTTTCATAGTCAGTTTGGAGCAATATGTTCATTATTTATTATTTTTTAACATTTGAGGTTCCTGTGGCTTCTCTGCCATATGTTGTAGTAACTAAGAGTATGCATTGTGGATCCAGATTGCTTGGGTTTGAATCCCAGTTCTGCTACTTATTAGTAGCATGGGAAAGTTTCTTATTCTCCATGTGCCTCAGCTTTTCTTATCTGTAAAATAGGAATATCAATTATACCTACCTTATGCAATTGATGAGGATTAAATGAGTCCATACAAGGGAATCACCTAGAAGAGTGTCTGGCCCATAGTAAGTGCTCAGGAAATGCCACCTTCCATTATCATACTTGGAGAATAAGGGCTTTTTTGTTATTGCTGGTTTTTCTTTTGTTTCATTTTTCTTTTCTATGAGAGCACAACTTCATTTTATGTATGTGTATTTAGTACACATAGGATATTAGTATTGGCATTTACTGGGTATGGTAGGGTGAAAAAGATAAAGCTTATCTTCTAGTAGATATATTGAGCTTGTTCTTTTCCTCAGCTCTATACCACTCTTACCATTTTTACAAAAGACGCTTTATGGTTTCTAAGGTCATGATGCTTCCAGCCTTACATTAGTTCCATCTCCCCAGAAAGAAAAACACTGAGTAAAATCCAATAAACTTGAGTTGAAATTTAGGGAGTCAGTATGACCCAGAGAAAAACCACAGACTTTGGAATAAGAAAGGCCTTAAGTCACTGCTCAGGTCTACCACTTACCAGATGGCTGACATCAAACCCACTAAATTTGCTGAGCTTTAGTTTCCTACTCTTTAGAATCTGTATACTAACCACCACTTAGGATCATTATGTAAATCAATTGAAATAAATATTTTAAATGCCTGGCACATAGTTACACACGCAATAAAAGCAAGCTATTATTGTTTTTATGGAAGAGTATGTATTTGTTATAGACATTGGAGTCTTTTATAAAGAAACATCCTAGAATGCTTGCCCCTTGATCCTCCTCTACTAAAATTAGATTTAATCCTTTAAATTTAACATATTAGGGGACTTCCCTAATGGTCCAGTGGTTAAGACTCCATACTCCCAATGCAGGGGGCCCAGGTTCAATCCCTGGTCAGGGAACTAGATCCCACATGCATGCCGCAACTGAGTCTGCCTGCCTCAACTAAGAACCCCACATGCCTCAACTAAAGATCCCACATACCACAACTAAACATGCCACAATGACGATCCTGTGTGCTGCAACTAAGACCCGGCACAGACAAAATAAATAAATAAATATTTTAAAATAAATAAATAAATAAATTTAACATATTAGAAGTACATTAGGTAATCTTAAAAAGTTAATGAATTATGTACATTTTAATAAATGACATTTACTAACCCTTAATGAGATTAAATACATAAACTCATATCTTAATATAAAAATCTCTATTTTCTCACAAAAACAAAACTGTTACTTATGATATCTATAAGAAAGTTCATATCTTGCTCATGTTTTTATGATAATCTCTTTCCCCGGTCAGAAGAAGCAATCCTTTCCCCAAGCTAAAACCAAGAACTGAATGGAAGAGGGGTGTAGTTAGCCAGTTTTGGCTATGGAGTCTCAAAACTATTAGCTGATGAGTCACTGTTTTTATTGTTTTTTTCTCTCTTCTGGTATTTTTCCAAGTAGTGTCCAATATGAAAATCACCATCCTATCACCATACTTAGAACAAATTAAAGAGAGGTCTAAACATGCTTAACAAACATGTCTATCAAATATATAAATATTGTCATTATCTAGGGATGCATAACAATAAGCTTCCTACTCCACCCCACCCTCCAAAAACTTTGCAGCGATTGAAGATTTCTGTGGAATAAATATTCTTACAGTGAACAGTTTTAATTTATGAAAATTTGATACCCAACTCTGGAAATCCAGTGCAAGCTGGTTCCAACATACCACTGAGATGACTAGTCCATATTGGGTGCATTTTAAGTATAAAATACATACCATATTTTGAAAACTTACTGGAAGAAAAAGAAAAATAATTTAAAATATCTCAGTATCTTTATATCGATTGTGTGCTGAAATAATATTTTAGATATATTGGGTTAAGTAGAATAAATTATTAAAATTAATTACAATTGTTATTTACCTTTGTAAAATGTGGTTACTAGAAAATGTAAAAGTTATATATGTGACTCAAATTCTATTTCTATTGGACATCTATGGAAATATTTTTAAAACAAATAAGCATATTTACATTTTAGATTATATCTAATTGATATATATTATTTGCTTAGTTACATCGGTGACTAAAACCTGGTTAAAATTAAATTTCCAGAAATCTTAACCTGATTTAACTCAGAAAACGTTGTTGTTCCAGAACAGTATTGTGGTAAGTTTCACCTTACTCAAAAAAACAACAAAAGCTTTGAATATTTACATACATATTTAAAAAAGAAGTTTCTTATTACTTCTCAGATTCCTTAGTATTAAATGGCACTTGGAAACACTTTATCTTTGACATATCTTGTAATGTTGGGGTCAGTAGGAAAATGTTAAATGTATAATGTGATCAAATCACATAACCCTGAGCACACCTGTAAGAAATAATGGATGAAGCAAATTGAAAACTGTAGTGCATAGGCCAAATTCAGGGACATGTGGGTTATATTGAGGCCCGTAATTTTCCAATGGTTCCACTGATGTCTGTGAATATACTACACATGCGTCTGAAAAGCTATTGACTACACTTCAGTGAGCTTATATATGGACTTAAAGGAGTGATAATGCATCCTCACTGCGGAGCTGCACCTTCATAAAGGAACAGAAGAAGGGACAGCACACAAAAGGACAGCTTTGGGTCTAAAAGTCATAAATAGCAGATGACATATGAGCCCTGCCAGGTTACCGTGCCTCATCAAGCTGGTCAGAAAACATTTCTTGTAACCCTGTCCACACAAAAGGGTACAATGGTTTCATTCATCAAAATTATAAATTCCAAATTCAATAGGTCTTTATTGCTAGGAAATTTGTGGAATCTGGTATGTCACTATAAATCACTTTTTTTTTTATTATGTTATTGCCATCCTTTGAGCATGATAAGATGGAAAGGTACAAATGGACAGAGTTCCATAGGAATACAATACAATGGAAGGTAGAAAGCTGTCATGGGGTGGAGGGAAGCACTTTGAACTGGATATCAGAAGACCTCTGTTCCAGCTCCCATTTTCTCTTTAACTCTGTTTAACCCTGGGCACTCCGTTTAGCCTCTGGACTTCAGTTTCTTCATCTGCAAAATAGGAATGCCTTATGAAGAGATTGTGAGCTTGAGTTAAGCAATTATATAAAAACGGGTTTTGAAAGTGGAATATTTTAAAATGTTACTATTAAATAGCTTTGGGGAGCAAGTAGGTATCACCAAAGAAGAGTCAAAGAAAAATCTGTCTTTTAAGATATGTTCAGATAAATAATTCATTAGCAAGGCTGTCTGAAATTGGGAGTTCTCTGCAAAGAGTTGAGGAAATTTTAAAAGAATCAGTTATTTCCCCTGCTCTTCATAGTTTATAGTTTAGTTTGGAAAATGTGAATAAACATGAAAAATAAACAGAGGACAATTCTAAGAAACTTGTTAAACAACAGCATGTCACCTGAATTAGCTGAGTTCCCATGGCACTTCTATTCTGAGTAAGAGGCCAGACTAGGTTTTATTCAGTGAAGGTTTAAAGAAAAACATAAGTCTTAGGCAAGGGCTTATAATATTTTTAGATTTGGCTTGGAGGGGAATGGCACAATAAAGAAATTTTTGTAACCAGAACCAAGGGTATATTTTAGGGAGTCACAGAAAAAGTCAGGAAATCTTCAGAAGTCAGGCATAGAATATTGCAAACATTGATGTGAGGGTCTGCAATGTCAAACTAAGAAGTTTGGTTTGGGTTAGTTGTTCAATGGGGAGATTTTGAAGCTCCTGAGAAGAATCATATTTTCAACAAATGGAAGATCATGATCACTACAACCAAATATTCTAGAGTTGGGTGAACACTCTGTGAAAGAGCTCTGTTTCCTCATCTGTAAAATGGAAATCTCACTTTATGATTTTATAAGGATTATAGTTTAAAAAACCACAATTCCCTGCCATATACATAGATGTTCAATAGATAGTAACTTTTATTTTACATTTAAAAGGAGTTTTACATTTTTAAAAGTCTTGGATACTTTTTCCTATACCACAAACCTGATCTTCAATTTTTCTGAGAGATTCATTGGCTGTACATAGACCAATGTCTAGTAAATGGTGGGAACCAAGACTGGCATCAAAACATTCTGACTTGCTCTCCTTCTCATTTGCTCTAGTAAATTCAGAATCACTAAAGAGGTTTAGCAAATGCAGACCAGTATAATCTGTAGATTGAACAATGTCTAACAAATGAGTTCAGAGAAGGCAAAAATGTTATATCCCAATGAACAGATAGTAAAGTGCAACCTTCATCATTGGGAAGTAGTTCACAAGCTCTGGCAGGCTGTGTGGTTAAGTCATGCCACAGCAGTAGTTCAGGTGTGTCCTAATGAAGGATTGAACTTGGGTGGTAGTAATGGGGCTGGAGAGGAGAAGACAGATCAAAGAGACCCCAAAGAGAGAAAAGTCACCACTGACCATAGAAATGGCATTTCAACAGATTGTCAGATGCTGGGGAGAGAGTGTGAGGAAGTAGAGAGGCTGGTTGGGATTACTCCTTGGAGATATTTGTGTTTCTAGAAAAGGGCATTTGCCCTATTTCAAATAACACATTCTTTTCTTAGGTATGCACCCCATAAGGCTTAGATTGGATTTGGTTACAGCAATGTGTTGTTAGATTAGAAAACTTATTCATACACTTATTCACTCACTCAATAGAAACGTGGTAATTATTCACTCTGGGCCTGGTTCTACACTAGGCACCCACAATAAAAATGTATGACTAGCCTGCCACCCTACAGACTGGGGTTTCATCCTTTCTGTTTTCTTATTTTAGACCCTGACCAAGTTCATACTTCCTGGCCCTAATAGGAGAGGCTGTTCTGCAGTGCTCTTTACCTATAAAACAACAATTCTCTCTTCCTTTTAGGAAGCTGTGGTTTAAAAAACGTTAAAGTCTTCAGATATTCATAAAATGGAATAAGAAGCGGTTGCTAAGCATTCTTAAATGGTAAGAATACCAGACAGTGGGGTTGGAAAACAGGTTTCTTTTTGAAGCTGTGTCACGCCTGGCCAGCTACTGGAACTTTCTGGGCTCATTAATGAATTGCGAAACAACTCCTGTTCAACCGACATGACAAGGCTGCTATGAAGATGAAATGAAGTAATCTGTGTAAAAATGGTCAAAAAGTATAGCGTGGGGCTTCCCTAGTGGCGCAGTGGTTGAGAATCTGCCTGCCAATGCAGGGGACACGGGTTCGAGCCCTGGTCTGGAGAGATCCCACATGCCGCGGAGCAACTGGGCCCGTGAGCCACAACTACTGAGCTGCGCGTCTGGAGCCTGTGCTCCGCAACAAGAGAGGACGCAACAGTGAGAGGCCCGCGCACCACGATGAAGAGTGGCCCCGTTCGCTGCAACTAGAGAAAGCCCACGCACAGAAACGAAGATCCAACACAGCCAAAACTAAAATTAAAAAAAAAAAAAAAGTATAGTGTGCTTTACAGAGATAAACACGTGTGTGCATGTGTTTTGAGTATATTGAAGTGTGAGAAAGATAGAATTCAAGCTATAGAAAATGTATTTACATAATTGTTACTAGTAAACCTATAAGGGCACACATGATTGCAATACTATGGGTGATGTGGCAATTCTGAAACTGTGTAAATAAAGACAAGTAGACTGAAACCTGCTTAATCAATAGAAGGGCATTGCATGACCTACAACTGTTCTCAGGGACACACAATTATGCACATTTACCAGCTTCCTGGGAACGAAATTCCTCATCTCTGTGTTAAGACCTTATTAAGTTGACACTTGTATAAGGCAAAAAGTTTTTCTTCTACCTGGTAATGAAACATCAATTCTGATAATCCAGGCTACTACAAGTGGGGCAACCAACATGAGAGCATTTTACCCTTAGGTGGAGGCTGTTCCTGCTCTTCTTTACTGTGAGCTGACCCTGTTGCTCCTGCTGCCATGTGGAAAAGGGAGGGACACTTCTTGAACATCTTCAATGGGAAAAACTTTATTGTTTCCCTGACCTGGGAGATTGGTTGAGTAGGGTCCTAAGTCAGAAGAGTGTAAAAAGACAGCAGTGCAAACTGTGTAGTGTAGAGGGAAGAGCACAAGTTTTGGAGGTTGGCTGACATGGTTAGAAACGTATTTTGTATTTCAGTTACTGTTTTCCCTCCCCTACCCTGAGTCAACTACTCCTGACATATGATTTAACATAGTTTCTTACATGCCCACAGGCATTTGAACAAATTCATATCCATTCATTATATAGAAAACACTCACTTATGAACATATATTATGCTACACATACACATAAACACACACACACACACACACAGAAATGAGAGAGGGAGAATATGATTTCCCTGGGGGAGAAATTTGATTGTTTTGTTCAATACTGAATCTCCACCATTCAGAACACTGTCTGACATACAGTAAGTGCTTATATTAGTCAGCTTTCATGGATGTTATGTTACATTAAAAAAAAAAGAAGAAGAAAAAAATTCAAGGCTTATAACAATAAACATTTGTTTCTTGCACATGGATCCTTAGGCTTGTTACTGCTTGGCTTCACTCTGCTAAATCCTGCTAGCATTTGCTGGACTTGGTTCCAGGCTGAGGTCCAGATTCAGATCTACTTCATGTCTTCTCATTATGGAATCCAGGATTGGACATCTGGGATATAAACCCACTCTTTTGCTTCAAATTTAAATAGGAAAATACAGGGAAAGGCTGTGGGGATTAACAGAATAAAGACCTAATGGGAAGCTGAACTTGAATTCCCTGTGACTATAAAGGAGTGACCATAAGAAGAGACTATAGGCAAATCACTGTCCCTCTCTGGGTAATGAGCATAGTGCACTAAATCACTAGTTTTCAGACTTTGGACGAGCTCACTCAGAATCCCAATGTACATCAGATAAGAGTATCATGGCCTGATGGAGGCTCCTGGGAGTACAATAAGAAAAGTGCTACCCACAGTGGTCCCTAGTTTGCCCTAAGCATGAGCAGTGCTGTAAGGAAGAAGGAAAGCATGAGCTCTGAGCCCCAGGAGGGGACGTCTGGACCAGCAGTAGCAATGTGGGGCAATGGTCCTCTGAGCAGAGTGAAGTGTAGCACAGCCGTGATGCATGATCACACATATCACCACCAAATTTCCTGCCCCAGGGGAGAAGCAGATACAACAGCAACCACAGTCTCCTACTGTGAGGACAGAGATTGAAACATTAGAGATGAGGGACTGGCCTCAGAAACAAGCAGAAATTCTTTCTGGTCCAGGTCATATGATTATGCAATGACAGTGTCCAGGAAAAGGCACTGTTATTTATGCTCTTCCCCATTTCTTTTAACTTTAAAAACATTCTGATATATTAGTACATATTTATGTGAGATGTGTATGCACACACTCCCAGTGACATCCCTAAACAGCCGCATCACAGACTGAAAGAAATAGGGTTCCCTTAGTTCCTCAAGATACTGTAGGTTTACTCACCCTCTCAATTTGTTTCCTCTCAAACACTTGCATCCATCTTAATGATGAGGATGTTGTTTCAGTGGCTCTGCCTGGTTGCCCAGATCTGAGTGAGAGTCAAGATGAATTCTAGAAATGTGTTAAATATTGCTAACTTTTACATACTAGATGTCCTTGATTTATTGTAATTTTTTTTGTTTTTTAATATTAAAACTGTTGTACCATGAATTAACTATAAAAATAACCTTCAGGGAGTAGCTATGTGGCACATAGGGACATAAAGAGAAGACCTGGATGATCATGGGTGCTCTGCTATTATCATCTCTAAAAACAGAAAGGAAGATGATAGGATCTCTAAAATCCCTTCTAGCTCTAAATCCAGGTTATTATTTATTTGAAAAATTAAAATTCAAAGATTTAGCTCATGATTGCCACAGAGGGATGGTGGAGACTGAGAAAACTCCACTGATTTAGGATCAAGGAACAAAGAAGGACAAGTATTTAGAGAGAAGGCTGCTCTGTATCCTTGCATCCTCATAAAAAGGCATAGACTATCACAGCTCACTGTATGAATGTTTGATTACTCTCAAAGACTACCATATGGTTCTTACCATCTTTTGGATTAAGGACCTCTTTTTAAAATTTATGAACCCTGTGGACCTCTCTGCAGAAAAGTACACCATATGTCCAAGATCACAAAACTATGTGTCCAGATTCAAGTCCCCTGAGGCTCATCCATGGAAGACTAAGAATTGGTTTCCAGGATATGGATCCAACCTGCCTTAGAGTAATAAAATGACTTTGTGGTAATATAGAAAGAAAATATAATTTCAAATTATAAATGTATCTATTTAAAAAAAACAATATTTAGTAGGATTTTAAAGTTCACTTATTTATAAATAATACATACATTGAGGGCACACATTTTAAAAAAAAATTATAGATATTTCAGAAGACAGTTTGAAGAAAACTCTCCCATAGGATCATAAGTAAAGAAATTCTCTCCATTCAAGACACCCCAATTCTGAACTCTGAGAACCAAGGCTAGGCTCATAATTAGGTAGAGGTGTGATTTGAAGACTTTCTAATTTTATAACTGCTCTGAAATCCTATTATAATGTCTAAATCCCTCATGATTCATTTCTTTAGTTGTTATATACTGAAAGCATACATATATGTATATACAAAAATTTTGAAGGGTTTTTAACTATTAATACAAGATTATGAGTATGTGCATTGTTTCTCTAGCCTACAAAATCCTTGGAAAATAAAACACATAAAAGTAATGTTTCATAGGTATTCTGGAAAGAAAAGTAAAACCATGAGAATGTATGGAGTCACCAGGAGATCCAACTTTGGTCCAACCTATAATAGGACTCTTACATGTTACAAGATAGAAGTTGAACACTAAATATCAGTGAGCAGCATAGAAAGGGGTTTAGGAGTGGAAGGAACGGTAAACAAAACAGAATTTGGAAGCCATTGTAAACACACTTTCCCCTTTTCACACTTTTGCCGTCTGGCCATATTAGTGACAACTATCAAATGCTTTTATGCCCACTATCTTATAACTTAGATTTCTGGTTGGATTCTCTCTAAAGAGCTGACTTGCGGGAGACAAACTCCTGGAATATCTTAAAACATTATTTTTCAACTGGATGTGATTTTGTCCCATGTGATATTTTTAGTTTTCACCACTTAAAGGGTGTGTCACTGGAGTCTACTGGCTAGAAGCCAGGCATGTTGTTAACATCTTACAATGCATAGGACAGCTACCCACAATAAAAAATTACCTGACCCCAAATGTCAGTAGTTCCAAGATAGAGAAACGCTGTCTTACAGGAAAAGAATAATGTCATTAAAATTAGCCCATGGCAGGAGGCAACACCAGCAATGTATGCTCATTCAATGGCTCCTTATTTTCTGTTCTATCCTAGGAATCTCAGTCCTATGAATAGCCAGTCTGCTCCCAGTGGGGTCTGAAATATCACTGATTCATCACCAACTATCCATCTCACAATAGGGAGGAAATTTAAGATGAGCTCTATCAAAGGAAGTATAAATTTGCCCTTTCCATTGGCCTTAAAGAATTTAATGATCTCAGCTGGGGCCTAATGAGCCAGTGTCCACATCAGAAAGCTGCTCTGTGTTTGACATGTTTGACAGTGTGTTAGGAGAAAATAGAGGGGAAAAAAATTATATATATATATATATATATATATATATATATATATATATATATATATATATATATTCAAAGACTAATTGAGCACTGCAGCTGAGCAATCCATGTAAGTCCTGCCCTCTAGTTAGAGGTTGTCTCATTTGGTTAAGTCAGAGACAGACTCTGCCATGAGGATGTCACCTTTTTTTTTACATAAAAAAAGGATGGCTTTAATTATAGCAAAAGCTGAGAGTATTGGGGAGGCATGAAGTTGGTTGTAGGAGCTGCTGCCAAAAAGAACCACTCAGCTGTGGCTAGCAGTTTGACCTCAGAGTAAAGTGCACCAGACATTAAACGGTTCCAGGTGCCTCATGTTCTGCTTTGGGACTGGGAAAGTAGGACTGAAGTAAGTGGGGGATCCCATCACAGAGCAGGCTGTGGCAGTCCCAGGAGACAAGGTCATCATGCAGCACTTCTGAAGCGGTCAGGGGGCTCCTAGCACAGGGACTAATGGCTGCATCAGGTGACAATAGAGAAAGACAACAGGAAATAAGGGAATGTTAGCAGAGAGGCTGGGATGACTATGATTCTGAAACAGCCTTAAACAATGTACCCCAGCTCTGGGCTGCTGCTAATTACTGAAGTGAGAACTGAGGCCAGAAGTATAACAAGCATGTATGTGCATTGATTAAGTCAAACTTGTATGTAAAGATTAATGTCAGCTGCTTGATGTCTGATTAATTAACATTTCTCAGTCTCAGTTTTCTCACTTTAAAAATGGAGATACTAATAAACCTCACAGAGCTACTTTAACTAAAATCATGCATGTAAATTACTTATGAAGATTAACTGAAATCCTGCCTATAAATCTAGCACATAGTATACTCTTTTATGGAATATTTATGAACACATGATTGAAATCAGCTTATATTATAAGCAGGACTAGTAGTGGCATAAGCAACAGACCAAGTGTATGAGGACAGGACCCTCCATTGTCATTATCCCATTTATGGGTTGCTATCACGTCTGGAACATTTTACATGTGAAATGACTCCCTTGGTGTAAAGCACCCAAAGTCTTCATTAAAAGGTGAGCATCCCCAAAGAAGTTGACCTATTCTATCTAATAAAACCTTATTGAAAATTATTTTAATAAATTACATAATTGTGCAGAAAAGAGACATTAAATTTGGAATGATTAGATCTGGAATCTAAACTCTGAGTCTAGCTGTGTGACCTTGGACAAATAACTTCACTTATCTGAGCTGCTGCATCATTTTCTATAGTTGAATACAATTCTAACTGATCTCCCACTTCTTAAAGGCATTATAAGAATAAGTGAGATAGTGGAAACATAAGTATATTGAAAATTTCAAAGTGGTCCATAAACAAATGACAATATTACTAGTACTATTATTCTATGTTACATGCACACACACACGTGAAAGTGTGAGCTAGTAATAAACTCATCTGTGAATGTAAACAAAGATATAAAAAGACAAACCATTGAATTGCCAGTGTTAGGGTTGAAATGATGGGCAACAAGAAAGAGCATTAATCAGGAGCATCTTCTAGAAGTGGGTATCTTGGAAGAAGGAAATCATGTGGAATAACAGAGACCATGAATCAGGACTTTCCAGATGCACATGTCAAGTAGTGGAGGCAAATGGTGACCCTGGGACGTTATACCCCTTCTCCACTGATTCTAAGGTTCAGTATGTCTCTTCGCATAGAAGCTAAAGCAGGGCAGTGACTCTACAGCAGTGGAACTGTCTCTATTAGAAGCCTGTTCCCAGGAAGACTGGGGCTCAGGTCAAGAAATTCAGTCCCTGGAAGTTTAGAGTTCCATGCAGGGACTTAGTCACAGAGCAAGGAAAAAAAACTAGTATTTATCAATTGCCCAATTTTGTGATGTGTGTTGAACCAGTTGCCACCATCATATTAGAATATGATGAAATGCTTTCTATCATGTACAAATGAAGAAATGTAGGCTCAAAGAGTCTCAAGAAACCAGGTGGAAAGTGGCAAAGATCATGTTCTTCCTTACATTGCACTTAGAGTTAAAACTTAAATAATACAAATTTATTGAGGGAGCACTGAACTGAATTTACTAACCACACTGTCAAATATACACTTGCCTGTGTGCACTCTCATTTTTCCCAACAAGAGTATAAGCTCAGCACCTTCTCCTCTTGTATCTCCATCAGTGTAATGAAGAACACATAGCAGAAGTTTAATAAGCACATATAATTTTGAATGAACCTGAATTGAAAACTTGGACATATCTATTAAATATTTATACACATATGCCTCTGGAAGGTATTTTCTTCAGAAACTTCCCAAATATACAAGGCAAAGTTAATACCAAAACAATCAAAAACAAAAACAAAAACAAAAAAACCACAACTGTATCTACACATTAGGTGGCCTTTTCTCTGATTTATGAAGAGGGTATTTTATTTTAACCTTCAAAGTGCTTCTCTGAAGATTCCCAGCACCCCTCATGCCACCTCTCACACTCTATTTTTTTTCCACCCAGCAGGTCTAAGGCTGGCCGACTCACTCTACAAGGACAATTAAACACAGACCTCCTCTTCAGGTTCATTTGGTAATAAGCCTCTGGGGTTCTCTGTCCTCACCCTCTACACACAAACACACACCCCTGAATTTCATTCTCATGGCCCAAAGATGAGAGACACAGTGGGCAGTGGAAAGATCAAGCTGCTGGCAATTCAGTCTTGAACTTAGAGGCAGAGCACAGCGCTGGCAGCAGACAGCACCCAAGAGCACCCAAGTATATCCATTTGTTAACTGGACATACAGGGACTTCTCACAGAGAGAAAAAAAGAGGAACACATCTGTATAGAATGTGCCTCACAGTCCTGAATTCAAATAATCACAGTATTGTGTGATTTTATTTTTTTCCCAGATTCTCTTTTATAGCTGCTGTCATATTGCTGTTTTGTCTTGTACCATAATATGTAGAATAAAAGGAGATGGTTGCTACCAAGGAGGTATGGATCAGCACAGAAAGCTCTGTGGAACTATTAGATATTGCCTTTAATCATGTTAAATGGAAGGAAGTGACATAGCTCATCACAGAAGACCAGCTTTTTCTTTCTATTTTTTAAATATGTGAATGTACTGCAACCTTCCATAATGTATGTTCACATTTCTGCATGCAACATATTTCACACCCGTTTTAATGAACCCCACTGGGCATTCACATTCTTTTGTTAAGCTAGAATTGGACCAGAATGAGGCCACCCTAACATCAATCAATACATTTACTGTTTACTCACAGCCAGCCTGCACCACTTGCCAGCCTCTGAGTATAGCTTCCTACCCTTTGCATGTGCTATTTTCCAAAACTCCATTCCACAGTTTGACTTGGTTATATGCAAAGTATTCTTCATAACTCATTTCAGTCTATGTCTATGTCTTCTGGAAGCTATTCTTGACCCACTTAGTACACAATGACTATTCCCTACTTTCTGTGCTCATTACACCATTCATTTAATCCTGTTTACACTTCATCTCTCCATCTTTCTTTCTCATACTATGCACCACACCCCATCCACTCACACAGGGAGCTCCTGAGAGACAGGGATCCACACAGGGAGTTCCTGCGAGACAGGGACCAACATTCATGTTTCTATCTTTAGTGTGTATACTGTCCTGAACATTAGTGGGAGCTTCCCCAAAACAAAGGAGTAAAAAAAGGAATGTATTTTTGTGCTTCCATGTGAGTGAATAAGATATAAACATTATTGCAACCAAATTTAAGAGTCCAATTTTGCAGGGGATGGTGATTTTAGAGGATTTGGGCAAATTTTCTACTGGGTTGTGAGGGGTTAAGAAGAATGAATATTATATCTAAATAAAGGAGGGCAGTGAAGAGCCATAGGATCTTTTACTGTTGTGGTGAAACAACATCAAGAGCAAAAGAAGATTTGTGCTATAGACATTGGCTGCTTCATGGACTGAACTAAGAATAAAATCCTTTGATTATCTGTTCTGTGATTTTCATTGTAGTGAATTATAACCAGATCAGCAAATTTTCACTGTAGGCTTATGTTCTGAAACAAAGACACAGCTTTGTTATATGGAACTTTTGTCAGAATGGCCTTTGCTTTCATGGAATCTTAAGAGAATGAGAGGATGTACTGCTCTCCCCTAAACCAACCCCCATGTAGGATTCTTGAGGGCAAATAAGGCAGCTCTCTCTTCCATGCTTTTGCTCATTCAATGGATATATACTTTTACAACCGGGATATATGTCCCAGTTGTACCCCATGAGTGGAACAAGAACTGTTCTTTAAGAAAAGAAAAAAAAAAGCTGTCTTGAGAAACAAGAGGGAGCTAGAAGCACCTAACTATGGGATCATCTATGCTTTTGCCCTCCTTCCATTGCATATCCTGGGTTTTATCTCAAACAGATATGAGATAAAAGGAAGCACATCTCTCAGACATTCAGGCAAAGAAGAAAGTCTGGTTACATAACTGTGAGTGTGGTATCCAGGTACAAATGAAGGTTTATTAATCAGATCCGGCATCCGTGATGATGATAAGAGCAGCAGAACAAGTTTCTTACCTCAAAATGACTTTTTAATCTGTACACTGATAACTAATACCTACATTTCTTTTTGAGGAAGGACAGAGTCTTTCTTTTCACAAGAAATGTGGCTTTCAATGGCAAATTACTCCTGAGGGAGTGGGAAGATCCAGAAATTTAAATTCATAATAAAATATGAAAACAAAATAGGGGTAGGAGGTCAAGGGAGTTAGGTGGGAGGATGTCCATTTAAGGGATGAAAATAAAGACAGAGTGAAAATTGAGGATGAAGTCCAGATTTATCAGGAACTGGAGAATTATTTCACCCTGTTTTTTCTCAGACTTTAAGCAACTGTTCTCTAACAAAGAAAATGCCTGCTGAAATAGCTTAAAATTCAGCAAGCTACATAACCATCTCCTCTAAAATGGGCTGCTGCTACACAATGCCTGGGCATCTGTTCACAACTTTTAGTTTTCATACTGGAAGTATATGGTGAATGTCTTTTTATTACTGAAGTGTTGTAGGTTGAATTGTATCCCCCAGAAGGATACACTGAAGTCCTAACCAGGTACCTGTGAAAGAACTGACTCTTTAAACTGTTTCATTTCTGCTAATGGCCCCAAAATGTTACTTTCTTCTCACACTTTAAATAAAAATATTTCAAGAGTTAAGCTATCTTAACCGACTTCTGGGTCCCCCAAAGACTTTAGAAAAGGAAGTTAGGCAAGGTACAGAAAAACCAAATATTACAGGCAAACTGATAGTCAGAAATATGGATGTGGGCATTCACATCTAATAGCTTTACAGAAACTCTGGCCTCCCAGGGCAGCAGCACCTCCACATTTGAAAGTCTGAACCACCCTCCAGCCCAGCTTCCATCCTGGACAGTACAGGTTGGAATCTGAGTGTACCATTAGTCCTGCCAGCACTGCTACATAACACAGCAAGAAGGCAGAGACCACAGGAAGAGCTAAAAAGGCTTAGAGCTCCTGGAAGTTTCAAGACAAATAGAAAATGTTTCTTGTGAGAAAATTAAAATGCAAATTGCAATGTCTGCTGAATATCCTTTGGAGAATCCTAATGCTATAAACATATTATTTACTCCTAGACATGTTCATGTGTGCATAATTGTATTAATATGCAGGAGGGAAGCTCGTTCTGCTTGTTAAATCTCCCCCTACATTTTACAACTTTACAAATGTCAGGCCATTAGGCCATAACTCTCCTGTGAGGACCCCATTACCTATAAACCATTCATATCTGCCACACAAAAGATGCAAGTGAGATACAGATTCAGCAATTAACCCATACATCTTTATCCATCTGGCTGGTCTTGCTTTTAAAACAACAACAACAACAACAACAGCAACAACAATTATATTTTCCTGGAAACCTTTAAAAAAGTCCCACTCTGCTTTTATTTTAAATTTGGGAAATGGAACTCTCAGTCAAAAGATTAATTTCCTCTAGTAAGTGGTCCAAGTGAGGCCACCACTTTTAAATTATAATCCAGCTAGAGTCCCAAAATTCTAAGCAACTTTGTAGCAGTTCCAGGGGCAGGGGGTCTCTAAGCTCCTTGACTTGGTCTAGGCAAAAATGCAAGGAAGTAGAGGTTCCTTTCTCTTGTGCTGTACCCACACCTGCCACAAACAGGCCACCTGGAAGTCCAAGCCTTGCCTCACAGGCCTGCCTCTCAGTGCAATTCCCTTAGCTCTGGGTCTGTCTTTACCTCTATCCTCCTTTATCAGAGGCTGCCATTGCCTTGACAATCATAAACAAATGTAACCTCCATAGTGAAAAAGATTCTCATAGATCAAGCTTTACTCAGGATCTTCCAAACTCCAAACTCTTTTCCAACTGGGCCTGATTTTGGGACATCCGTTTTCATCTCTGTATGGTCTAATTTAGCAATAATCCTGCTAAATCACTTTAACCAGAACCCCTACTCTCCAGATGTGATCAGGTTCCTCATCCTCCACCACTCCACAGGTGATGGCTGATCAACCTGGCCTCCCTTCAATGGGAATCCTGTCAGGTCAGTTTAACCAGAATTCTTCCTTACCCTTGATGTTTCCTTTTAGCCATTTTCTGTGCCCTGGTCCCCCACCCTGTTCCTCGTCTATAAATGACCACTTGCCTATGTTGAATTTTGAGTTGAGCCTGCTCTCCTTCCCCCACTGCAAAAATCCATCACAGTGGTCCCTGTACTTATTGCAATAGTCTTTAACTAGTGTCATTGGTTTTTCTTAACAGGGGTTAATAATTAATACCTTTTGGGATTTGAGAGAGGATTTATTGGTTCAAAATCTGTGTCCGACATTATACCACCCATGCATGAGCAATTTTAATCCTTATCATTACTCCCCAAAGTAGTAAATGTCTTCCTTATATTTCAAATGTGAAAACTGGACTCTGAAAACCTCAGCAACTAGCCCAAAGTTGCACAGCACTCTATAAGACCTCAAAGCCCAAGCTCATTCCATTAAGCATTTCCACCACTCCTTCAAAGGTAGGCTTATTGTCTCTCCTTGGTTCATACAGTGAATGATACCATTTTATGTGACAGCCTAGTAACTACTTCATGATTGCATTCTCCTCAGCAGTAAGACATTAACCTAAAGGAATGGAATTAATGACCCCAAGAGGCATTTTTTTTCACAATAAATGGGCCTTGCTGCCTACTCAAAGTATACACACAGAATAACAATCAAATACCATCTCTGTTTGCTTTCTATGCTGGGGGGTGATAGAAAAGGGGTGCTGCTTTCCTAGTACCATAAAAATGTGTAAGTCTTGAATCCATTTACATTTCTAAGAGTAATCAGCTAACCACATTCCTGTACTAAGCCTGAATGTGAATAGGTTAATTCCCAAGGGAACACTTACAAGACTCTTACAAACAACCCCCAAGAAATTAGAAAGTAAGTGCCATTTTTATGACAACTTTCAAATCCCCAAGATAAAATCTATAATGCCTCACATCTATTAAGGCAATTTATTACCAGCTTGCTTCACTTACACAGGTTCTTTAGATTTTGAAGGACAACTTTCAGTCACTTTGCTAAAAATGTTTTATCTGAAGGAAAAACTCTCTAAGGAGTGTAGTTAGTCAGGTAAGTCAATCATCTGAACTTGAACTGGGCTGAAAATAACTCTACTGAATTTCACAAATTTTTTAAAAAAATTACTGAACATTCTAAGCCAGGTACTAGACAAAGTGAACTTGACAGATGGTCCATATGCTGAAATTAAATAATAATAATGCCTTTGAGTTTGTGTATGTGTACACATACATTAAAGTATTTCCTTGCATTTCTAGGCTGGCTGGGTCTCCTTGCAGGCATGAGAATACTGGACAGAGCTCAAGTAACAATACGTCATCTCAGAAGGAGCAGAACATTCCCATAAACAGTCACTAGTGACATTCCTTGTCACCATGCAACTCTTTTCTCATATCCTGTCCCTTGTCTGGTCCTGTGGTTTTCCTCTCTCATGGCTCCTCAGTGCCATTTTCATGTCACAGTCAGCCCCTTGATGCACAACACTTGTGGAGATAGCCTTGTCCTCCAAACTGCCATTCTTGGTCATTTGAGTAGAAAACCAATGTCCAGGAGACCACATTGACTCTTCAGCAGCCTCTTTAATAGTCTGATGGGAACTCTGACTGGTAAAGGGAAGCATGGTTTGAAAAGCGAGGATAGAGAAAAAGGAGAGGCAACAAGAACAGAGAATAAACAACTCAGTTTGCTTCTTTCCTTTCGTGTGTGACATGCAGGCTCCCCCACCTCTCCAGAGGACCCAAGGTCCAGTTCATTTCTCTACTCTCCTTCCCTAAGAACCTGGGCCTTTGAAAATGCTTTACTTCCTAGAGGTCAACATTTCCAAAGAAGGAGAGACTAATACCATCATCTCCAGAGCAGATGGCCGCTGTTAGCTGCCACAAGTAAACAAACATAGGCTGTGACAGATACTTCTTGTAGCCCTGAATATCATTAACTTTCAAGAACACCAGGGACACCCATTCCCAATTGGTGGAAAGAGTGGGGCTGGGAGCAGAACTGAGGGAGCTGAGTCAGGCTGGCAATCAGGAGGCCCGACTCCCATCCTGCTGATCCCAGACCCAAAAGGAGGAATTCAGGAAGCCACTTAACCTTGTTGCCTTTGTTTTCTCATCTGTGAAACAGTAGGTAATAAAATCCCTCTGCTTCTTCACTGGGTTTTATGTGAGTGAACTAATTAATGGCATTATAAAGCTTAATACAACATGTAATTGAAAAGTTTAGTAATCAAGGTAATAGTCCAATAATAGTAGGTTGCAAAGCAGTGATAAATAACACTTTTAAAATGCAGATATTAACATTTTGATATTTTCTCTCTGATCTGTATTTTCAAATTAGTAGCATATATAATTTCTGTTTCATTCCCATTTTTATGATATTGTTTAATTCTACAAAGCTGCGTCCTCTATTGTTTTAACTGTGATGTTTCAACCAAGCAGAGAATTGCTGTAGATTTCAGTAATAACTGGGCATTCTAACTAAAAGCTTTTTATGCTCAGGAGTCTTAACACCAAACTAGATGGTCAAGCATCTTGCCACCCCTTACACAATTGGAGAATTCACTACTTTTCTGAATTAGATGAAAAGGAGAACTTCTCAATCATAATTTCTTAGTCCTTTGACCTCTGTCTCAGTAAGTTAATTTTTGCTTTTTTCTACTTTTATACCTTTGTACAAGCTATTTCCTCCTCCTGGAATGCCCTCTACCTTTCTTCACAGCAGTGCTTCTTTCTGGAAACTTTCTACTCCTTTTTCAAAAGGTAAATTAAGACTTATTCAGTGATGCTTTCCCTGACACCTCCAAGAAAACTTAGGATCCTCTCATCTGTTTAATTCCTCTTACATTTATAGGGGCCTCCATTATATGAATTACCACAATGTGTTGCTCTGGTTTGCTAACTATTGGTTCCCTCACTGGACACTAAGCAACTTAAGAACAGCAGTTGTCTCTTCTAATCTGTGCATCTCCCTTTACCAGCATAGTGAATGGCACAATGTAAGTGTTCAGTAAATATTCTGGTTGCGATTAATAAAAGACAAATTCCTATCTACAAACAATAAATTCTTGAGAGTGTGGAGAAAAGGAAGCCCTCTTGCACTGTTGGTGGGAATGTAAATTGGTACAGCCACTATGGAGAACAGTATGGAGGTTCCTTAAAAAACTACAAATAGAACTACCATATGACCCAGCAATCCCACTACTGAGCATATACCCTGAGAAAACCATAATTCAAAAAGAGTCATGTACCAAAATGTTCATTGCATCTCTATTTACAATAGCCAGGACATGGAAGCAACCTAAGTGTCCATCAACAGATGAATGGATAAAGAAGATGTGGTACATATACGCAATGGAATATTACTCAGCCATAAAATAAAATGAAATTGAGTTATTTGTAGTGAAGTAGATGGACCTAGAGTCTGTCATACAGAGTGAAGTAAGTCAGAAAGAGAAAAACAAATACCATATGCTAACACATATATATGGAATCTAAGAAAAAAAAAAAGGTCATGAAGAACCCAGGGGCAAGATGGGAATAAAGACACAGACCTACTAGAGAATGACCTTGAGGATATGGGGAGGGGGAAAGGTAAGCTGTGACAAAGTGAGAGACTGGCATGGACATATATGCACTACCAAATGTAAAATATATAGCTAGTGGGAAGCAGCCACATAGCACAGGGAGATCAGCTCTGTGCTTTGTGACCACCTAGAGAGGTGGGATAGGGAAGGTGGGAGGGAGGGAGACGCAAGAGGGAAGAGACATGAGAACATATGTATATGTATACTTGATTCACTTTGTTATAAAGCAGAAAGTAACACATCATTGTAAACCAATTATACTCCAGTAAAGATGTTTTAAAAAAAAAAGAAAAAGAAAAGACAAATTCCTAAAGTGCAGTGTTGAATAAATCATTGCTTTGTATCATTATATATTTTCTCATTTAGTAGCTATTGTATCATGTGTGAGTCTGCAAAAAATGTGATTTTAGGAAGAGTTGTCTCACTTGATACTCTTGATAACTGTATCATGCTCAAATCCTTATGCTTTACAAGAATAGTCTCCCTGACTTGGTGTCTGCCTACCTTTTGAACCTCAAAATGCATCACTGACCCTAAAAGGGTACCTACTAGAATCACACCAGATTTCCACAGCCTCTTCAAACACTCCTGTTACATAGCGCCAATGTCTATGCATCTGTCATGCTCTGGAATAGCCTTCCCACCTTGCTCGATAAACTCCTACTCAACCTTCACTTCAGTTATCATCTCTTCTGTGCACCTTTTTTTCTTCAAGCTAGGGGCTCCTTGCAGATAAGGACACAATTTGATTCTGCCTTGAATAACATATCTTGGGCTTCCCGGGTGGCGCAGTGGTTGAGAGTCCGCCTGCCGATGCAGGGGACGCGGGTTCGTGGCCCGGTCCGGGAAGATCCCACATGCCACAGAGCGGCTGGGCCCTTGAGCCATGGCCGCTGAGCCTGTGTGTCCGGAGCCTGTGCTCCGCAACGGGAGAGGCCACAGCAGTGAGAGGCCCGTGTACCGCAAAAAAATAAAAGATAAATAAAAATAAAAAAATAACATATCTTGCCACAGGGTCTGACACATACTTAATGCTCAATGAATAGTTGCCCAATGAATGAATGAATTGCTGATTGCTCGGCCCATTATGCAGGCTAATTGGAAGAAAATGAAAATTAGAGTCCTAATCATATGCTCTTTAACTACAAGGCATAAAATTTTCTCTTTCTTCCCATTTATTTTTAGATACACTTGAACAAATATTGAACTTATTTTTACTAAATTTGCTTTACTTTATTTTCCTAGGATAAAATGCATCTGTGTGCCACCTTTCCTTTATCCATTATGCCCAGACACCCCACTATGCAACCTCATGTTCCCCTCTCTCTGCCCAAGTTTTAGAATTATTTCCAGACTACTTTGAAAAGAGTTATTTCTAACCTGCACAACTGCAGCCAGTAAAAGGAAATTTCCCAGTCACACATGACAACTGTCCATCTCATTTGTGGCTTGGGGAGCTTGGAGGAGAACGACAGTGATTGTGAGCATTCAAGAGTAAGTCCAGCACATGCTAAAGTTCAAGAATCCTAGAGATTGAAAAGAGATATATGGCTTGGATAAGAAGTTAAAAATTTATGTTTCAGCATACTTCTCTAATCCATGCAGTTTGAAAAAAAATATTTTGCACCAAGACTGACAGACTATTAAAATTTTCCATTTCTTTTACTGAAGCATTTCATTTTGCAGATCAGAATTGATTGCTGATTAAAACTAAATACAAACATTGGTGATATAATCTTATTCTCAAATAAATGCATTCTTTTACAGAGTATGGAGAAAAATGTGACACCTTCATTTTCAAGGAAGACCCTTGCTCAAGGTTGAATATAATTTGAAATATATATGTATATTTCCTTTTTGAATAAAGTAAGTCTAACATCATCATTATCAACTAGCATTTAATCAGTGTCATTTATGAATAGTTCACTGGATTGGATAGTATTTCCCTTGTAATATCAATAGAATAGGATGAGGATCATGCCTTCTCTGAAGGAACGGGCTGAGGGATATTCCTTGAATAAGTCTCCAAAATGTTATCAACACCATCCAGAGACACCAAGCCAGAGCTCCGCAGGGAATATTAGAGTCAAATCCCTTTGATGTTATGTAAAATAGAAAAATCCTAGTCTTGTCATGCAGAGAAGACGTCAGTTATTTATAAATACCTCAGAAGATAGTGTCAAGTGATAAACTTCTTTTGCCTTGCATCTCTCTTTATGTCTATGTTTGATAGGCTGAGGAGTCCTTGATTTCTAAAGGACACCAATTCCTCCCCTGATAGTAATGATACTTATGCGAAGTCCACTGAGACATGTCTTGATGTGGCCCACAATAGATGGGCTGATTGTGCTATTGTACATTTTAGTGGCTGGTCCCTGTAGGAGAAAAAGCCAATAATGAAGTCACAATAGCTTTACCCCATGGAATTTTTATCTAACTTGTTTCCAGATCAAGAGAATTTTCTCAAAGCTGGACTGTAGGACTTTGTAGAGACTGGAACCACTGCTATACTCATTTTTCTTGGCTTCCAGAGTTTCTTTTCAGAAGAAAGTGACTTTTGAGCAAGGTGTAGGAGTAAAATTGTGCAGTTGAGCACAGCTCTTTTTGGAAGCCCCAGGTTTGCTTTATCCACATTCTCTTCTCACTGGACTACATCTTCCTTCCTCCTCCCCTCATACTCCTCAAATAATGCTCCCAGGGGAGATTCTCAGACCAATCATATTCAGCTTTGTGTGGAGTTAAGTCACAGTTACACTTTAATAGGACTGTTAAGCCTTCTTTTAACATCATCATGACATGCTTAGACTGCTGCTAAAAATATTTCTGAAAGCAGTGAATGAATAAAAACAAAATCTTTTTGGAGCAGGAAACCATATCCTTTTTGCAATCATAATTAGGTTTCTGGCTTTTCTATCTAAGCATAAATGAGTACTACTTAGATAAAGTGGCAATTTTTATCACTAATAGTCACCTCAACTCATTTGCTGCTCTCTCTCTCCCACCTTCATGTAAGGAATCTATTCCAACTGTTGCAGAGACAGGATAACCTATGCTCTTCACTTCCCCTTGAGGGGTATGGATGTCCTTTAACTATAATCCTTCCATATATGGGTCTGTTAGAGGCTGTTCATCAGACTGAAACACATGTCTGCTGAAATGCTTCAGATGCCTTCTATTTAAAATATTATTTTTACCCTGCACAAGGGATATAAATAAATTTCAGACTTTTATTTTGAGTTAGTCAATACTTAACCACAAATGAGTAGTTTAACATGAAGTTCAGTTTATTCTTCTGACTTTTCACTGTAAAAAAATTGATTACATAGGGAAAATATGCTTCAACCTTAGCAAGCATCTCAAAGATCATTTTTAAAAATTAGTGGTTCCTAATCATAAAACTTTAAACAAAAACCAAAGTGTAAAAGTTATGAGGTGTATTTAACTATGTGGTTCTTGAAACAAGCTATGAATATTGGTCCTTATGGTAACATTCAAAAAATCTTTTAGATATTGGAAGTTGCAGTTGAATAAGTGTGTGACTACCCTAGCTGGGCACTTATATGAAAAGAATATTGATTTGGATTATGAATGTAGTAAATTAAAATCATAGATTGTAGGCATTGGAAGGAATGGGGCCTTGGAGATATTACTGGTATATTAGAACATGTAGGAAACACTTTCAATGGAGTGGAAGGAATTTCTAATTAGTCTTACAGACTCTCAGGATAAGGGGACAAAGATTCTTATAACTGTTCTCTGACATAACATTTAATTTCCTGGGGGTAACATTTCTAATAGTCACTGGCACCAAAACCTCAATTTGCAATCCTTAAAGCATAAACTCATTATCATGCTTTATACATTATAATAATGTGGGCAACAGACTTCAGAAGTTAAGTTTACACCATTGCATTCTTTCTCTGTCTGCCATTGTTTTATCAACAAGCATTTATTGAACATCTACTACATTCAGCATCTGGGTTCTGTAGATTATAGCCATGAATCATTGTAGCCAAGGCCTCTGCTTGAAGAGCTTACATTTTATCAAGTGAGTCAGATTATAAGCAAGCAAATAAATGAGTGAATGAATAATGAGTAAGATACTTTGGAATAATGAAAGGTTTTACAATGAGAATAAGGTAATATAATGTAAGAGAAAGCTCCTGGAGCACTTATAGAAAGAGCTTTCTGAGAGCATGAAAGAAAACAAGCAGCCAACTCTGCAGTATTATGGGAGAAGAGCAAAACAGGTGGAGGGCTCAACTGGTGCAATGGCCCTGAGATAAACATATGTGGGGAAGAGCCCTGGCACCTGTGACTCAGCCAATTCTCTTCTTCCCAAAGTTCCTCTATCTTATTCCTACTGTACTGCATATGTTCAGACCTACTAACTTGGGCTCTGCTGCATTCTCATCATTCTCATGGTCTCCTTTCTTCCTTGCTTTTCTCTTTATTTATCATTACTCAACATGTCTCCATATATCAGAGTTCTAAATATGCCCCTGTCCTGTGGAGTAGTCCAAATTCCTTAAGCTTAGCTTCTATAACATCCATCATCTGGCTCTAACCCCTAATGTTTCTATTCATTTGTCTATTACTACAGACATGCCATGCATTTTGCTACCTAATCTCTATGTTCAGATCATTCTCAGTCATCTTACGTATTGTCTTCTTAATTTTGTCCATAGATTCAAATCTGCATACACTTTAAAATATTCATTTAAGATCTAAGATCAAATGAACTTTTTCCCTCAAAGTCTTCCCTTTTTATTGTAGCCTGAAATATCTCACTTTTCTTTCAAAGTCTATGGCATTTCTTGTCTGTATAAGTCACTTTTCCATTAATCAAGTTATACTTTACAACACCTTTTCTTTAATTATTGAGAAATATTATATTTTAATCCTATTTCCTGCATGCTTATTTCTGCTCTCCCCAATTAATTGTAAATACGTTAAAAGCAAAACTATATTTCATGTTTCTTCCTTTATCCTAGACAGCCCAGCATAGTGCCTGGCTCACAATAGGTGCTCAATAACTGCTTATGATTTGATCTGAACTGAACACAGCTCTGCCTGATGTAATATGCATAGGTATGTGTTTTAATGGTCCTAAGTTTAATCTGAGAGTTGCCTTCCTTAAGACTCATATAAAAGAAATGAATTATTATGGTACATCCTTTAGTGAAAGGGAAATATCTTTCTAACTCATGCCCCATGTCCCTTCCCAGCAATATTTGTGAAATGTACACTAGTTCTCAACTCTATTGATTCAGAAAAAGGAAACCTCAGGAGGCAACACTACACAGGAAAATAAATGATTGTATGAATAACGAATGGAATTGCATAGAAATAGATGAGAGACTCCAAGGAAAGCTGTCTAGTCAGCAAGGAATAGGAACAGCAAAGAAACAAATCCATTTAAATAAATGTCATACCTCATATTAAATCCTAAGGGACTCAGAACCACCAACATTGAGAACTACTTGCTAATGCCAGTCTTGTGGCTCTTTCCACCTAAATCACATAATTTTCAATACAACTCAGAGCTCACCCTCCTCTGGCCCATCCCAAATTCTGCCTTCACCCTGGGTGCCTCAGTACCCCTGGTTTTAAGTCATCAGACAAACAGTACTCTCCACTGCATTTTTATCGCCGTCTCCCCATCTCTATTTATGCTATCCACTCTTATGCTCTCACCCTGGACTTTGTCACTGCCCAGTGTTGTTCCACTTCTGAAACATCTGATTTAAAATTTAATTCTCAAATAACTCAATTGCCCAATAATATAAAAATTGTTGAATAAATTATTGTAATTGTGGAATACAAAATATCATGCAATTATTTAAACAAATGAGGTAGATATAATTGTATTATGGAAGTTCACTAAGACATATTGTTAATTGAAAAAAGTCAGTCAGAGTATTATGATGCATTTTTGTAAAAAATAAGTTATGTGCAACCATGTAATACGTATGTATATATGCATATATGTAAATGCATAGAAAAATTTCCAAAAGAATAAACACCAAACTGCTAAGAGTGGCTATTTTGGGAAAGAAAGAGCTTGATGATGGGGAAGATGAGGAGACACTTCAGTATTTTACTCTCTGTAGTTCTATATCCTCTGAATTTCTTTTTTTAACTTAATTTTTAAATTTTTAAAATTAAAAAAAATTTTAATGAAGTATAGTTGAAATACAATATTGTATTCGTTTCAGGTGTATGACTTAGTTGTTCCCCTGAAATACTTGCAACAAGAGTCTATTTATACATCATTTGTATAATTTTTACATGTATAAATAAATAAATAAATAAATTAATTAATTAATTCACACCCTGAAAACAACTTTTACACTTTTAGTAGTTAGGCAGTTACTTCTCTAAACTTTGTTTTGACCTCATTGGGAGTTTATGAGCATTTATCCCTATTAGTTTTCTATTTATTTCCTCCTATCTTTCTTTCTTTGACTGTCCACCCTACTCTCCATTTTCTGATTCTTCAACCATCTTACTGTAATTTTGTAATTTTTATCCCATTTCCTTTTATCACATCTACCCAGTATTATTCCAACTTAGAATGACTCAAATGTCCACCACAACCTTCTCGCTTTCTTCCTACTTAGATGACTCCTCTACTCTCACTTTAAATAAAGAGAAAAGTTTACTTTTCTCTATTTATACCTACAATATTGCCATTCTTCAGATTTTTGCCTGAGGACCTCTTCTTTCCTCACTTTGCATGTTCTTCATAGTAAATCTCATCTACTTTTGCAGCTTTAAAACCCACCTAAAGCTTAGTAATAATTCCCAACTCTTTGCTTCAACTTATCTCTCACTACTACATTCCAGACTCATGTACCCAGTTGATACCATATGACTCTCATGGATATCTCAATCTCAATGTGTTCAAAACTATATCCTTCTTTCTTCTCCCAGATCTGTTCCTCTTCCAGTATTTCTTATCACTATCTTAGGGATGGCCCCACCATCTTCTTTCTGGTTGCTCAAGTCATCAGATTTTCAGATTTGAATTATGCTTCTTTCTTGCTCTCCACATTCATTCATTTACCTATCCTACTGACTGTACCCACTAAATAACTCTCAAAATGTTTATTTCAAGTCATCATCATTTCCTTCCTGGATTATTGCAACAATCTCTTGTCTAGTGTCTCTTAATTCTGCTTTTTTCCCTCTAGCCCATTTTTCACACAGCCTTAGAGATCTTTCTGGGACCCAAATCTGATCAGTCACTTCCCTGATAAAGATCCCTTAATGACTGTAAAAGTCCTCTGTAGGGCTAACACCACTCTTCACAATGGATTCCCGATTACGTCTTCAATTCACGTCATTTTACTAACACTTTACCTCTTATTCTCCCTCCATAAGGAGCTTCTTTAAAGTGCTGAGCTTTCTTTCTTACCTCCAAGTGTTTACTAATTCTGGGCCTTCTGCTTGTGCTGCTCTTCTA
Source organism: Hyperoodon ampullatus (assembly GCF_949752795.1). NCBI lineage: Eukaryota > Metazoa > Chordata > Mammalia > Artiodactyla > Ziphiidae > Hyperoodon > Hyperoodon ampullatus. The sequence continues at coordinate 58,717,990 of NC_136926.1, read as the reverse complement.
CCACTTAGCACTGAACCAATTCTCACTCCCCTTTCTAGACTCAAGTTAGAGGTCATTTCTTCCTCTGGATTCCAGAGAACCTTAAGTATCCTTTCAATGTTGACCATGTCACTCTGTATTCTAACTAAATTTTTATTTGTCTGCTTCCTTCACTGGACTAAAAGCAAGTTCCGTGAGAGCTAGGACAAGGCAATTTATTGTAATATACAGTGTCTGGCACATAGCTGAAATATGACACCAGCCAAATATTAATGACTCCTGAATCTATCCCTCCAATTGAAGTCTCTACCTTAATCTTCATACTCATTACTCACACTATCTACTGGACTTCCCTACTTCAGTATTCTGTGTGTTATGAGTTCAACACATATAAAATTCATTTTTATTATGTTCCGATTCCCCTAAGAAAACCCTGCTCTGCTTCCTACTTTCCCTTTCTTGGTGATCTGCGTTAATATCAACCCAACATCAGCCTCCTCATTGGTCTCCCAGACTTCATCTTGCTCTCTAATCCATTCTTCATTTAGTCTTCTGAGTGACTTTCTTGAAGCTAAATAAAATCATGCCACTCCCTACTTAAAACTAGATGCTCAATAAATATTTATTGTATTAAAGAATAAACATTGAATGGATGACCAAAGAAACAGTTCTGATAATGTAGAGAGAACCTGGACCTGAAATCAGTGGTTAATATGACAGGATTACTTTTGTCATTTGCAGTTGTGTGATACTTACAGAGTTGACAGATAAATCACTACATAAGATGTATTTACCCTAAAAAAATTTTTTGTTTATCTGATATTCATATTTAATGGGCATCCTGTATTTATATTTGCTAAGTCTGGCAAATGTAGACTCGGAACAAAATATAGCTGAGCCTCAGCATCACTATCAATAAAATGGTAAATGATATCACCTTTATTTGGCTTTTTTGATGATTAACTGAGATAATCCATGAAATTCTTTAGAAATACTAAAGCATTTAAGAATCAAAATTACTACCATCCACTATCAAACTTTCCACTAGTGGCAGAACTGATATAAATCTTCAGGTCTCTACACATTCAGTTCAGCAGTCTTTCCAATAAGACTACTAAGTCTTTCCAATTAATAAGCAATCCATTCCTCCAACGCTAACTCACTCGACAAAATAAAATGTTTGAGGAAAACAGTAAGAAATGATAGTGTTTTGCCATTGATTCAGATCTCTTACTTTTAAGTAAGAAAATATTATATTGTATATGTATAAATAGATTAAAATATATAATATTTTTGCTTGTTATCAAACTTTATACAAATAATTAGCATAGAGTATATATCATTAAGTAATTCTTTTTCACTCAACATTATATTTCTTTAAATCCATGTATGTTTATATATCTGAAGCTAATTATTATTATTTATTTTAAATTTTTTTTAAATTTTTTTTTTTTTTTTTTTTTTTTGGCGGTACGCAGGCCTCTCACTGCTGTGGCCTCTCCCGTTGCAGAGCACAGGCTCCGGACACACAGGCCCAGCAGCCATGGCTCACAGGCCCAGCCGCTCTGCAGCATGTGGGATCTTCCCGGACTGGGGCACGAACCCGTGTCCCCTGCATCGGCAGGCAGACTCTCAACCACTGCGCCACCAGAGAAGCCCCTGAAGCTAATTATTTTTAATACTAACAAATATTCAATTAAAAGGATTTAAAATTTTACTGATTGTATTTTTCATCTCTAAAGTTGACAGTTAATTTTCATGTCTCTATGTTTGAATATTCTTTCTTCTCAATTCTGTTATATATTTTCTTATTCTTTATGAAGTTATTTCTTTACTTATTTCATAAGTTATAGTATTTAACACAGAACAATTTCTACAACAATGTGAAATTGATAATAACAACAATATAAGGAATCTGGCCCTCAGAGAAATTAAGTAATTTGCTCAAGTTTTCATCACTGTCAAGTGACATCACTGAAATTCAAAAGAAGCTCAGCTCTTTTCACTTCTTACCACCTTCATGTGAAAGCAATTTATTCTGAGAGCCCTCAACCTGATATCACTTGAATAACAATGGTGGTATTGAGAAATAATAGGCACAACAAGGAAATGGTTGGAAATATCACATTTGAATATATAGTAGGGGAAAAGTCAAATTACATTAAAAATAAGAAGTGTTTTGTACCTCACTCTTTCCTAAGAGTGTTTGTATTCCCTACAGTTTCCCATACTCATAAGTAATGAAAACTCTTCCCCAGTATTTATGTTCCAACTGGATAATAAAATTAATTTCAAAGGAATGTGTCTCCAACACAGAGGTCAACAGACTTTGTCTGTAAATGGTCAGATACTAAATATTTTTGGCTTTGCAGGCTATATAGTTTCTGTCCCAAGTACTCAACTCTGCTCTCACAGCACAAGAATAGACATAGACAATAAGCAAATGAATTGATGTGACTGTGTACCATTAAAACTATATTTACAAACAGGCAATGGGTCATACAGCCCATTGGTCATGGTTTAACAGCCCCTGTTCTTTAGAAGAATGTATTAGACATTGGTGACAGGTAAGTGATGAATAAGGCTTTGATCAGAAAAAACTTCCTATATTATTTACATAGCTAAACATGCACTCTTCCCTCACAGATGGTCAGCCCTGCCTTTAGATTGGCTAGTAAAGGGGTTTGTGAAATCTTCTGTCTTATAAATTGTAAAGAAGCTCAAACCTCTGAAGGGAGCCATGAGAACACACATGAGTTACTATCTAGGACACAATGGGATCCTTGTTCTACTCATCTCAGTGTCTTCTGGGGAAAAGGTCAGCAGAGGCAGAACTCAAGAATTACTGCCCCATGATATGTTGTCTAGTTTCTGCAGAATGCAAAATTTCCAGAGCATAATTAGGAAGGAAAACACATCTGTAGTACATCACATATGAACTTTAGACATATATATCTTGACTTAAAGGTGCTTTTCAACTATTTGCTTATTCAAATAGTTTGTATGTATACTGGCCATATGGAAAAAGGGAAATTTGGAACAGTCAATTAGGATCACAAGTCCCCTTATTTCTCATACTTAAGTTTCCAAAATTTACAGTAAAAGAAGAAGAAAAAAAAGGAGATGAAGAAGAAAAAGAAGGTAGAGGGGGAGGAGGAAGAACAGGGGGAGGAGGTGGGTCAACTAGAAGAAGGAGAAGAAATAGCCAAAAAAAAGGAAGGAAGAGAGGAAATAAAAGTGAAAGGGAGAAGGAAAGAAGGAAGGAAGGGAGGAAGGAAGAGAGGGAGGGAGGAAGGAAAGGAATCTGTACCAAATATACAACCATTATTTTTTTTTTAACATCTTTATTGGAGTATAATTGCTTTACAATAGTGTGTTAGTTTCTGCTTTATAACGAAGTGAATCAGCTATACATATACATATATTCCCATATCTCCTCCCTGTTGCATCTCCCTCCCACCCTCCCTATCCTTCCCCTCTAGGTGGACACAAAGCACCGAGGTTATCTCCCTGTGCTATGTGGCTGCTTCCCACTAGCTATCTATTTTACATTTGGTAGTGTATATAAGTCCATGCCACTCTCTGACTTCGTCTCTGTTTACCCTTTCCTCTCCCCATGTTCTCAAGTCCATTCTCTATGTCTGTGTCTTTATTCCTGTCCTGCCCCTAGGTTCTTCAGAACCATTTTTCTTTTTTTTTTAGATTCCATATATATATGTGTTAGCATACGGTACTTATTTTTCTCTTTCTGACTTACATCACTCTGTATGATAGTCTCTAGGTCCATCCACCTCACTACAAATAACTCAGTTTTGTTTCTTTTTATGGCTGAGTAATACAAACAGAACTTGGATCTCTGGATCTGTTATTCATTTATTTACCCAGTGGTCAAACACATATACAGTGCATTTTCCTACACTAAATATCTGGTCCACATATCTTGTATACACCTCTGAGGCACCTGACAATCTATATAATTATTACTTGTGTGCTTCTCTATCTCTTACAATATTATGATTTCCTTGAATATAGGTACTACATATTACTCATCTTTGTATCTTCAGATAATTTGTGGTAGGTGACATTATTGGCATCAGCTCTTGATCTCTGTCTCCCTAACTTGGTCATGTGACTTTGCAGTTCTTCCCATAGAGTTACAGCTAAGCCCCTTCATTTTGGACTTAGCCAAAGTTATTATTTTAGACAATAAAATGAGATGGAGGTGATTTGTGCATGTTTCAATGCCTATTAAGATGTCTTGTGTGTTTCTGCTTGCCCTCTTGTGCATCTGGCATCATGAGAAGAGATTTGTCAGGTGGTCACACTGCACCCTCAACTTGAGCCCAAGAATAAATATACAGGGAGGGGTCCCTCAGCCAAGAGTGTAGTGTGGAGCAAGCCCAGACAAGTCTGTGGCTTGAAGAATTGCTGCTCAGCTGAGCCCAAGCAGATCAACCAACCTCTTCTTGACCTGAAGACATATGAGCTATAATAAATAAGTGTTGTGTAAAGCTACTGAGTTTGGGAATGGCTTAGCAATAATAGCTAACTTATATAACATTCCAACCCTGTGCCTAGCAAAGTGTATGGTACATAGTAAATGCTCCATAACAAACTAATGGGAACCTAAAAAACCCTTTAACTAGTTCCTTTAAACCTTGATTTCCTAAGCTTTTTCTAAGCAAACAGCCCTCCTTTCCACCTTATCTGAGCTTGACATTCCAAATCATACTGACCCTAAACAGCTAGCCTTAGACATCCTTCAGTATTAGTATTAAAATCACTCTGGAGGTCTGTACCTGAAGAAAATATAAAGAAGAACAGAAGAGAAAAGAGTACCTGACCAGTTCTAAAGTCCACATTGGTCTATCTTTCCTATCGAGTGCTTCAGTAATGAATCCTTCATCCTTTAGCTACATTTTCTCAGGTATCATTGCAATTTTGTCATACTTATCATTGAGGAGATGTGAGACAATCTCCTTTACTAATTAAGTTTGTAAAATTATTCTTCTGTAATTTGGTAACAAGTCCAAGAGCAATATTCATGACAGAGTCACTTTTTAAGATAATGGCAGATGTCATTAGAGCAGTGATCCTCTTGGTTCTCATCGGGAAAGTGCTCTTATCCTGATGTTTCTCAATAGGCCATTCCCCATTTCTCTGGATGTGTTCATATAAACAGTTACCAACAGCTGGCAATTAATGTAACAGGTCAAGATTTAAGAGAGACATCCATCACCCAATCATGCCATTTAAGGAGTGAGCAGCCAATTGACCAGGGTAACAGCCCCTGAAAAATGATTAGCAGAGTAAATTTCCAGTGGAATTGTTCAAGCTGGAATGTGAGAGCTTTCCCTCCATTTTGCTCATCAGTGTCCCTATATTTAATAATTCTTAAATATAAATAAATAAAATAAAACGTATTTTCTCTAAAAAATTCAATGTGTCATGAATGTTGGAAAAAGACATTGCTTTCAAGCCCCTCTCTGAATCTTTCTCTTAAAATAGTCAATGTGGTAGACAGAGTCTTGACTGGGAGGTCAGGAGTCTTAATCTTTTCCCTAATTGTTGCTAATTCTCTGTGTGATTTTGAGACCACCACTCTGACACTAATTTTTTCATCTCAAAAGGGGAGTTTGTATGAACTTAAAGATATTTTCAAAATCCCCCTTATATTTAGTATTTATATTTAGTTATTCCACACTAATTTCCATTACTGACTCTACATGTGCTGAGAGTTAATTCAAGCTAGCTTCAGTCAAATGACCAATCAATCAGGACTGGCAGCTTGACTTAGTTTACTATGATTAGAGTCAATTTTTAAAGAAGTATAGATATCTAAATAATATTCAAAAACAGTGTGGAATGAACATGAAAGGATTCATTATCCTCATCAAAGTTTTGTTTATATCTCAAGTAAATATATTTTCATTTATATTAAGCACTAAATGAGCATCCATCTTCAACCTCATATGAGACAGTAACCAGATACATTTGTTCATGAGCACATCGTGTATTAGTGCTGTGGGAATGGAAGCTTCACTGTATGAATTGCTGTTCTTTGTCATAAGTCAATTTCCCACAGCAGTTGCTGACACATGTGATTACAAAACCATCATAAATCATTATGAGCAAATTGCGAGAGGGAGACTAGAATACTGGATATGGCCAAAATAGTACTAATAAAAAAAAATTCAGGGAAGTGAACCAATATTTATTGAGCATCTACTATGGATCAGATTTTTTACACATATTACCTCACTGAAATATTATAAGCCCCCTGCAAAGAATGGTTTTATAGCAGAAATGGAAGCTTACGTGTGTAAATGACTTGGGCAAGTAGAAGATGAAAAATTTAAGACCCCATCTGTCTAATTGCAGTTGCATACCCTTTTAAAAAAAATCACTAAACTGATAATAAAATGAAAAAGTGATGAATGAAAAGGCAAATCTCTTTATTTTATTGAACAGTACATTTAATATCTATTTCTGTCAAAATTCCAAGAACTGTCACTTCATGACATTTTATGTTATTTTTGATGTCTCTGTTAAGATGTACAAAACAACATATTGGTCTATTATACTTTGATTTCAGGGAACCAGCCTCTTGTGACTTTTTTGTGGATTAAAATATCTAGACTGGAGAGCATAACCAGATGGAGAATATGTGATTAAACATTTGTAAACTCCAACATGTCAATTAATGGATATGTAGTATAGTAGTTTGGAAGACCTGATTCAATAAATTCACTCACACATACACACACAAACTTACAATAAGAGTGTTATTTTCTGGATGCTCAGAGACCAGAACTGAGGAGGTTCCAAGGACATGGTATCCAGAGTTCTAAAACCCTGAACAAACCAAGACAACTTTGTCACTTTATCAGGATGATATATATACACCCTGCTTACATATACCCTGGTGTTTTGGCTCTTTACCAGGGAAATAACCCCAATTCCAAGGCGAAGAGATAATGGGAAAGTGTGTCAAATAATAATTAGGACTAGAGATGCAGTTTTTGCCTTGACTACATTATCTTTGGCTAAATATGCAATCTTAACCCTCCAATTTCTCCCTAAATGTTTCTCTTCCTGATTATAGTACTGACACTGACCAAGCAGCCACCATTCCCAAACTGCACTCACCTCCTCAAGCTGCCTGAAGTCCAGCCATGAACAGGCTTGTCACTTCCCTCTGCACTGCCTAGCAATTAAACGAGCATCAATATTATTTACCCTAGTTGATCACTGAGTGGCCATTGAGCACATGAGTTTCATTCCTAAACAAACCAAATAATAAAGACTAACTGGGGTCTGAAATGTCATAGCTAAAATCTACAGATTGCCTCACCAGCTGAGTATAAACCTTATGTTCTTTGGCTGCTGACCAGGAAGGAGAGGCATCAGTGACAGGTGAAAAGTATGATAAAGCATTTCAGGAAGAAAGCAGACACTCAGAGGCTAGAACCATACAATGATGGGCACATTCAGTATTTCTGCCAAAGTACAGAGACTTTTGGTTAAAAGTAATAAATCACTTTTGTTTAAATGAAAGTTGGTTGGATATATATATTTTTTCCTTTTTGACAAACTAATGAAAGGGAAGGAATAAATTGAATAGTATTCACAGACATCCAGGAATGAGAACTGACTTACAATTTTGATACACGTTCTTCTCTGTGAACCTCACATGGACATAAACAGTAAGCCTGGGGTAGAATCTCCTGTGATGTGTTGCAGGGCTCAATATTCAATCCTGAATGCTTAATGTATTTTTGTGGTAGTGGTGTTGGCTGCTGCTTATTAGAACGACTAACCCAATTTTGTTTGACAAGCTTTAGAGAGGAAAGGCTAATTAAAAGAGGTAAAGTCAGTGATGTGTCAATGACAACTCATACAGCTGCCAGTTGGTAAAATTTGGGGAAATTTTGGGCCAATCGTTAAAACAGTGGTAGGTTGAAATCAGCGATGGGATTGGCAAACCCAACAATCAGGGTTTTACTTGTTTGTTTGGTTTTGATTTTCATGGAAAGCTCATTGTTAAACATTTACCAATACACAACTGGGCAAAGTCTCCCCCCAAATATAGTTGCAATCCAGACCAGTGTCAACTATAATTATTACATATTCAGAGCGCCAGAAGAAAAGCACCTCACCTGTATCCATTTTCTCCACCCCGGTTTAAGGGGATACTTTTCATTATCCAGAACTCTAAATCACCTCATGGAAAAATAAAAGTTAATCTTCATAAAGAACCTGGCCCACATGGAGCTGAGGAACAACAAAAAGAGTTAACATGAAGTGTGAAACAGTTATGAACACGGAGCACCATTTATTTTAGCTGAAAGCACATGATTTATTAAGAATGAACAAAAAAGAAGTCATCACTTTTTCTCCAGTTAATAATGCCCTCCATTTCCCTTGTCTCCAAATGTGTTATGCAGTGAAGTTCAGAAGATTAAAAAAAATTCTTACACAGGTTTTCCATCCAGAGGTCTTCTTAAAAGCTTCTGAATCTTTTCTTAGATTAAACTTAACTTCAAAAGTATCAGCTGTAGTCTCTGTTTGTCACTGTAAGAAGGAATTAAAGTATTGCACAGCTAAGATCCTAGAGTGGTGCTTTTTTCTTTCTCCCCAAACACATTTTCTTTTACAAAGCACGATGGTGGAACATCCCATAAAGAAATGTGAGGAAGAATGGCATTTACATTTTGTACATATGCTATGGATCGCAGCATTCCAGGATGAATTCATATGTTTTTTTTTCTCTCATCAATCTCAGGGATCTATTACAAAAATACCAAAATGTGGTTCATTTATTTCTCATTTTCCTTTTATTTTATTATCGATTTGGTTGCAGGTTTCTTGCCATGGAGATTTGCATTCTCTGGTATTAGTCAAGGTCAAAGTACAGAGCCTTTGTGTGCATTCTAAACCATTTCAAGAATGTGTTCACCCCTTGGTGTGATGCATTTTTAAAAAGACACTTTGCTCAGAATTGACCCACAGACCCCCATTTTATTTGTCTTCTACTAAAGACTAAGAAGCTACATTTTCATTTCGAATTCCACATAAATGTTTTCAGAATAGCTTAAATCTGGAGCTGTCTCAAGACAAGAAAACTGTTAGATGCCCTCCCAGAATCTCTCCCTTTTCCTCTGTTTTAGGCACTAGGGGCTTCTGTCTCCTCTCTGTATGTACTATGGCTTGTGAGCCAGTACTGAAGGGCGTAGGCTCTCTGGAATGAACCCTTCCCCTTGGTCTAATATTTGCTCCCCATCCCCCAGGTGCTATTGTCTCCTCTCCTCCTGTTTCCTAATCTCAGCTTGCCTCAGTGAAGTCACAGATAAATAATATACATAGCACATATATATGAGAGTGATTGAGAGTATATCCATCTTAACAATATTCAATTTAGGTGGTATAAAATCTATTGTGAGTAGAAACCATTCAATAAGGTGGACTGATATAGTTCACAGACTGATATAGTTAAATTCCTTACAAATTTCTTCTGCAAAAAGAGGTAATTTACTGAGCATCTCTAGATCTCAAGACCTACTGCCTTGTCTGTAAAACTGAGAAAAATCATGATTACTACTTCATAGGTTTGTTGTAAGAACTAGAATATAAAATGTATACAACGTGCTTGCTTTGGCATATTGGAAGTAAGAAAAAAATGCAAATAATATAATAATTAGTGCTCAGTTACCTGTGCTTAGAAAGACTCAGCTCCCCATAAGAAAGCAGGATATTGAATTCAGACACAGCTTCCACTAACCTCAACTTCAAACACAAAGAAGCAGCCTGGGACATGCAAGATGCTCCTCCAGGAAGGAGACCCAGATGCTCAGGGTAAATTGTTATGAAAGAATTGGAGGTCAAAACCAAAACTGGGCCCCAGGCTCCCTGACTGACCCCTGATTTTCTTAGTTTCTACTCATTTCAGCTTTCCCAGTTGTACAACATACTCCTTAGGGCTAGAGAATCAATGCAACCAAAATATTTGCAGACATATCATACTCCTTCATTCTTAAAACCCAGTACTGACTCAACATACTGATCCAGTAAAAGTTTTTCAGGAAAAATATATTCTATATATTAGATATAATTATTAATTATAGGATACATTGATTTCAGAAACATAAAAAATGTAGAAAACAAGTATATGTTTTTCAGAATCTAGGAAACAGTCATAGTCAATTCTAAATTAGTTCGCGTACTCTGAGACCCATCCTTCTCACCAGTTCTCATTCTCTCCTTCGCTGGTTGTTATAGTACTTAGATTGGTTTCTAAGAAAAAACATGTATGTTGATAGACCAGGCGTGATGTTCAGAAAGGTGGGCTAAGGCATGGATCAGAAACTCAGTGAAGGAGGTGAGAAAACAAAAACTCAGAGCCAGGTGAGATTTGGGTTTCCAAAATCTATGACATGTACAGTAAAGTGACATGAGTACCAGGAATGGGATTTTTTGAGTTACTACTGATAAAATAAAATTCATATTTTATAGTAAGACAAGAAAGATTGAAATATAATTTTTTCTTTGCCCATCTGGGCTTCCTCCCTTTCCTTTAGTGTGTGTTGTTATTTTATATTAATCAGACCTCCTTAGGTAATAACCTTCCTTCTTAATCTTCCTCCTTAAAGAGCCATGATGACCCATGGCCAACTACTTACTTTGTGAGCATAGGTTTGGATTGTGTAAATGGCCAATAATACACCATTGACGTATAACCCTTTGTTTCAAAAACTTATATAAGTGTGCTTTGACCTCTAATGGGTGGAATAGTCCTCAGAGTTTTCTGAAAGACTATCTCCGAGGTTATAATCCTCAGGTTGGCTTGAATAAAATGTTCCATTTCTTTTTCAAATCAACTATTGAGTTTTTGTTTTTCATCAACACTACATTTGAATCAAGGGCCTTATTTCACACATCCATTCTAGGACAATATGCATGAAGTATGGGTAACAGTGCCTGACTATCCAGAGAAGAGTGAGGATGGCAGTGTAATGAGCTGGCTAATAGACTAGCAGGTTTGGAGTAAGATCAGAGGACTAGGAAAATCAATTATGACTAGTTACTTTAGCATTGGCAATGTGGTCAGGTTTAGACATTGAACTCCTAGGAATTTCAGAATTACAATTTGGGAAGGAACTGGTACCCAGGTGTAAGACCAGCTGAATCTCTGTACCTGCAGGACATAGATCCAGCTATCTTAGGAAGAAGATGGCCACTAAAATGGTGAGAATCATAGGTACAACTGCCAAGGGACAAGATAATGACTTCTTTGGGAGGATGAGCTTATCTCCCTTCACTTCCAATAGCCATTCCTTTTCCTTGCCCTTATACTGGAATGTCTACCCCATCTATATGCATCTCAAGAGCTGTCTCTTCCCTGTACTTATCACTGCAATAGCTATATTATGAATATTTTTTTCATTTAAATCTGGCTTCTGCAGGCCATCAGGAAGTCTGGATGAATCTCTGAAGGGATCCAGACAACCTCTGACCCAGGGGAAAAAGGAAATCTTTGCTCTCAGTTTAGAGTCCTTCTATCCCACTGAAAAGTCTTCATGAGTTCCTTTTGTTTGAGATATTTTCCTTGAATTATGGAAATGGCTCAGAGTAGCATGACAGCACTTGGACCTCAATCTCATCAATACTCAGAACAATGTTATAAAAACCTCATTGTGAAATAAAGGTAGAACAAAAACAATATCAATTAATTAATATAAACATGTCATGTCCCTTTATCATTAGCCTTAAAAATGTTGTTTTGGTAATTACATTTAACAATAATAAATGTAATAAATTAAAAACAAATGTTTAAAACCTAAAAATAAAATTATGCTCCCATAATGATATCTCTTATTAGCATGCCTGAGAAGAATGGTATATTAAAATATAGTGTCATATATGCCACAGTGGCAGCATGTGTGGGGTATTCTGGGAACCCAGAGGAGGAGGATAAACTTAACTCAGGCAGGGAATCAAGGAAATCTGTACAAAATGGGTAAGTTTGGATCCCTGTCTTGAAAAGTGACTAGAAATTATCTATAGTAAGATTCTAGGCAGAAGACACAATTCAAGAAAAGTTAAAAAAATATGTAAAAGTATGTGCCTGCGTGTGTGGTGGGGTGTGGGGGGGAATGCATGTGTGCATTTGTGTGCATGGGAATCCCAATATCCACCTTCCTTCTGAAGTAAGTATAATCAGTTATGTAAATTGCCTGATATAAATGAGTATAAACCCCACATATTTTCCATACAGGGATCTTGCACTTTAAGCCTAACTTCCAGCTATAAAATCAAGCCTTTGTTCCCTGATAAAAGACTCTCAGTTACCCATGTCACATGGATGTAATATATTTAGTGGGGAGAGTTATAATAGTCCTCATAGAGTCACCTCTTATGCATACAAACAGTCCTTCTCTTAGCTTTTGCAATAATGCCAGCTCCCAAGATGGCACACAGCTAGGAGGCTACTTCTTGCTGCAGTGAGAGCATCCAGTACTCACCAACCATGTGGTTTCTTCCCTGTCTTGGCCATGTTCCAGGGTATTTCCGTCTGTGAAACTTACTGCTCATGACATAATTGGGTCATGCCACACCACAACGTGATACTTCTGGGGACCAAGCCAATTCCCTTCCCTCCCCAACCCATTCACTGCTCAGTGGGTCAGTCAGCGATACAGTAAGTGACAAGGAGTGCAACCAAGCAACAATGAGGTGAGGGGCACCATGGCAAACCTGGATTTCAACTTCCAGGTGTCCATGACATTCAGACCTACAGGGTAATTCTGCTTGGCCACGTTCTCTTGTTTTTGTTTTTGTTTTTTCATGAAATAGTATCACACTCTAAGTTGTTGTGCAAGGAAAGAGTTACAATTTGTGTTAGTAGTGGTTCAGGACAGAATGTGGTTCTAGTCATGGGAGATCTGAGATCTAGTCTTGAGGGTGTAAGGATCAACTGTCACTTTGGAGAATCCACTCATCTCTGCCCTTGTGCTTCCTCATCAAGCAAATAAGGATTCTTACTATTCCTAGTCTGCAAGGAATACTCAGTTATTGGAGAGATAAAAACATTTTCAAAAACTTTAAAACACTAAATTATATTGAATTAAGCCAAGTAGCTGTCCATCCAGAACATTTATTGACACACTGAGAGCAAACAGGCTTATTTTCCAAGACAAGTAGGCCAATTGCAGTGTCACACTTTTCCATCCATGCAAGATATGCTGCCTAATTTAGAAGGAAGTCTGGGGTCAGAGAAGTTAAGTTCACTCCACTGAATACTAAATATTCATTGAGAGCTTATCATGAACAATGTGCTGTGCTATATGCTTTAATTTTAGTGATTTGTCTAAGGCCAGATAACTGGTTAGTGTAGGGCTACACTAGCTGCCCTTACTCTCAGCTGCATTATCCATCATTCCATTCCATCACATGTTCTGGAGTCAACCATTTTCAATTGGACAAATAAAAGAATTTATGTGCTTTAGGTTCACAACTGTTTTAATGAAGCTCTACGTAAAGCACATGGATTTTTCCAGAAATATTTAATTGGATTTTGCTTAATTTATGGAGAAAAAACTGCATTAGTGACACCAGGACTTTTACAAAGAGAAAAAAAAATATCTTGGAAAGACAAGTAGATTCCTGAGTAAAAGCAGAAGGAACAAAGAGAGCATGAGGTGCCAACACAATGAACACATAATACTATAATTATTGGCAGGCCTAAATTCACTGGCTGTCATTCTTAAAGAAAAGGAAGTCAGACAAGCAATGTGAACCAAATGATCATCTGCCACTCTAGCCTTTATCATTGCTGCCCATTGCTGGATATTCTCTCTGAGCTGCATCCACTCAGCTGTGGCACTGACCACATGGAAATAAAATAAGGAACAGAAAAGAAATTTGGTTCTTGTCACAGAGTTCATCATGCTGATTTATCAACCTGAAATATAGTTTAATCTGCATAAAAATGGAAGCTTGTAAACTGACTAGGATTAATAGGTTTTAGCTCTAATTCCTTCTGGGGGTCTCATTTAAATAGGCCATTCATCACCGTGACCTCTTTTGATAATAGACTTACTGTAATATTTAATTTTACATTTATCTGTTGTAACTTAGCCAATGTTCATTTGCAGAATAATCACTAAGGAATTAGCTCTGCCTACCCCCAAAATTGGTCTTTACCAACATTCTCCTGAATGCCCAAACAATTAAAGATAGTCTATTCCCTTATTTGCTAAAATGTGCTGTTCAAGAATCATTGTGTTTGGGTAGGATGGGGCATAAGGGAAAGGGTACATTAACACAGAATCTTTACCTGGACTATTAGGCAGGACACTCATTTTGAGCCAGTCAAGATATAAAATATGGTTCAGTGGCAAAAATCCAGGTCAAGTGGCACACATCTGTTAATTTCTACTTGTACTAGGGTCTGGCAAGGTCACTTATGTTACTATTGCTCATTAACCAGAACATGCCTGGTCCTGAGGAACGTTATGAATTCTAATAAATTCAATCCAATTCAGTACAGTGTAACATGTTAATGATACCAGTATTATATACCCTCTGAAAGGTACACTGAGGGGACAGAGGCAGATGCACAGGAAACAGATGTGTGTGTGTGTGTGTACATACATAATTCCATGGACAGTCAGAGAAACTGGATAGTGTTGAATATGGCAAAGGTCAAGAATATAAGATTAAAACTGTCCTTCTGGGAAAGAATAACGTAGGGATGGATGAGATTTTCCTATCTCCAATTTCTGCTAGATAGATCTCAGAGGGGATTAGCCATTGACACCTGAAGGCTACCTAAAGGATCTGGATCTGCTAAATGAGCTAGTGTATCAGGGGTGTTCTGAGCAGTCAGCCTGATAAATGATCTCAACATTTGTTTCAGAGAGAAACGATAAGCAACATTGTTCCATGATGTGTTATTTTCCCTCTTCCTTTAGTTAATCTCTGTAGGTAATGTGAATTACTTACCTATTTTAGAATTTAGACTTCTATTAAAGATGATCTAATACAACTCTACATGAGACAGAATTGCCCATAAGAACAAGTAACTTGCTCACATTATGCAGGTAGAAAGATGAGTAATAAGAGGGCCCAGGTCAGAATCCACATCACTTGATTCCTGTCCCACTGCTACTTCCAACTTTCATGTGCCCAATATGCTACTTTTACCATCTCTCACTATGAACATTTATTCTGGTCAGATCTCAGTTAAGGAGTGAACCAGCTAGCCAGTTGCCTGGACCCAATTTATATGATGCATTAAAGTTCTGTCTCACCTTCACTACTTAGATAAAATCATTTTGAAAGGACACCCAGATACTAGCCTACCCAGGGTATCCACATCTCTCAATCTAGCCCCTATAAAGACTGTTGTAAGAGAAAGTTATTCCTTATAGCACAGTAGCCAAAGACAAAAAGAGGAGGCTTCCCCTGGGTCAGCAAGACATTGCACACTACTCTGAGATGCCTAAAGGATCAAGAGAGGAGTCTGGTAAAGTTGGGAATTGACTCATTTTCCTAAATAATCATTTAACATATTTTCTTTCTTCCGATATCTCTTTAATAACATTTCCACATCTCAATCTTAGCTGTTGACTTTATTTCACTGGGGGAAAATCCCAAACAAACAAACAAAAAACAAGCAATAAGAAAAAAACTTCCATACATACCCATCTTGAAATTGTGAGTCTTTTTACACCTGTGCCCATGCATGCTTCCTTGAGGAAACAGTGAGCAGATTGTCTGTGCTTTCTATCTTAGGCCAACTCAGATTCTCAGGGGCTTAGCTCCTGAAATCACTCCCTCTCTCTACTATATCAACAATGTTTACCCTTCTACTGGATTGTTTCCACCAGTAATTCAACATGCTCATTATGACACCAAAAACTTTCTCCTGATCCTACATCTCTCTCTTTATGCCTGAGTTATCTTCTCTCCTTTAGTAAAACTCTTTGAAAGGGATGTCTATACATTGTTTTATTTCCTCTTCTTGATATTCTCTTGAACCATCCTCAGTCCGATTTTCATCCACACTCCTTCACAGAAATAGATCCTGCCAACTTTGCCAATGATCTTCATGTTGCTTAATTTCATCTTCAGTTCTCAGTTTTCATCTTACATAACTTCTCTGTGGCATTTGTCACAGTGCCTCATTCCTTCTTTATGGAAGTATTTTCTTCACTTAGTTCCTAAGACATCACTCTCTCTTGGTTTATCTCATGTTGGTACTATACTGGCTACTCCTCTGTTTCCTCTGTTGGTTTCTCCTAATTTTTTCCAATCTCTAAATGTGGGAG
Source organism: Hyperoodon ampullatus (assembly GCF_949752795.1). Lineage (NCBI taxonomy): Eukaryota > Metazoa > Chordata > Mammalia > Artiodactyla > Ziphiidae > Hyperoodon > Hyperoodon ampullatus. The sequence continues at coordinate 58,701,680 of NC_136926.1, read as the reverse complement.
AATCCCATAGACTTTGGTTTTGGTGGTAAGCAAAGCCAGAATACTGAATTTCAATCCTTAAATTATTTTAACTACCCATCTATTGGAAGGGAGACTTTTAACTATTCTCTAACTTACTATTCATAATATATACAATTTGTAATCACAGACCCATTCTAATCATATTCAAGTATGTTTTTAAATAACTGAAGAAGATTCAAGATGGAAGGAGTAGGAGGATGTGGAGTTCATCTCTCTCCACGGATGCATCAGGAATACATCTATAGATGCAAAAATTCTCACAGAACACCAGCTGAAAATTAGCAGAAGACCTTGGACATTGGAGAGGACTATAAAGATCCCTGCATAACTTGGTAGGACAGAAAAAAGAAGGGAAAAGGAGGAGGAGAGGAAGCGGGATGAGACCTGCACCCTGGGGTGGGGGAGCTGAAGCAGAGGAGAGATTCCTGAATTCAGGGAAATGCTCTCTCTGATGGGGGAGTTGATTGGGACAGAAGGGAAGAACTTGAGGCTGTTGGAAGAGAGTGAAGTGACCAATCTGTGGCAGATGAGACAGAATTAGAAATACACAGATGGTCTGTACCATGGCCCTATGTGCCCTGGACTGGGATGTGTGTTCAGATGTGTGCAAGGGGACTGGGAGCTGTAGCGTGGGGATTGGGGAACAGACCCAGAGCAAGAACTGCTGTTGGCTGTGGAGAGATAGACTGAGGGGATTGGAGGGAGGAAATCTGCTGCAGGGAATGCCTACAGAGGAAGACCAGACTGCCATGGAAGCAGGGTGCTATTGCTGAGTCACACACAGGGGAGGAGTCACTACTGTAGCCTCTCTCTCCCCACACACTGGTACTGGCTGCCAAGCAATAAAAAAAAGCCCCCTCAGAGTGGGCCCTAATGCACCAGCTGCAGGGTAATTTTAAAAAAGCCCAGCAAGGGCTGGCCCTCATGTGCCTTACACCATGCACCAGAAAAGGCCCTCACTAGGGCCATCTCTCGTGCACCCATGATTGCCAGCTTCCCTGCACACTTGCTGTCACCAGGGCTCCCACAATCCAAGCAGTCATACTATCTCTGTGTCCTCTCATCACTGGGGCAGAAGCAAGAGCTCCAAGGAAACCTCAGGAACAGACTCCTGTGGGTGGACCACATGCAGAGGTGGTGATAAAACCAAAGCTGAACCCCAGGGGTGGGACAACTAATGAAGAAGATTGAAAATCTTTCAAGCTGTACAAGCTGCAGATTAAATCCCCATGATCAGCTAGGTAGACCCCGGATCTATGGACTATCTGAGTAGACAATGAGTGTTTCCACAAATGAAAACAGTGTAGCTCTGGCAGCTGTGGACTTTGGGGACAACTACACATAGGAAGTGGACCAGATCAGAGTCTGAGGGGTCCCCACAAGGCACACAGCAGGTCCAGAGACCAGCCTAGAGGCAGAGGAGACCTTCTTGGGGAGGCAGAGGTGGGCTGTGGCTCACAGTGTGTGCAAGGACACTTTCAGTAGAGACCCTAGGGAAACATAAATATTACTATTAATTTTATTATGTTTTGATTCATTCTGTTGTTGGTTCTGCCTTTTTGTCTTTCTTTTTTTATTTGTTTGTTTGTTTGTTGTTGTTTTAGTAAATTTTTTAATTTAGTCTTTTAGGATCTCTGTATTTTATAACATAATTTTAGTTTTTTAAATATTTCTATTTTTACTTTGCTTTTCTGTTTTGCTGTGTTCTTTTTTCTTATTATTTTCTTCTTTTTCTTTAATATATCTTTTTTTATATTTCCATTTTTACTTTGCTTTCAGTTCCTCTGTGATTTTTCCCTTTTTACGCTATTTTATTATTAATTTTCTTTAACCATTTTTATTGGTTTCTTCTGTTTCCTTGCTTTATACTTCAGTTGGCACACTGTTTTGATTTTGTATTTAAGTTATGTGTTTTTGTTAGTTTTAATCCTAATTGATTTCGTTTTTGAGTTCTTCTATTTGTCTGGTTGTTCTCTTGCTTTCTGTCTTATTTGGTTCTGTTTTTGTTTCTTTTACATGTGTGTGTGTTTCCTTGTTTCTGTTTTTGTTTGTTTGATTTTGTTTTTACCATTTCTCTGGAGTTTTGTATTTTCTTTAATATACTTTCTGTTTTACTTTTTTTATGTCTATTTCTATATTGCTTTTCTGTTCTGTCTTCCTTCCCCTTACTCTTTTTCTTTTCTTTTTCTTTTTATCATTTTTGTTGTTTTGTTCTGTTTCTTTGCTCCATTCTTCAGTTGGCACTCTCCTTTGGTTTGCATTTTGGTTTTGTCAGTTTTCTTTTTAATTTCATCCTTGGGTTCTTTTGTTTGTGTGGTTGTTCTCTTGTTTTTTTATTTATTCGGTTCTGTTTTTGCTTCTTTGCTGTGTATGTGTGTTTCCTTGTTTCTGTATTTGTTTGTTTGATTTATTTACCATTTGGCTGGGGTTTTGTTAGTTTATTTTTCTTAATCCCTTTTACTGCTGGGATGAGAGACTTGGGGGTTTTGGTTCCTCAATGGGAAGTCAGGCCTGAGGTTCTGGGGTAGGAGCACAGAGTCCAGGACTCTGGACCACTGGAGAATTCCTAGCACCAGGGAAGATTAATCACTTAGGGCTCTCATGGAGACCTCAATCTGAATCCAAGGCCTGGCTCCACCCAACTCCCAGCAGCTCCCTGTGCTGGATGCCTCACACAAAACAACAAACAAGACAGGAACACAAACCCACCCATCAGCACACAGACTACTTAAAGTCTTACTAAGCTCACAGACATCCCAAAACATACCACCTGACATGGCCCTGCTGATCAGGAAAAGACTCAGCTCCACCCAGCAGAAGCCAGGCACCAGTACCACCCATCAGGAAGCCTACATAAGACACTGGACCAGCCTCACCACCGGACCAACCTCACCACCAGTGGTAAAGAACAGAAGCAAGAGGCACTACGACCATGTGGCCTGGGGAAAGGAGACCACAAATACTGAAAATTGACAAAATGAAAAGACAGAGAAATATCTTACAGACAAAGGAGCAGGATAAAACCCCACAAGATGAAATAAACGAAGAGGAAATAGGCAAACTACCAGAAAAAGAATTCAGAGTAATTATAGTAAAGATGATCCAAAATCTCAGAAATAGAAAACACAAGAAATGTTTAACAAGGACATAGAAGAACTAAAGAGCAAACAAACAGTGCTGAACAACATAATAACTGAAATTAAAACTACTCTAGAAGCAATCAATAGCAGAATAACTGAGGCAGAAGAACAGATAAGTGAGCTGGAAGATAGAATGGTGGAAATAACTGCCACAGAGCAGAATAAAGAAAAAAAAGAATGAAAAGAATGGAGGACAGTCTCAGATAACTCTGGGACAACACTAAGTGCACCAACATTCGAATTATAGGCACTCAAGAAGAAGAAGAATAAAAGAGAGGGTCTGAGAAAATATTTCAAGAGATTATAGCTGAAAACTTCCCCAACATGGGAAAGGAAGTAGTCAATCATGTCCAGGAAGAAGAGAGAGTCCCATACAGGATAAACCAAAGGAGAAACATGCCAAGACACATATTAATCAAACTAACAAAAATAAAACACAGAGAAAAAATGTTAAAAGCAGCAAAGGAAAAGCAATAACAAACATGCAAAGGAATCCCCATAAGGTTAACAACTGATCTTTCAGCAATAACTCTACAGGCCAGAAGAGAATGACAATATATATTTAAAGTGATAAAAGGGAACAACCTACAACCAAGACCACTCTACTCAGCAAGGATCTCATTCATATTCAACAAGGAAATAAAAAACTTCACAGACAAGCAAAAGCTAAGAGAATTCAGCATCACCAAACCACCTTTACAACAAATGCTACAGGAAATTTGCTAAGCAGGAAACACAAGAGAAAGAAAACACCTACAAAAACAACCCAAAACAATTAAGAAAATGGTCATAGGAGCATACATATCGATAATTACCTTGAATGTAAATGGATTAATTGCTCAAACCAAAAGAAACAAACTGCCTGAATGGATACAAAAACAAGACCCATATATATGCTGTCTACAAGAGATGCACTTCAGACTTAGGTACACAGACAGACTGAAAGTGAGGGGATGGAAAAAGATATTCCATGCAAATGGAAATCAAAAGAAAACTGGAGTAGCAATACTCATATCAGACAAAATAGACTTTAAAATAAAGACTATTACAAGAGGCAAGTAAGAACACTACATAATGATCAAGGGATCAATCCCAGAAGAAGATACAACAATTGTCAATATCTATTGACCCAACATAGGAGTGTCTCAACACATAAGGCAAATGCTAACAGCCATAAAAGGAGAGATCAAAAGTAACACAAAAATAGTAGGCAACTTTAACATCTCACTTACACCAGTGGACAGATCATCCAAATGGAAAATAAATAAGGAAACACAAGCTTTAAATGACACATTAGACCAGATGGACCTAACTGATATTTATAAGACATTCCATCCAAAAACAACAGAATACACTTTCTGCTCAAGTACCCATGGAACATTCTCCAGGATAGACCACATCTAGGGTCACAAGTCAATCCTAAGTAAATTAAAGAAAATTGAAATCATATCAAGCATCTTTTCTGACCACAACACTATGAGACTAGAAATCAATTACAAGACAAAAAATGTAAAAAATACAACCACATGGAGACTAAACAATATGCTACTAAACAACCAAGAGATCATTGAATAAATCAAAGAGGAAATCAAAAATACCTAGAAACAAAAGACAATGAAAACACAATGACCCCAAACCTATGGGATGCAACAAAAGCAGTTCCCAGAGGGAAGTTTATAGAAATAAAATCCTACCTTAAGAAACAAGAAAAAATCAAGTAAACAACCTAACCTTTCACCTAAAGCAATTAGAGAAAGAAGAATAAAAAAACCACAAAGTTAGCAGAAGAAATCTTGAAGACTAGATAAGAAATAAATGAAAAATAATGAAGAAAACAATAGCAAAGATCAATAAAACTAAAAGCTGGTTCTTTGAAGAGATAAGCAAAATTGATAAACCATTAGCCAGACTCATCAGGAAAAAAAGGAAGAAGACTCAAACCAACAGGATTAGAAATGATAAAGGAGAAGAAAGAACTGACACCACAGAAATACAAAGGATCATGAGAGACTACTACAAGCAATTATATGCTAATAAAATGGACAACCTGGAAGAAATGGACAAATTCTTAGAAAAGTACAACCTTCCAAGACTGAACCAGGAAGGAATAGAAAATATGAACAGACTAATCACAAGTACTGAAATTGAAACTGTGATTAAAAATCTTCCAAAAAACAAAAGCCCAGAGCCAGATGGCTTCATAGGCAAATTCTATCAAACATTTAGAGAAGAGCTAACACCTATCCTACTCAAACTCTTCCAAAGTATAGCAGAGGGAGGAACACTCCCAAACACGTTTTACAAGGCCAGCATCACCCTGATACCAAAACCAGACAAAGATGTGACAAAGAAAGAAAACTACAGGCCAATATCACTGATGCAAAAATCCTCAACAAAATACTAGCAAACAGAATCCAACAGCACATTAAAAGGATCATACACCATGATCAAGTGGGGTTTATCCTAGGAATGCAAGGATTCTTCAATATATGCAAATCAATCAATGTGATACACCATATTAACAAATTGAAGGATTAAAACTATTTGATAATCTCAATAGATGTAGAAAAGCTTTTGACAAAATTCAACATCCATTTATGATAAAATCCCTCCAGAAAGTGGCTATAGAGGGAACGTACTCCAACATAATAAAAGTCATATATGAGAAACCCACAGCAAACATTATTCTCCATGGTGAAAAACTGAAAGTATTTCCTCTAAAATAAGGAAGACAAAAAGGGTGCCCACCCTCACCACTATTATTCAACATAGTTTTGGAAGTTTTAGCCATGGCAATCAGAGAAGAAAAAGAAAGAAAAGAATCCAAATTGGAAAAGAAGAAGTAAAACTGTCACTGTTTGCAGATGACATGATACTATACATAGAAAATCCTAAAAATGTCACCAGAAAACTAGTAGAGCTAATGAATGAATTTGGTAAAGTAGCAGGATACAAAATTAATGCACAGAAATCTCTTTCATTCCTATACACTAACAATGAGAAATCTGAAAGAAAAATTAAGGAAATACTCCCAGTTACCATTGCAACAAAAATAATAAAATACCTAGGAATAAACCTACCTAAGGAGGCAAAAGACCTGTATGCAGAAAACTATGACACTGATGAAAGAAATCAAAGATGACAGATGGAGAGATATACCATGTTCTTGGATTGGAAAAATCAGCACTGTGAAAATGACTATACTACCCAATGCAACCTACAGATTCAATGCAATCCCTATCAAATTACCAATGCCATTTTTTACAGAACTAGAACAAAATTTTTACAATTTGTGTGGAAACACAAAAGACCCTAAGAGCCAAAGCAATCTTGAGAAAGGAAAACAGAGCTGGAGGAATCAGGCTCCCTGTCTTCAGACCACACTACAAAGCTACAGTAATCAAGACCGTATGGTACTGGCACAAAAATGGAAATATAGATCAGTGGAACAGGATAGAAATCCCAGAGATAAACCCACGCACATATGTCCACCTTATCTTTGACAAAGGAATCAAGAATGTACAATGGAGAAAAGACAACCTCTTCAAGAAGCGGTGCTTGGAAAACTGGATAGCTACATGTAAAACAATGAAATTAGAACACCACCTAACACCATAAATGAAAATAAACTCAAAATGGTTTAAAGACCTAAATGTAAGGCCAGACATTATGAAACTCTTACAGGAAAACAGAACATTCTATGACATAAAGCACAGCAAAATCCTTTCTGACCCACCTCCTAGCGTAATGGAATTAAAAACAAAAATAAACATATGGAACCTAATGAAACCTAAAAGCTTTTGCACAGCAAAGGAAATGATAAACAAGATGAAAAGACAACCCTCAGAATGGGAGAAAATATTTTCAAATGAAGCAACTGACAAAGGATTTATCTCTAAATATACAAGCAGCTCATGAAGCTCAATATCAAAAAAAACCCAAGCAATCCAGTTAAGAAATGGGTAGAAGACTTAAATAGACATTTCTCCAAAGGAAACATACTGATGTCCAAGAGGCACATGAAAAGGTGCTCAACATCAATAATCATTAGAAAAATGCAGTTCAAAATCACAATGAGGTATCACCTCACACCAGTCAGAATGGCCATCATCAAAAAATCTAGAAAATATAAATGTTGGAGGGGGTGTGGAGAAAAGGGAACCCTCCTGCACTGTTGGTGGGAATATACATTGATACAGCCACTATGGAGAACAGTATGGAGATTCCATAAAAAAACTAAAAATAGAACTGCCCTATGACCCAGCAATCCCACTACTGGGTGTATACCCTGAGAAAACCATGTTTCAAAAAAAGACATGTACCACAATGTTCATTGCAGCACTATTTACAATAGCCAGTACATAGAAGCAACCTAAATATCCATCAACAGATGAATGGATAAAGAAGATGTGTCACATATATACAATGGAATATTACTCAGCCATAATAAGGGCGAAATTTAGTTATTTGTAATGAGGTGGATGGGCCTAGAATCTGTCATACAGAGTGAAGTAAGTTAGAAAGAGAAAAACAAATACCATGTGTTAACGCATATATGTGGAATCTAAAAAAACGGTACTGATGAACCTAGTGTCAGGGCAGGAATAAAGATACAGACGTAGAGAATGGACTCGAGGACACAGGGGGGAAGCGGAATCTGGAAGAAGTGAGAGAGTAACATTGACATATATGCACTACCAAATGTAAAATGGATGGCTAGTAGGAAGCTGCTGCATAGCACAGAGATATCAACTCTATGCTTTGTGACAACATAGAGGTGTGGGATAGGGAAGGTTGGAGGGAGGCTTAAGAGGGAGGAGATATGAGGATATCCGTATCCATATAGCTGATTCACTTTGTTGTACAGCAGAAACTAACACAACTTTGTAAAGCAAATATACTCCAGTAAAGAAATATATAAAAAAAAAAATAGAGATGAGATTTGTGTTTACCAGAGGGGAGGGGAGGGGGACTTGGAGGAAAGTAGTCAAAAGGTACAAACTTCCAGTTATAAGATAAAAAGTACTAGGGATGTAATGTGAAACTTGATAAATATAATTAACACTGGTATATGTTATATGTGAAAGTTAAGAGAATAAATCCTAAGAATTCTCCTCACAAGGAAAACATATTTTTTCTATTTCCTTAATTTTATATCTATATGAGATGAAGGATGGTCACTAAACTTATTGTGATAATCATTTCATGATGTACATAAGCCAAATCATGCTGTACACCTTAAATTTATATAGTGGTATATGTCAATTATATCTTAATAAAACTGAAAAAAAATAAATTATATAACTGTGAATCAAATGACCATTTGCTTTTAACAAAAAATTAAATACCTGTATAGCCTGGGTTTCCATGGTGGCGCAGTGGTTGGGAGTCTGCTTGCTGATGCAGGGGATGCGGGTTCGTGCCCCAGTCCGGGAAGGTCCTACATGCCGTGGAGTGGCTGGGCCCGTGAGCCATGGCCACTGAGCCTGCGCGTCCAGAGCCTGTGCTCCGCAATGGGAGAGGCCACAACAGTGAAAAACCTGTAGACCTGCAAATAATCAGATATTTAGCAGTCCAGAAAAAGTTAACTCTTAACTAGCCAATTATTTGACTAAATTCAATTCAAAGAAATATCTTCACCCTACTTTTGGTACTTCTTATTGCACAAGTTTCACTTAATATATCCTCTGGAGCCTACTATCAGTGTGGAGAAGGCCTTGGAGTGCAGATTTTCTGGCCAGTGCCTGGGAAGCCCCTACATATTTCAGTAGAACAGAATCCCCTCTCATCTGATAGACCCCCCTCTTGTCCAAACTTTGTGACAAATAAATCAAATGGCTATATTTCCATTATCACTTCTAAAATTGGTTTTCAAATATTTTATCTAGTCATTTTAAAAATATTTTAAGCAGTTTAAAGCATTTAAGAAAATCTGATGTACTAAGACTTGGAACAATTAAGTTCTTAATTAACGTTTGAATATTTGGGAAAATCTAATTTGTTATATTAATAAGTTTTAAGTTGATTAATTATGCAAGTAAGATGTAATTATATTAAAAAATCATTAGTTGTTTAAAGATCTGTAAGATGGCACATTCCTTTAAAATGTTTGAAACCATATCCCCAGAAAAGTAGAAGGAAGTTTCTGAAAACAATTTCCAAATTTCTTCTTTGGCCTTTACCAAGATATAAAAGAAAAAGGTATTTACTTTAAAATACAAAAGAAGAAGCTGACTAAATTTCTCACTCCATGATATAGACATGTGGCCAACACAAATAATTTGTCATAGAAAAAAATAAACTTGAAAAATCTAAAGCAACAAATATCATTTATAAGAAACTTTTATTTAGATGGCACACACATTTAATTTTGCTTGTGATGCTGAACATATTTAATAAGATTCTTATTTATCTCTGCTGATCTTCTTACAGAAGTTCTCACCACCAGCCCTGTTATCCCTTACATATGACTTTTCATGTCCTGGTAGCCCATTGAACAGTATAATTTCTGTTAGAGAACCTCCACAATTCTCCCATCACTGGGGCTCTAAATTTCAAAATAATCTTTTATTTCTCTTTTTCTTTCAACTGTCATGATAGATAAAATATCTGGTCTTATATTCATTCCTTCTTATATTCAGTTCCACTCACAATATGATCATCCAAGTTTAGACCATTATCATCCCATGCTTCATAAGTGCAATAGTGTTTCATTTGGCTGCTCAACCTACCACCTCCTATTCTTCCAGTCCATCCTATGTGGCATTACAAGTGGATCATCCTTTGGTACAATTTTATACTCATCATTCCATGCTCAAAATCATGTTTCCTCTTTCCTAAAACATCCAACTATAATTGCTAACTTTACCCATTCAGTGTATTAATAGAGAAATATTGCCTTCTCTCCATCACCCTTTAACTACTTTATTCATATTTTCTCAGTGTATGTCAACACCTTGTATGTGAACTTTAACTCAAGTTACGTAACAAGTCTCTTGCCCCTTGAGCACTGCAATCTCCATAGCTGAAGCCTTTCACATCCCCTTAAGGGGCAAGAATTTTAGGTCCAGACCACAATGCAGGTAAAACACAGATATTCTAGATCAGCATTTCCATAATATACTCAGTTGCATACTAATTTTATGAGCTGTTAATATTTATATCTCATACACACACACACACACACACACACACATCATCCATGGCTAAAGATGAGTCTAGGAAATACTAGTTTAATCAAAGTCAAATTGTAATATTTTTATTTTCTGTGAGATTAAATATACATGGTGGTACCGTGTATTCTCTAGGACTGTACAATGCCAACATATGCAGAAGTAGTGGGTATGTGGGAGCTCCTAACGTGATGACTATCTTTCCTATACTTCAGTCCTAAAAAGAGTGTCTCTGTTTCATTACCCTGGGCATATGTACTTATTGTGAGGCCCTAAATGTACCCTCACTTCTTTGGAACTGGACCCCATCCTTGTTCTCATGCCTTCTTCCAAGAACATTAGTCCTGCTGGCAACACCAATCATTCTGAATAAGTCCATGTTGCATGCTCCTCAAAGTCCTTGGTACTCACTATTTATCTGTGGAGACTTTCTCTGAATGTTTACTGTTGGAACCCTAACCAATATTGGTTCAGATTCATCACTATACCCCTCTCTACTTTTGCCCATTTTTGGCAAATTCCAATCACTCAGTTAAATTTAAGGTATTGATTACAAAAAGAACTGGGTGAGAGACTGAGTCTTCCTTAAAAGACATTTAACCATCTCCATTATCAGAAAATCAACTCAAATCTGAAAAAACAAAAATAAACAAGTAGGACTACATCAAACTAAATAGCTTCTGCACTGCAAAGAAAACGATCAACAAATTGAAAAGGCAACCTACTGAATGGGAGAATTTTTATATATCTGATAAGAGGGTAATATCCAAAATATAGAAAGAACTCATGCAACTTAATAGCAAAAACCAAACAATCTAATTTAAAAATATGCAGAGGATCTGAATAGACATTTTTCCAAAGAAGATATGCAGATGGCCAACAGGTGCAAAAAAAGATGCTCTACATAGTTAATCATCAGTTAAATACAAATCAAACCACAATGAGATATCACCTCACACCTGTTAGAATGAGTAGTATCAAATAGATAAGAGTTAACAAGTGTTGGTGAAGATGTAGAGAAAAGAGAACCCTAATGTACTGTTGGTGGAAATGTCATTGGTGCAGTAACTATGGAAGACAATATGGAAGTTCCTCAAATAAGTAAGACTAAAATTACCATATGATCCAGCAATTCCACTTCTGAGCATTTATTTGAATAAAGCAAAGACACTAACTCTAAAAGATATATGCACCCTCACGTTCATTGCAGCATTGCTTACAATAGCCAAGATATGGAAACAACATATGTGTCCATCAGTAGATGAATGAATAAAGAAATTGTGGTATACATGCACACAAGATTATGCAGCCATAGAAAAGAGCAAAATCTGCACCCATTAATAAAGGGAAGATAGTCTTTTTTCAAATACAAAAGAGTTTATTCATTAATCATCTCAGGGAGTTGGAAAAATAATAACTGTCCCTTCCACTTCTGACAAGAAGATTCTATAAACTGCCAGTTCTCTGGAACAAACAAGCAATTGTTCATTATCAGCTATATTTGCAACTTAGGGACCTAGTGGGTCCCTAAATGAATCATATGAATTTCATGAACTGTGTAGTTTCATATCTCCTAGGCCATATGACTCCATAAACATCCACATTAAAGCATAAACAATAATATTAATAATAAAGGAAAGACCTGAAGATGGTAGATGTTTAAAAGCAGAACAAATCAATAGCCTTGCCTCTGAAAGCAAAAAACAAAACAAAACAAAAGAACACCAACAACAAAATCAAGGAACAAATATCCACCAAGTCTTTAGCTTACTGGTAGAAAGGTTGGAGGAGTGGGGGCCCTTCAAACAGGAATGAAATGTATACAGACTCTCAGGGCAAAGATCAGAGATGAGGATACACATTAAGAAAAATAAGGTTAGACATGTAAGATAGGGTTGGATTATAGAGGCAGGGGAGTTTCAACTCCAATTTCCTTTTCTATTTGTCCTTAAAAACTCCTTTTGCTCAGAAAATAAATTCTGTCACCATAGGCAGGATTTTCATCCCCAGACAGAGCTCTTTTGAAAGCCTAATATGCTCACTGCCATCTCTTCACATCTGTAGCTTTTAACTTCAATGTCTCTGCCCTTGAGGAGGGGCTGAACACATTTTGGCCTGAAGAACTAGCTTCTCAGCAGGGTATCAGGAGGTGACCTTTCCTACTGACACTGTCTGCAGGGCATATCAGCCCCATAGACAGGAAGAATTCCTTTCTGAACCAAGCCTCAGATCGAGGGTGGGAAATAGCACACTTATTCAGATTTATTAAGGAGAAAAACTTTCCACAGCAAAGGGAATGGAAACCGTAAAAATGGACCCAGAGAGTGGGTCCTCTCCATCATGAAAGCTACAAGGGCTGCATTCAGTTGTGGCCCCAATTGGGAGAAAGCCATGGCGTTTGAGATGCAGTTATCTCCCAAATCAAAATTGTGATCTGGCTGAATGGGTTTTCTTCCTCTCAGCCCTGCAGATATCATTTTCAGAGCTCCAAGGCCAACCTGCAGTGAAACTGGAATTCGGAAAAGTTCTTCATCCTGCAAGATGAAGATTTTATCCTCTCTGCTTTTCACAATAGTTTGGCATGACAAATTAAATTTAAGCTAAAGTAAAAATTGAACTACTAATTATTTGTGGGTGGCTTTTGGTGAAAGTTTACTCTGGGGAATATGATAAGGTTTAAAGATGCTGTAGATCAGCAAATTTTAAACATTTTAAGCTGCTTAGTTTGTTTATTTTTAAACCCCAAGAAACCTCAATCTATACGACAAACAAAAGTATAACTTCTCTGGTTAAAGGGGGTTAATGATAAAAGATTTTTAACTTCTTTCCCCAAAGTATCCCAGAGCCAAGATGTATGCAATCTTGGACCTCTGGGGATGATATAGAAAAACATTGCCCTGTTCAGAAGGTTACCCTAAATGTAAGTTTTCTTCATCAGGATAAAGAGGCCAATTCTTGGTGGAGACAAATAGGGATGTGAATCATCCAAAAGACCTTTCTATTCAGTTTTCCCAACACCATTTATTGGAGACTATCCTTTCTTATTTGAATAATTGTGGCTGCCTTATCAAATATTAATTGACCACATATGTGAGGGTTTTCTCTGGGCTCTTGATTCTGTGCCATTGATCTGTGTGTCTATTTTTATGCCAGTACCATAAAAATAGACTATATTTTTATGACTATAGCTTTGTAATATAGTTTGAAATCAGAAATATGATGACTCCAGCTCTTCTTTCTCAGGATTGCACTGGCTATTCAGGGTCCTTTGTGGTTTCATACAAATTTTAGAATTTTTTTTCAGTTTCCATAAAAAATATCACTGGAATTTTTATAGAATTGTATTGAATCTATAGATGGAATGTCAATTATATCTCAAAAAGGCTGGAAAAAATAGATAAAAAATAAACAAAATTCTCAGTATTAAAACAAAAGACAGCTATATTTACTTGTTTAGTACATTCAGTGATTTTAAAAGCATAATTATCTTCAGTTGAGAGCTATGTTTCATTTTTAAAGTCCATAATTGTGACAAGTAACTTTGCCTCCTAAAGTTACTTCAGGCTCATTAATCCTTATAGCCTCATGGTAAGGATCAAATGAGAGCATAAGTAAAACACTTGGAACAGTATTTAGCCTAGATCCATCCTCTCCCAACTCTCACTCCACTCTTAGTCAAGCCCATTGTTCTCAGTGACTTTATAATGCTGAGTGGAGGGTGGAGAGCATATACATAAATAACCAACCAAGAACATTTCAGTTTGTTCAGTGTCATATTAGAAACATACATAAAGTGCTGTGGGAACATTAATAGGCAAAAGACTTCATACATTCGGATCATAAGAAAGGCTTCAAAATGAAGAGGCCACATGTATAGGTGGAAAGAAGGAAGGGTGGAATAATTGGAACTCATTAGAAAGACAAGTTCACTTTCACTAGACATACAAAGGAGGCAAGTGGATGTTACAAGCAGAAGGAAGACTGAACAAAAAACAGAGGCAAGAAGGCACATCAGGACTCAGTGCTGTCACAGCACAGGGTGTGGGTTCCTTAGAGACCATGAGTCTTGCCTGTCATGTGTCCTAGTCAGCATCATATATGGTGTAAAGTTGACTATTACCTGAAGATAAGGCTGGAACATTAGTTTCCATCATTTCCATTAGTCTCCACACCTTGGTGAGGAGTCTAGTGTTTATTCTATACACAATGGAAAGTGCTGAATGTTTTAAATCATAGTAGCTGATTAGAAACTGATTTTACAAAAATAATTCTGGTTTCCCTCAGGAAGAAAAGTTGCAATTCAAACACTGATCCCAAGAAGATGATAAAGGAAGGTATTTTAAATAGTCCAGCAAATGATGGTAACATGATCATAGCTAGCATTGACCTTAATATGTGCCAGGGACAATGCTAACTATATTATTGCATCATCTCATCTTTTCTTCATCCTAATCTAATGGAAAAGATACTACAACCTTCCCCATTTTAGAGGTGAGGAAGCCAGTGCACTGAGAAGTTAAGCAATTTTGCAAGGCCTAGAACTACTTAGTAGTGGAATTTACTTATGAATATAGAAGATTTCACTGATAATGATGATTTGATCTAAAATCAGTGGAATCTGTTGGCAATTGAACAAGAAAGTAAGTAATCAAAGTAAGCTAGAACATTTCTAGCATGAAAGACTGGTAGATCATGCATGATGTCATTAAGTGGAGGGAAAAATTTAAGGAAATGAGTATATGTGCTGAAAAATATGGGAGAAGGTTAAGAAGACAGACTGGGGGTTGAGGAGCCAAAATATTTATAGACAAATTGCTTCAGATTTTTTAAAATGTTAATTTTCTTATATAGGCAAGTAAGAATCATAAGATATATATATATGTATGTCATATAGGTAGATAGATAGATAGACAGATAGATGATAGGTTGATTGATTCCATCTTATTCATTTAAAAAATAGAGTCCTTTTGAGTTTTGAATTTGGATTTATGTTTTAACATTATTTTGAACTCTTAATGGTTAGTTTGTTACCACACTTGCTATCTTCTGAATCTCTCAGAATTTTATGTCTAAGAGACAGGGAAGGATGAGAATATCCATAACTAAAAAAATAATAAATGGATGAAAATACATTAAGACATTTGGAGAAATCCCCAAATATATGATATTTTAAGAGAGAAATTTTGATTAGGAAGGTAATTTAGATATTGTCTGGTATAAATCCCTTCTTTTTCTGAACAAGGGACATAAAGACAGAAGATGATGTAACTAGGTCAAGTTTTCATTCACACCACATCTTGGGGGTTCCCATCAGAGTTAGATACAGTGAGTAAAATTGCTGGAGATAGGATGAAAAGAATTTTCATTTGATATTCTTTTTTAAAACGTCACTGAAAATGAAAAAAAAATTGCAATTTTTTAAATCAGATGATTGCATGAATCTTCCAAATCAACATATTTCAGAACAGATACTTTTAGATGCAAATGGTTGAAAGGAACTGTGTGATCCTCTTAGGAGCCTGGGCCCATAGCTGTAGGGGCCATATTGTACCTGTCCTTGAACAGAGCAGACTGCTACATTTTGATACAGCACCACAGTAACATCATTCCTACCTTAGTGTTTTTCTAAGACCTTGAAAGGTATTTGAGATAAATATGACTCCCAACAAATGTAAAATGCTGAGCATTTGAAGGCTATTCTGAAAACTCTAGCATTTGATGCTACCCTTCCTTGTTTTATAGACTTATTTTTTTTCCAAGACAGCAAATACCTGCAAAGCAAAGAAAATACCTTTATTCCTCTTCTATTTACTCTATTGTCGATCCAAGAATAGGTAACATAATACAAGCTCAAAGTATTTATTGATATGCTTTGCTTTCAACATGATTTAATCAACTTTATGAAATAAATTGTACAAAAGTATTTTGTATTTTTTTAAAAAAGGAAGATTATTTCAACAGTGACAGTTCTACATTATTTTCATGCTTCATTTCTTAATTATACTGCTTTAAATAGATATACACAGTTAGATAGGAAATGTTGGATACATTCAGTAATATATAGTTGGTGATTCTGGCCTTATGATCACATTTCATTAAGAAATTCTCTCTTTTTATATCCATTTTTCTCTCTTTCTGTAAGTCAACTGGTTTACGTATACCCTGTGGTCTTTGAAGGGTAGCTTTGTGCTTCTATTTTCCCCTCATTATTTATTATAATGTATCCATAAAATATTGTGTTGATATTCCAAGTTACAGGTTCTGACTAGAAGAGAAGCCATTTTTAAATGTGAATGACAATAAGGCCTAGAAAGGGACCTGGTAGGATTGTTGGGTCACTGAGCTCCCAAGAATTCTGGATTTCTGTAAAGGAAAGATATTTTGGCGAGTAGTAGGGCACGGAGTTCGCATATCCTCACAACTAGGGCACCTACCAGGCACTGGTGTGGGACCTCGGACACCTAAGGGGAGAGTAGGAAACCCTAAGCAACAGGTAGGACATGGGGAGGAGCAAGGAGGAGGAGAAGTGGAGGAGGGATGGGACCAGAGCCCCTGAGGGGAAACTGGGGGAAGGGAGGGCTTCCCACACCCAGAGGGGCCCACTCACCACTAGGGGATCAACGTGGACAGGAAGAGACCTTTGTAGGATCAGAGGGCCGGAAGGGAACTCAGCCAGCATTTCCCCCACCCACTCAGGTCCCAGTGAACCTGCTGGGGTCCTGGGACTGATACTCCTCACTCTGAGGCCTCCTTTGGCCACTCTGAGTCAAAGCCCTGCCCGACAACCATCAAGGCCTTATCTGCCTGCCTGAGTCCTGAGGCTAGCCAACCCCCACCGCCTAAAACTTGCCCCTGACTAAGTCCTGCCCCACTGCATTTTCCAGCCGTGAGGATCCTGAACCTAGGCCCCGCCTTAGCCTAGGCACTGCCCCCACTTAAGCCCCATCACCACCTAAGACTGTCTCACTCAGCCAAGGTCTTTTCCAGCCCTTTTTAAAATTTTTTTTCTTTGCTATTGTGGTTCTGTTTTACATTGTTGTTCTTATTTCATTTATATTTTTATTTTTCCTAATATACTTTTAATTTAATTTTATTTTTTATTCTTTGTTATTGTTTGGCTTTTTTTTTTTTTGCCTTGCTGTGCAGCTTGCGGGATCTAGGTACACAGACATGGGTCAGGCCTGAGCTCCTGTGGTGGGAGCACCAAGATGAAACCACTGGACTAACAGAGAACTTCAGATACCAGGGAATATTAATCAGAGTGAGGTCTCCTGGAGATTAACATCTCGGCACGAAGACACATCTCTACACAACTGCCTGCAAACCCCACTGCTGGATGCTTCAGACAAAACAACCAGTAGGACAGGAACACAGCCTCACTCATCAAAAAATGAAGGAGACAACAAAAATATATGTTAGTTTGCAGATGACATGATACTATACATAGAGAATCCTAAAGATGCCACCAGAAAACTACTAGAGCTAATCAATGAATTTAATAAAGCTGCAGGATACAAAATTAATGCACAGAAATCTCTTGCATTCCTAGACACTAATGATGAAAAATCTATAAGAGAAATTAAGGAAACACTCTCATTTACTATCACAACAAAAAGAATAAAATACCTAGGAATAAACCTACCTAGGGAGAAAAAAGACCTGTATGCAGAAAACTAAAAGACACTGATGAAAGAAATTAAAGATGATACCAACAGATAGAGAGATATACCATGTTCTTGGATTGGAAGAATCAATATTGTGAAAATGACTATACTACCCAAAGCAATCTACTGATTCAATGCAATCCTTATCAAATTACCAATGGCATTTTTTACGGAGCTAGAACAAATAATCTTAAAATTTGTATGGAGACACAAAAGACTCCGAATAGCCAAAGCAGTCTTGAGGGAAAAAAATGGACCAGGAGGAATCAGACTCCCTGACTTCAGACTGTACTACAAAGCTACAGTAATCAAGACAATATGGTACTGGCACAAAAACAGAAACATAGATCAATGGAACAAGATAGAAAGCCAAGGATAAACCCACAGACCTATGGTGAACTAATCTATGACAAAGGAGGCACGGTTATACAATGGAGAAAAGACAGTCTCTTCAATAAGTGGTGCTGGGAAAACTGGACAGCTACATGTAAAATAATGAAATTAGAACACTCCCTAACACCATACACAAAAATAAACTCAAAATGGATTAGAGACCTAAATGTAAGACCAGACACTATAAAACTCTTAGAGGAAAACATAGGAAAAACACTCTCTGACATAAATCACAGCAAGATCTTTTTTGACCCACCTCCTAGAGTAATGGAGATAAAAACAGAAATAAACAAATGGGACCTAATAAAACTTCAAAGCTTTTGCACAGCAAAGGAAACCATAAACAAGATGAAAAGACAACCCTCACAATGGGAGGAAATACTTGCAAATGAATCAACGGACAAAGGATTAATATCCAAAATATATAAACAACTCATGCAGTTCAATATTAAAGAAACAAACAACCCAATCTAAAATTGTGCAGAAGACCTAAATAGACATTTCTCCAAGGAAGATATACAGATGGCCAAGAAGCACATGAAAAGCTGCTCAACATCACTAATTATTAGAGAAATGCAAATCAAAACTACAATGAGGTATCACCTCACACCAGTTAGAATGGGCCTCATCAAAAAATCTACAAATAACAAATGCTGGAGAGGGTGTGGAGAAAAGGGAACCCTCTTGCACTGTTGGTAGGAATGTAAATTGATACAGCCACTATAGAGAACAGTATGGAGGTTCCTTAAAAATAATAATAGAATTATCATATGATCCAGCAATCCTACTACTGGGCATATATCCAGAGAAAACCATAATTCAGAAAGACACATGCACTGCAGTGTTCTTTGCAGCAACCTAAATGCCCATCGACAGATGAATGGATAAAGAAGCTGTGGTACATATATACAATGGAATATTACTCAGCCATAAAAAGAAATGAAATTGGGTCATTTGTTGAGATGTGGATGGATCTAGAGACTGTCATACAGAGTGAAGTAAGTCAGAAAGAGGAAAAGAAATATAGTGTATTAATGCATGTATGTGGAACCTAGAAAAATGTTACAGATGAACCAGTTTGCAGGGCAGAAGTTGAGACACAGATGTAGAGAACAAACATATGGACACCAAGGGGGAATGCCTTGGGGGTTTGTGTTGGTGGTGTAATGATTTGGGCGATTGGGATTGACATATATACACTGATGTGTATAAAATTGATGACTAATAAGAACCTGCTGTATAAAAAAATAAATTAATTTTTTTTTAAAAAAAGGATAAATAGAAATTGTCTGAATAGTTACTGAAATTTTCATCTCATTTTTAAATTATTTAAATAAAAAGCTAAAAATTTTAAAAATGAAATAAAAAATATTTTTCTTGTTTGGCGAGTGGGAGGAGGATACAAGCGTGCACAGAATCCAAACTGATACCATAAGCATGTTACCGGGGATTATTTAGGCTTAAATAAAAGTATTTTATAAGCTCAGAAAGCCAAAAGGTTTCAGCTCTCACAGGGTTTCTTTTCCCCTGGGAAATTAATAGAAATTTTTATACAAACAAGTTAAAGCAACACATATTTCCCTGAAAGTTTCACTAAACTGCATTATTTTTTCATTCCTGCCTTTTTGAGACATAAATAAAATCTCAGCTTCTTTCTTTCTAGTCAGGACTGAGGGACAGAGTGGGAAGGACTTGAGACAGGATATCCAAGTTAAAGGGCTGCTTGTGGAAATCCCTTTGTCATTCTGGTTTGGTCACTATTCACATATGGCTTATGTTGAAAAAAAATTTTCCTCCATGTTGAGTGCGAGAATGTCACTTCTTTTTTAATGCAAAATGCAGTATCAGCTAACCTCCCACTGGCCCCCTGGACATGTCTTAAATCGCAAGCACTGACCTATTCTACCAGAGAAGTATGTGTCAGACATCCACATGCAGTACTATCTTTTATTAAAAAAAAAGATTTGTATGGAAGGATTAAAATATTTTATTTCAAAGGGAAGCCATTAGGCATTTATTAGGGTAGTGACACAATTTGATTTATATTTTTAAAAAGTCACTGTGTTGAAAATGTATTCTATAGGGAAATGAATAGAAATGGAAAGATCAGACAAGAGATTACACAATAATTCTGGTGATTGAGAGTGCAGCTTCATTTAGAGTGGTGGCTGAGGAAATGGAGAAAACTAGATTTAGAACATGTTTTGGGTGTGGAATTAGATACAAAGAGTGAGGGCAGGAGAGGATGATACCTACCCAAAGGATTCAAGAAATAATTTCTGCAGTCAGTTATTTCTGGGATTCTTGTCTGATCCATCATATTAAACACCATCTCACTTATTCTGAAGGACTACTGGTGCAGCTAGTACTTCCCCTTCTTAGTTCAGTTTTGACTTTTACAAGAACTTTTTGATTTACCTATAACCTTCTTTGTTCAATCTTACCTATACACATAAAGAAAACTGCATATCTACACTTAATAACCACATATGTACATAATAGGGGAAGCAGAACATTTATCTACCTATCTGCCTGTCTATCTGTCTAAACATGTCATCTTTCAGGAACTTTGTAGCTAGAAATCAGGTCTGTTGCATGTCAGAGCTTTTGCTCTTTCACCTACACTGCACTATCTCCCTGTAGGCATGACAATTTACTAGAGAGTACATGCAATATAAATACATATGAGGAATTCTGTTTTTACTTAATAACATGGGCCAGTGAAGGGCAAATAAATTATTAGCTTTACAAGTGCTAAAGAGATATAAGGACTTTTCTGGTCAGAGATAAAATGTATATAGAGACTTCTCTGGCCAGAGGGTACATAGCAAGTCTAACTTAAATTAGTCTTTGAAAATTGATTAGAATCTGGTACACAGAGAGGAAATGGGTGAACATTCCAAACACTAGGAGTAGTGAGTATGGTAGAAGTAAGAAATTTGTATGAGGAATACACAAGAAAGTGATCTAACGCTTGTTAAGAGTCAACTGTGCCAATCCACACATATTACATATTATCCAATTTAATACTTATAATGGAGAAATAGGACAATACCAGTATCTCCATTTAATAGATAATAATATATGAAACACTTTTCCTAGGCCATGGAAAATTGAGAGACAGAACTAGGTTTTGCTTCTACATTTTCTACAGTGTTAGAGTTAACTTTGCTGTGCTGAAACTGCTTAGTGAAGAGTAAGAGAGGGAAGGTGAGTTGAGGCTAACTTGGGAGGTGCCTCAATAGGTAAACTTATAAATTTGGTGGTGGGTGGACATTGAAGACATGAGTAGAGTGATGCTTGCTAAAATTTTATTTTGTTTTGTTTTGACTTTACTAGGAGTTGGATACGTTAAGCAATGTTTTCTAAAATAGTTGAGTAGTCTTCTGAGGTAAATATTTTGGAGCATTTGGAAAATTTGGAAAATTCTGGCAAGTTTGTTTAACTGGTACAATTATTTTATAGTCTCCCATTTTAGCATTGATACTATAGGCCTTAAGGAGCTGTGAGTCACAGATTCCACAACGCGAGGGCTTTAAAGTTATAATGTTGCAAAATAAATAATCATTTACCCTGCTCACTCCTTTTTTAGAAATAGGGCAACTATAATTCAACATTTTGGTAATTTTCCAAAGGAAGAATGCCTCCTTTCCGACCTCCAATGCATATTTGTTAATTTTCTACTATGTTCACAGCTTTAGGGTGTTGGGAAAGTCTGCATGTATAATACTCTCTGCTAAATGATTGCTGGGCTTTTTCTCTGAATTATCTTGGGATCTCCATGACAACCAAGCTCTGCTAGCCCTACCACCAGCCTGGAGCAGCCAGTGTACAGCTGTGGGACTGAAAGACAGCAGCTGGAGGAGCATTCAGGACCAGACTTCTCTGAGCAAATATACTTCTAGTGGGGCTGATTGCATCTGACAACATCCCCATCGGGCCAGACTGTATTCACTTGTGTCTCACCTTGTCAGTCTACAGAATACCAAGGTTCCTCATATTCCAGCAAAAGGGGAAGCATGTTAGCTCTGAGCCAGATAAGGAAGGGAAAATATGAGACGGTTGTCAAAGTTAGTGAAAAATTAAGATCTGGACCATTGATTCAGGGGTCTCAAATGCTCTATAGAGTTCTACCTAAGTCAAAGGAGGAAATAAAAGAAACACACTACCAACATAATTGCCATCAAATGTCGAAATAACTCTCTGAAAGTCATGGGGTGAAGAAGGCAGGGAATTCTCTTGTTAGTGTTCAGACAGGATCAGGAAGAACTAAACATCTTCCCAAGAAAACTAAAATAAGTATATGTTAGTACCAAGATATAGATGTAAAGCAAGATTGCAGATAGAGTGCAGACAGAAGAGAGGCAAAGCCGAATCATACAGGTGTGGATAGAATATTGAGCCAAGTTCAGGTTTGTAAACCAGTAGTCATGGTATAATTCCAGAACTGGAGGAGAGGTCAGAGTAGGGAGAATTTACCACTAACTCTGATAAAGGGTATATCCCACAGATTAAAGCAAAACTATAGATGATAACAATATTAGTGGGGCAGAAGGAATTCAAAACCACAAAGGATGCTAAAGGAAGATATAGGTAAAAAAGCATTAGACGTTTCTTCTGGACAAAATAGATACCAAGTGTAACATTACTAAAAAAAAGGAGAAGAAAAGATAATATAAAGATGGACACTCAATAAAAATATAGAGGTTAGAAAAGGGAGAGAATAATCTTGGTATTTTTTCCCATGTTGATGTTAGCATAACTGGTAAACTTGTTCACATAAAAAATGGGTGCCCACTCACAAAAGGAGTAATAGATTAATAAAAATAAAGCAAAACTTGGCCTTACAAAGACTCTTTGGAAAGACTGAGGCAGTTCAGCCTGGGGAAAGAAGACTCAGAGAGGAAAATGAAAGCTGTCTTCAGATATTTAAAGGACTATTGTTTCAGGATAAAAATTATTATTTTCTATAGTCTCATAATCTTATCATTCAGATTTTGTCTGCTTAACATTTCTTTGTATCTTCCTTCAGTTCCCTAATCCCCTGAATTCTGGAATTTTATGATATAAATTATATAAAGGTAGATATCAATGCAACAAAGGGTAACAGGATAAAAGGAAAAGAATGATGACAATGAAATTAGACTGGCAACTTCTGAGAAGAAAAGTTGTTTGATCTGAAGACAAACTATCATGATGCATGAGAAGCAAAATGGAGAAGTGACAAAGTGGGATGAAGGGCAGGAAGGCTATTCTGACACATTGGGTTTGTGGACCCCCTGGGCCTACTCTGGGATAATGTCAGGTCTAAGTTCTCTTTACCACCTGATAGTCATAAGTCTCAACTCTGACCTCCTGATCACAGTACAGTTCAGAGTTACTAGAGAATAGTATTTTCATAGAGCCAGTGTTAATAATTCCAAATAGTAGGTATTTCCTAGTCAAGGTATAATTAACTTTGAATTTGCCACAGGTCTATTTGAGGACGGTTAGGAGAAAAATTTGAAGTAAATACTTGGAAGGTATATACAGGAATCTTCTTTAAGCATGTCCAGCTTCCCCTTCACTAAAATGGTGTTAGATCATGTTTATAAGCTGGTTGAAGGGCTACAACTTTCTACAGTGTGATTCAAGTCAGGCTTCTATTCATTAAGCCTTGAGCTACTTTTTTCAGGTGTACAGATCAAGTAGAAAGTCTACCTGTTTCATTTCTAGGAAACCCATGATCAGTTAGCCATTGCCAAAATTCCACATGGATCAAATTATTCTGATTACTGATTATGGCCCTTCTGCTTTCAATGGTAATCTTGCTCCTGTGTATTAATAGCTAATAATTTACCTCTGTTACTCTGAGTACCCAGAATTCTCACTGAAATCAAGAATTCATTTAAATGGTTGTATTTTCCACTTTTATCCCAGCTTACAGAAGACAACCAGTGAAGTACTTTAAAGTCTCTGGTGTGTCCCTCATCAATAACAAACATCATCTAGGCTGTCTTGCAGGACATGTTTTGGAAGAATGACCAGTCATACATGATAAAACCACTCCAAAATTTCATGATTTCTTAAGATTTTGGATTCCTTGCTGTATATTAAACCAAGGCATTTCTGGCATCTTTGCTTCTTTTGGCTTAGGTTACTACTGAATCCAGTTTTAGTCAACTGTCCAAGAAAATAATTAAATCCACTTTCAGTTACTTGAGCTAGTTTGTCCTAGTACATTAAATCCATAATCTCTTGTATGTACACCAAAATTGACAAATTCAACGTGATCTAAAATGCGTTGCTCCTCCCCTTGTCTAACACCCTTGCAACCAATTCCCATATGTATATACTAAGATTTTTTGTGGATGTAAAATATGGAAATGTATAAGTCAACATCTAGGTTAGATTTTTAATTGATCCCCAAGAGCATACTGGGACCTAACTCCAGATGCCACATGGAGCAGGAGGAGACCTGGCATCATTTTCTGTTGAAGTCATCACAATGTCTTCATGCACCACAGTTGGCCTCACCTAACAGAAGAGAGGGAATATTTCTGATAGCTTAGTATATTTGGAGGAGTCAGAGTTGTTCAAATTCTCCCAAATGTTCCAATTCCAGTCCTTCAGGGTCCAACTCTTCACCAACTAATGCTTTTCCTTTTATCTGAGGATCTAGTGAAGTTGTGAATTTAATCTATGTTTTAATTCAACAACCCACATGATAAGATTCTGTGACTGTTTTTGCACACATCAGCCCTGGAACTATAGGAGATTGTTTTAGGTAGGGCATTTAAATGCCCTGATTCTCTAACTGGTTTAGAATTTAAAACCTTGAATCTACAATTTTTTTCTCTTGAACCTCTTCAATGTAGTTAGAAGTAGATAATATTTTCCACTATAATTGTGCTCTCTATTATGTTTTATTACAGGGTTCTTTCAATCTGTCCAAATCATTCTTTCATTTCTGGTGGCCACAAATGATAACTTAAGTATAACAGTTTGTACTGGGTGGCACAGAATAATACTAGTGCCCCACCCTATAACAGTAACTGGATCCTTCCCCATCTAATTCAGAGAGCTCATTCCAGATTGCCTTTCCTTTGTAAATCTGCTATCTGCAACCACTTCTGGTCCCAATTATTCTGTGAGTCAGTGTTCTTACTTGCAGGTGACAGAATCTATTCTTACCTTAATTTAATAAAAAGAGATACCCATCCACATCACAGAGGTGTTCAGTGAGAATCCCCCGGATAGTGCCACCTACTGCTTAACACCCAAAACTGTAGAACCTCCACTACAACTACTGCAAAACAAACAACAACAACAACAAAAATGAGGGACTCCACCAATGTACTTTACACAAAAATTGCACATCATTGTGTTCTGATGTTTACATCTGCCTTCCAGGATTCATCCAGGTGTACCTGCTTGGCTGAATCAGATCACAACAATCTGAGTTCCAGGGAGTCCAACAAATGAAGCATTTAGCTTCAGGAAACACATGGTACAAGGAGTGATGTTGAGTGCACCTATCTCAGGAACTGCCACAGTCACATTTACCTGTATGCAGTGATGTTTTGATTAGCTTTGAGATAAAACCTACTTACTATTTTACCTGGAGTATTAGGTTTACCATGACTGCTATCTTTCTCTGAAAGGAGAAAAACATCTGCAGATGAAATTTTCCATATACAAAATAAAACTTGCTTTACCTGTTTATATCCAATATCCAAATTTACATAAGCACAGAATGATAAGAAATATCTTATTCAAGATCAGTCCCTACA
This sequence comes from Hyperoodon ampullatus, assembly GCF_949752795.1. Taxonomy (NCBI): domain Eukaryota; kingdom Metazoa; phylum Chordata; class Mammalia; order Artiodactyla; family Ziphiidae; genus Hyperoodon; species Hyperoodon ampullatus. The sequence continues at coordinate 58,675,518 of NC_136926.1, read as the reverse complement.
TTTTGGGATCTGCAGTCAAGTAAGGAGAAGGGCATATAAGTAAATAATGACAAAATATTATGGTAATTGCAAAGAATGAGATGTGTACAGAGAAATATTGTTGATGTAACAATAATAATAATGGAAGTTAAAACTCGATTGAATGTGTCTAGCTGTGTTCCTGGTTTATTTCCATGTGTTTAATGTCATGCCAATATCCTATGATTGAAACTCAATTGGATCCTTATAATCTTAACATCCTGTAACTCACAAATTCTTATGGTCCAAAAGAGACCTTACCTTCACCTCTCATGTCATACCACAGAAGAAGAGCCTGGTTTCCTTTATACCTTAAGACTGGTAGCTCTAGCTGTAGGCTCTGGTGTTCTCCTCTTCTAGATGAAATGATAATATTGCTGCTTAGTTTTCTGTTAGTTCTCTCTTACTGAAGTTGACAGTATATAATTTGAAAAGTTTCCTCATAGTATTCTAAGACTTTGATGCGTATATTTTCCAACAAACAACTTTATTTTTATAAGTTTGTACCTGATGGAGTGGGGGAAAATATCTAATTTTTTCCAAATCGTTTCATTTCACTCTCCTAAAATTTGGGTGTTGCCCCCCAAAATAGGATAATTTTGCCATATACCTGGAGTGTCATCTGTTGCAAAGAATGACACTTTGTAGCAGTTCCACAAAACCATATCCAGTGAACAAAATTAGAATCAGCTCTGCCCAAAGTACTGAGTGAGAGTATCATCACTTCAAGCATGTTTTGGACAACATCTCCCTGTAACTATCCATGAATAAGACATATTTTTTCTCACATGGAGCTGCTTACACTAGGGAAAGTTCACCAGGGCTTTTATGTTTACTATCATTCTCATTCTCAAACGTATTTCTCTGTATGCCATAGGACACCAAAGCAAACAAGATCAACTTTGAAGTGCTAGATGAAATCACCCACCTTAATGTCCCCTTTGAATCAACAAGGAAATATTATTTCTAAAGTAACTCAGCTATTTTGAGAAGAGGCCCAGGATAGCCATCCAAGTATACTTTAACACATAGGATATCCCTTCATGCAGCTGGCACTCTTAATCTTCTATCAGTGTTTTGTTCTCTTTACCCCAAGGGAGGAAATGGGTCAGCCAGGCTAGACGTAAGCCTGTCAACAGTTTGATTCATGGGGTCCATGTCCTGGTTTCTCTCCCAAAACATTAACCAAATAAGCTTTTATTCAGTCATTGCAGTTTTATTCCTTTGAGGTTTGTGACTTTTAATCCTCGAGACATTGATTAAACCTCTGTTAGCAGTCAGAGTTGTGTTATTACCAGTATCCTTTGCAGAAATTTCTAAGATTGGGACATCTGATAAAGACCTGAGAGAAGAAGGAGTTAGGTAGAAATATGGGGAAAATCTAAGACTTTTTCTGACATCCTAATTTTTCAAAGGGATGTCTATGGTGACATGGTATATCAACACTCCTCTGGAGTCCTCTTGCTTCCAAGGATATTTATTTGGAGTAAGCTGGCCTAGGTTACAAGCATTCTAAAACTATAGATCAGGAATAAGAAAATCAATGTTTCCCACTTGGGAATGAATCTCACGACCTTGAGTTGGGGCAGTTCTTTCCAAACAGATACCCCAAACCTTGAAGCAGACAGCTGGAGCCAACACCTTGTATTTGATATTACCCACATTGTGAGTGGGAACAACTCTCAATTTCACATCAAAATTTAAAGCCTAAATTATTTTTCCAGGAATGACCTTTGAGGATTTTCACCTAGGATGCTAACCTTTTAAAATGCATAATAAAAGCCTGTCAGATACTGTGTGACAGTCTAATATATTACCCTAGTATTAGGATCAATCACCGCCCAGGGCCTGAGATTCAATATATCTTGTGGAAAGAATGCAAAATGTTCAGAATACATTATAGTGAAATTTTCAAATCCCATGGACATAAATTAGTAAATCTGCTTGATATACTTGCATGTCACTGAATCTTTGCTGGGCACCTTGCTGGTGTGGTGACTGAGCAGGGCTGCTTCTAAAAGGATAGCTGCTCCCTGGACATGCTTGCCTATGTCCTCTACCTCACGGAACTCTTGAGTTACTGAATTTAGATTTCCTCATATCATATTATATTAACCCTTATGACCTTAAAAGTGCTATTTCTCCAGAAAGAGGAAGAAGAAATGGTGAAAGATAGAAAATGAAGAAAGGTTAAGGGATAAACAGAAGCAGAAGTGTATTTATTAACTCAGTGACTGAAAGTGGAAAAGAAAAATGTTTTACTCTAGAAATTTTACTTTTTTAAATAATAAACTATTTTTATAGCCATTTCCTTGCTTCTGATAAAATTTGATGACCCAGGAACTGCCTTTTCAGACATTCTTCACTCCTGACTAGCTCAAAGGCTGTGGTTTTATGTGGCTGAGTGAGACCACACTTCTCTTCTTCAGAGTCCAGGGCTGTCATAAAACCTTTCCCTGCTGACCTGGAAGGACACGGTTGTAAGGTTGCTAATCCTTTGCCTCAGTCATAAATGACTCTGGAATTGGAGTGTGGCAGAAGCAGAAGAAACCGAGCAGGAGTGAACACTAACTCACTTTTGAGAAGTACTTTTTCCCTTGAGAAACCCTGGCCTGTAACTTCTCTGACTTCAGTGCCACAGCTTGTAAAATATTGTACTCATCAGTTATTTGGTGTCAGTGAATTCAGGGAAATTAAATTATGAAACCCAACAGAGAACAAGCCTTTGTGTCTCCATTTGTGATGACCTGGCTGACTTGAATGATCTCACACAACAGCTACTGACAGATGATTACTTCTCTTCTCCTGGTCTTTTGAAAGTTCAAAGTAGAGACATGATAACCCTTGTAAATAAGTTATGTGTTTCTATGTTTTAACACCCAATTTCAAAAGAAATTCCAAAATAAGGATTATAAAATAAGCAGCTACATTCCTCTAGTAACTACAGCAGTGACACACGACACTATGAAGCAGCAAGCCATATATTTATTGTACCTTATTCCACTATCAACATGAATAAATAAGGTAAAACTAGAAATGGAACCATGAAGCTGCCATCCTTCATGCAGAGTGAATTATGTCTGAGGCCAAGAAAAAAATCAAATTCTTCACAGGAATATGTGATCAGATCACAATGTATTCATGCATATTGAAAAATCTTTCTCTAATTTACTCAAATAATCAAGAGGTCTTTAGTAAGTACATACCAAAATATAGACTTCTTGTCAGCAATCACTAAGTGAAAGAGACCCCCAAAATATAGTGGTTTAAGTCAAAGAGTAGTGCATTTCCCTTTTACATATAAGTCTGTTAGCCCAGGCCTAGAATGGTGAAACATAGAGTTGGAGACCCTTGTGGCTCTGCCCTTTCTAGGGTTCTGCCTTGTCCTCATGGTCCAAGAGAGCTCATCATCACACCCCATTCCAGCCCACAGGAAAGGGGAACAAGAGGACATAGAGGTCACGCCCACTCTCTATTAAGGGAATGACCTAGAAATTTAACACGTGAATTTTCTCACACCTGTTGTCCAAAACTGATACAAATGACTATGCCTAAGTGCAAGGAAGTCTGGAAATTTTAATCTTTAATTTAGGCAGCCACATATTCAGCTAAAATTTAGAGGTTCTAATTCTAAAAGGAAAAGATAGACGATAGAAACTAGGAGACAAACAGCCATCGCCAACATACATGTGGATGGCCAGAGCCTGTCATAAAAGAAGGGGTCCATCTTCTACAGTCTGAGTCCTTCTCCTTGCCCAACCCCGTGACCCCAACTGTCTTCAAACACTGTTTGCCTTCAGAGCCATTCCTTAATTTGCCTTAAAAAAAACTGTCCCCCTGGCCCCATTCTGTTGGGATTTTCCTCAGCATAACTAGCCTGTGTCATCAAGAGAAATGTATTAGCAGGCACTATACCATGAGTACTCATCTCGAAATTTTTCAGAAAAGAGTAGCTTCTGTGGCAATTATGCTCAGATTATTATCTTCTTTAACATTCCTTATCATGCCTAAAAATCTCTATTCCCTCTGTTGTTTCACAGGAAACTTTGGGAAGCTTCTGTAGCTCATGATATCTCTATGGATTATCTCAGTCAATCTTTCCATTTATTTCAATTAATCAAACCTATCATGATGGCCCAGGTTTAATCCCACCTCCCCCCTGAAGTTTCCCCTGACCACCTGAGGTCTCACCATGTTTCCCTTCGAACTTCTCTCAGCTCTTAAAGTAATTTTATCCCACAGTTTACACTTATGTACTCTCTTACACAATTCATTCATATCATGTAATGTCATATGTATTAACATTGCCTTCTATCAATTCCTTGAAAAAAGTGGCCATTTATCATGTTCAATACCAGCTCAAAACTTCAAACCAGACGAGTTGATTTTTTAAATATTTAAAAGGTGCTTATTTTATGACTAACGTTGAACAATCAAAACTAATATCCATGAAAAATAATAAGGAACTTTTGGAGATGATGGATACGTTTATGGAATAGATTGTAGTGATGGTTTCACAGATATGTACTTTTGTCCAAACTCATCAAGTTTTATACATATATATGTACAGCTTTTTGTATGTCAATCATACCTCAATAAAGTGGTTAAAAACTAATCAGGAACTAAAATATATCCTAAAACACTAAGGCTAAAAGATGAGCAAGAAGAACTGGAGGTAAGAAGGTTCCACGTAAGCACTAAGAATGCAGGCTCACCTTCAATTTGGTTCTACAGATGGGTAGACACTTTCAGTAAATACTGCAGGATGATACAGGAGGGACCATTAACAGGGGTAATATTTCCCTGTTCTTCCAGTTCTGGAACCCACAGTTTCCACTTCAGATGTCATTTGGATCCAGCTCTTTCAAAATTGTCTCCTCAGCAACTCTTCAATGATTCTTGTAGGTCCAGACTTTACAAAGATGACAAAGGAATTAAATGAACACATTGTGATATAAACAATTTAATTCTTAACTAAAGTTATATATAGAGAGATAGATAGGTAGACAGACAAACATGTTATATATGTAGGTAATACAAAGTATCATTGATGCATACCACATGGTTATGGCATTAACTATAATTCTTCCTTAGAATGGACGAAGAAAAGCCTTCACCCAGCTATCCAAATAGATGAACCTTCTATCTTCTTTGGTCATATGATTCTATGTCATCATTAATTCTCTTGGTCCCAGATCATTCCATGCCACATGGTGATTCACAGGACTGACCATTTTCTTATATCAAATCTGAAATATCAATTAAATAGCACCTCAGTCCTTCCTCTTCCTCTTCCTTTCCCTGCCTTCCTTTCTTTTCCTCCTCTTCCTTCTTCTTCTGGCACTAGTTTCTTTCCTTTGCTGTAGCTGTGGCATTAGTGATATTAGAAATGCTCATTTGGGCAGGAATTAAGTAACTTTCAAGAGAAGTGACATACCATAAAATATTCATTAACAATAATGTTCTTCAAAAATCCATTATTATTATTTCCTATCTCAAACTACTACACTTGTTTATGCTCACTTACACGTGTGGCCATAGCTCTACATATTGCAAGTGATAGTTGTTTTTTCACATCTGTGCAGCCAAAATGATACATACAATGCATGTAAAATTTTATCCATTTCATACATTTTGAAACATGAAGACTCTGACACAGAAAGAAGTCATTCTTTTTTCCTTCTCATTTTATTGTTCCACATTTGTATTCTGGCCTACAGTGCAGCTTCTCTAACTGCGCCAGCTTTGGAGTGATACAGTGCATTAAAGTGGCTTTATGATTGATTAAATGCTCCAACTATGCTCCTACATTTAATCAATGGCAGCAACCCAAGCTGTCTCCATTGGCTACAAGGCATTATAGATTAAGAGCACACATTTTTTGCCATTTCATAACAAATTATAATTTCTGTAACTACAGTATTTTTTGAACTTCAGAAACTAAAAATTATTTCTAGGAAAATAGCATATTCATTTTAATTATAATTAATTAGAATGCTCAACATTATTTCACGGTATATTTCATTAATATCTTGCTCTACAAAGGCTATAATAATGTTGATTCCACATTTATTTCAACAATTTGAGGATGACATATTAAATGGTCATTAAAGAAAATATGACAGTCTAGCCATCAGACACTACATTTTTCAAGCCTTGGAGAGTATATATGGAGAAATTTTCATCTGTTTAAATCTTCCATGATAGGCAAATCTTTCTTGGTTCTGGTGACACAGGAGATACTTATTCTGTTGTATATATTTTTCTAGAATGAGGTGAAAGGCACCCTTCCCCCTTTCTGAGCTAATATTTCTTCCCTAAATAACTGGCCCAGATACATATGTTGATTAAGAAAACAATTTGTAGGTTTGACCACAACAAATAAAAGGAACCTAAGGATCACTGTTTACTGTCCTCTGAAGATGTAGCCCAATTTTTTGTTTTTCTTGAGAGCAGAGACTATGTCATACCACCTTTGTGTCTTCACAAAAAGTACAATTCCTTGCTCATAGTAAGTGTTTAATATATATTCCCTGAATGTGACGTTTGTGGCCTAAAATTTAAAAAAATCCTGAAAACCTTCAAAAAGACCATTGGAAATAAGACTTAAAAATTAATTAAGACAGCATCCCTTTTGTTTATAACACTAAAAATATCCTCTAAGTGAACTCTTATACTGTGATGATTGACATCCTTTTGTAAAGAAAAATATTTCCAGGAGAGTTTACTACTAAAGACATCAAGAACACTGAACAACTTACATTCATGAATACACCAAAAATGGCAAGACTGAGTAGAGCTTTGACCAATGATCATGAAAAATAAATATCAGCACTTTCCAAAAGTGTCAGAATATTAAAAGATAAAGAGACTAAATAACTCTTCAAGATTGGAAGAAACTAAAGAGAAATTGTAACTAAATGCAGTGTGCAATGTTGGGTAAGATCCTGGAACAGAAAAACTGACATTAGTGAAAACACTGCTAGAATTCAAATAAGGTCTGTATGTTATTGAATGAATTGGGACATGTTGCTCACTGCTTACAAAATCATACTCACAAATGGTAGAAAAGAAAGGTGTCTTTAATCAGAATGCCAGCAGTCTGGAGAGATGGTGGACTCAGCACCCCCTGAAAACCACCTCTGAAGATTCTGTTCATCTGTGAAACTTTTGAAGAGAAGGAGGGAAGTCATCTCAGTTAATCATTGAGATAGAGTGTCTGAGTCATCACCATCCCCCACTGTGTGCAGGTGTGTGTGCCGTGTTGTCAACTCCTCTAATCTTCCTCTAGATGTTATCTTGTTCATACAGTTTGGTCACACAGTTTGTTTGAGAGAATATTGAAGGGGAAGCTAGGGAAAAGATCTGGTCGTCTGTTCATCCCAGAGGATCAGGTTATCAGTTAGGATGCTTTCAGATGCAAGCAGTAGAAATTAGCTTAAAAAGGAACTTTATTGGCTTCCTGAAAGTTCGGAGGTAGGTGGCCTTCTGATTTGGCCTAACTGAGGCTCCAGCTGCATTTCTGTTATTCTTTCCTTCTCTCAACATGAGCTCTCTTCAAGCTAGATTTCTTCATGGCCTTATGATGGATGCCAGAAGTCACTGAGACCAAGCTTCCTCATTTGCTTTCTGAGAGAGAAACTAACCCTTGTTTTCCTTCCTCATAAGATCAAGAATCTTCACAAAGGTCTCCAACCATTTTCTCCTTGAATCTCACAGGCCGGAATTGAGTCATATGTACATTGTTAGACCAATGACTGGCAAGAGATCACCATGATTATTTTAAGCAGAGCTCATCTTTGAAACAGAGGGTAGAGTTAGATTTTCTTGAGTAATATAGCTGAATACAGAAGAGATAGAAACCTGAGTAAAATCAGATCTCTTTCAGGAAAAAGGAAAGGAATGTTTGGGAGGCAAGCAAACTCATTGTAATGAGTTATAATTGTAATTATAACTAGAAGAAATACTATTGAAATTTGAAAAGGATCACTGTTGAATATTTAAGATGAAGTACTACTTTACACAGCAGAGAGTAAGAATAGTAACCTAACATTGTAACAAGGAAGTGCTATAGGTTTAAGTGCATTTCCAGTTGAGGAGAAATAGATAACTTCAGGTTAGTATATAAATCACAGACCACCACAGAATCCTAGACTTAGAGATTCCTTACAGATCTGCACTAACACAGTGCAAAACTCCTACATCCTAATAACCAGCCTCTTCTGAAACATCTCTCCATATGCATAGGCTGGCCTCAGGCCTACTAGCCTGGAAGTTATGTTTTATATTCCTTTCATTTTATCTTCTGGATCATCACTGATACAAATGCACTCCTTTTCTCCATGGGAGAATTTCTGATTCTAGAAGATAACTTTCACATTCCTCTTTTTCTTCACACTGAGCAAGGTTGTTTTAGGCATCCTCTATGCCTAGTCACTCTCCGGACAACCATGTTACCTCTCATACTGTTTGATTTCAGTAAAAGAAGCACAGCTGGACCACAATTTGCAGGAGAGCTGAACATTATATTAATTAACGCAGCCTCACATTATGTGCTTAATATGTTAATATTATTTCATATTAAGTTCCTTGGGGAGTGTGGGGGGATGAGTTCCCAGATAGTAAACTGCCTAAATGTGTGAATAATGATACAAATGTCACTTACATTCTTCCTCCCACAAATTCCTGCTTAGTGGCCTCCTGAGGGTAATAACAATAAAGCAAAGTTAAGGGGAAAGTTGGGGAATAACTTAACAGATGTTTAGCCTATTTGAGTCAGGGGACATGCTCTCCTACTGCGGTCCTGAACAGCCTTCAAACTGCAATAAAACTGCAATAAAATAAACCTTGTTATTATAGCTGAAAGAATCAGGCCTGAGTTACTGCCCTGCAGGCATTAAGAATTAGAATATGCATCAATCTATTCGGTGGCCTTGAGAACATTTCTAACTCAATCTGCCAGAGCAGAGGTGAGAAGGAGAGACCGGAAAATCATTATATCTATCAAATCCTCATGTTTCACTCCATGCACTAATGTGTCCTTCACACAAAGCACGGCTTTTGGACAGAACAGCTTAAACTGGAGAATCAAATTCTTGGTTTCACAAAGTCAAACAATCTGTTCCTTTGTAGACAAAGAATCCCTTCTCTTTCCCCCAAAACAGAGTTCTAGTGCTCATCTGGTCTGCACCAGCTGGGGTGACCAAGCGGCTTGATGGGCCAGTACAGTGCCTGTTGATAACTGTTGTTCTGGTGTAAATATTAACAAAGGCCCCTTTCATTCTTAGGTGTTTGGATTTGAACAATAAATTATATGGTCATTTGACAACAGTATATTACAGATTTAAATCAGGGATATTGGAAGTCCATACGAAGGTCTTATCACCCAAAAAAGGTCTTTAGGGAACATGGGACAATCATAATACAACCCCCATTTGGCATCTGAGAGAGTAAGTGACATGCAACATCATATAATTTGGTCATAGCAGGACCAGCTATAGAACTGAGGTATCCTGAATATTATTTCAAATTCTTTTACTAGAAAACATCATTGGAAGCCATTTGTTCTCCTCTCCCTTCCTGCAGCCAGGCTGAACAGGAGGAAAGGGAAGCTTAAGGAGGCCTCATTTTTTCCTCTCTGCACGCTATTTTGCTGAGTTTTTTCTTCTTTTGGATGAAAGAGATAGTATGATGTAAAGAAATATAAACCATGTATTTTCTCCTCTTCTTCATAAAATACATATCATTTATTTTATCTTTTAAAACAATATATGATTACTAAAACATTTGGAGAATACAGGAAATGTAGAGAGGAAAAGAAATGTTCAGTCTCAGAACATCAGCAAGTGGAGAGTCTACAAAGAAAAAAGTCAAAGTTTTGTTTAGAATCATACTTTTACTTTATTTACTCTTGTCGGCTGTCCTTTATACCTTTTTCCATTAATCTAGATATTTGCACGTTCTTAAGGCCTCTCTGAAATGTTTCCTAAGGGTGTTGGGCCACAGTAATTCCTCTTCCTCCACTGTTTCTCAACCACTTATTTTGCACATGGTATATACTATTTTGTAGCTTTCTATTATTTATTTTACTGAAAAAAAATTTTCTCCAACTAGACTCACACCTTTCCATGGAATGGGTTCCTGTCTTACACCTCTTAATATCCTTAACACCTAATATACACATGATAAGAGCTTAAGAACTGACTATCTTTTGAGTTGTAGTTAGGACGATGATGATAATGATGATGATGCTACTGTCAAATGGGTTTCTAATGGATTTAGTCTTTGCACAAGCACTGCCTTCACTTTGTTTGATTATTAGCCTTGGTCACATATCTTAAAGGACTTTTAAATCCTGTAAATAACATCTGTGTACCCTCATAGAAAATTACATTCAGGTCTAGAGCTCCTCAGATATAAAAAGATGTTGACAAATTGCTGCAAATTCAGGGGAGAGTTGCTGGATTGATTAAGGGAATTCAGGGCTTGATTTATGAGCAAACATTAAAAGAACTAAATATGTATAGCTGGGCTCCAGAGAGATTCAGAGCAGGTCTGGGGGATCTGACAACTGTATGTTAGTAGTTAGAGTATGAAAATAGCATTGCAAGAAGAACTGCTTAAATTAGGGAAAAGAACCTTTGATGACACCAGCGATTTTAATTACTGGGGAATAAATGTAACAATATATGGATTCAGTGTTTTCTCAGGCCTTCATATCCACACAAATCACCTTGGAAACTTGTTAAAATGCAGATTCTCATACGGTGGGTCTGAAGTGAGCCTGAGATTCTACATTTCTAGCAAGCTCCCCAGTGGTCCAGAGACTATACATACTTAGTCAAGCCTTTTCTCCTTCAGAACTGTATAATTCTGCTTAATTACAAAGTGCAGTAAGCTTCAAATATGGGATATTTAGACTAAATCAACTACCCTGGAATGCATAGAGAGGGAGTTGGGGCTCAAGCTAGATAAGGAGGTCAGGAAGATGAGTTCTTTCTCCCTAGTGTTCATCTGCCTTTTTTGGCATCTCTACAGGGCCTGCACACTATGATTAGCTACCCAGGCTCGTTGCTTCTCTCATCTTATTGTTCATCTTTCCACTTGTGCCACATGACAACACAGGAAGAAAGGATAGCTACCAACAAGTTATGATTGTAAGATGTTGGACAGTTACTTTTAGCTTCCAAAATAATCCCCCCACCTTTTGATTAATGTCTGGAAATCTACAGCTAGTGCTTCATTCCTTAAGCTTAAAACCTCCATCCCCTTTATAGGGGAAATCGCATCAGTTATTTGTATCTTAGTGTGAATGGCATTAAATTCCTTTTTGGAAGATTTTAATGGAGAGCAATAAGACATCATAAGGGCTATGTACCGGGGGAGTAAACAAGGGTGAAGAATGCGAGGGCCACCCACCTATTTCATACATAAGAATGAGGTCCAAAGAAGAGAGACCACTTTGCCAATGTCACCTGCTTCCTTGTTTCTTAAATCCAGATTTTGAGATTTTCAGGTCAGCTTTTTTCCCCAGTGAACCAAATCCTCCTCTCTCTACTCCTGGAAATCTGCACAGCTCAGATAATCGGTTTCAGGCTATAAGCATAATAGAGGTACTTCCCCCAGCCCTTGGAACAAGTCACTGATGGACAGTTTTTCTCACCCGAATTATGTTTAACCAGATAACTTAAAGATAATATTTCCCTTATCAGATATAACTGGTGAGTTTCAGTTTCTTTATTATAACCAAAACAATTAGGATAAAAATCGGGAAGATGACCCCAGCTGCTTCCTAGCAAATAGCTTAAGAAAACTTTAAGCATCTCACTAGTTACTAAAAGATATATCATCTCATCTCTGTACATATGATCAGTCAAATGAGCACAGTAAGGACACTGTGCCCAAACCCCATCCCATTCCACCTCCTCTTGCACTCCTGTTTCTTTACATTTGATACCCCGATAATGACTCTTGTTGTCATAGGGTTTCACAGGTCACACACAATTTAATGTATATCGTCCAATTTGATTATCACAATAATCTTTAAAATAAGTAGTATTGTTACTATTTCTCATTTTGAGGCTGAAGAAACTGGTTCACAAAACAAGTTAATGTCATGCTCAATGTCACATTCTGGTATTTGGACTCTGACTTTTGGACTTCAAATCTCATGTTATTTTCTCTCTCTTTTTTTGAGATTTTTCCTGTTTCTTCTTGTTTGTTTGTTTATTTGTTTTTTTATTCTACTTTTATTGAGATATAATTGACATACAAGTTTTAAGTTTAAGTTACACAGCATAATTATTTGACTTACATACATCATGGAATTATTGCCAAAGTAAGTTTGGTAAACATCTCATCATCTAAAGTAAAAAAAAAAAGAAAAACTATTTTCCGGTAATGAGAACTCTTAGGATTTACTCTCTTAACACCTTTCATATATAATACACAACAGTGTTAATTATATTACTCATGTTTTATATTACCTCTCTAGTACTTACTTAATCTTTTTTTTTACAGCAGGTTTTTAATAGTCATCAATTTTATACACATCAAGGTATATATGTCAATCCCAATCGCCAACTTCATCACACCACCACTCCCACCACCCCACTGCTTTCCCCGCTTGGTGTCCTTACGTTTCTTCTCTACATCTATGTCTCAATTTCTGCCCTGCAAACCAGTTCATCTGTACCATTTTACTAGGTTCCACATATATGCGTTAATATATGATATTTGTTTTTCTCTTTCTGACTTACTTCACTCTGCATGACAGTCTCTAGATCCATCCACATCTCAACAAATGACCTAATTTTGTTCGTTTTTATGGCTGAGTAATATTCCATTGCATATATGTACCACATCTGCTTTATCCATTCATCTGTCAACGGGCATTTAGGTTGCTTCCATGGCCTGGTTATTGTAAAGAGTGTTTCAATGAACATTGGGGGGCATGTGTCTTTATGAATTATGGTTTTCTCTGGGTATATGCCCAGTAGTGGGATTGCTAGATCATATGGTAATTCTATTTTTAGATTTTTAAGGAACCTCCATACTCTTCTCCATAGTGGCTGTATCAATTTACATTCCTACCAACAGTGCAAGAGGGTTCCCTTTTCTCCACACTCTCTCCAGCATTTGTTGTTTGTAGATTTTCTGATGAGGCCCATTCTAACTGATGTGCGGTGATACCCCACTGTAGTTTTGATTTGCATTTCTCTAATAATTAGTGATGTTGAACAGCTTTTCATGTGCTTCTTGACCATCTGTATGTCTCCTTTGGAGAAATGTCTATTTAGGTCTTCTGCACATTTTTGGAATGGGTTGTTTGTTTTTTTTAATATTGAGCTGCATGAGCTGTTTATATATTTTGGAGATTAATCCTTTGTCCTTTGATTCACTTGCAAATATTTTCTCCAATTGTGAGGGCTGTCTTTTCGTCTTGTTTATGGTTTCCTTTACTGTGCAAAAGCTTTGAAGTTTCATTAGGTCCCATTTATTTATTTTTGTTTATATTTGCATTTCTCTAGGACATGGGTCAAAAAGGATCTTGCTGTTATTTATGTCAAAGAGTGTCCTTCTTATGTTTTCCTCTAAGAGTTTTATAGTGTCTGGTCTTACATTTAGGTCTCCAATCCATTTTGAGTTTATTTTTGTGTATGGTGTTAAGGAGTTTTCTAATTTCATTCTTTATATGTAGCAGTCCAGTTTTCCCAGCACAACTTATTGAAGAGACTGTCTTTTCTCCATTGAATACCCTTGCCTCCTTTGTCATAGATTAGTTGACCATAGGTGTGTGGGTTTATCTCTGGGCTTTCTATCTTGGTCGATTGATCTATGTTTCTGTTTTTGTGCCAGTACCATATTGTTTTGATTACTGTAGCTTTATAGTATAGTCTGAAGTCAGGGAGTCTGATTCCTCCTGGTCCGTTTTTTTCCCTCAAGACTGCTTTAGATATTTGGAATCTTTTGTGTCTCCATACAAATTTTAAGATTTTTTTGTTCTACTTCCATAAAAAATGCCATTGGTAATTTGATAAGTATTGCATTGAATCTGTAGATTACTTTGGGTAGTACAGTCATTTTCACAATATTGATTCTTCCAATCCAAGAACATGGTATATCTCTCCATCTGTTGGTATGATCTTTAATTTCTTTCATGAGTGTCTTATAGTTTTCTGCATACAGGTCTTTTGTCTCCTTAGGTAGGTTTATTCCTAGGTGTTTTATTCCTTTTGTTGCAATGGTAAATGGGAGTGTGTCCTTAATTTCTCTTTCAGATTTTTCATCATTACTTTATAGGAATGCAAGAGATTTCTGTGCATTAATTTTGTAACCTGCTACTTTGCCAAATTCATGGATTAGCTCTAGTAGTTTTCTGGTGGCATTTTTAGGATTCTCTATGTATAGTATCATGTCATCTGCAAAGAGTGAAAGTTTTACTTCTTCTTTTACAATTTGTATTGCTTTTATTTCTTTTTCTTCTCTGATTGCCATGGCTAGGACATCCAAAATATGTTGAATAATAGTGACGAGGGTGGACATCCTTTTCTTGTTCCTGATCTTAGAGGAAATGCTTTCAGTTTTTCACCATTGAGAATGATGTTTGCTGTGGGTTTGTCATATATGGCCTTTATTATGTTGAGGTAGGTTCCCTCTATGCCCACTTTCTAGAGAGTTTTTATCATAAATGGGTGTTGAATTTGGTCAAAAGTTTTTCTGCATCTATTGAGATGATCATGTGGTTTCTATTCTTCAATTTGTTAATATGGTATATCACATTGATTGATTTGTGTATACTGAATAATCCTTGCATCCCTGGGATAAATCCCACTTGGTCATGGTGTATGATCCTTTTAACGTGTTGCTGGATTCTGTTTGCTAGTATTCTGTTGAGGATTTCAGCATCTCTATTCATCAGTGTTATTGGTCTGTAATTTTCTTTTTTTTTTTTTACTCTTTTTCTGGTTTTGATATCAGGGTGATGGTGGCCTCATAGAATGAGTTTGGGAGTGCTCCTCCCTCTGCAATTTTTTGGAAGAGTTTGAGAAGGATGGGTGTTAGCTTTTCTCTAAATGTTTGATAGAATTTACCTGTGAAGCCATCTGGTCCTAGACTTTTGTTTGTTGGAAGATTTTTAATCATAGTTTCAAGGTCATTGCTTGTGATTGGCCTGTTCATATTTTCTGTTTCTTCCTGGTTCAGTCTTGGAAGCTTATACCTTTCTAAAAATTAGTCCATTTCTTCCAAGTTGTCCATTTTATTGGCATAGACTTGCTTGTAGTAGTCTCTTAGGAAGCTTTGTATTTCTGCAGTGTCTGCTGTAACTTCTTCTTTTTCATTTCTAATTTTATTGATTTGAGTATGCTCCCTCTTTTTCTTGATGAGTCTGGCTAATGGTTTATCAATTTTGTTTATCTTCTCAAAGAACCAGTTTTTAGTCTTATTGATCTTTGCTAATGTTTTCTTTGTTTCTATTTCATTTATTTCTGCTCTGATCTTTATGTTTTCTTCTGCTAACTTTGAGTTCTGTTTGTTCTTCTTTCTCTAGTTCCTTGAGGTGTAAGGTTAGATTGTTTATTTGAGATTTTTCTTGTTTCTTGAGATAGGCTTGTATAGCTGTAAACTTCCCTCTTAGAACTGACTTTGCTGCATCCCATACATTTTGGATAATTGTGTTTTCATTGTCATTTGTCTCTAGGTATTTTTTGATTTCCTCTTTGATTTCTTCAGTGATCTCTTGGTTATTTAGTAACATATTGTTTAGCCTCCATGTGTTTGTGTTTTTTACATTTTGTCTCCCGTAATTCATTTCTAATCTCATAGTATTGTGATCAGAAAAGATGCTTGATATGATTTCAATTTTCTTAAATTTACTACAGCTTGGTTTGTGAATCAAGATGTGATCTCTCTTGGAGAATGTTCTGTGCACACTTGAGAAGAAAGGGTAATCTGCTGTTTTTCGATGGAATGTCCTGTAAATATCAATTAAATCTATCAGGCGTATTGTGTCCTTTAAAGCTTCTGTTTCCTTATTTATTTTCATTTTGGATGATCTGTCCATTGGTGTTAGTGAGGTGTTAAAATCCCCCACTCTTATTTTGTTACTGTTGATTTCCTCTTTTATAGCTGTTAGCAATTGCCTTATGTATTGAGGTGCTCCTATGTTGGGTACATATATATATATGTAATTGTTATATATTTTTCTTGGATTTGTCCCCTGATCATTATGTAGTGTCCTCTCTTTTCTCTTGTAACATTCTTTAATTTAAAGTCTATTTTATCTGATATGAATATTGCTACTCCAGCTTTCTTTTGATTTCCATTTCCATGGAATATCTTTTTCCATCCCCTCACATTCAGTCTGAATGTGTCCCTAGGTCTGAAGTGGGTCTCTTGTAGACAGCATATATATGGGTCCTGTTTTTGGATTCATTCAGCTAGCCTGTGACCTTTGGTTGGAGCATTTAATCCATTCACATTTAGGGTAATTATCGATATGTATATTCTTGTGACAATTTTCTTAAATGTTTTGGGTTTGTTTTTGTCAGTCCTTTTCTTCTCTTGTGTTTCCCACTTAGAGGAGTTCCTTTAGTATTTAGTATTGTTGTAGAGCTGGTTTCATGGTGTTGAATTCTCTTAGCTTTTGCTTGTCTGTAAACTTTTGTTTCTCCATCATATCTGAATGAGATCCTTGCCAGTTAGAGTAATCTTGGTCATAGGTTCTTCCCTTTCATCACTTTAAATACATGATGCCACTCCCTTCTGGCTTGTAGAGTTTCTGCTGAGAAATCAGCTGTTAACCTTATGGGAGTTCCCTTCTATGTTATTTGTCATTTTTACCTTGCTGCTTTTAATAGTTTTTCTTTGTTTTTACTTTCTGCCAGTTTGATTACTATGTGTCTCAGTGTGTTTCTCCTTGGGTTTATCCTGCCTGGGACTCTGTGTGTTTCCTGTACTTGGGTGGCTATTTCCTTTCCCATGTTAGGGAAATTTTCAACTATAATCTCTTCAAATATTTTCTCAGGTCCTTTCTCTCTCTCTTCACCTTCTGGGTCCCCCATAATGTGAATGTTATTGCATTTAATATTGTCCCAGAGGTCTCTTAGGCCGTCTTCATTTCTTTACATTCTTTTTTGTTTATTCTGTTCTGCAGCAGTGAATTCCACCATTCTGTCTTCCAGGTCACTTATCTGTTCTTCTGCCTCAGTTATTCTGCTATTGATTCCTTCTAGTGTAGTTTTCATTTCAGTTATTTTATTGTTCATCTCTGTTTATTTGTTTTTTAATTTTTCTAGGTCTTTTTAAAATATTTCTTCCATCTTCTCGATCTTTGCCTTCATTCTTTTTCCAAGGTCCTGGATCGTGTTCACTATCATTATTCTGAATTATTTTTCTGGAAGGTTGCCTATCTCCTCTTCCTTTAGTTGTTTCTCTGAGGTTTTTTCTTGTTTCTTCATCTGGTACATAGCCCTCTGCCTTTTCATCTTTTCTATCTTTCTGTGAATGTGGTTTTTGTTTCACAGGCTGCAGGATTGTAGTTCTTCTTGCTTCTGCTGTCTGCCCTCTGGTGGATGAGGCTATAGCTCATTTTTTTTTCCTGAACAATATACTTCCTTGGTCAAGCCAATTCTTTTAGTTCCAGGATAAGATTAGTTCAAAACTTGTTGTTTTTACTTAATAAAGTGAACTTCAGTAAGTCATGATAAAATATCAGTTTTTTGTGTAATATTTATTATTTTCATCTATGTTTTTCCATTCTACCTTCCACTTTGGGAAAATACAATTATTAGCAAGTGATGGTAAAGCCTCAATTAATTAGAACTGTAATAACCAGAGTTGACAGACTTGGTATTTTCTTCAATTCAGTGGGTTAAGAGAAAGAAGCAGAAGGCAGGAGAACCAAATGGAGCAATTTTACTTCATAAATCCAGTGCAAATCCTCAAGTCATTATAGATTCTTTGTGAACTCTTCATTTTCTGTCTCTATCTTTTGTACAGAACACTGAAAATTCATGGCCATTAAGATGTCACCAAGGCTCTTTTAATATCCCCAGTCTGCAGAGACAAAATCAATCATGTTCAATAGGCTCTTCTTACTGAGACAGAAAACAAATGTGAACACAAAGGCAATGTCCCACAGGAAAGTTTGACAAAAGTGTGTTAATCTGGTTAAAATTTTTGATTCCCCATGAACTATAATTGATTAAATTTCCCACTCCCTATATGTCCTAATTAACTTAGTTCTTACTGTAATTTCTATTTTTTTCTAACTTGGCTACCAATGCTGAAGATAACAAATATTCCCACCTCCTTTCAATGGTGTAAGCATTTGGATCAGTAACACAAAGCCTAGCCATCATCTCAGGACCATCTCCTATTCCACTTAACTCTGCATAAATAATAGCAGCCTAATTCTTACTAGTTGTCTCAAATTGGCCATGTCAAGAGCAAGTGGTAATGGCATGGAGCAGCACTTTTTTTTCTGTACACATTTGACCCTCCATATCCACAGGTTCTGCAACTGGGAATTTAACCAACTGTGGTTTTAAAATATTTTTTAAAATTCCAGAAAGTTCCAAAAAGCAAAACTTGAACTTGCTATGCTTCAGAAATGATTTAACTTGCATTTACATTGTATTTACAACTATTTACATTGTATTAGGTATCATAAGTAAATCATCTAGAAATGATTTAAAGTATACGGGAGGATGTGCATGAGTTATGCACATCCTCCTGTATACTTTAGTTATACTTCGCACATAGGATATGCAAATACTATGCCATTTTATATAAAGGTCTTGAGCACCTGTTAATTTTGGTATCTGTGGGGATCATGGAACCCACAGATACTGAGGAATGACTGCATTTTTATCTATGTAAATTACATGACCTTTTAATTAAAGCAGTGAGCAGTGATAATGTTTATGATTATTATACATTTTAGTTGTCCTACCTTATTTTTTAGGTATATCCAAATAACTAAAATCTTTTTGTGCATAGAAAGAGAATAAGAAAAATAAAATCAGGGTGGTAGTGTAGGTAGAATGAAGTTCCAAATAAACATACACTGGAGCACATTGGGAAAACTGCCATAAAAGTGGGTGGCCTGGACCAGATATGAAGATAGCTAAATAATATGCTACATCCAAGGATTAAAATGAGTTATAGACCATGTGAAAATCCAAAGCCAAAAGTTACCCCCCAAAACCCTTTATCTATACACCAAAATGGCTAAAATTCAAATGACTCTCAATACCAAATATTGTCAAGGATTGTAGTAACTAGAATTACTACACATATTGTCTACATAGATGTAAAATGGTATAACTATATTTTTGTAGACCCTCAGTATCTATTGAACTAAATGTTAACTTATCCTTTGTCATAGAAATTCTACTCCTAGATATATACCCAAAATAAATGAATACACTTGGCCACCAAAAAACATGTACAATAACGTTCATAATAGCTTTATTTTAAATAACCAAAAACCAGGAAGTAATCCAAATGTCAATCAATAAGAAAATGGACAAATGGTAATATTTCCATAGAGTGGAATATTGTATAACAATAAAAAAAAAAACAACTAACTGATACATTCAACAACATGAATCAATTTTATAGGCAGTGTACTGAATGAAAGAAGCTGGACACAAAAGATGTATAATGCATGATTTTATTATATGAAAAAAAAAGTAGTAGTTATGGATGGGAATGGGGTAGGGTAAGAGGGCTACTAAATGGAAGGGAGCATGAAAGAGCCTTCTGGGGCATTAGAACTGTTCCTTATCTTTTTCTGGTTATAGATACCTGGGTGTATACATGTAAAAATTCATTGAGATTTATTCATAATATTAGTGCACTTTATGGACTTTACTATGCATAGCACATACTGTTATGCTACAATTCTTTTAAAAGTGTCTGAAAGTAACAGTAATTCTAAGCCAGGAACTGAGTAAAATCCACATTCACCCCCATCTTTGCTTTAGGGCTTTCTTCGGAGGCCCAAGTCCCAGGGCGAATTTATTCCAACTTTTTTAAAGACCGAGGTCACAATGCCTAGAAACAAATACCTTAGCACACCCCTAATCCATAAAATGTCCTCATTTGTCTAATGATCCAGATTTTTCACAGAACCTGTGTGCATAGCAGACAAATGCCCACTGGCCAATGAGTATGGCTGCAGTTATATCTTTCTTATGGATATTATGCACATGTATAACTTTCATCACTAATGCAAATTTTTCTTTACTCACTTCATCTCCATTTCTCTGTTTCAAAACTGTAAAATTTGGTAATTTGCCATGGGAATTCAGGATAATTGTGAAAATGAATAATGTTCTGTTGTATTTTAATCACCTCTTATATGGGTTTTTATTTCTCACCTGTGAATTGGTAGTCTATCAAAAATTAGCCTAGAAGAAAATTAAAAAGCCTTAGAAAGGGATAGTGTTGGAATAAGATGTTTTTTAAAAAGTCTTTAAAAGTATAGTGCAAATATACTACCTACCCTTCCTACAGTTTTAAGGTAAAACTGAACTGACAGCAATCCTATGTCATAATGCTGGGCAAGGTTGCAGACTGAATGAACAAATGAGTCTTAGAGTATGGACATAGCTTGATAACCATTTTATCATTGGAAAAATGATTCAGCTAGAGAGATCACAGTGATTTTTGGACACTGATGTTGCTTAGAATATTATACCATTTTACAGTACTACTGATTCAAAATAATACTAGTATCTTTCTAACAATAATTCTGAAAATCTAATATCAATGACAGATAAAGTAGTGTCATCAACTATGTTTCAAAAAGAGAGAGAGAGAAGTTATGTGCATTACAAACTTTATTTTAGAACCACTCATTGTTTCCTCAAAGATCTGTTACTTAAAATATTAATATCTCTTTCAAATCAAAAGCCTGTTTAAGCTAAGTTCCTTTTGCCTTATTACTGAAAACACACAACATCAGATTTACCTCTATTTATTAATTTTAAAATTACATTTTTTAAATATTTCTGAAACTACTCATTATAACAGCTACATGGTTATTTCAAGACAATTACAAAAAATTAATAAAAATAAACTAAACTTAGGCATTTTCAATGTAGAAATGCTTAAATCAAGCCAGACCTCTATGTGGGTAGTACATACTTCATCAGCAAATTTATACAAAACTCTTACTATGTGGCAGACCCTGTCCCGGTGTTTAAGTATGCAGTGGTAAGGATGGAGTTTACAATGGAGAGTAGAGAAGAGACTTTAATCAAAGCATCACAGTATTAAGCACATAATTACAAACTGAGATAAAGAAACAGTGCCTGGTGAGTGACTGAAGTCACAAGAACTGACAGTTAAGCTGGGATCTGAGGACTAGAGGCTAGGTGGAGGGTTGGGAGTAGAAGCATTTCAGACAGAGGTATGGGCACAGGCAAATCCTGAACTGGAAGTAACATGGGAGTTTCAGGGAACTTAAAGAAAGACAACGAGACTAAAAGATGGACACTAAGGAAGAGAGAAGTGTGAGAAGAGGCTGGTTTTCTGAGGCATGCTAAGGATTTTTCAAGATTCCATTGCAAAATGATGCCATGAAAAGGTCTTATAAGCACACAGCTTACAAGATCATAGCAGCATTTTGAAAACAACAAAACAAAAGACCAAAAAACAAAAATAACAACACTAATGCTACAGCATGTAAGACAAATTGGAGTGGAGTAAGGTGGAGGCAAGGACATCCTCAGTGTGCTATCAGAGTATAGAAGAGAGACAAGAGAGCTTAGTCATCACAGTGGTTATGAAACCTAATGCCCAAATACGGGTTTCAAATATATTCTCCAGTAAGAACAAGGGCCCACTGCAGAATAGTAGATTTTAGGGCCGGGGCTGGGAAAATGCAAGATGAGCTTAGAGTGTCTTGAAAGTAAGGAAGTGCTCAAAAGAGTGATGGAGACTTGACAAAAACACCTATTCCATTGTACTTAGCTTCAACAAACTATGGATGGGCCTGAATGGGCTCTGACCAAATCTGGGACAATTTGAGCATCAAACAAATTTTTTTTAAGAATATAAAAGGATTGTAACTCAAATAAAATAAGAATTCATGAGTATAATCTTAATATTAAGGAAGGAAGGAAGGAGAGAAGGGAGAAAATAAGGGAAGAAGGAAGTGTAGGAGAACAAAATTTGCAACCCAAAGGTGTGTCTCTTTGGCATGAGGATTATTTTAGGCTGCTTATTCTTAAGAGACAGAAGACTTGGGAAATTTTTCTTTTTACCACCCCTTTAACTGCCTAAAAGCATTCAGATAGTGAGCTATTACCAAATATAACTTTGTTTTACATAAGAAATACCTCTCCACATGACATGGAAAACATTTGTTTACCAAACATTTGCTTCTCCCTTCTCCTTGTGAATTATCTTTTATCCCCTTTGAAGTTCTAGACTCCCACCTCCTTCTCCTAAACTCAGAATAGCATATAAGCCTCAATTGCCTGACTGTCCGTTGAGCCTTAGATTCTTATGGTGTCCCATATATACAAAATTAAATGTGTTTTTCTCCTGTTAATGTCTTGTGGTCCAGCCACAGAACCTAGAAGGGTAAAGAAAAATTTCTTCCTCCCTGACAGAAGAAAGGATGGGGAAGAAAAGAAAGAGAAAGTGGAAGAAGGTTCCTCTTTATAGTAGAATGACTAACAAATTTAGAAAGAATGCTGGAATTAGAAAATTAACATTTGGAATCCATCATGATAATAATTGATTCTGGCAAGACTCATAAGTGAATGCTAATAATTTTACCCAATTGAAATTTGAGGAGTGCCAGAAGATTTTATAGCCTCAAAATGTCTTCTGACAAGACACTTATTGATTATAAAGGCAAAAATGGTAAGTTTATAGTGGGATCACCTAGAAGACATGATTTTGATCAGGTGATCAAAGTTAACTTCAGCAGTAATGAGACAGATTGATATCAGGTGTCTCCTGATGTAACACACTAAGAACACAAGATCACTTCTATGTTATTTCTGTCCAAAATGCATAACTTAAATTTAATTGTGAGAAAACATCAAACAAACCCAAATTGGAGGACGTTCTACAAAATAAACTGGCCTGTATTAGTTTTAAATAGTTAATGTCCTGAAATAAAAAGAAAGACTATGGAACTGATCCAAATTAAAGGAAGCTGAAAAAATACGAGAATTGAATGTGAAACATGATCCAGGATTTTCTTTAACTACAAAGGATATTATTGAGACAAAAAGTAAAATCTGAGTAAGGTTTACACATTAGATAATATTATTGTAACAATATGAATGTCCTGATTTTAATGATTGTACTATGCCTATATAAGCAAATTCCTTATTTTTAGAAAGCACACTGAAATATTTAGAAAAAGAGGTATTATGTCTGCAATATATAGAGAGAACAAAAATGGTAAGTCAAATATAGGTATGCCAAAATGTTAGCATTTGGGAAACCTGGGTGAAAGGCATACAGGATATTTTTTTCCTTACAACTTTTAAGTCTGAAACTAGGTAAAAATAAAGAGTTAATAGAAAAAAATAAATAATAACAAAAGGCAGAAAAACAAAAGAGTGTGGACTTGGAATGCATAAGCATGGGCTTGAATCCTGGCTCTCCAGCCCTAGGTGTGTGATCTTGCTCAATTTGCTTAACCTGTCCAAGCTTCACTTTCATAATCTATAAAATGTGGATAGAATTTCCTTCCTAGAGTTTTTATGAGAATTAAATGTTATTACATGTAAAATGCTCAATAAATTTATTATTAGGATTGAGAATACAGAGAAAAGTGGATAGACGCAAAACATATAAAGGTGATTGTGGGATGTTCTGTGTACTGGATTGGGCACTACTGTTGCTCCTAGGCCACCCAAATCTGTCACTAAAGCATAACTGAGGCAACTCTCTCTCAGCCCTCCTTTCCCTAAACCTTCCCACTGTTTCTTCAAAACTCTGACAGAGCTTCAAAACTCTACTGAGATCTGCTATGTGATGAGAGGGAAGCAACCTAACTACTAAACTAGAAAACTAAAACAAGCACACCTTAACAAAGAGATGATATTTTAAACAGTACCAAATTTGTCCTGGAATTTTTAGTATTTCTGGATAATGATAAACCCAGAGTTGGTCACAATACTTCAGATGTGTCTGTTTGTCAGGTTAGTTGTGCTCTCCCCAGATATGAGCCCTCTATTTCTGTTTATGGGACCTACATTGATGTGGGTAAAGGTTCAATTTGGATGTTACTGAATTCTCTCCAACAGAATCATTTACAATTTAAGCCAGTTCTCTTTTTGTCAAAGTAAATGTTTTGTCCTCAGTTCAAAAAATGTTCAAATGGGGCTTCCCTGGTGGTGCAGTGGTTGAGAGTCTGCCTGCCGATGCAGGGGACACGGGTTCGTGCCCCGGTTCGGGAAGATCCCACATGCCGTGGAGCGGCTGGGCCCGTGAGCCATGGCCGCTGAGTCTGCGTGTCCGGAGCCTGTGCTCCGCAACGGGAGAGGCCACAACAGTGAGACACCCGCCTACTGCAAAAAAAAAAAAAAAAAAAAAAAGTTCAAAGCTATCCATCCATCCATCCATCAGAACTGTGGAGAAGATAATTTTCCTGAACTTCTGAAATCATATTGTGTGAAGGTCCCTATTTCTCCTTCATGCAAACTTTGTTAAATAAGTTTCCATTGTATAGGACAGTCCCTTCTTATAGTTCTCCCTTGGCCCTTGTGGTATGCAGTCTTATTCATCGTGTCATGTTTCAAGGAAGAAATCAGCAATCTATCAGCTTTCAAGGCCTGAGTGATGGGGACAGGAGTAAAAAAAGATACCTCAAATTGGGGCTAGATAGGAACAAAGTTGACAACAGATCCTGAGAGGCCATTTGTTTTACTTACTTATCACCTGTCTGGGCAGGAAGGAAAAGGGAGCCAAATTGGATATAGGACTCAGTAAAGCATCCACAATTTGCCTTTTTTAGGGAATAATATTTGTGAAGAATACAAAAGAGTCTGACTAGGAACAAAGTCTGCTACCAGTAGGATGACCATGTAAGTTGTCATTTAAAATGAGACTTCTTGGAGAGTAAAAGGGGATCAATTAATAATTATTCCAGCTCAAATTGCATCAATCAGGACTGCCCCCAAACAAACCAAGGCATATGGTCACCACAGTGATGAAGATATTGAGTAGAGGTTTGTTCTAATTTTGCCAGATGACTGACAGATCAGGTTCTAAGATCTTTATTTCAGAATATTAGAAGAAGAAAAACAAATTTTTGGAGGTCAAATATCTTACTTTTCCTATTTTACAAATAAAACTGAAAGAAGAAAAACTATATTAATAATTGAAGAATTGTAAAATGGCAAATATCAAAATCTTCTTTTTGTACTGTTAGTTCAGCTAAGAGCCTGGGATCCAGGTTTCCAAATCACTGCAGCTGATAAGGGAAGCCAATCTATACCCATAATGTTATGGCATTGCCTGTCTCCTTATCATGTTCACCTGAAAAAAAAACAGACTAAAATATCATATTTCTAGCTTACTACTCACCCTCATTCTTCAGACCATGATCCCTGAGTAGAAGTTGTACTTATCAAAAAGAAGACCCACACACGAAGCAAACAGGCCATTAAACACATGAGTACTCATGAAAAACAACAAAACAAAGTCCACTCTTTTCCCAAACTTACACAGAAAAAGCATATCTGAGCTCATAATCCAGATGCATTCTCTTAACTGTGGCCCCTGCTTTATACAAGCCAGATATAAAAATCAAGACTTCCATACACATGTCTACATGCTTGCCTGTGCATGAAGCAAGGCATTGAACCCCAACGTGATTGAAGTAAGTATACCAGGACCTATAAAGAAACTACATGCATATAAGTGAGGGGTTCTCTGGGAAGTTGCTTATGCAGAAATATAAAGAAGGGCAGTGGAGGATGGGTTGAATATGTCCCCTCAAGAACACCAGATTGGAGGATTCCAGAGAAGCATCATGCTCAGCTTTCTGCCTCTGACCAGGATCCTTCTTTCTCCGTGGAAATTCAGAAAGTTTCTTCATCCATGATTACCTGTGAGTAATTTCCCTCAAACATGCAGCTGCCAA
Organism: Hyperoodon ampullatus; assembly: GCF_949752795.1. Taxonomy (NCBI): domain Eukaryota; kingdom Metazoa; phylum Chordata; class Mammalia; order Artiodactyla; family Ziphiidae; genus Hyperoodon; species Hyperoodon ampullatus. Next base: position 58,649,375 of record NC_136926.1, on the reverse strand, counting down.
ACTCTCCTGTGCTCATACCACTTCTCTGATTAGCTTCTGTGTCTGTGATTCCAGGTCTATGTCTCCATTCTGCTGGAAGAGAATAGGGGTGTAAGCTCAAATGATAGGAGGCTAAGAGGGAGTCTGGGGCAAGGATGATGCTCTCTCCCGTTATGTCCTAGGTACAACTTCATCTCCTACCTCCTGCCCCTGGTCTGTCCTGGCATTAGACTACCTTACCTTTGTGTTCCAGGTTTTATCTGACTTCCTTAGAGACAGGCATCTCTTCCCATCCTTCTAGATTGTGAGGAGAAGGAAGGAGTAGGAAGCAGGGGGTAAGAGACAAAGAAGGAATAAGGACAGCTGAAAGTAATAAAGAGGAAATAACTCAGGCAGTAGAGGTAAATGTAGCAATTTTCAAAAAGGAAAAGTCCAAATTATACATTCTCAAGATGGACATCAACCCCTAGTAAATTTCTAGAACAGAGGATTTGCAGATGGCTTTGTGCTATAAAGAAGGGGAATCTTCCCAACTTTACTATAGGTGCTACCAATGTTTTCAATCTACCATCTCAAGCTGCAGCCCCGTGAAGGTTGTTAGGAACTGTGGTATGGAGGGAATTTGGGTATGGTAGACAGTAAGCATCATTCTCTAATCAGAGCTAGTTAGGGATTCCAAGCCAGCCCATTCCGTTGTAGGCAGGGGCAAAATGCACTGTAACCTCCTCCGTATCACACAGGAATCAATGAGCTCTGTTAATCAGTATTTTTGATGCTATATTATACAAATCCACTGGCCCTTTCCTGAAGAGCTTGGGTCACTTATGTTTCAAAGGCTGTTTTTCAATTTTAGAAAGAAAGCATTGTGTATATACTATATATTACATAATATACCAAGTTTGATTTGAGGCAGTAACTCATAATCAAACATATTAATTTTTTCTACAGTGAAACATATACATATTTACACTAAGTGGTATAAAAACTATGAATAGTCACATTAAAGTTCAGGTCTGGTTTGGCTATCAAACCATTTTGTCACAAATTTAAGAAAACTTTGGGGTTTGGAAGTCTTTTGGATTTTGTCATCATGGATAAGAGATTGTGGACCACATATTTATTCTTTTTTTAAAAAAAATTATTTATTTATTATTTATTTATTTATTTTTGGCTTCATTGGGTCTTCGTTGCTGTGTGTGGGCTTCCTCTAGTTGCAGCAACTGGGGGCTACTCTTCATAGCAGTGTGAAGGCTTCTCATTGTGGTGGCCTCTCTTGTTGTGGAGCACAGGCTCTAGGCATGCAGGCTTCAGTAGTTTGGGCACACGGGCTCAGTAGTTGTGGCTCCTGGGCTCTAGAGCACAGGCTTCAGTAGTTGTGGCACATGGGCTTCATTGCTCCGCGGCATGTGGAATCTTCCTGGACCAGGGCTTGAACCCATGTCTCCTGCATCGGCAGGCGGATTCTTAACCACTGTGCCACCAGAGAAGCCCCACATATTTATTCTTAATATTCTTTGGAATGGATGTTGCACAAAGGGATAAATTAATACTGTATTACAGTTTTTTTCAAGGGAGATTACCCACTTTCAAGTATTCTTTTCTTCAATGCTTCTATCTCTATTATCTGTTGATGATAAAAATAAAAAATAGGGCCTCCCTGGTGGCGCAGTGGTTGAGAGTCCGCCTGCCGATGCAGGGGATACGGGTTCGTGCCCCGGTCTGGGAGGATCCCATATACCGCGGAGCAGCTGGGCCCGTGAGCCATGGCTGCTGAGCCTGTGCATCCGGAGCCTGTGCTCCGCAACGGGAGAGGCCACAACAGTGAGAGGCCCGCGTACCACAAAAAAAAAAAAAAAAAAAAAAAAAAAAAAATAAAAAATAAAAAATAAAAAATAAAAAATAAAACACTGCAATACAATGATTTATCCTGGTTTATTCTAAGACAGAGGAGCAGACAGTGAACAGTATACACTGGGGCTACTTGGGTAAAGTCCTACCTCTGTCCCTTGTTAGCTCCACAACTTTAAGCAAGTTATTAAACCTATCTATTCTTCAGTTTCATCTTCTGGAAAATGGGAATAAATACTGGTACCCATATCATGGGATTGTCTGCAAATTAAATGAGTTCACATGTGTCACACAAGAACAATCCCTGGTGCATGGTGAGCACCAGAAAAGTGTTAGATATTATCATTATTCAGCTGATAGTTGTTCTCAGCATGACATCAAAATAGTGGCCATTAAGATTCAGTCTTCACATTGTACTGAATCCCCTGGAATGATTTGGGGAAACTAAGAAGGGCCTGCTGCTCTTAAGAGCATCTTCCCCGCTGACTAAAGACTAGGGTCTTTCCTTACAATAACGCTTGTTAAAATGCACAATCCTTGGAGGAAGTCAAATTTCAATGGAAATTAAAGAGCTAAAACTAAAATTTTGTAACAGAAAAGAAAGACAAGAAAGAGTCTTTGGGCCCTTAGGAGCATGTCACCATCAAGGAAGGAGAATGAGAAAGTCAACTTTAAATTTTTCTCTCTGGGCAGTTCTGCTGAAGGCTAAGGGCTGAGCACATGAACACATGAGCATCTCTGAACCTCAGTTTGCTCAGGAATAAAACTTCCAAGCGATGGCACTGAAACTAAGGATGTTAACTCACTTATTCAAGGCACCTTGTTTTAAATTACTGATTATCTTATATGTACCCATTGCTTTCAGATTTATCTTGTTTTATCTTATCCAATGCCACAAAGTTAGTAAGTGCCAGAGCTGGAATTCCAAACCAAGTCTTCTAATTCTAGGTCCCATCTGCTGCTCACTACAACACAAATCTTCCCACCACAAAGCTGCCTGCAAATCTGGCAGGGAATCCCTCTTCTTGAGATTGTACGAAACATGAGCATAGAAATGGCAGGAAACAGTAGGTAAGTAGGGGCTTCACAGTCAGAAAGACCTGGGCTTGTAAGTTCATTGACAAAGTACTTACCAGGGTATTTATTTGCTCACAATATTGGAATAAATAATAACTATTATAAAGACTAGTTAACATATGAAAAATGCTGTCAGCATATATAACCCATAGGAGGTACCAAAAATATAGACTCCCCTCCTCCATTTTCCCCTGATTATCAAAAATTGAGTCTTATTTCTGCTCTGTCTTACCTATGTTCCTTTCCTAGCACCACTCAGAGTCTGTGTGTCAGGAATGGTTGCCAAGAAGAAAGAAGTAATGACAAAAACAACATCAAAAGAGAGTGAGGCTGCCAGCCAGCAGAGAGAGCTGAATCCTTTCACAGATAAACAACAGGAGAAAACTTCCCCTGTCATTTGAGGAGGGCAGTGCCAAGGCTCATGAGGAAACAGCTGGGCGCCTTCTGATATTCTGCACCACTAATGAGGACACTGGAGTTTCAGGGCTCTTTATTTGTACAACAGTAGTGACAAGAAACATTCTCGCATTCCCTTTGGCTCTGACCTTGTCAGGGATTTCTGTCCCTTCACAACACCCTCTATAGACTCCAGATAAATATTGTGACATGGGAAGGAGATTTGGAGCTCAGAGGATCCTTTACACATCATGGCTAAGCCCTAATCTGTCAAGGAAACCTCTCGGGCCCTGACCACCCAGGCAAGAGGATGCCCTTTCTCCTGATGGTCTGCAGAGCTGGATTAGCTACTGATCAGTAATCTGAAAGCACAACAAGGAAAATATCAGGGACGATGCTGCCCAAGTAATTGGCAGGTTTCTGGTTCATTTTCTTTATTAAAACCAGTGACTGTGATTCAATCTAACACTGTGTCATTTATCAGCCTGCCCTTTTGCCTCATGCCATGCCACTGATACACCTCTACCCATACACCTATGTAGCCTTTTTTGAACTGTAAACAGAATGGCCTGGACAGTAGAATAACACTGTTCATATCACTGAGCTATATCTGATTCACCTTTCCCCATTAACTCCCCAAATAATTCATTATAAATGAGGGAGTTTACAGACAGGGGGATGTTTAAATTAAGGCAACACAGATTGGTCATTAATTTGACAATTTTGCTGACAAACTCTTACAAATGATTATTAACTGGCAAGTCAGAGACTTAGCAGACAGGGCTCTGCCTCTAAAGGTCAGCAATTTATGAATACAAGATGCTACTTTTACACAGGCAGACTAATAATAAGGATGTAATGAATAATTAGCAAATGCAAACAGAACAGTGCTGAGAATCAAAAATATAAATCCCTAAACGGTTAACTCTGGTTAATACACTTTTAAGTACAACTCAACAGAGAGAAAATTGTAAAAATCATAATAAAATTAGTTCTTTCCCATGAATACGTGTTGTATAAAACTAAATTTTATTCTTTAAATACCTACCCATCCAATTTCATTGACAATCATTTAAAGGCATATGTTTTACAAGCATGATAAATAAAACCTACTAAACCTACTTTACCCCTACCTGACCTCTACTGAGTTGTAATTAGGATACCCACATAAGTGATAGAGATGGGCACGGCCCAAATGCTATGTGGGTATATACTCTTTCTCCACCTTCCTCATGGATGTGCTTCTCCCGAAAGTTCTCTTCCTCTTCCACTTTGTGTATTTTTTCATATAAGGTTGAACTGAAGATCTCACAGATTATTCTTAAGGTATCTGAAAGTAGGTAAGTAACATTTAAGGCCAAGGTGAGGAAGTGCAGGCCTTGGGGGAAGAAAGAGGACTTGAGTGAAGAATATCTAAGAACTCCAGGACCCTCCTCCATATGGCCAAAATATGGCCCTTGGAGAAGACCCAAATACAAACACAAGTTGTGCCTGGGAAGATAAGGGCAGAGTACACCAGTGATCTAGACATGGAATAAGAGACCCTGCCCCCAGGAGACAAAAGTGATGGGTCTAAGGAAAGAAGGTGGGTCTGGATAATACACAGGGCCAGTGGTCATCTGTTTCAACCACTGTTCAGAGTAAGTGTTCATACTGCCCACTGCAGATGCTGGTCTTCTCATCTCTCCAGAAGACTCTTCTGGATGCCACATTGATTCAAGACTCTAACTTTGTTTCCGTGTCTGATGTGATGACTGCCTGCTCCTTTCAAGCCTAGAAAATAAATCCTGACTGTGGCTGTGACAAGTTCTGACATTTGGCCATCTGTCAAGGTTACATTCTCCTAGAAGGTGACACAGAGACAAGGGTTCAAGTGGGAGTGATTTATTAAGTAAGTGTCCCCAGGAGAAAGCAGTAAATGAGTAGGAGAATCACGGTAAGAAAGGGAAAGAAGTCAAGCAAGTCTCAGCCTCAGCCTGATCCCATAGGCACCTCATTCAAAAACATCATTCCATGAACACTTATTCACTTTAAACATCAAGTTGTTCATGCAAAAAGGGTAAATTTTATGATACATAAATTATACCTCACTAAGGGAGGAATAGAGAGACACAGAGAGAAGAACAATTGGAGATAGAAAGTCCTGGCTACTCTTTGGAAAATGTTACCATGAATGGGAAAAAAGGAACAAGAAATGGATGTTATCTTAAGGTGTAAGTACAGTTTAAGTGAGAGCAATTTTTAAATGGAAAAAATAATGTCATTTTGTCTGTTAGTTTAAATGACACAGTACAAAAGGAAAAATTCTGATGCCAGAAGGAAAGGGGAGAATTGCCAAGTAATTACTATAAAACGTCAACTATTCACTGAGCCCATACAATATGTCAGATGCTAGACTATATAGTGCATACCATTTCATGCATTTTCTGATTGCTCCTTCCCCAGGAAATAGATTATTGTACATCTCAAATTACTTGACAAGAAAAGTGAGGTACAGAGAGGTTAAATACATTACCAAAGAACACACAGCCCTTGGGTACAAGAGCTAGACTTCAAACTTATCCTTGACGCCAAAGATGCTCTTTCCCTAATACTCCAGCCCACCCAACTTTGTTACTGAATTAAGTATTACACAGACTTAGCCTACTGTACTGCCTAGGGCAGAACACAATCCAACCTTATAAAATCAATAACTTTAGAAGATGGCAGAGTAGAAGGACGTATGATCACTACCTCTTGCGAGAGTACCAGAATGACAACTGACTGCTGAACAATCATTGATAAGAAGACACTGGAACTCACCTAAAAAGATATTCCACACCCAAAGACAAATGAGAAGTTGCAATGAGATGGGAAGAGGGGCACAATCACAATGAAATCAAATCCCATAAACTTTGGGTTGGTGCCTCAGAAACTGGAGAACAATTATATCACAGAAGTCCACCCATTGCAGTGAAGGTACTGAGCCCCACGTAAGGCTTCCCAAACTGGGGGTCTGGCAATGGGAGGAGGAATTCCCAGAGAATCAGACTTTGAAGGCTAGCAGGATGTGAATGTAGGACTTTGAAAGGATTGAGGGAAACAGAGAATACACTCTTGGAGGGAAAACACAAAGTAGTGTGTGCATCAGAACCCAGGGGAAGGAGCAGTGATCCCATAGGAGGTTGAACCAGACCTACATGTTAGTGTTAGAGGGTCTCCTGCAGAGGCGGGGGGTGGCTGTGGCTCACCATAGGGACAAGGATACTGGAAGCAAAAGTTCTGGGAAATACTCCTTGACGTGAGACTTCCCGGAATCTGCCATTAGTTACACCAAAAAGCATCTAGTCTCCAGTGCTGGGTCAGCTCAGGCCAAACAACCTACAGGGAGGGAACCAAGCCCCACCCATCAGCAAAAAAAGAGTGGATTAAAGTTTTATTGAGCTCTGGCCACCAGAGCAACACCCAGCTGTACCCACCACCAGCCCATCCCATCAGGAAGCTTGCACAAGCCTCTTAGATAGCCTCATCCACCAGAGGGAAGACAGCAGAAGCAAGAAGAACTACAAAGTTGAAGCCTGTAGAAGAAAAACCACTTTCACAGAAAGACAGACAAAATGAAAAGGGAGATGAATATATATCAGATGAAGAAACCAGATAAAACTTCAGGAAAACAATTAAAGGAAGTGGAGATAGGCAACTTTCCAGAAATAAAATTCAGAATAATGATAGTGAATATGATCAAGGACCTCGGAAAAAGAATTGAAGCAAAGATCGAGAAGATGCAAGAAATGTTTAACAAAGACCTAGATGAATTAAAGAACAAACAAAGAGAGATGAACATAAAATAACTGAAATGAAGAATACACTAGAAGGACTCAAGAGCAGAATAACTGAGGCAGAAGAACGGATAACTGAGCTGGAAGACAGAATGGTGGAGTTCACTGCCATGGAGCAGAATAAAGAAAAAAGAATGAAAATAAATGAAGACAGTCTAAGAGACCTCTGGGGCAACATTAAATGCACCAACATTTGCATTGTAGGGGTCCCAGAAGGAGAAGAGAGAGAGAAAGGACCTGAGAAAATATTTGAAGAGATTATAGATGAAAATTTCCCTAACATGGGAAAGGAAATAGCCACCCAAATCCAGGAAGCACAGAGAGTCCCAGGCAGGATAAACCCAAGGAGAAACACACTGAGACACACAGTAAACAAATTGACAAAAATTAAAGACAAAGAAAAAATATTAAAACCAACAAGGGAAAAATGACAAATAGCATACAAGGGAACACTCATAAGGTTAACAGCTGATTTCTCAGCAGAAACTCTACAAGCCAGAAGGGAGTGGCACAATATATTTAAAATGATGAAAGGGAAGAACCAATAACCAAGGTTACTCTACCAGCAAGTATCTCATTCAGATACAGTGGAGAAATCAAGAGCTTTACAGACAAGCAAAAGCTAAGAGAATTCAGCACCATCAAACCAGCTCTACAACAAATGTAAAGGAACTCCTCTAAGTGGGAAGCCCACAAGAAAGAAAAAGAAACCTAAAACAGTTAAGAAAATGGTAATAGGAACATACATATTGATAATCACCTTAAATGCGAATGGATTAAATGCTCCAACTAAAAAACACAGGCTTGCTGAATGGATACAAAAACAAGACCCATATACATACTGCCTATAAGAGACCCACTTCAGACCTAGGGACACATACAGACTGAAAGTGTGGGGATGGAAAATGATATTCCATGCAAATGGAAATCAAAAGAAAGCAGGAATACCAATACTCATATCAGATAAAATAGACTTTAAAATAAAGAATGTTACAAGAGAAAAAGAAGGACACTACATAATGTTCAAGTGATCAATCCAAGGAGAAGATATAACAATTATAAATATATATGCACCCAACATAGATGCACCTCAATACATAAGGCAAATGCTAACAGATATAAAACAGGAAATCAACAGTAAGACAATAATCATGAGGGACTTAAACATCTCACTTACACCAATGGACAGATCATCCAGACAGAAGATTAATAAGGAAACACAAGCTTTAAATGACACAATAGACCAGAGAGGTTTAATTGGTATTTATAGGACATTCCATCCAAAAACAGCAGATTACACTTTCCACTCAAGTGCACATGGAACATCTTCCAAGATAGATCACATCCTGGGTAAATCAAGCCTTGGTAAATTTTAGAAAATTGAAGTCATATCAAGAATCTTTTCTGACAACAGAACTATGAAATTAGAAATCAATTACAGGGAGAAAAATGTAAAAAGCACAAACACATGGTGGCTAAAAAATAAATTAGTAAATAACCAAGAGATCACTTAAGATATCAAAGAGGAAATCAAAAAATACCTAGAGACAAATGACAATGAAAACACGAGGGCCCAAAACCTATGGGATGCAGCAAGAGCTGTTCTAAGAGGGAAGTTTAGAGCAATACAATCCTATCTCAAGAAACAAGAAAAATCTCAAATAAACAATGTACCTTTACACCTAAAGGAATTAGAGTAAGAAGAACAAACAAAACCCAAAGTTAGTAGAAGGAAAGAATTCATAAAGGTCAGAGCAGAAATAAATGAAACAGAAATGAAGAAATCAATAACAAAGATCAATAAAACTAAAAGCTGGTTCTTTGAGAAGACAAATAAAGTTGATAAGTGCTTAGCCAGACTTATCGACAAAAAGAGGGAGAAGACTCAAATCAATAAATCTAGAAATGAAAAAAGGAGAAGATACAATGGACACCACAGAAATAAAAAGGATCATAAGAGACTATTACAAGCAACTCTATACCAATAAAATGGACAACTTGGAAGAAATGGACAAATTCTTAGAAAGAAAAAACCTTCCAAGACTGAACCAGAAAGAAATAGAAAATATGAATAGACCAATCACAAGTAATGAAATTGAAACTGTGATTAAAAATCTTCCAACAAACAAAAGTCCAGGACCAGATGGCTTCACAGGTGAGTTCTATCGAATACTTAGAGAAGAGCTAACACTCATTCTTCTCAAACTCTTCCAAAAATTTGCTGAAGAAGGAACACTCCCAACTCATTTTAGGAGGACACCATAAGCCTGACAAAGATACTGCAAAAAAAGAAAATTACAGACCAATATCAGTGATGAATGTAGATGCAAAAATCCTAAACAGAATACTAGCAAACAGCATCCAACACCACTTTAAAAGGATCATACACTATGATCAAGTGGGATTTGTCCCAGGGATGCAAGGATTCTTCAATACACACAAAAAAGTCAATGTGATATACCATATTAACACATTGAAGGATAAAAACCATATGATAATCTCAATAGATGCAGGAAAAGCTTCTGACAAAATTCAACACCCATTTATGATAAAGACTCTTCAGAAGGTAGGCATAGAGAGAACCTACCTCAACATAATAAAGGCCATATATGAATAAACCCCCAGCAAACATCATTCTCAATGGTGAAAAACTGAAAACATTTCCTCTAAGATCAGGAACAAGACAAGGATGTCCACTCTTGCCACTCTGTTTCAACATAGTTTTGGAAGTCTGAGCCACAACAATCAGAGAATAAAAAGAAATAAATGTAAACCAAATTGGAAAAGAAGAAGTAAAACTGTCATTGTTTGCAGGTGACATGATACTATACATAGAGAAGCCTAAATATGCCACCAGAAAATTACTAGAGTTAACCAATCTATTTGGTAAAGTTGCAGAATATAAAATGAATGCACAGAAATCTCTTGCATTCCTATACACTAATGATGAAAAATCTGAAAGGGAAATTAAGGAAACAATCGCATTCACCACTGCAACAAAAAGAATAAAATACCTAGGAGTAAACCCACCTAAGGAGGTAAAAGACCTGTACTCAGAAAACTATAAGACACTGATGAAGGAAATCAAAGATGACACAAACAGATGGATAGATATCATGTTCTTGTATTGGAAGAATCAATATTATGAAAATGGCTATACTACCCAAAGCAATCTACTGGTTCAGTTAAATCCCTATCAAATTACCAATGCCATTCTTCACAGAATTAGGACAAAAAATTCTTAAAATTTGTATGGAGACACAAAAGACCCTGCATAGCAAAAGCAATCTTGAGGGAAAAAAGGAACTGGAAGAATCAGACTCCCTGATTTCAGGCTATACTACAAAGCTACACTAAGCAAGACAATATGGTACTTGCACAAAACAGAAATAAAGATCAATGGAACAGGATAGAAAGTCGATAGATAAACCCCATACCTACTGTCAACTAATCTATGACAAAAGAGACAAGGAAATACAATGGAGAAAAGGCAGACTCTTCAATAAGTGGTGCTGGGAAAACTGGACATCTACATGTAAAATAATAAATTTAGAACACTCCCTAACACCATACACAAAAATAAACTGAAAATGGATTAAAGACCTAAATGTAAGACCAGATACTATAAAACTCTTAAAGATAAACATAGGAGAACGGTCTTTGACATAAATCACAGCAAGATCTTTTTTGGCCCAGCTCTTAGAGTAATGGAAATAAAAGCAAAAATAAACAAATGAGACCTAATGGAACTTAAAAGTTTTGCACAACAAAGGAAATCATAAACAAGACAAAAAGACAACCATCAGAATGGGAGAAAATATTTGTAAACAAATCAGCAAAGGATTAATTTCTAAAATATAGAACAGGGAGATCAGCTCAGTGCTTTGTGACCACCTAGAGAGGTGGGATAGGAAGGGTTGGAGGGAGATGCAAGAGGGAGGAGATATGGGGGTATATGTATATGTAGAGCTGATTCACTTTGTTATAAAGCAGAAACTAACACACCATTGTAAAGCAATTATACTCCAATAAAGATGTTAAATAAATAAATAAATAAAATATATAAACAGCTCATGCAGCTCAATATTAAAAAAAAAAAAACCCAATCAAAAAATAGGCTGAAAACCTAAATAGATATTTCTCCAAGGAAGACATACAGATGACCAACAGACACATGAAAAGTTGCTCAACATCACTAATTTTTAGATAAAAGCAAATCAAAACTACAATAGGGTATCACCTCACACAAGTTAGAATGGGCATCATTAGAAAATCTACAAATAATAAATGCTGGAGAGGGTGTGGAGAAAAGGGAACCCTCTTGCAGTGTTAATGGGAATGTAAATTGATACAGCCACTATGGAGAACAGTATAGAGGTTCCTTAAAAAACTAAAAATAGAATTACCATATGACCTAGCAATCCCATTACTGGGCATATACCAAGAGAAAACCATACTTCAAAAAGACACATGCACCCCAGTGTTCATTGCAGCACTATTTACAATAGACAGGTCATGGAAACAACCTAAATGCCCATCGACAGATGAATGGATAAAGAAGTTGCAGTACATATATACAATGAGCTATTACTCCACCATAAAAGGTACAAAACTGGATCATTTGTAGAGACATGGATGGATTTAGAGACTGTCATACAGAGTGAAGTAAGGCAGAAAGAGAAAAACAAATATCATATGTTAATGCATATATGTGGAATCCAGAAAAATGGTGCAGATGAACCAGTTTTCAAGGCAGAAATAGAGACAAGAGATGTAGAGAACAAATGTATGGACACCAAGGTGGGAAAGCAGGGGCAGGGGGTGGTGGTGGGATGAATTGGGAGATTGGCATTGACATATATACACTAATATGTATAAAATAGATAAGTAATAAGAACCTGCTGTGTAAAAACATAAATAATAAATATCAAAAAAAATCTTACATAAAAAATAAATAAAATCAAAAACTTTAACTTTCTTTAAGAAGCTAAGCCAGCAAATGATCCTCAAATCCCACCCAAACCAATTACTAACGTACATCTAATGTAGATATGAAATATTTAAGCTGAAAAACTCTGAGATGAAGCATCCAGAAAGAGGGCTGAATTTTGTTTTTCAGAAAGTATAATGGTATCTTTGGACCCTAATGAAGATGTTAATTTTCCCCCCAAAGAGGATGAACTTTAAGCATTCCCACTGTCACAGTTTATAAATGAGAACTACATGCTGACTACCATGGAGGATCTGGCACCCCAGCACAGACCTGGTTGGTAGGGCAGAGTCCCACATATAAGGAAGAGCATTTGTTCCACAAACAGTGACAGGCGTTTTGCTGAGCTTGTTGAAATAACCAAGATATCTAAGAATATCATTGGAAGTAACTCTATTCATAGAGTAAATTTTGGCAATTACAGATTCACAAATCAGAAAATTTTCACAAATTGTATTCTAGAATTTGATACCAAGAATTAAAGTTTCAGCATACCTTGGTATGGTAGGCACAATAACGGCTCCCCGAGGATGTCCACATTCTGATCCTCAGAACCATTGAATATGTCACTTTACATGACAAAAGAGGCTTTGAAATTATAATTAGATGAAGGATCTTAAAGTAGGGAATTTATTCTGGATTATATGGGTTTGATCAAAGTAAACACACCCCCTTATAAGAAGGGTCCTTACAGGAAGGAGGCAGGAGGGTCAGAGTTAAAGATTAGAAACTGCTATTGGCTTTGAACATGGAGTTAGGGGCCATCAGCCAAGAAACGCTTGTGGTCTCTATAAAATGAGAAGTCAGGTACTAGATTCTCTCCTCAAGCCTCCAGAAAAGAATACTGTTCTGTCAACACTTATCTTTTAGCCCAGTAAGACCCATTTTGAACTTCTGACATCGAGAATTATAAGCTAACAAATTTGTGTTGTTTTAAACCAATTTGTTTTATGGCAATTTGTTACAGCAACAAGAAGAAACTAATATACTTGGCATAGTACAAGAACATCTGAAGCCCTAGAGAAAATATATCAACAGATGTGAAAAGCCAATTTAGATAAAAACAAATTTTCTTGGCCCAAGCTGCAGAGAAATTTAAAATTAATACCAGAGCCTCGAAGTCCCTTGACACAGAGACTGGGACAAGGATTGAGTGCAGGTAGCTTATGTAGGAGGTGATGACAAGAAGAAAGAATGAGAGAGCAGGGGAGAGTGACACAGGAAAGGAAGAGGAAACAAAGAATGATACATTATCAGTGTCACTGCTGAAGGCCATGGTAGCCAGTGGGACCTCTAAGAAGCATGCAACATGCTTCCCAGAATTAACCAACCAGTGTAGGGAGACCAGAGGATTGCTTCCCTGTCTCTCATCTCCCACTGGGTGAGGATTAACCCACACCATCCAACTAGGCTGCAAGGCTTTGGAGAATTCCCTAAAACAGGAGGCAGACAGATATTATGGGCATGTCAGAGAATCTGACCTTGAACAGCACTCTTATCCACAGCTATGGATAAAATCAGAGGTAAGTCAAGGGTATGTGATTCAAGGCATCAGAAGAATTTACTACAGTTAGTGTGTTATAAAGATAGTGAGTCCTAAGAAATAAAAAATTATAAACCCACCAAAAGACAAAAGGGGTAAAATACAGACAGGCATTATATCAATGAATTAATAGAAACTAAAAATAGACACATGAAAAAAATGGTAGCATTTACAGGTAATGGAATAAATGTAAATGAAAACAATGAATAACTTCTTGACTATCAAACTGATACTTCTACACTTGTGAAGAGACTGTAAATTATACCAATTTCTATGAGAGTTATTTTTGTCTTTTTACGAAAAGAATTGATAACATGAATGTTCTTTGACTCATCATTCCCAGTTCTAATAATATAACCTAAGGAAATTAATAACATATTTAATAATGTTAATATCCTACAATAGGGGATTGCTTAAATAAACCTTACTGTAAACATATCATGGGATATTAGCCATTATTATGTAGTAACAATTTTTAGATATAGCAATATATTCATGACAATTTATTAAATATGTAAGTTACAAAGAGTAGGCACCCATGAGGTTATTCAGTTTTCAATAAAAATATTTTATACCTAAAACTATACATTTCAGATATTTAGAAGTAAATATCTTTGGGGTTTGTTTTATTTGTTAATATTTTCTACAAAGTGTATATATTTCTTTTGTAATGTAATTCAAATTAGGATTCCTCAAAAGGAAACCCACATTATAATAATTGTGGTCTGTTTTTATCAAATAATTATTAAAGTAACTGAATAATATGACTACAGATAGTAGACACTTGATATTCTCAAAGGATGTGTCCTAAGACACTGGAGGATTCATTTATTTTTTTTTAATAACATCCTAACCACTTAAATTTTCTCTTATAGCACAGTAGGGTATTATACAAAAAAAAATTAAGTGGCTCTTTCAGATTCTTAATAATTCTATAGAACTTTAAAATTAGTTTATGATATTAATAAAATATATTGTGGGCAAAACAAGCTATATTGCATCAACAATCTAATATTCAAAATAAATGTTTTTGATCAAGAAACTCAAGCAGAGGTAACTTGGAGCATACAGTAGGATGCATTAGATTTCTGGAGTGTATCGAAGTTCACCCAAATTTATTGTATGCAAAGAAAAGACAAGAGCAGCCCAGTTGCCTTGAAATGTGGGTAGTGGATGCTCAACTCTGTTTTCTTACTTATTTTTGCACACAAGACAAACCATCCATTCTATAAATTGATTCAAATCCATGCAAAAAAAAGCCAGGTTCAACTGTAGTGTTCATAGATTCAGTCATTTTCAACAAATAATGTTATTGTTAGCATTAGGTCCTAAAATAAAGTACCCACCATTTAGGTACTAATCATGCCTTTTTATTTTCTATATTTTCTGATGTTTTGACATCTGGAGCCCTGATGATCCTATAGAGACTGCTCGTTCCAGGGCTAGCTAATTCCTAGAGATAGTAAACTTGCACTCAGAGCATGCTTTTCATATGCACATGAACCAATCCAGAGCCAACCCCCATCTTCCCCTATCAGGCTCTTATATGCTAGACCAATATTCCCTGCCCTAGTCACCCCACTGCCAGGTATCAGGCAACTAGGAACATGCCCTATGACCTAGAATCAGATGAAATTATTCATTTAATCAACCCTAAATAGTCAGCTTACCTTGTCTGACCCATTCTTTCTGTCATAAACCACAGTGAAGGCTCTTGCCCACATTTTTCCTGGCTCCCTCTGCCTCCTGATCCATCCTGGTGCCTCCTTGTACGGTCCTGCATGGCATGGTGTGCCCCCTCTTCTTGGGAACTGTGAGTAACTTCCTTTTCAATGGCAATTTTCTCCTGATCTGTTGGCTTCACCATACTAAAATAATAAGACCCACTTTTTTTTTTTTTTTTTTTTGCGGTACACGGGCCTCTCACTGTTGTGGCCTCTCCCATTGCAGAGCACAGGCTCCGGACATGCAGGCTCAGCAGCCATGGCTCACGGGTCTAGCCACTCTGTGGCATGTGGGATCCTCCCTGACAGGGGCACGAACCCGTGTCCCCTGCATCGGCAGGCGGACTCTCAACCGCTGCACCACCAGGGAAGTCCAAGACCTACATTTTAAAACAATATATGGCTACAGATAGCACCTCTTGACGGGTCCTTATTCGATAAGATCAGCTAAATAGTAACACCAATTTCACATTAACTATCTAATTTCTGTCTGATGTGCTTCATATTTCATATGGACTTTACAACAGCTTTTTCTTCAGTGTTGAGAAGGGTGTATTTAAGAGGTCAGTGAAAATATCCAAGAAAGAATGGTCCTTACAAACCACGAAATTAAAGGATGTTTTATCGTGCCCTGCAACATTGTCAAGCTTATTGGTTCTGTCTCGCCTTTGGTTTATTTGCCTGTTCAGAGATTAATTCTGTCGCCATTGCTGCAGACTGCTACACAGCACAGGAAGAAGGCAATGCTGATCCAGCTGACACAGTTCCAGCAGCTCTTCTGCCACCAGCTTCTTCTGCCCCACTTACTATCTTCAAGACTCTGCTACTGCCCTGCTTGTACTAGTCTTTCATTGTTTCCCATGATCACACCCAGAATGCCCACAAAAATATAATACTTGTTCAAGCTAAAAATACCTCCAAAATATTGACTTTCTACTCTCTGAAGAAAACATTTTCTTTATCATAAGTCTACCTGATTCTAGCCTCACAAGAGAGGGGGAAGGGCGGTTAATTAAATTGCTCTGGTTTTGTGCTTACATCTGGATCCCCCAGATGGATTCCACTGTAAGAGTATCAAATAGGTCATATAGGTTACATAGTAAATAGTAACCTCTTGAAAATCTATAGTCTTGTTAAATATTCCTTGGGCTCAGGGATCCTTCATAACAGACCCGCTAACCTCTTCATCCCTGGGAAGCCTGGCTTCAGGATCAGTGCTTGAACTATAATTTTTTATCATGTTTTCTCCATCCCTAAGTGGCACCCCAGGGTCAGCTGTGTGCCTAGGGACCGAACCATAATTCTCTCCTCCTTTCAACAAAAATTTCAAGAAAAATACTTACTTTCCAGGCCATTTATGAATTTTGTTTATATGTAATTCATCCATGTGGTCATATGAATTGATGTGCTCTTCCTTCTTGTTTAGAGAAAAAGTGGTTTAGTGTGTAGGGTCTGGAGTAGACTACCTGGCCCTGGATCTTGACTCTGACACTTACCATCTGTGTGATCTTGGGCAAGTTGCTTAGGTTCCTCATGCCTCAGTTTCCTTATCTGTCAAACAGGGATAATAATAAAAGTGCCTAACTCATATTCTTTTGGTGGGGGACATGATTAAGTGAGATAATACACTTAAACCATTAGAAACAGTGTCTAGCATTCAATAAATTTTAACTGCTATTACATAACTCCAACACATCTTTTAAGGCCTAGCTCATATTGGATCTACTATATCAACAGTACATAAGTTTTGTATAGGTAATAAACACTTGAAGACTCTGTTTTGAAGGCAGATTCCCATGCCCCAGACCAGAGACAATGTTGAAGTTATGTAACATTCTCAAAATTATTTGGATAAGTTTGGATATGCCCAGAAGAAACAATAACTTGAACATGACCTTGAATAACCATTGTTATCCATAATCTAAATGCCATATTTCACTGTAGTATTTTGAGTTAATTATGGGAAATCATAAATTCTCAGTACTGAGAAAAGAAAATATCTTGACATTTTTCCAAATCTGTCTGCAAATAGTAGTTAGATAGTTAGCTTCAGTATAGCTCAGTGGCTGCACAGTAGAATCACCTGGGAAGATTTAAAAAGTACTCATACCCAGAGCAAATCCAAAACTAATGAAATGAGAATCTCTAGAGGTGTGACTGAAGGATCAGAATCTATATAGCTTCTTAGGTGACTGCAGTATGCAACAAGGTTGAGGACCACTGGGTCCACTTGATGAGAATCCATTCAAGCTTAATAAGCATAGATATCCAGATCTCAGTCCTAAAGATATGTAAAAATTAGAGATAAAAATGCCCCCCAAGGTTATTCTGATTCACAGTGAGCCATAAAAACCACTCATCTAATCATGTCCCACATTTTATAGGTGAGAATTAGGGACAAAGAAAGTTTGTTCCAAATCTCTCATTAGCGGAAAATTATGCCATGAGATACTGTTTCCTGATGCTATTACCATTACAGTTGGTTTAAATGACTTATGCTATCCTCTCTAACAACAGCCTAGGTTTGGAAAAAAGAGGAGAAAATAGGTACACTGGAGCAGGGGATGAAATATTTTCGAGGAATCAAAGGGATTAGATGAATGAACCTAACAACATTGAACAAACTCCATAGTTTTACTAAAGTTTCATTGAGTAAGTATATCTAATGCACTTACAACTGTACATAGCATACTTAAGTATATGTTATTATAGAATGAATATGGGAAGAATACCTCTATCTGTAATATGGTCTCCTGTAGGGAAAGTGATTAACAAGACTGTCACTCTAGGTACTTTACCATAGTTATGTCCTTAAACAATAAAGTCCACATTTTGAGAGCTATATAGCACATTCAAAATACAGATATCTAGAACCATAACCAGGAGGAAGGGTCAGCAAACTATTGACCAGGAGCCAAATTCAGACCAATGCCTATTTTTATAAATAAAGTTTTATTGGAAGTTTTATTTGTAAATGAAACCTATTCTTTTACAAATCGTTCATGGTTGCTTTTACAAAAAGACCATATGGTCTGCAGAGACCAAAATGTCTACCATCTAGTCCTTTACAGACAAAATGTGTAGACCCACTGATCTAGATAATTCCACTTAATAAGAGAAATTCTTCTATACTATCAAGATAACTTGACAAGAGTGTTTGTATTGAGTCTCTCTTTTCATACTCTTCCCATAATTTTCCACCTCATTCTGAGTTTTGTGCTGGTAAAGTCGTATATACTCTAACTTAAGAAAAATTAAAAGACTCTCACAAAAGAGCAAGTTAAAATGGCAGAAATCACAGACCCTTAATTTTTTTTATGAGACATAAGCAGACTATAACATATTCAGTGGTTAAAATTTTATGAAGTTACTAAAAATGATGTTTCTTGAGGGTTAAAATAACACGAGAATATCCTTATGTTACAATGTTAAATGAAAAAGTCATTTAAATGTTATAATGTTATATTAAACATGATGTAAAGTATGATCACTACCATGTAAAACAAACAAACTACACATTTTCACAGGAAATCTCTAAAGAAAAACACATCAGATTGTGTTGGCTTTGAGTGACAGAAACATGACTTTTTGTCTATTTTTTATGTAGCAAACTCTATTATAAGCAGGCATTATATTTATAATAAAAATAAACTTGATTTTTGAAATATGGAATATAAATTAATTCTGTTTGTATTTAAGTCTGAGATTGATAATTTCTAGCACATATGTGTTCAACATGGCACCTGTCTCACAAACAAAAATGATATTACTACTATTACTACTATTAATGTGTTATATACATGTACAACTCTTTGATGTTTACAAAGGGTTTCTTCAGACATCAGAAGAAAGTCAAGCCTGAAAACTATAGGCATCAAGTAGTCCCACCATGGAGGGTGAAAGCTGAGGCAGACATTGTCTTATATAGTTCTTACTACTTCAAAAAAATTTAGGGAGGCAGAGTCAAGATGGTGGTGTGGGAAGACACAGAGTTAGTGTCTCCCCACAACTAGGGCACCTGCCAGCTGCTGGTGGGGGACTCATGCCCACAGAGACAGGAGGAACTCCAAAGTGAACTGGTAGGATGTAGGGGGATTGATGGGGAAGGACAAGCGGAGGCCAGAAAGGATGGATGCCCCTGAGGCCAGGGAAATCAGGAGAGGTGGGAAGAGGGACTCTCTGGGAAGAGCAGGAGAGGATCATAGGGCAATCACCTGGCCCACTCGGGCTGGGGAGTCTGCTGAACCCCCAGGCCAGTACCACACCTCCAAAGCCCCATCCAGGCTGCATGTGTCCTTGGGGGCTTAAGAAGGAGGCCAAGGGGAGAACAGGTGAGGCAGGTGGGAGACGCCCTCTGGGAGGATCAGAAGAAGAGCAGAGGAAAATTGCCACACCCACTCAGGCATGGGGAGACTGCTGAGATCCCAGGCTGGTACCCCATCCTCCAAAGCCCCCTCCAGGTCATGAAGGTCCTTGGGGACATAGGAAGGAGGCTGGGGAGATCAGGAGAGGAAGGCGGGAGAGTTCCCCACAGACTGGAGGAGCAGGAGAGGAGAGAAGGGCATTTGTCCCACCCACTCAAGCCCAGGAAGCCTGCTGGGCTCCCAAGTGAGGTCCCCTGCCCTCTGAGACCAGGGGTGGGGGGCACACCTGGACCCCTTCTGTTCCATAAGCCTAAGCCTAAGCCCCCATAGTCCCCAGGGCATTTTTCCAGCCTTGTGGGTCTTGAGCATTGCCACACCCACCATCCAAACCTCACCCTTGCTTAGGCCCCACCCTCCACAGCTGAGGCATTTTCCCCCATTTTTGTTTTTATTTTTCTTTTCCCTCCTCCTCTTCTTTACTATTGTGGAACTGAAGTACCATCTGGTTGTTGATTCATGTATGTTTTTATTTTTATATCCTTCCTAACATATGTGTTAGTTTCCTAGTCTAATTTTATTTTTTACTTTGTTATTGTTGTGTTTTTTTGTTTTCTGGTTCTTTTTTTTTTTTTTCTTGCCACCACAGGCAGCTTGCAAGATCTTGTTTCACTAGCCCGGGGTTAGGCCAAAGCTCCTGCGGTGGGAGCTCCGAGTCCAAACCATTGGGCTAACAGAGAACCTCAGACCCCAGGGAATATTCATTGGAGTGAGATCTCACAGAGTTCCTCACCTCAACACCAAGACCCAGCTCTACTCAATAGCCAGCAAACCCCAGTGTTGGAAGCCTCAGGCCAAACAATCAGTAAGACAGGAACACAATCTCACTCATAAAAAAAAAAAAAAAAATGAGATGGCAAAAAAATATGTCACAGATGAAGGAACAAGGTAAAAACCTAAAAGACCAAGTAAATGAAGAGGAAATAAGAAATCTACCTAAAAAAGAATTCAGAGTAATGATAGTAAACATGATCCAAAATCTCAGAAATAGAATGGAGGCACAGACTGAGAGAATACAAGAAATGTTTAATAAAGACATAGAAGAACTAAAGAACAAAGAGAGATGAACAACACAATAACTGAAATGAAAAATACACTAGAAGGAATTGATAACAGAGGCAGAAGAACGAATAAGTGAACAGGAAGAAAAAATGGTAGAAATAACTCTTGAGGAGTACAGTAAAGAAAAAAGAAAGAAAAGAATTGAAGACAATATCAGAGACCTCTGGGACAACATTAAACACACCAACATTGGAATTATAGGGCTCCCAGAAGAGGAAGAGAAAAAGAAAGGGTCTGAGAAAGTATTTGAAGAGACTATAGTTGAAAAGTTCCCTAACATGGGAGAAGAAATAGTCACCTAACTCCAGGAAGCACAGAGAGTCCCATACAGGAAATAACCTAGGAAAAACACTCCAAGACACATATTAATCAAATTAACAAAAATTAAATTCAAAGAACAAATATTAAGAGCAGCAAGGGGGGAAAAATATAACATACAAAGGAATCCCCACAAGGTTATCAGCTGATTTTTCAGCAGAAACTGGCAGGATATACTTAAAGTGATGAAAGAGAAAAACCTACAACCAAGATTACTCTACCCAGAAAGGATCTCATTCAGATTCAATGGAAAAGTCAAAAGCCTTTCAGACAAGCAAATGCTAAGAGAATTCAGCACCACCAAATCAGCTTTACAAAAATTGTTAAAGAAACTTCTCTAAGCAGGAATCAAAAGAGAAGAAAAAGACCCAAAAAACAAACCCAAAACAATTAAGAAAATGGTAATAGGAACATTCATAGCAATAATAACCTTGAATGTAAATGGATTAAATGCCCCAACCAAAAGACACAGACTGGCTGAATGGATACAAAAACAAGACCCATATATATATGCAGTCTACAAGAGACCCACTTCAGACCTAGGGACACATACAGGCTGAAAATGAAGGGATGGAAAAGATATTCTATGCAAATGGAAATCAAAAGAAAGCTAGAGTAACAATACTTGTATCAGATAAAGTAGACATTAAAATAAAGAGTGTTACAAGAGATAAGGAGGGACACTATATAATGATCAAAGGATCAATCCAAGAAGAAGATATAAAAATTAAAGATGTTTATGCAACTAACATAGGAGCACTTCAATACATAAGGCAAATGCTAACAACCATGAAAGGAGAAATCGACAGTAAGACAATAATAGCAAGGGATTTTAACACCTCACATACACCAATGGACAGATCATCCAAACAGAAAATAAGTAAGGAAACACAAGTTTTAAATCACACAATAGTCCAGACAGATCTAACTTATATTTATAGAACATTCCACCCAAAAGTGACAGAATACACTTTCTTCTCAAGTGCACATGAAACATTCTCCAGGATAGATCACATCCTGGGTCACAAATCAAGCCTTGGAGAATGTAAGAAAATTGAAATCATATCAAGCATCTTTTCAGACCACAACTCTATGAGATTGGAAATCAATTACAGGAAAAATACTGTAGAAAACACAAATACATGGAAGCTAAAGAGTGTGCTACTAAATAATCAAGGGACCACTGAAAAAATCAAAGAAGAAATAAAGAAATACATAGAAAAAAATGAAAACACGACCACCCCAAACCTAAGAGATGCAGCAAAAGCAGTTCTAAGAGGGAAGTTTATAGCAATACAATCTCACCTCAAGAAACAAGAAAAAAAATCAAATAAGCAATCTAACCCTACACTTAAAACAACTACAGAAAGACGAGCAAAGAAAACCCAAAATCAGTAGAAGGAAAGAAATCATAAAGATCAGAGCAGAAATAAATGAAACAGAAATGAAGAAAACAATAACAAAGATCAATAGAACTAAAAGCTGGTTCTCTGAGAAAATAAACAAAATTGATAAACTACTAGCCAGTCTCATCAAGAAAAAAAGGGAGAAGACTCAAATCAATAGAATTAGAAATGAAAAAGGAGAAGTAACAACTGACACTGCAAAAATACAAAGGATCATGAGAGATTACCACAAGCAACTCTATGCCAATAAAATGGACAAATCCTTAGAAAAGCACAACTTTCCAAGAACTAGGAAGAAGCAGAAAATATGAACAGACCAGCCACAAGCACTGAAATTGAGACTGTGATTAAAAATCTTCCAACAAACAAAAGCCCAGGACCAGATGGTTTTGCAGGTGAATTATATCAAACATTTAGAGACGAGCTGACACTGATCCTTCTAAAACTCTTCCAAAAATTTGCAGAGGGAGAAACATACTCAAATTCATTCTATGAAGACACCATCACCCTGATACCAAAACCAGAAAAAGATATCACAAAAAAAGAAATCATAGACCAATATCACTGATGAAAATAGATGCAAAAATCCTCAACAAAATACTAGCAAACAGAATCCAGCAACAAATTTAAAGGATCATACAACATGATTAAGTGAGGTTTACTCCAGGAATGCAAGGATTCTTCAATATATGCAAATCAATCAATGTGGTACACCACATTAAAAAATTAAGGAATAAAAACCACATGGTTATCTCAATAGATGCAGAAAAAGCTTTTGACATAATTCAACACCCATTTAGGATAAAAACTCTCCAAAAGGGCTTCCCTGGTGGCGCAGTGGTTGAGAGTCCACCTGCCGATGCAAGGGATGCGGCTTCGTGCCCCGGTCCGGGAAGATTGCATATGCCGCAGAACGGCTGGACCTGTGAGCCATGGCCGCTGGGCCTGCACCTCTGGAGCCTATGCTCCACAATGGGAGAGGCCAAAACAGTGAGAGGCCTGTGTACCACAAGAAAAAAAAAAAAAAACTCTCCAAAAAAATGGGCAGAGAGGGAACCTACCTCAACATAATAAAGGCCATATATGACAAACCCACAGCAAGCATCATACTCAATGGTGAAAAACTGAAAGCATTACCACGAAGATCAGGAACAAGACAAGGAAGCCCACTCTCACCACTCTTATTCAACATAGATTTGGAAGTCCTAGCCACAGCAATCAGAGAAGAAAAAGAAATAAAAGGAATACAAATTGGAAAAGAAGAAGTAAAACTGTCACTATTTGCCAATGACATGATACTATACATAGAAAATCCTAAAGATACCACCAGTAAACTACTAGAACTAATGAATGAATTTGGGAAGGTTGAAGGATACAAAATTAATGTATAGAAATCTCTGGCATTCCTGTATACCAACAACAAAAAATCAGGAAAAGAAATTAAACAAACACTCCCATTTACCATTGCAACAAAAACAATAAAATACCTAGGAATAAACCTGCCTAAGGAGGTGAAAGACTTGTACTCAGAAAACTATAAAACACTGATGAAATATATCAAAGATGACATAAACAGCTGGAGAAATATACCATGTTCTTGGACTGGAAGAATCAATATTGTGAAAATGACTACACTATCCAAAGCAATCTATAGATTAAGTGCAATCCCTGTCAAACTACCAATGGTATTCTTCACAGAATTAGAACAAAAAATTTTACAATTCGTATGGAAAAAAAAAGACCCCAAATAGCCAAAGCAATCTTGAGAAAGAAAAATGGAATTGGAGGAATCAGACTCCCCAACTCCAAATTACAGCACAAAGCCACAATAATCAAGACAGTATGGTATTGGGACAAAAAAAGAAATATAGATCAATGGTACAAGCTAGAATGCCCAGAGATAAACCCATGCACCTATGGTCAACTAATCTATGACAAAGGAGGCAGAAATATGCAATGGAGAATAGACAGCCTCTTCAATAAGTGGTTCTGTGAAAACTGGACAGCTACATGTAAAAGAATGAAATTAGAACACTCCCTAACACCGTACACAAAAATAAACTCAAAATTGATTAGAGACTTAAATGTAGGATCAGACACTATAAAATTCTTAGAGGAAAACATAGGAAAATCACTCTTTGAAATAAACCACAGCAAGATCTTTTTTGATCCACCTCCTAGAGTAAAGGAAATAAAAACAAAAATAAAGAAATGGGACTTAATTAAACTTAAAAGCTTTTGCACAGCAAAGGAAACCATAAACAAGACAAAAAGACAACCCTCAGAATGGGAGAAAATATTTGCAAACAACAGACAAAGGATTAATCTCCAAAATATACAAACAACTCATGGAGCTCAATATCAAAAAAACAAACAATCCAGTTAAAAAATGGGCAGAAGACCTAAGTAGACATTTCACCAAGGAAGACACACGGAGGGCCATGTGGCACATGAAAAGCTGCTCAACATCACTAATTATTAGAGAAATGTAAATCAAAACTGCAGTGAGGTATCATCTCATGCTGGTCAGAATGGCTATTATCAAAAAATCTAGAAACAATAAATGCTGGAAAGGGTGTGGTGAAAAGGGAACCCTCCTGCATTGTTGGTGGGAATGTAAATTGATACAAGCACGATGGAAGACAGTATGGAGATTCCTTAAAAAACTAAAAATAGAACTACCATATGCCTAGAAATCCCACTACTGGGCATATACCCTGAGAAAACCATAATTTAAAAAGAGACAGGTACCACAATGTTCACTGCAGCACTATTTACAATACCCAGGACATGGAACTAACCTAAATGTCCATCAACAGATGAATGGATAAAGAAGATGTGGCACATATATACAATGGCATATTACTCAGCCATAAAAAGAAATGAAATTGAGTTATTTGTGGTAAGGTGGATGGACCTGGTGTCTGTCATACAGAGTGTAGTAAGTCAGAAAGAGAAAAACAAATACTGTATGCTAATGCATATATATGGAATCAAAATAAATAAATAAATAAAATGGTACTGATGAATCTAGTTGCCAAACAGGAGTAAAGAGGTAGACCAAGAAAATGGACTTGAGGACATGGAGTGAGAGGGCAAAACTGGGGTGAAGTGAGAGTAGCATCGACATATATACAGTACCAAATGTAAAACAATTGGCTGGTGAGAAGTAGCAGCATAGCACAGGGAGATTGGCTCTGTGCTTTGTGATGACCTAGAGGGGTGGGATAAGGAGGATGGGAGGGAGGCTAAAGAGGGAGGGGATATGGGGACATGTATATGCATATGCCTGATTTGCTTTGTTGTGTAATGGAAACTAACATAGTATTGTGAAGCAATTATAGTCCAGTAAAAATCTAGTACAAAATTTTTTTAAAAAGTTAAGGACTGCAATTGACAAAATTGGGATACCAATTCAGACCTTGTGGCAAATGCCAAATTTTCACCACAATTAACCTATTCATACTAACTTGTTCCTCCCTCTTGATACCATATAAAATCTAATGTTTAGTTAGTGAGGATTTGAATGAAGTTCCAGGGGTTCCCAATAAGATGTAGGGGGCACTTGGAGTTTCTTAAATCCTGTTTGCTCATATTTCTATAACAATATAAGTTACACCAACATCCCAAAATATCTGTGCAATAGCTTCCCTAATTACACTATAACCCTTTAAAGGCCCAGTATGAATAGAAATCACAGTTAAGGCAAGCTGGGCTATTGCACTCTCTCAGTGCCCAAACATCCTGACAGACTTCCAGTGGGGTAATCCAGTGGCGCTTCATGGGCTAATCACACTTCAGAGGAGGTGAAAGAATAAACACACTCATGTATAGATTTCCCAAGCACTTGGTAAACAATGTTGTATCTTATGAACCAGCTCCAGCTCTTTAAAAAGTTTTTTTAAGGGGTGAATTTTACCCTTCAAGTCCTACAGATTTCCCTTCCAAATCCCTCTCTCACTTCCCTGCCACATCCCCAGCCCGGGCTCCGTGTCACCCATGCTGCTCCTGGCAGTTAGTTTTCCCAGCCACCATTCTTAAGAGTTTTTCTCTCAACTGCTGCTAAAAAGAGCTTCCTGTTATAACCAAAGAGGATTTGCCTCTTGATAGAGGGCTACTAAAGAGCATAAAAACACATTTCTAAATAATAATCTCTATTATCATGATCTCAAAATTCACCTTTGTCTCTGTTCTGCCTCACATTTTTCCCTCCTGTCTCACTTCCTCCATTTTCATAACTAGAACTATATTACTCCTCAATTCTATTCCTCAATTAGCCCCACCTGTGATTCCTCTGTTTCTTTCTAGAAGCATGTTTTTCCTCTTTCAGCTAAAAACAAACTCATTGAATCATAATATTCAAGACATCTACAAGCTGGACTTTATCTGTTTTGCAAACCTCCCCTGCTCTCCATTCGATTGCCTTTGATTTCCATCTCCATAAAGAGCCAGTCACTTTTCATTGAATATTCTAATTTTGCCACATCTGTGTGTTCTTACCTTGATGATGTCTCCCAAGCGACCTTTCTTCCCTTGAACGCCCCACACTTCTCTGAGGAGTCTTCCAATCTCTCCTAGGCAGAGTGAGCTAATTCTTCATCTACACTACCATTATTCTCATCACATGTCTATTATAAAACTCATTGCATTCTATGATAAATGGAAATTTGTGTTTCTACGGTGCTATTTGATTTGAGCCACTCAATGTTAGGGTCTCTCTCTTATCCATGTTGTATGCTACTCCATACTCACTACCTCTAAATTCCTGGTAAAGAGCTGGGCCCATACAATGACCAAAATAGTCATTTAATTACTATGGAAAGAATAAAAGAATTCATGAGTGATTAATACCAACTTTTAGCTGTCATAAGAAGGAAGGTAGGAGAGAATTATTGGTTAGGCAGCTGGACCTTCCTGGAAATCACATCAACGCGTTGTCTTGCTATGCAATCACAATGGCTACAAGAGAAGTCAATTGCACAATAAATATTATCTTTCCTTTTTAAATTAAAATCAAACAAGATGTCACTTTGAATAGCCAACTATAAGATTTAAGTTAAGTGCTGTAATTAAACAAAGATTACAGCAAAATTAATTTGGACTTTGCAGAATAGTACTGGAATGTATTTAATAAGGCATTAATATTACTAGCAGATCATGTAGAGGAAAATAGGGCTCAGGAGTCTAAAACATTACCATTTATCATATTCCAGGTTTACCCTCACCCAATCTATGAGAGAAGGTTATAAATATAGGAAAATTAACATGAAATTAAACAAGTGGAACATATTTTCTAAGCAAGAAAGTGTTACATCATGGTTAAAGTTATGATTTGACCAAACTAGAAAGCTATGTGAACATTTCTGACATTTGTTTCTCCACAGCAATTGTAAATGCAACTAAATCCTATTTATCAACCTATGTTCAGAAAGTATGATGGTTGTAAAGAAATATATATGTGTATTCCTGTACTTGTAATATTTACCAAGTCTCTAAATATGGTGCAGGGGCAAGACACATGTCCTCTAAAAATTCCAGACACTAATTAGTGATGAAAACGAGTTCTCATGACCTAAAAGTCATTTAATGACCTTGTCTGCTTGAAAAGTTTAATATTACTGTATATTCCAACAGATTTTTTTTTCCAATTCAGTCTAAGAAACAACAGAATCATGTATGATTAGGCTGGACAAAGAGAGGATAAACAACACTCTTATGGTTCTGTGGTTGTTAGGTTGCTAAAGGCTTTAAAGTGGTAATTCTCATTACTTGACATAGACAAGTTGCTAAATGAGTGTCAAGGCAATTGTTGATGCCTGGAGTGGTTGAAGTGACCTACGGCATATTCCCCACCATGAGAACTCTTCCATTCTCCCCCAAGAGTGCAGTCTATTTTACTGTGCTCCCTGCAGATTTTCATTATTCAAGCACATCCTATTTATTCCTTTCAGTACCACTTTCATCGTACTATTTATCTGTCCAAGCAAAGGCACAAAATGGTTCCCAACTGTGTAAAAATAAATTTCACCCTCCAAAATATGCCTTTCAAGCAATAACACATTTATTCACAATCACCTTTCCAGTATAGCCACAGCTCTTCTAAAACAGCCCTGTAAACTGGACAAACTTACCTCTGATCATAGCATGTGTATTTACACGTCCACACTCAATCTGCTTCATGGTACCCATTTTGCTTTTCCTTACCGTTCATTTTTTCCTCATTTTTTCTGACTCTTCCTGCTCTTTGTGATTATCCCAACCTCTTAATTAAATACCATGAATTCTCCAAAAGGCTTATAATACAGTAGATGTTCATGTTTTTATATTTTGACTTCTGAAGCATTTTAAGAAAGAAAGTTTTTTGTATACTCCTTTTTGAAACTCCACACAATCTATCAGTGCACTTTACATAGTAGATGCTTGGTAATTCCTTATTTTAACATCTAAGTTGGGTGAAATGTAAAAGACATCTTTCCTCAAAAGACATCTTCTCTATTACTCTAGTCATGCCAAACATTCTGGCCTTTATTTGAAGCATTTAAACATTCTCCTGTTGGCAATCTACTTTTTGAACTCTTTCTTATTTATACTAAGACAAATTCTGCTTTCCAGCACCTTCCAGTTGAGAGCCTTTATTCTGTTCTATGAAGTGACACTAACTAAGTCCAACTCACTTTAACTGATATTACTGCATTTAACAAATAAGTAATGAGTTGGATTTAAATGGCAAAAGTTTTCTCTAAAGACAAATGACTTCTAACAATTAAAACTGTCCAGTAAAATGAGTTGCCCTAAAAGAGATTATCTCATCATTGATTGTGTTCAAGCCATCTCATTACTAAAAATTTCAAACCGAGTGAAAATCTGTCAAGTGGAGTTCCCATAGCTCAGAGTCGTGGAGTGGAAGAAGGTTTTAGAGTAATTTGGAAGGGTGTTCTCTACTCCACCAGAAAAAAGGATACTTACTGTGTAAACAGTGTTTGATAAGCATTATAAATGTCCCACAGTAACTCCCTTGACCTTGCTAGATGTTGGTTTTCTTGGCTCTAAAATAAGAAAGACTCACCTGGAGAGTTACTATGTTCCGTTTGAATAGAAGACTCCACAGTCTTCCTGAGTACATTCAAGCGATCCATTAAAGAATTTGTTCTGAATATTGATGAATATTGGTGTTAAGTAAATCAGTCTAACGTTTCCAAAAGCCACATTTTCCTCCATTGGGAAACTGGAGCAGATTTTGTCGCTTTTTTATTGTAATGATGATTAAACAATTAAGTAATTTGATCATCAGCTTCTATGACAAAGAAATGTTGATGCTTGAACAAAATAATGCCTAGCAAAACCATGAACACCTGCCTCAGTGCATCTTCCCTTAGCCATTCTGACATATATTCCTGGACCAAATTGGCTCCTGGTCCCGCTCAAGCTGAGTCTGAATAGAATTATCTTGGTGTGTGTACATGTGCACATGTGTGTGTGCGTGTGTGTGTGTGTGTCAATCACATTTAATCATCAGAAACCATGATTTCACTTTCCCACCCCCATCTCAGTTCATATTTTGGATTTGTCAAATGACTGACTAAGTGTTAACAACTAGCAGATGGGCTAGAAGGGCAGATGGGGCTCTCAGGAAAGTAGCTAACAAGTGATTAAAATTACCAAAAACTACACTCATTATTCCTTCTTTCAAAGGATGCTATATTTTTCTTACTGTTAAATCTGATTAAAATAGCAAAGCAGACAGTAGAAGTAAAGCAATCCCAGTTATAATAGAATTTACATGCTTGAATATCAATATCATGGCATTCCCTAAGATATTGGGATGTGTATTAAAATACTTCCATTTTTACAAAATTGTATATCTGTCAACTCACTTGCACACATATTTGGGTATCTATACCATTATCTTATCCATGCAATCATTTGGCATGTTTGTAGGAATCAAGCTCTGTGCTAGTGTTACAGTGAACAGCAGTACAACCACTCTAAACTCAGGCACTCTGCTTGGACTGGTAAGAGACACATCCACATGATTATGCCATTCAGAACATGCATTTTGGAATTCTGTATACTTATTTTAATATCATTTTTCTTTTCTACATTTTTGGGTCATCTCCTTATGAAATATTTTCAGAGCCAGATTAATAACTCCAAAAGAAAATCTATCTCATTATTTTGCAGATAAACCTTATTTTTGATCCAAAATTTTGCTTAGTTTGATTATCAAATGTGATTATGAGAGATATTTAGCTGGTTATGGGACATATATTTCCATTATTGAGGATATTTAAAAGAATAAACAATGAGAGCTAAATAACATATAAAAGAAGTGCTCTGAAAAAACTTTAAGCACCTGTGGTAGAAAAAGAATGCCTTCCCAAAGATGTCCATGTTCTAATCTTTAGAACCTGTGAATATGTTACCTTAGATAGAAAAGGGAACTTTGCAGATGTGATTGTTAAGGATTGTGAGATGGGCTGATTATCTTGGATTGACTTGGTGGGCCCAGTATAATCATGAGAGTCATTAGAATAAGGATGCCGAGTCAGAGAAGAAAATGTGGTGATGGAAGTAGAAGTCAGAGAGATTTGAAGATGTTCACTGTTAGCCTTGAAGAGGGAAGAAAGGGCCATGTCCAATGTGTGCAGGTGGTCAATAGAAGCTGGAAAAGGAAAGGATTCTCCTCTAGAGTCTCCAGAAGGAAGACAACCCTGATTGACAGCTTGATTTTAGGAGTTCTGACCTCCGGAACTACAAGGTAATTAATTGGTGGTGTTATAGCCACTAAATTTGTGGTGATTTTTTACAGTAGCAATAGAAAATTAAAATGGTACCCTAAATATTTAAATAATATCAACATTGAAATACCACTTATGAAACTGGATGACAGTGATTTTTTGCCCTATATGCCAGCTTAGATTATAAAGTAGAGGCCTCTTGGAGTGCTATGTTAGTAATTCCTGAGGCTACATCCTGATTTAGTGGAAGAGCAGGTAGCACTTAATAAGTGATGTCTACAATAGGAATAGGGTTAGGAATGGTGATTTGTGTGTCTGTCACACATTTGTTTTCTCTGGTTACTGTGAAGTGGTAAATTCAATCATTCTCTCAGAATCATAGAGTATTAGAGTCGTAAGTATGAACTTCATATGTAGTGGAAGAATTGAAATTCCAGTTCAGTAGGAAAACTCATCAAAGTCTTTTAAAAACTACTGATACCGGGCTTCCCTGGTGGCACAGTGGTTGAGAGTCCGCCTGCCTATGCAGGGGACACACGGGTTCGTGCCCCGGTCCGGGAAGATCCCACATGCCTCAGAGTGGCTGGGCCCGTGAGCCATGGCCGCTGAGCCTGCGCGTCCGGAGCCTGTGCTCCGCAACGGGAGAGGCCACGGCGGTGGGAGGCCCGCGTACCGCAAAAAAAAAAAAAAAAAAAAAAAAAAAAAACTACTGATGCCTAAAATTAAGGGTCTATACTTTTATCTGGAATTCTTCCTACTACATCTTAATGAGTTCAGGCGGAAATAATACTGATGAAATAACTGTACTCCCTCTTCTCTTGATGACATCTCTCCCTTCTAATCCAAGGCTTCAAGGTGCCCAATTAGGCTCTATTCACATTCACCATTGCTGGATAGTACCTTACCCGTAAACATCCTCATACTTCTCTACTTCCATAACCACCTCAATTATTATCCCCATCAAGTCTTAACTATCTTAACTATCTGTCTCAAAAAAAGGGACATAGAGACCTAGTGAATTAATTTATTTATTAACTGGCTTACTTACTATGTTTCTAATAATATTTTTGAAAATCACTAGCAATTTCTAAATATACTACAAAAAGAAATAGTTTAAATCAAATGCTTGCATCTTTCATTTCATGCAATATGAGGTCAACAGAAGTAATACCAACTGGTAATAATGACAAATATTTGTTCGAAGCCTAACACATGATCTGCTAGGCACTGAGAATGCTACTTTGAACAGGAAAGGCAGAATTCATACCCTTGAAGAACTCACAGATCTTCAGGAGGCCCTCAAATCTCAGCAGTTGATTTGCACATAGATTATATCTGTTTCTTCTGCCAGGTTCTTGTTCTGGGTAATAAAGAGGGTCAGACACAGCTTGTGGAAACACAACAGTTCTTCAAATAGTCAGTATGGGCCCCATACCTCATTCTGAACACTCCAACCCTTTCAAGAGAAGAGAACCATTGACTTCTTGGACATATGCAATTATTTCACAGGGAGGTAGAATGGTACATCATTAGGTACTCCTAATCTGAAAACAGATTACTAGAGTTTGAATGTGATTTTATCCCTTTCCATTTGAGAGATATTGAATAAATTAATTCACCTTTCTAAGCCTCAGTTTTCTTATCCATAAACTGAGGTGAATTATATTTTCTGTCTCATGAGGTAAGAAATAAATGAAATAATACATGTACAGAATATTAAGTAGTACAGTCACTAGTACACAGTAGGTGTTGATTACTGGAAGCAATTAGTATTATGATTAATATCATCATTAATATCAAAAACATTCTCTTCCCCTACTTCTCCGTGACTGTGATATGATACCTTCAAAATACTGTAAAGCCTAGAGGACTATTAAAAGATCATATTTTCTTTATCAGTCTTGCTAAATGTGATGGTTCCATTACTGGTCACAATTCCCCTTGTCCTCTTTGCTTGTTGGAAATGCCCACATTCACTAAAATACTGGTAGGTAGTTTCTAAGCCCGGCAGCAGGGCTAGGGCATGTACCTCAATAAGATCTAAGAGAAATTCTGCTGGATATTTCTTGGAAATATATTCCTCCCTGATAGGAAGTGAAAGGTATGGAGACCCTCATCTGAACCCCCTTCCCAAGACCTAGATAAAATCATGCCTTGCAAAAACACTCCCTTAAAATTCCATCCCACCCCATCTGCTTTGAATTTCTGTGCTATTGATGGACATTTAACCCAATGACGTTTCTCTGACTGTGTGTGTTTGTGTGTGTGTATCTATCTTCCCCCTTGAACTATTCCATTCTGCAAGGGCAAAAACTCTGAGTTATGAATATATATGTATCCATATATAAACACTAAAGTATGAACTATATACATATAGAATGGAAGTGGTATGTTTTGCTGCTACTATTACAAATCTTTCCAAATTAGTTATGGGGGCACAATTTGGTCAAGAATGGAATTTTACTTTAGTGCCAACAACAGCCATCAAAGGATGCAAAAATCCCTATCTTTTACTGAGGTTGTGGGGAGTCTTATAAATGCCCCTTCGAAGGAATGTGAGGTATCCACAGGAGATGCACTGTGTATAAAGCAGAATGCACTGCCATGGTAAGGCAGAATCATACTATGCAGAAAAGACTATTTCAAGAGGAACAAACAACATGCAAGCCCAGGGCAGCAAGACAGTCTTACCAGATGCTAATGGTAGAGACTAGTCATGCTAACTCAGCTTCCATGAAGCTCCCTAGCTCAGGTGGTACTATCATATCTCACAGTTTCTGTTATAGAGAGATGTTTGTGTTTGTGACCCCAAATTCATATATTGAAGCCCCTAATGTGATAACATTTAGAGGTGGGTTGTTTGGAAAGTAATTAGGTTAAGGTGAGGTCATGAGGGTGAGGCTCCCATAGGGGATTAGTGCCTTTATAAAAAGAGGCACTAGGAAAAAAAAAGAGGCACTAGGAAAAGAAAAAAAAAAAAAAAAGAGGCACCAGAAAGTGCTTTATTTCTCTCTCCACCATGTGAGACACAGCAAGAAGACAGCTATCACAAGCCAAGAAAAGTGTCATCAACAGGAACTGAATCAACTGACACCTTGATCTTGGATTTCCCAGCCACTAGAACTGTGAGAAATATATGTCTGTTGTTTAAGCTACTCTGTTCATAGTATATCATTATAGGAGCCCAAGCTAAGACAGATTTCTCAATCCCATCCTCCGCTATCCATAGCCATGCTCTTTTATCCTTACTTCAGTCTTGGTGTCCTTTTATCTGGTAAATATTCATCTGAAGCTTCTCCTCTCATATTTAAGCCCAGAGGTTGTTTGTTTAATATACAAGTATTTGCAGCTCTTGTTTTTAGTTTATAGAGGGTGACTTATGTCGAAAAAATTTAGTCTGGTATATAAAAGAGGACTTCAAGAAATGTTAAAGGAAAGGTAGGGAAGGAGTGAGGAACACTTAGAAATGTTATTTCACCCCACATATTTTATCTCCCATCACACTGAGCACTTATGCATTTTGGATGCACTCTTGAACTTTAATGGTGAGCATAAGAACAGATGCAAGCCCATAAAGAAGTTAACAGCTTGATGGTTTAAGGCATTTTTTCCCTCCCCTACTCTACATTGACTCTAGGAGGTTTGATTTGTTGATTAATGTAGTTTTAAGTGTACAATTTGTTTCTATCCAAAAGCCACTGAGAAAGTTTTCAGAAACAAATGAACAAACAAAACATAAGATGACACAATGTCAAAAAACTTTCAAAAAATAAATAATGGGGGACTTCCACTTTTGGTAATAGTAGATCTGACAATTTGTACAAATTCTGTCTCTGAGTAAAGACTTAAAATTTGAAAACATTTGCCAGAATGTTTTGAAATGCTAACAAGACAGTAAGGAATTATCAGGACAAAATGCAACATCTGATATTTGGGACTACTTTCCTTCTGAGTGGCTGAGTGTTGAGTAAAGCAAAGTAAAACCCAAAAAGTAGAAGAAAATAAAAAGATAGCATAAATCAATAAAATAAAAAGGACAAAATAATATCAGTAAGGCCAAATATGTTTCTTTGAAAAGACCAACAAATTTGATAAAGCTCCAGTGACACCAATGAGATAAAACAAAAATAAACAATATTAGAAGTGTAGAGACATTTTTATTACAAACATAATAAAAAGGTGCTTATGAGTTACTTTGTTAATAAAATTTAAAATTTTAATAAAATGAAAAAATGTCTTAAATAGTACTATTTGACAAAGGTGGTGCAAAAAGAACAAAAAGTATGAATATTCATACAACTATTAAAGAAATTGAATCTGTAAATTTAAAATATCTCCATATAAAAAAATTAAAATAATTTGAGAAAGGTCATTAGGTTAAATTTCCATCAATAGCACATTAGTTCAAAGCAGATAGGTGTGGACAGGAGTTATAATGATGTGCTTTCCAAGACAAGAGAATATATTGGGCTTCCCTGGTGGCACAGTGGTTGAGAGTCTGCCTGCCAATGCAGGGGACACGGGTTCGTGCCCTGGTCTGGGAAGATCCCACATGCCACAGAGCGGCTGGGCCCATGAGCCATGGCCACTGAGACTGCGCGTCCGGAACCTGTGCTCCGCAATGAGAGAGGCCACAACAGTGAGAGGCCCACACACTGCAAAAAAAAAAAAAAAGAATATCTAATCTTAGAGCATGAGTACATTATAAACGGATGGGAACAGGATATTAATAGCTCAAAACAAGATTAGCATTTTGACATTTACCCCATGAATAATGACCTTTTATTCAGAAATAGCTTTTGTCCTTTGGTTTACTATAGATATGACTCTGGATGCTTCACAATCAGAAATAGGGTTAACTCATGCATCTCAGTTTAGATCTTTCTTTGCCAGCAAAGTCTATTTACCAGCAAATTCTTCCAAACATTAAAGTAAAGAAAAATGTCAAAACCATACAAATTCTTCAGTAAAATAGAAAAAGAAGGAACACTTCCCAATTGTTTAAGAAAATCAGCATAACTTTCATAGGATAACTTGGTAAGAAAAAACAAACAAACAAACAAAAAACAAAAGAACAACCAATCTCATACAAGAATACAAATGTGAAACTCCTAAACTAAATATGAGCAAAATAAATTCTGTAATATAAAATAACCAAAAGAAACAAGGTGGGTTTATTCCAGGAATGCAAGGTTAGTTAAACATTTAAAAATTAATCTGTGTAATTCACCACATTAACAGAATAAATAAGAAAAATTATACCATTATCACATTAGATGCAAGAAATATCTGGTATAATTTAACATCCATTTGTGATTTGAAAAACAAACTATGGATAGAAGAGAACTTCCTTAATTTGATAAAGTGTATTTATACTAAATCTGTATCAAACATCATAGTGAATGGTAAAATAGCGAAAGCTTTCCCTTTGAGATCAAGATCCATGCAAGGATGACCACTATCATTTCTTCTATCCATTATGGACTAGAGGTTCTAGCCAATATGCTAAGGCAAGAGAAAGAAATTCTATAAGTGTTAGAAAGTATAGTAAGTGTTATTGGTGCTTTGTCTATACCATCTCATTTTTAGCACTTCAATGAACACCAGCCAACTACCAGCCCCTTCATTCCTTCACTTTCTTGCTGTTGGGGTTATTTCATCTGCTTACATGGCAGGCTAGAAGTAATTTGCCCCAGGGAGTATCTCAATACCAGATGCACAGAATTTTTTTAAAAATACTTAATTTGCTTACCCCTTGGATGTGATAACTCTAATGTACACTTTCTACATTTATTCATGAATTCCTCAGTGGGATTAACTTTTCAAGGTAAATTGCTTGATAGGAAACTTTCAATTAGCAGTCTTCTTTCACTTTTTTATTCTTGACAATTTTTTTTTCCTGGGATCAACTCTCAAATAAAAAACTTACCTTTGAATCCTTGTCTCAAGTCCTGCTAAAAAGGGATCTCAAAACTTTAATAGACAAGGTGAGTAATGACAGATAATGTTAGATACCTTTAAAAGAGTGAAAAAGTATCTGCAAATTGAGAGAATATATTTGTAACACATGTATCTGAAGAAAGGTTTATATCCAGAATACAAAAAATACTGCTACAAATCAATAAGAAAAATAGAATCAATAGAAAAATAGGCAAGAGACTTGAATAGGTTAAGCCTCTACCCCAATGGTCAAAGTGAATAAAAAGGTGTTCAACTTCCTCCATAATCAGAGAAGTATCAATTCCACAGTGGAATACAACTACACCCTCACCAGGGTGGCAAAACTTAAACATTAACTATGCTAACATTAGCAAGGATTTGAAGCAAAGGAAATTTTATACTGCTGGTGGGAGCGTAAATTGGTACAACCACTTTGATATACTATTTGGCAGTAACCACCAAAGCTGAACATGTGCATAACCCATTAGCTCACAGTTTCACTTTCGTTATATTCTCGAGAGAATTGTGAAAACATATATAAAATGTCATCATATCAGCAGTATTCTTAATAGTCAAAAATGGAAAACAACTCAAATGTCCATCAGCATTCAAATTGATAAATAGGGCACAGCTTCCACTGCAGTGAAAATGAGCAAACTACAACTGTATTTAACAGCATGGGTGAATCTTACAAAATGATTTTGAATGAAAGAATCCAGACATAAAATAACATAGATTTCGTTATTCCAATGATATGTAAAAACAAAACAAAACAACAATAACAAAAATCATGTGAAACTATAAAGAAAGGCAAGAAAGTAATGATCATAAATTCAGAATAGATGCTGGTCATGTTCTAGTTCTTGACCTGGATATCCATACATCAGTGCCACTGCAAGTATGATCTGTAAAGCAGTGCCAGTCCATGAACAGTTTGTTATGGGTTACGCTGTGAAATTTAATTCCAGCAAGCCTGGAATTGGCCAGAGCTGTTTTGCTAACATACCTGCAAGGCACTGACCACTGGTCAAGGCATGAAATGTACTGATTAATCATAATGCTTTGTAAACATGGATCTGAGGAATTTCAGGCAAGTGTGTCCTATTTTGTCAGCATTATTCATTGATAACATTGAGATTGATGATTTGTACCTGGTCTCAGTGTGGCACCTGGAGGGCTCTGCCGTTGGGAATGATTATATAGCAAGAATATGCCTACACAACCATCAAGTATAAGAAGCACCAGCTGAAACTCCATTTTGGGCTCCCTGATCCAAAATAATCCATGCACATATTGATGGTCTAGTAGAGAAAGTGTGTCCAGTAAGGCTCTGCATTGGTAAGATAACTGGAGCTTATATCTGGCCTCTCTGGATGCCTTGCTGGGAGACAGACTTACTTTGATGCTGTAGTCATATTGTATTGTATTTTTGTATCCTTTTCTCTAACAAAATGTATATTTGCAAGCATTGTCATTTTGGGTCCTTTGAGTTTTTTCAGTAATTGAACTCTAATTGCAAACATTAATGTTTGAATCCACATGAGATAAGTAGAGAAATTGAGAGCAAACCTTCAGAATCTTTATTTGACCAGGTAATTTTTATGGTTTTTGAAGGGACAAACTTCCAGTTATAAAATAAATAGTCATGAGGATGTCATGGTCACTATAGTTAATACTAGATTACATATTTGAAAATTGCTGACAGAGTATATCCTAAAAGCACCAATCACACAAAAAAAGGAACTATGTATGGTGATAGATGTTAACTAGATTTATTGTAATGATCATTTCATAATATATATGTATATTGAATCCATATGTTTTATACCTGAAACTAACAAAATTTTACATGTAAATTATACCTCAATAAAAAATTAAAAAGCAAAAGAATCCCAAAACATTAAGCCCCTTCCTACCGAAGAATAACTAAATACAGTTGACCCTTGAAGAACATGGTTTTGAACTGAACAGATCCACATATAACTGGATTTTTCTC
This sequence comes from Hyperoodon ampullatus, assembly GCF_949752795.1. Lineage (NCBI taxonomy): Eukaryota > Metazoa > Chordata > Mammalia > Artiodactyla > Ziphiidae > Hyperoodon > Hyperoodon ampullatus. The sequence goes on along the minus strand of NC_136926.1, from coordinate 58,610,119 downwards.
AATAAATGCATACTACAGTACTGTACCATCCGGGTTGGTTGAATCCATGGTTGTAGAACCTCAGATGTGGAGGACAGACTATAAGGACTGTAGAGTTATACTGGGATTTTTGACTGTGCGGGCAGTAGTGCCCCTAACCCCCAAATTGTTTAAGGGTCAACTGTAAATAAAATATTATGACGGATGTGGATTTTGTGTTGTCTTTTTTTTTTTTTTTTTTACTTTTCTAATATTTCACCTTTACTGGTTTTCCAAAAGTATATCTATATTTATATCTGTATCTATATATTTTTTTAACATCTTTATTGGAGTATAATTGCTTTACAATGGTGTGTTAGTTTCTGCTTTATAACAAAGTGAATCAGCTATACATATACATATATCTCCATATCTCTTCCTTCCTGCGTCTGCCTCCCACCCTCCCTATCCCACCCCTCTAGGTGGTCACAAAGCACTGAGCTGATCTCCCTGTGCTATGCGGCTGCTTCCCACTAGCTATCTGTTTTATATTTGGTAGTATATATGAGTCTATGCCACTCTGTCACTTCGTTCCAGCTTACTCTTCCCCCTCCCCATATCCTCAAGTCCATTCTCTACTTATGCATCTTTATTCCTGTCCTGTCCCAAGGATCTTGAGAACCATTTTTTTTTTAGATTCCATATATATGTGCTAGCATATGGTATTTGTTTTTCTCTTTCTGACTTACTTCACTCTGTATGACAGACTCTAGGTCCATCCACCTCACTACAAATAACTCAATTTTGTTTCTTTTTATGGCTGAGTAATATTCCACTGTATATATGTGCCACATCTTCTTTATCCATTCATCTGTTGATGGACAATTAGGTTGCTTCCATGTCCTGGCTATTGTAAATAGAGCTGCAATGAGCATTGTGGTACATGACTCTTTTTGAATTATGGTTTTCTCAGGATATATGCCCAGTAGTGGGATTGCTAGGTCATATGGTAGTTCTATTTTTAGTTTTTTAAGGAACCTCCATACCGTTCTCCATAGTGGCTGTATTAATTTACATTCCCATTAACAGTGCGAGAGGGTTCCCTTTTCTCCACACCCTCTCCAGCATTTATTGTTTCTAGATTTTTTGATGATGGCCATTCTGACTAGTGTGAGATGATACCTCATTGTAGTTTTGATTTGAATTTCTCTAATGATTAGTGATGTTGAGCATCCTTTCATGTGTTTGTTGGCAATCTGTATATCTTCTTTGAAGAAATGTCGATTTAGGCCTTCTGCCCATTTTTGGATTGGGTTGTTTGTTTATTTGATATTGAGCTGCATGAGCTGCTTGTTAATTTTGGAGATTAATCCTTTGTCAGTTGCTTCATTTGCAAATATTTTCTCCCATTGTGAGGGTTGTCTTTTAGGCTTGTTTATGATTTCCTTTGCTGTGCAAAAGCTTTGAGGTTTCATTAGGTCCCATTTGTTTATTTTTGTTTTTATCTCCATTTCTCTAGGACGTGTGTCAAAAAGGATCTGACTGTGATTTATGTCATAGAGTGTTCTGCCTACGTTTTCTTCTAAGAGTTTTATAGTGTTTGGCCTTACATTTAGGTCTTTAATCCATTTTGAGTTTATGTTTGTGTATGGTGTTAGGGAGTGGTCTCATTTCATTCTTTTACATGTAGCTGTTCAGTTTTCCCGCTACTAATTATTTAAGAGGTTGTCTTTTCTCCATTGTATATTCTTGCCTCCTTTATCAAAAATAAGGTGACCATATGTGTGTGGGTTTATCTCTGGTCTTTCTATCCTGTTCCATTTATCTGTATTTCTGTTTTTGTACCCGTACCATACTGTCATTTTGTGTGTGTGTGTGTGCGGTATGCGGGCCTCTCACTACTGTGACCTCTCCCTTTGTGGAGCACAGGCTCCGGACGCGCAGGCTCAGCGGCCATGGCCCACGGGCCCAGCTGCTCCACAGCATGTGGGATCCTTCCGGACCGGGACATGAACCCGTGTCCCCTGCATCGGCAGGTGAACCCTCAACCACTGCGCTACCAGGGAAGCCCCCATACTGTCTTGATTACTGTAGCTTTGCAGTATATTGTGAAGTCTGGGAGACTGATTCCTGTAGCTCAATTTTTCTTTCTCAAGATTGCTTTGGTTACTTGGGGTCTTTTGTGTTTCCATACAAATTGTGAAAAATTTTTTCCTAGTTCTGTGAAAAATGCCATTGGTATTTTGTTGGGGATTGCATTGAATCTGTAGATTGCTTTGGGTAGTATAGTCATTTTCACAATGTTGATTCTTCCAATCCAAGAACATGGTATATCTCTCCATCTGTTTGTATCATCTTTCTTTCTTTCATATTTCATATGAAATATTTCATATTTCTTTCATTAACGTCTTATAGTTTTCTGCACATAGGTCTTTTGTCTCCTTAGGTAGGCTTATTCCTAAGTATTTTATTCTTTTTGTTGCAATGGTAAATGGGTGTGTTTCCTTAATTTCTCTTTCAGATTTTTCACCATTAGTGTATAGGAATACAAGAGATTTCTGTGCATTAATTTTGTATCCTTCAACTTTACCAAATTCTTTGATTAGATCGAGTAGTTTTCTGGTAGCATCTTTAGGATTCTCTTTGTATACTATCATGTCACCTGCAAACAGTGACAGATTTACTTCTTCTTTTCTAATTTGGATTCCTTTTATTTCTTTTTCATCTCTGATTGCTGTGGTTAAAAGTTCCAAAACTATTTTGAATAATAGTGTTGACAGTGGACAACCTTTTCTTGTTCCTGATCTTAGAAGAAATGGTTTCAGTTTTTCACCATTGAGAATGATGTTGGCTGTGGGTTTGTCATATATGGCCTTTATTATATTGAGGTACAAAAATATATTTTTTTATAAATCTGTATTTCTCCTATTCCTTTTTAGTATTTCACTTTAATTGCATTTTTAAACTGATGAATTAGGATAAAAATAGTCTACCACAGATAGTTTGAGAAGCACTGTTTTACATGAATGTTCAAATTGTGATAAATCATTATTCAGTACATCTTTGTTCTGCACACTTTTAAGTGTTTATACTGTACAACAAAAAAGTTTTTTCAATAAAAAGTAAACAATTTCATGCAAATTTTTTTGCCACCTTCTATGCATCTCTTTCCAAATTCTCACAACATTTGCTTGCTCTGTCCTCTGTGTTCTCTGGTGTTCCAGCATAGCTTCTACCATCCTGGCTCATAATTACTTGTTAATCTTGATGTTACTACAATAGACTCTGAGCTCTCATTGTCCAGACTAGATTTCAGTGCCTGGTGCCTGACACATAGTATGTCCTCAGTAAACATTTGTTAAATAACCAAGTGATTTTGGGCCAGTATTTGTTATAAACACTCTAGCATCTACATGACAGCCCCACATTTTTTTTTGTTACACCTGTCTATATTGTCAGCAAATTTGCTGAGCATCTAGTATCTAGCATGTGCAGAGATGTAATGCAATGTCATGACGAGCATTTGGCTAGGCTTCAGAAAGTATATTTATACCCAGTTATAAATATATAACTTGCTTCATGGTTTTCTACAACCAAAAGAACCTCAACTAGAGTTTGGACATAACATGGGTCCCCTACCAAAAATGAGAAATAGATAGGAAAGTAGCACAGATGTGAAATGGTGGTGTGGTACAAGTTAGGGTTCTAGAGGGTATAGCAAATACAAAAGGACATGACTTTGAGTTATACCCAACCTGTCTCTTTTCTTTTGGGGGGGGGGTGGTTTATTATTATTCAAGCAGAAAGTCACAAAAATTATAATCCTCATCAGTTCACTCAGTCCCATGTAATTAATTTTTTTATCTTGATTTTTTCTTAGCATTTTTATGAATTTATCAGTTTTCCATTAGAGTTCTGAAAATGCTTAATCATTCAGTTCAAGAGTATGGTCAGTTACCAGAAACCTGTGCTTGCCAGAGTCTTTTCCATGAATTCCTGGAAGACGAAACCCTTTTATAGGAAGGAACATTTTTTGCAAGAGCATCAGAGTATATCCAGAACTGTCTGTAAATGACAAAAGACTTAAAAATGACCACAGTTAAAGATTTGACGAAAGTTGATAATAATGCAATTGACAGGGAAATTTAGTTATTTCTGAGAAATACATTTTAAAGTAATAACTAGATTTATGACTTATAACATTGTACCAGAATACATAAGATTTTTAGAAACTTCATGTAATGTCTGAAACATTTATATGAACATATTTCCATACAAATAACCCAAAGAAAGTTTAGTATTAGTTGTATTTGTTTGTTTGTTTTTTATACTATAGGTTCTTATTAGTCATCAATTTTATACACGAGTGTATACATGTCAATGCCAATCACCCCATTCAGCACATCATCATCCCGACCCCACCGTGATATTCCCCCCTTGGTGTCCATATGTTTGTTCTCTACATCTGTGTCTCAACTTCTGCCCTGCAAACTGGTTCATCTGTACCCTTATTCTAGGTTCCACATACATGCATTAATATATTTGTTTTTCTCTTTCTGACTTACTTCACTCTGTATGACAGTCTCTAGATCCATTCACGTCTCAACAAATGACTCAAATTCGTTCCTTTTTAGAGCTGAGTAATATTCCATTGTATATATGTTCCATAACTTCTTTATCCATTCGTCTGTCAATGGGCATTTAGGTTGCTTCCATGACCTGCCTATTATAAATAGTGCTGCAATGAACATTGGGTGCATGTGTCTTTATGATTTATGGTTTTCTCTGGGTATATGCCCAGTAATGGGATGGCTGGATCATATGGTAATTCTATTTTTAGTTTTTTAAGGAACCTCCATACTGTTTTCCATAGTGGCTGTATCAATTAACATCCCCACCAACAGTGCAAGAGCGTTCCCTTTTCTGCACACCCTCTCCAGCATTTGTTGTTTGAAGATTTTCTGATGATGCCCATCCTAACAGGTGTGAGGTGATACCTCATTATAGTTTTGATTTGCATTTCTCTAATAATTAGTGACATTGAGCAGCTTTTCATGTGCTTCTTGGCCATCTGTATGTCTTCCTTGGAGAAATGTCTATTTAGGTCTTCTGCACATTTTTAGATTGGGTTGTTTGTTTCTTTAATATTGAGCTGCATGAGCTGTTTATATATTTTGGAGATTAATCCTTTGTCTATTGATTCTCTGGCAAATATTTTCTCCCATTGTGAGGGTTGTCTTTTGGTCTTGTTTATGTTTTCCTTTGCTGTGCAAAAGCTTTGAAGTTTTATTAGGTCCCATTCATTTATTTTTGTTTTTATCTCCATTACTCTAGGAGGTGGGTCAAAAAAGATCTTGCTGTGATTTATGTCAGAGAATATTCTTCCTATGTTTTCCTCTAAGAATTTTTTAGTGTCCGCTCTTACATTTAGGTCTCGAATCCATTTTGAGTTTATTGTTGTGTATGGTGTTAGGGAGTGTTCTAATTTCATTCTTTTACATGTAGCTGTCCAGTTTTCCCAGCACCACTTATTGAAGAGACTGTCTTTTCTCCATTGTATATCTTTGCCTCCTTTGTCATAGATTAGATGACCATAGGTGCGTGGGTTTATCTCTTGGCTTTCTATCTTGTTCCATTGATCTATTTTTCTGTTTTTGTGCCAGTACCATATTGTCTTGATTACTGTAGCTTGGTAGTATAGTCTGAAGTCAGAGAATTTGATTCCTCCAGCTCTGTTTTGTTCCCTCCAGACTGCTTTGCCTATACGGGGTCCTTTGTGTCTCCATACAAATTTTAAGACGATTTGTTCTATTTCTCTAAAAAATGTCATTGGTAATTTGATAGGAATTGCATTGAATCTGTAGATTGCTTTGGGTAGTATAGTCATTTTCACAACATTGATTCTTCGAATCCAATAACATCATATATCTCTCCATTTGTTGGAAGCATCTTTAATTTCTTTCATCAGTGTCTTATAGTTTTCTGCATACAGGTATTTGTCTCCCTAGGTAGGTTGCTTCCTAGGTATTTTATTATTTTTGTTGCAATGGTAAATGGGAGTGTTTCCATAATTTCTGTTTCAGACTTTTCATTATTAGTGTATAGGAATGTAAGAGATTTCTGTGCATTAATTTTGTATCCTGCAACTTTACCAAATTCTTTGATTAGCTCTAGTAGTTTTCTGCTGGCATTTTTAGGATTCTCTATGTATAGCATCATGCCATCTACAAACAGTGACAGTTTTACTTCTGTTTTCCAATTTGTATTCCTTTTATTTCTTTTTCTTCTCTGATTGCCACGGCTAGGACTTCCAAAACTATGTTGAATAATAGTGGCAAGAGTGGACATCCTTGTCTCATTCCTCATCTTAGAGGAAATGCTTCCAGTTTTTTACCATTGAGAATGATGTTTGCTGTGGATTTTTCATATATGGCCTTTATTATGTTGAGTTTGGTTCCCTCTTTGCACACTTTCTGGAGAGTTTTTATCATAAATTGGTGTTGAATTTTCTCAGAAGATTTTTCTGAATCTATTGAGATGATCATATGGTTTTTATTCTTCAGTTTGTTAATATGGTGTCTCACATTGAGTGATTTGTGTATATTGAAAAATCCTTGCATCCCTGGGATAAATACCACTTAATCATGGTGTATGATCATTTTAATATGTTGTTGGATGCTGTTTGATAGTATTTTGTTGAGGATTTTTGCATCTATATTCATCAGGGATATTGGTCTGTAATTTTCTTTTTTTGTAGTATCTTTGTATGGTTTTGGTATCAGTGTGATGGTGGCCTCATAGAATGTGTTTGGGAGTGTTCCTTCCTCTGCAATTTTTTGGAAGAATTTTAGAAGGATGGGTGTTAGCTCTTCTCTAAATGTTTGATAGAATTCACCTGTGAAGCCATCTGGTCCTGTTCTTTTCTCGTTGGAAGATTCTTAGTCACAATTTCAATTTCATTACTTGTGATTGTTCTTTTCATATTTTCTGTTTCTTCCTGGTTCAGTCTTGGAAGGTTATACCTTTCTAAGAATTTGTCCATTTCTTCCAAGTTGTCCATTTTATTGGCATAGAGTTGCTTGTATTAGTCTCTTAGGATGCTTTGTATTTCTGCAATGTCTGTTTTAACTTATCCTTTTTCATTTCTAATTTTATTGATTGGAGTCCTCTCCCTTTTTTTCTTGATGAGTCTGGCTAATGGTTTATCAATTTTGGATATCTTCTCAAAGAACGAGCTTTTAGTTGCATTGATCTTTGCTATTGTATTCTTTGTTTCTATTTCATTTATTTCTCCTCTGATCTTTAGGCTTTCCTTCCATCTGCTCTTTGGGTTTTGTTTGTTCTTTCTCTAGTTCCTTGAGGTGTAAGGTTAGACTGTTTATTTGAAATTTTTCTTGAGTTAGGTTTCTGTAGCTATAAACTTCCCTCTCAGAACTGCTTTTGCTGCATCCAATAGGTTTTGGATCATCATGTTTTCATTGTCATTTGTCTCTAGGTATTTTTTGATTTCCTCTTTGATTTCTCCAGTGATCTCTTGGTAATTTAGTAACGTATTGTTTAGCCTCCATGTGTTTTTGTTTCTTTAAGTTTTTTTCCCTGTAATTCATTTCTGATCTCATAGTGTTGTGGTCAGAAAAGTTGCTTGATATGATTTCAATTTTATTAAATTTACTCAGGTTTGATTTGTGACCCAAGATGTGATCTATCCTGAAGAGTGTTCCATGTGCACTGCAGAAGAAAGTGTAATCTGCTGTTTTTGGATGGAATATCCTATAAATATCAATTAAATCTATCTGGTTTATTGTGTCATTTAAAGCTTCTGTTTCCTTAATTATTTTCATTTTGGATGATCTGTCCATTGTTGTAAGTGAGGTTTTAAAGTCCCCAACTATTATTGTGTTACTGTTGATTTCCTATTTTATAGCTGTTAGCTGTTGCATTTCGTATTGCAGTGCTCCTATGTTGGGTGCATATATATTTATAATTGTCATATCTTCTACTTTGATTGATCCCTTGATCATTAGGTGGTGCCCTTCCCTCTCTCTTGTAACATTCTTTATTTTAAAGTCTATTTTATCTGATATGAGTATTGTTACTTCAGCTTTCTTTTGATTTCCATTTGCATGGAATATCTTTTTCCAGCCCCTCACTTTCAGTCTGTATGTGTCCCTAGGTCAGAAGTGGGTCTCTTGTAGACAGCATATATATGGGTCCTGTTTTGGGATCCATTCACCAAGCCTGTGTCTTTTGGTTGGAAATTTTAATCCATTTACGTTTAAGGTAATTATCGATATATATGTTCCTTTGACCATTTTCTTAATTGTTTTGGGTTTGTTTTTGTAGATCCTTTTCTTCTCTTGTGTTTCCCACTTAGATAAGTTCTTTTAGCATTTGTTGTAGATCTTGTTTGGTGGCGCTGAATTCTCTTAGCTTTTGCTTGTCTGTAAAGCTTTTGATTTCTCCATCAAATCTGAATGAGATCCTTGCCAGGTAGAGTAATCTTGGTTGTAGTTTCCTCCCTTTCATCACTTCAAGTATATCACTCCCTTCTGGCTTGTATAATTACTGCTGAGAAGTCAGCTGTTAACCTTATGGGAGTTCCCTTGTATGTTATTGTTTGTTTTTCCCTTTCTGCTTTCAATAATTTTTCTTTGTCTTTAGTTTTTGCCAATTTTATTACTATGTGTCTTGGTGTGTTTCTCCTTGGGTTTATCCTGTATGGGACTCACTGCACTTCCTGGACTTGTGTGGCTATTTCCTTTCTCATGTTAGGGAAATTTTCTACTATAATGTCTTCAAATATTTTCTTGTGTCCTTTCTCCCTCTCTTCTCCTTCTGGGACCCCTATAATGAGAATGTTCTTGTGTTTAATATTGTCCCAGAGGTCTCTTAGGCTGTCTTCATTTCTTTTCATTCTTTCTTCTTTGTTCTGTTCTGCAGCAATGAATTCCCCCATTCTGTCTTCCAGGTCACTTATCCGTTCTTCTGCCTCAGTTATTCTGCTATTGATTCCTTCTAGTGTAGTTTTCATTTTAGTTATTTTATTGTTCATCTCTGTTTGTTTGTTCTTTATTTCTTCTAAGTCTTTGTTAAACATTTCTTTCATCTTGTTAATCTTTGCCTTTATTCTTTTTGCGAGGTCCTGAATCATCTTCACTATCATTATTCTGAATTCCTTTTCTGGAAGGTTTCCCATGTCCACTTCATTTAGTTGTTTTTCTGGGATTTTATTTTGTTCCTTCATCTGGTATATAGTCCTCTGCCTTTACATCTTGTCTATATTTCTGTGAATGTTTTTTTTTTTTTTTTTCCCACAGGCTGCAGGATTGTAGTTCTTCTTGCTTCTGCTGTCTGCCCTCTGGTGAATGAGGCTATTTAAGAGGCTTGATGGGAGGGACTAGCGGTGGGTAGAGCTGACTGTTGCTCTGGTGGGCAGAGCTCAGTAAAACTTTAATCCACTTGACTGTTGATGGGTGGGGCTGTGTTCCCCACCCCCACCCCCACCCCCACCCCCGTTGGTTGTTTGGCCTGAGGCAACCCAACACTGAAACCTACCTGGGCTTTTGGTGGGGCTAATGACAGACTCTAGGAGGGCTCACGCCAAGGAGTACTTCCCAGATCTTCTGCTGACAGTGTCGTTGTCCCCATGGTGAGCCACAGCCACCCCCACCTCTGCAGGAGACCCTCCAACACTAGCAGGTAGGTCTGGTTCAATCTCCCCTGGGGTCACTGCTCCTTCCCCTGGGTCCTGTTGTGCACACTTTTTGTGTGTGCTCTCCAATAGTGGAGTCTCTGTTTCCCCAGTTCTGTTGAAGTCCTGCAATCAATTCCCACTAGGCTTCAAAGTCTGATTCTCTAGGAATTCCTCCTCCTATTGCCGGACCTCCAGGTTGGGTAGTGTGATGTGGGGCTCAGAACCTTCACTCCAGTGGGTGGACTTCTGTGGTATAAGTGATCCCCAGTCTCTGAGTCACCCACTCACCAGTTATGGGATTTGATATAACTGTGATTGTGCACCTCCTACCCTCTCATTTTGTCTTCTCCTTTGTCTTTGGATGTGGAGTATCTTTTTTGGTGAGTTCCAGTGTCTTCCTGTCAATGATTGTCCAGCAGCTAGTTGTAATTGTGGTGTTCTCACAAGAGGGATTGAGAGCATGTCCTTTTACCCCACCATCTTTGTTCCTCCTCCCCAACCTGTCTTTATCAGCACCTTTAACATGCAGGCCCTGTGCCAGATAATGGGAATATGATGATATTGAGGTAAATGGTCTGATTGACCCAGACCTCTGAGGAAGCCCTCCTCTCTCTCACCAAAATCTCCTAAAAGCCTTTTGTTCAAACAATACAAAATCATGGAGTTTTGCTATAATTCTCCATTTATACATGAAATCTCTAACTTTTCTAATTTGCCAGCATGCATTATTTTGCTCCAAATACAAAAAAAAAACCCTATAAATTTGAAAAAACTTTCAGTTTAGGCTGCTTACACTGCCAGCTCACATTCTGAGCCCTCTGTATCCTCTAGAGGCCCCCTTGTTATGTGTTCTGGGTACTGGGGCATTATCAACAGTACTGTATTAATGTTAAATGTGATTCAGACCAGCTTCCTGATGGATTGAAGCTAAGAGAGGAAATACCAAAAGTCTGAAGCTCACTGCATAAATCAGAAACTACTTCATGTTGTGACCATGATAAATAGTTCTGAAAATATCTACCAGGAAAAGTTTAGAAGAGTCTTAGGGAACTGTATTATACCTGAATTAAAAAGCAGCCTTGCTAAAAATGAACTTTTCTCCAGGCTAGTATGTTTGTTGTTTTCTGTTTATAAATGAAGTATAGCAAAAGCTCTATAAGGTATTTAAGAGATCTTGCAGTTCAAATCCAGCATGCATTTTGCTAAGGGGTGGCCACCATATTAGGCAGATAGGGTTATTTTTCATAGAGCTAATAGATAAAGGTCCTGAGTGTTTGTCAATCTCTTGGTTTCATGAACTATACCAATTTCCTTTTATCTTTTCATTTTGATGGATATCCCTTTTCTGTCAGATTCCAATAATAGCCTACTAAAGATTATTACTCAGTATTGTTCAATATCTGGGAAGTTAAATATTTTATTTTTTGAGGTTATTATTTGGACTGCCATACAAGACCCCTGGAATGAGTTCTGAAGACCAAAAATTATGGTGGCAAATGGGTTAGCTATAATGACAGAATAGTTGGATTTCACTATCACAAAATCATAGGTCTGTTTCTGCAGTGATATTATTTTGAACTCATTTCATACTTTGGTTACAAATTGATGTCTTTTTTAGACAAGCTGAATTCATTTTGTTCTTCAAATTACTGATTTTGAGTTCATGGATGAACCTTATTGATTAAGATAGTTTTGTGAATAACAGTCTCCAAAGAACAAAATGGTCTCTTCCGTTACAACAATCTAGAGAAAGAGTGTGTTGTGTTAGGAACACACATGTCCTGGACTGGAAATGTTCCCTTACCAAACTTAAGGAGTATCTTTAACTCCCTCATTTGTTAATAATAGCATAATAGTAATAGAAACAACCAACACAGGCCTTCAGACAATGAAGCTATGTTCTTAATTACCATGCAATACTGATTCAGCTTCCTGGTTCCTAAAAGAGGAACAATGCTATTTTGAATCCATTTAAAATAAGGTTAGTAACTAATTAGAAACTCTATCTACTCTATAGTAGTATAGCAACATCACTAAAAGGTCCAGCTCTGGAGTCAATGTGACCATGGGCAAGCTACTTCAACTTACTCACCCTCAGTTTTCTTTTCTGGATAATAGAGATGCAAATCGTACCTTTCTTATTTCATTTTATGAGTCAAATAATGTAAATAAAATTATTCCAGTAATTTGTATAATGTTAGAGCTCAGAAAATGGCAAATTACATTAACACTATTATTATTATTATAACTGGTATATGCTACAGCATGTAGAAAAAAAGGTAAAAACATTACACAGAATGATCAAGGTGAATATTCAACAGTGGCATGATTGAAGACTATCATTCGTCCCCTCCTGAAGACATTGAGAAGACATTAAGAAGAATGTGTCATTCTACAGTTGGGAAAACACCAAAGCAAAACCCAGAAGAAGCTAAGTAGCCTGGAGGTGGATGCCAAGAGGGAAAAGTTCTCCTGCCTATTAGGTGTTAATTACATTGGAGCCAAAGGAGGTAATTTAAAAATCACACCGAGAAACATTTAATAAAATGAAACTTACACAAGCAGTATATAAGTTGCTTAAATAATTCAGAGCCTTTTAATGTTTAGCTGTAACTTTGTTGGGGGTGGGGGTAGTAGAGAATCAACACAAGGAAATGCCCAAATCTGCGAGGATCACATTGAATCCAAGATGCCCTATTATAGAGGGGAAGATGTATCGACTGGGTGAATTACAAATTCTGTTCCAAAAGACAGGTTCAGATGCAGGTAATGTGAAGCAATAAACTAAATGCACTTGAAAAGGTGTTGGAAAATTCAAATATATTTGAAACATACACACTTCAATGTTGTTTAATTTTGTTTATTATTTATCTGTACTTGGAGAAATCACCGTATCCTCCTCAACACCACCACTACCACCACCTCACCATCTTCATGGTCCTATTGAATTTTGAAAAGTGAAGCCTCAAAAAATCATGCTGTTAAAGGTTGAGTTCTGGAGGGTATTTTTTAACATTTTTTTAAAATTGGAGTATAATTGCTTTACAATGTTTGTTAGTTTCTGCTGTACAAGAAAGTGAATCAGCTATATGTATACATATATCCCCTCCCTCTTGGATCTCTCTCCCACTCCTCCTTCCCACCTATCTAGTCATCACAGAGCACCGAGCTGAGCTCCCTGTGCTATACAGCAGGTTCCCACTAGCTGTCTATTTTACACATGGTAGTATATGTGTCAATTTTAATCTCCCAATTCGTCCCACCCTCCCCTTCATACCCTGTGTCCACAAGTCTGTTCTCTACATCTGTGTCTCTATTCCTGCACTAGAAACAGGTTAATTGACTATTAACTCTCTTTGAAAAGCCATTTGAATGCAATTGTGGAGTAAAGAAGGGAATGTTTTGAGGAATAGGTGTTGGTCTTGGATGGACATGTCCAGAAGTCTGGAAACCAATCCAGGAGAGTTTTCCTAGAATAGAGTCCACAGGCTGGTAACTGCCTGGACAAGTAGACTGAGTAGACGTCATGTATGAGGGACATTTTTTAAATGTCCAAGGAAGAGATCGAATTGAGGAGAACTTGCTAGTCAGTATTGCCATTTTCACTTAAATGGGAATTAGTGCCTCCACCCAGAATTTCCCCCAGTCAGCCAAGAGTTCCCTTTTGGTTGGAGTGAGAATAGTGCCTGCTCTGACCTGAATTGTTTCTCACTACCTTATTTTATCATCTAATGAGGATGTTTCCTCACAAAGCCCCAAAGTTACAAGTTAAACAGTTGGGGAAATTATTAATTAAAAACAAAATTTTCTCCCAACCCAGAAAACCTCTCGAGAAAAGTTGTAGAGAAAAGAGTTTATTGAAAAAGCATTAAACCAGAATGTCATGCACATCACAGGCAGTACTCTGAGAGACTGCAAGATAGAAAGAAGTCTTACCCATTTATAACCAAGTAAACACAACATACTACCCACATGGTCTCTAGATAAACAATAATTAGTCCTCAAATAAGAGGACACAACATATCATTTATTACACACAAACTTACCACAGAAACTTACCCTAAATTTACCTGGTAATTGAAGTGACCACCCATGTTATTTAATTGATTTATACAAAGGAAAAATAAACTTCTCATATCTTTTTGACGGGAGGTAGTTTTGCAACTTGGAGCCTGGTGACCACTGAAGTTAAGCTCTTACCATCCCACAGCAACTGAAAAATAGGGGTACTATCTCTGTTGATGTTTACTTTTCAAAGAGATAGCTCCCAGACCCTTAAGAAAGACGCTCCTCAGTTATAAAGCTGGCAAGGGGCTTACTTAGTTTCTAGAAATTTTTACATACATTTCAAAGAGACAGAGAAAGAACTTACAAGTTTTCTAAAGTATATGCTCTAACAAAAGAGAAGGATGAGAAGATGTTTCCCTATTTCCAACAGGGAAAATTAAGCCTCTTTTTAAAAATTTTATTTAAATGGGGACCTTGGACCTCAATGTAATGGTGGATAGGCATCCCCATGCTGGTGCTCATGGGTGGAATGAGTGACCATAGTAGGGCTCTCCCACCTGAAACAGCAACACATGTGGTGACCATTCCAGTGAAGAGAATAGTGTCTGAAATATTTGCTCATTAAAATGTTGCTGAAAAAAATAGTAATAAAAAGAAAACCCAACATGTAGCTTAAAGAAAAAGACACATGTATAATGCATTTTAATGCCCAGTTTCATTGTTTTGGGTCATTTAGATAATGGTAATGATGTGATTATTTCTCTCTGGCTGGCCAACATGCCTTTTTCTCACCCAGTGGATTCTCAAAAACTTCTTTCTTTCCTGTACTGAATTCAGAGACTCATTTTTTGTTTGTTTGTTTTTTCACCAGTGCATGGAAATTATAACTATCCCACAGTGCGTCAAGATAATTTACAAAACCTAATGAGAGCAAGGATGGGGAAAATGCTTCTAAAGTTAAAGTGAAGTATTGTCACTGCTAGAAGTAAAATGGCTTGGGATAATTCAAAGAATGGTCACTCCAAAAGATACATTAGGCTTTTGAACACATTATACAGAACATGTATTTAAACTGAACATCTGAATAGGTTCTGGTTCCCTGAAAATATTGATTAAATTGGATTTTAAGAGGCAAGGGTGGGGAGAGCAGGAGAAGCATTTCTTATTGTAAGGCATCTCTCTCTTCCTCCAGGATAACGCATAAAACAGCAACAGTTGTTTTCATTGGTGTTTGTCCTTGGAAAACTTTATGTTTACTATCTTTCATAAGCACTTGTGACCATCAAAGAAGACATTTTGTTGTAAGGGTTCCTCCAAATCACCTATATCTTAAGATAAATCTGAATTTTTTTCACACCAATATCTCTGCCTGAACTAGAGACCAAATATCTGATTTTGTTCTTGTGTAACTTAGCTTTTACAATCAAGTCACAAACTTGATCTGATGAATGCATTAAGGGAAAAAGAAAACTTCCAGGATATGTCATAAAATAAGTAAATACAACCCAACTCCCACATCTTCCCTGTTTCTATCTAATATTCTGGGTAATTAAATTTATGTTTAGAATGACCCTAAATCTTTGGAAAGTCTTTAGAATGTTAATCATGTTGTCAGTGATATTCCACAGCATTTTAGTGGACATTGATTTCATTGTACCTCATTTCTTTGGAAACTGATATTCTAAGTATAACATGGTTAATTCTGATTAAGCAGACTATACATGTGATTGGAATATTCTTTTTTGTAAACACATTCCTGGAAAAATGAAAGTTGACTACTCATAATATTTTTTGTTAAAATAAAAAATATATAGATATTGTAGGGAGGCTTTTCATCAAACTGATGTCTAAGCATCATATGGGTGGATCCAAAAGGTCCCTAGAACCCAGACACCACACACAAATGTTAAAATGCTGTGATTACACAAGGATAGTCACTGGTTTGGCTATTGTTTACAAATTGTAAAGATACCTATATATCAGTCACCAGGAACAACTTAAGTATTTTTCCTTTTGATTCTTTACACCAAATGTTGACCAAGAAGAATGCCATATGGTCACCCAATATGTTTTAATAAAAATAGTCAAGAAAAGATGTATCTATATTATTCCTAAGGTATATGCTGGTGATAAAGAATGTATGAGGTAGTTTGTAAACACACCAGCAGTGATCCGTCTTCTAACAAATGGTGAAAACGGGGCTGTACTTAGCTCAATTTTAATAACAAGCTCTTTGAGAACAGCAAGGCTGGCTTCAAAAAGGAGCAGCTGGCAAAGACAAAAGAAATAGAATGTATTCAAGGTTGGTCTAAATAGCTCTCCAGAGCATTTCTGCATGAATGGCTTCGTGGAATCCCACTAGACCTTATCCCTCAGACAAACTGTAATGTTTCACATGATCCATCACATTCCTAAAATGAATGCACAGACAATGTCCTGGAAATAAAAGTCCTCTTGTGACAATTGTCCTTTCAAACTTGTGTTTCAAACTTGAAGGGAAAAATATAAATTAAATTCATTCCACTGAATATTAAATTTATTCCTTGTTAACAAAAATATGCTCAAAAGATAAAAACATTTGTCTTAATTCAGAAAGGGTTTTTTTGGAGAAGGAATGAAATTCAGGTTTATGTTTGTTTTTAAATAAATGTATTGTACACCAGTTATTCAGTGTGATACCTTTATGTTTACTTTACTATTGTTACTCAATCTAAATATAAACTTGAGCAGATTTTTCAAGTCAAATGTCAGTGGGACAATTAGGGAGAAATCCCTGTAGTGTTCCTGCTGATACCTGGTAATGCTACAATCTTAGATGTCTGCAGCAACTAAGATCAGATAACACTGGTAAATGACAGAGATTGCCACACCTATTTTGTATGTCTTTTCCTCTAAAGAACACTATGTCCTAACAAGAATGTGCAGGACACTCACTAAAGAGAAAATGAAGCCCAGGATAGAAAACATGGAAAGAGTATTATCCAATTGTTTTCAAGGAGTTTAATGTCAATTGCTAGCAAAAATCTAGAGCTGGTTATTAAGCACATAGATTTTGAAGGTAATCACTGGGACAACAAACCTAAATTAATTAAGAAAAATCAGGCAACACTCGCTACAGCGGAGACTAACTAACGTACTGCTAGAGAATGGAAGCTTGTTCTGTGAATTAAGAGCCTTTTGTGTCCATGAGAACTGCATTTGAATCATAGCTCAGACACATACTAGGTGGCTGATGCTGCATAAGTTATTCTCATGCCTGAGCCTCAATTTTCTCATATATGAGATTGCTATAGTAACTGTAATTGTGTATAGGATTAATATTTCAATGAGTTCATGATGTAAAGAGTATATCTTTACACACTATATCCTCCAGAAGTGTGGGAATACTTACTATTAATATGCAAAAAGTTTTTTAAAGGAGAGTCTAGAGTTAGAAATAATTGTGAAAGATCTTAAATGAAATTTGAACCATTGGGAGCCTGATTAACATTTGTAGAAAGTCTTTTATTGTTACAGAAAGGAGGGGATGGTGACTCGTGCTGTTATTCCTACTTCATAGAAAGGCTGTTTAGACACAAAGGGCTCTCAGCCCAACTATTCCACAAGTTAAGGATAATATTTGCTTTTGCCTGCTTCCAAGTTACAACCATTATGAAATATCTTGACCTAATCTATGAACCCATTATTTAAAATGCCAATTAAATGTCATTACAATATAATCTTTCTAGCTGTTAACCCTAAGGAATCTGGAATAAATGAGGAAAGCAATCAGAAAGCATTGACCAATTTTAAGCCAAGAGTGAAGATCCTAGAGTTGATGGGTTTTAGTGGTATTTTCCCCTGTAACAATATCCATTTTACTAGACTGTTCTGTGAGATCTGCTTTCCAAAATGGTATCAAAGTAGAGCAATCTATAAAAGTAGCTTGGACTATTTATTTTTCTCATTATCCTTAGAAAAATACTCAGTTCAGAAAATCATGAGCTTGTAGTGGCTTGCTATTAAATCCAGTTTTATCTACTGATGATAGTTTCTTCTGTTTTAAAATAGAAGAGAGAGCTTTATGATCATGGTCACACAGTGTAAGTATTGAGTCCACATGCTGTCTGCTGCCTTCATTCAGGAGATCATTTGTTCACAGCTCCCATCTTTGCAATGTCTGATTAACTCAATTACTGGCAGTGATTCTTAGAAAGGGGAGAACAGTCCTTCCATTAACATCTGAAGGCAGTAGCTTGCTGAGAAGCTCCACCCATCTATCAATCATAAGGAGTCAGATCTCTT
The DNA here is from genome assembly GCF_949752795.1 of Hyperoodon ampullatus. NCBI lineage: Eukaryota > Metazoa > Chordata > Mammalia > Artiodactyla > Ziphiidae > Hyperoodon > Hyperoodon ampullatus. Next base: position 58,592,175 of record NC_136926.1, on the reverse strand, counting down.
TTCAAAGTCATTCCTGCAGTGAGAACTCATTCAAGTGTCAAAGCACAGTTACAATTGAAAAGTTGATTTTTACCCTGGTAGTCTTGAAATTCTGAGGATTGAACTTGATTACCCAGATCCTAATAAAATGTAAAAGCCCAGATTGTAACATGAATTGTAGAGAAATCCCCTAGATGGGGTGTGGGGTGGGTAATGTATAACATATTAGAAGATCCTCAAACCAGTCATAAGAGAATCTGAAAAAATCATTGAGACACTATCAAGAGTGGGGATCAGAACACTGATTACAGGGAAAGTGGCTGATGTTAGTAGTAGAACTGTCACCTGTGCCCCCAAGGATGATGAGGAATATTTGCATCCTCAGAGTAAAAGAATACAGGAAAAAAAGCTATCCAGGGTATAAAAGGCAAAGTCACACAAACAGGCTGAAGACTTGGGTGTGGGTTATCCCTAGGGCTTTCTTATCTCAGTAAGGAGAGAAGGCATGGTGTGGATAATGGGTCATACCTGCTGGGGGAAGGGATGCATCCTCAGTAAGCCAGGTCTAGAGAGGTACCTGTGGAACAGAAAAGATGCTACTCTCAATAAGGTCGACCTCTAGCTCAAGGGCAAGAAGTAGGCTATGGTTGCCTCCCCTTAACTCTGCCCATCACCTCAGCCTGTCCACCCTAACCTGGCCTGTTGCTCAGGCTTACAGTCATAGCACAGTATCAGTACCCACTATCATAAAAAAGACCCTCTGTTCTCATGGGTTTCAGGGCATGCTACACCAAAATATGGCTCCTTGGCATACTGAATATTTCAGGCTGAAGGAATTTGAGAAATGGCATGTGTAGGAAGGACTTTCTGACCTTCCCCTGAAGCAAGTGTTAAAACCCTCATGTGAGAGGTACCCTCCCTCCCTATACCTGAATTAAAGGAACATCCTTATGTGGACAGAAAATTTCTGCCTGCCATTTCAGCAAACAAACAGCAAATGTTGCCAGCCATCAAGCCATCAGTCACTGCAACTACCCCAGTGGTTCCCTGAGGGGAATTCAGGATGGAGTAAAATAGGATACTGGCCCTAGATAGTTAAGATGCGTATTAAAGTAATAATTTCAGTGAGCCCAGACTCTTGGATCTTCCCAAGCATAGAAAGCACTAAAATCATGAAGTTGAGATGTCTGTTTTTTTGTGATTAGCAGTATTCTTTTGATGTTTGATACATTTTTTTTTCCCAGCAAAAACTCCTATATGTCCTGATTCCTCCCTTACCTCTTTGGAAGAGTTCCTCAGAGCTATCTGAGAGGCTGTCTCCTGGGTGATAGTCCTCTGTAAGGTCCACGAATAAACATAACTCTCAACATTTAGATTGCACTTTTTTTTTTCCAGTCGATGATTTTGGTGACCAACAAATGGACAGAGAGCAGACTTCTTTCCTTCAGATGAACTCTACAAGGAACCAGACCTTTGGTATCAGCAGAGGCTTTTTGTGCCTCTCCACCTTCTCAGAGAGTCCAGACAAATTTGGATGAGTCTCTCCTGGGTCTTGGATCTCCCGTTATTGGCTGATGATTCTAAGTTTATTTGGTGTTGTTAAGCTACTCTCTGGATGAGTAGGTTTTCCTTGAAACAGTTTCAAGAAGAGGTACCTGGGTTATCTTCAGTTGAAAGACACTGGAAAGATTTTGCTCAGTTGAAAGACACTCTGTGAGGGGGACCACTGACTGAAACCACCCGCCCTGGCCAAGCAAGATTGTAACCACTTGCATGAGTTATTTTACAACAGAAGGTCCTGGTAAGGAACATGGAACTAACAAGTTACCACCAACCAGAAGAATTTGGGAAAGGTCAAAAGGAGAGAGGAAACACCAGTCCACATGGCCTAACAACCTCCCAGAATCCTTCTCACTGGGATCCATCTTGGCTGAGTGTTGCGTTCACCACAAGGAGGGACCCTGAATAAGAATGACTGGCCAGAGACAACCCAGAAACTAACCCCATTACCATAAAACCGGTGACTGTAAGCCATGTGGCAGAGCAGTTCTCCTGGGTTCACTTACCCTGCTGCTCTCTGCCCAGGCTCCCCCTCCTAATAAAGTCTCTTGCTTTGTCAGCACGTTTGTCTCCTCAGACAATTCATTTCTGAGTGTTAGATAAGAGCTCACTCTTGGGCCCTGGAAGGGGTCCCCCTTGCTGCAACAACTCAGTGGGTTATTCTCAGTTGAAAGACACTAAGAAGACTATTTTGGGGAGAAAACTTTCTAGATCTTGTGAAGGCTACATCCTTTGTATTCTCTTGCGGGGACGCCTCTTGCATCTTCTTGGTTTGAGTCACTATTAAGATATTACCCACCAATGGCCAGATGATAGATCCTTTAAATTAGAGAAACTTCTAAACTGGTAAATTTTTAGAGAGTTCTCATTATAACCAGCTGTTTTACTGGTACTTATAAAAAAACAAAATATTAATAGAATATATATTAATATATATGGTGGCTAACAGGAGAACTCCCTTAGTTTAAAACAAACAAACAAATGAAAAAAAAAAAAACGGTTTGAGAAGCCTTATTTGTGGTCTGGGCTTTCCCTCAATGGGTCTTACACATCTTAATAAAACATCAGATTAATTGTTAATTAGGTTGATTAAGAAGAAGCTGAGGGAAAAATCCAGAGACTTCTTCTCAAAAAGGTGAAAATTTTAAAGGGACTTAGCCCAACAGGATAGAAATCTTTAGATGGCTATTAAGAAATGGGATAAATAAAACAGATATTAAAAGGATTAAAACAAAAGATTTTGATACAAAACTACCTAAGGTTAGATGGGCTAAAGGGACCCCTTATCAGTCCCTAACATTAAAGGACCCCAAACAAGTCTGCTTTATTTACCCCTTTATATATAATATATATTATATATATACATATATATGTATATAATATACATATTAAGCTGGAAGAAAATTACACTGAAGTACCTAGCCAGAAATTGTTTGGGGCAACAGTTAGGCCAATTAACCAAGTTAAAAAATTAAGAAAAGGGCCTGAGTCCTTTGGCTTAGCTCCTCACTGGGGACCCCAAAGCCTTTATACAAAAATAGATAAAATAGATTAAAAGGAAAGCTTCTGGGACTCCTTGTAAGACTAAGGCTTGTTGATGGGGTCTTAGTGGAAACTAAAGTTAAAGGTATAAAAGTTGATAGAATTGAGATGAAAGTTTATAAAAAATGGTATATTTAAATGTAAAGTGGTTATATTACATTTGTCTAACTAGATTGTGGAATAGACATTATGTCTCACTGGGGAATGCTTCCCCTGCCTCGCATTATAAGACAGGGTATATAAATCTGCCCCTCAGGTGATATTAATTAAACATACTAAAGGAAACCAATAGGGTTACATGAGCCCACACAATATAAAATAAAAACTGGGAGATAATATTCAGGGGCTGATAAAAACAATAATAGAGATTTTTCTGCTCTGGGTTTAACTGACACCCCCAGAAAGAGAGACTTTGTTGAATGCCTTGTGCAAACTTTTGAAGGCATGATAAATTGAACCCTAAAGTTCTAGAACCTAGAACTCTTGATTTTCAGTTTAGTTGCAAATCTTCTCACTGATACAAAAAGCAAATTAAAGAAAATGTAGTTGGGCAAATCAATATTTTAATTTTATTTAGGAAGTAGACCAGTTCTTTGGGGAATTAAAAGCAACTGTCTTTGTCTTGCAAATATCTACAAATCAGAAATGTAAATACAGTCCACAATGACTTGAGACTGAGCCTAAGAACCTGAAAACAAAAGAAAAAAAGGAGGGGGGGGGGGAGGCCTTTTTAAACTGAAACCCTGGAAATACTCCCTTACCCAAAATTTAATTCATAGCCTCCTTAAGGGTTTATCAAGGAGAAACACAAATCTTAAAAGTATTTTCCACAAATAATAAGGCTTTAGTCATCTGAGCAAATAAATTTAACTTATTTCAACAGTTATTTATGAACTAGAAGGTTATAGTGTAATACCTAAGTTTTAAAGTGAAGCTACGAGATCTCTAGTTATATCTGTTTGTCTGTCTGTGTGTACATTATACATATGTATTAAAGTTAGCTTAGGTTTTGGTTTAATTGGTGAGGACATGTCTTTGGAGTCATCAATATGATGTTACCTATATTATACCTAGGTTTACTGAGGGTCAATAAGTTTATGTTATTTCTGTTGCAGAGTTTGTTAGGAAAAAAGTTTGGTATGATGATACTTTCATAAGTTATAAAATAGAGTTAAATGAGATAAGAGTTTTTCAGGTGAATTCTTTAGCAATAATTATATTTTGGGTATGTCTATCCAAAATAGTTTCTCCAGAATTTTGACAACCTGAAACTTAGAGTCTTGCTAAGTTAAGTTAAATTATGGAATTTATTGAATATCCAGATCATTTTGAATAAGATAAAATACTGGAACATTGACTGTTAAATAAGTCTAAGTTTACCTACTCTTGTCTTCTTATGAGAGGGAAACTAAAAATGTTTGGGTTTATTAGACACATATTTTGTATCACATTGAGGAAAGACATTTTGGTGTGAGAAGATATACATTTCTAGAGGTTATGGAATATGCTTATTTTGACAATCAGGAAATGCTGGCATGACAAACAGTTCAGAATTACTCACTTCTCAGGTTTCACTAGACATTAAGATTTTTAAGGGTTAAAATTATAATATATGTAATTAAAGCTACAGGGATAATAAGAGAAACATTTCAGTATTCAAAGAAAGTAGAACGTATGTTTTAAGCAAAAGAAGGTAGGAGGAATGGAAGTGCATTTTGTTAAGGGGAAAGAAAGTGATTTTGTCCTAAAGCTGGTTATTTCTAAATGGGAAAGAAAAATAAGAGATAAACTAATATAGATGCAGAAAGTTGAGGAAGGTTTGTAGAAAGGGAGTCCTGAGTTTTATTCCTGGTCAGGCTGGCTTTGGATTGAATTTATTTAGGTAAATGAATTTTGTTATTGAGGGTGGGCTGGTTCAGGACTAGAGTTTGGTTTTCTCTTTCTGTTAAGAGAACAATGTTTTCTTAGAATGTTGACCTACTTTTGATAACAGAGTGTGAGTTTCTCTGCCTTCTAAATGATCAGCATTTGCCTTAAAGATCTTTTATAGTCACTTTGGTTGAATGAATAAATATTGTTTAATAAATTACATGGGACTAAAGAACAGATAAATATGATTTATAATTTTATGACTTTTTTTCTGAAATATACTGGCTTTTAATCTTTGTTTTCCAGAAAAATCTTTCCTCTTACATTGACTGTGACCTACAGCAATTTGATAAAGTATACTTTGTAAACAATGATGAAACATATATGTTTTTCTCTCTACCTGATCTATCCAGAATTTGGCTTCTCCAGCTGGCTCCCCTGTGGATGTGATGGCTTAACCAACCAGATTACAACTAGTTATACTAATAATTGTTTTAATTTGACCTCTCTTGTTGTTTTCAAATTATTTATGCCTTGTGCCTTGCTCTGCTATACTATGACTTTACTAATGTTATTAAGTGTATTACTTACATTCTGTCTATTTTATAAGATTGGTGTCTCTTGCATTATCAAGTGTGTAACTAGGTCTCCAACAAAATTATTGATGGCTAAATGTCCTGAGACAGTCAATCATGTATTCTATGTAGATAGAATAATCGTAATACTGTAACTCTAGCTATGGGAAGAAGCATCAAGGGAAAACATTTCCTGGATCGTAATAGACTTAGTAAGACAGGTGACCCAGAGAATTTTAGGTTATCAAAAAGGGCCTAATCCAAAAATTAACATATTGAGTTATCAACAGAATCCTCACCTGGTCTAGGAATGAGCCTTCCTATTGCAGTGGGACAAATTGGTCATAAAATGCTTCCCAAACCTTGGTTGAATTTATGACCAAGAGGAGACATTGTGGACAAAAAAATGTTGCCTGCCATTTCAGTAAATAATGTTGCAGCCAACAGCCACTGCAGCCACCCCAGTGGTGCCCTGAGGGGGATGCAGGATGGAGAAAAACAGGTTACTGGCCCTAGATATTTAAGATATCAAAGGAATAATTTCAATGAACCCAGACTCTTGCATCTTGCCATACACAGAAAAGCACTAAAATCATTAAGTTGAGATTTCTGTATTTTGTGATTAGCAGTAATCTTTTGATGTTCAGCTACATTTTTTTTTTCAGCAAAAACTCCTATATATCCTGGATCCTCCCTTACTTCTTTGGAACAGTTCCTCAGAGCTATCTGAAAGGCTGTCTCCTAGGATATAGCCCTCAGTAAGATTCCCATATAAAACATAACTCTCAACTTATGGTTGTGCATTTTTTCCCCAGTGGACACATCTCTGAGGACAAAGAGACACAGAGAGAAATCTGAACAAACAAGCCTTGTTAAGTTTTCCTGAATTTATTACACTTAGCTCATACTCTTTGCCCTACCATATATTTCTTCAATTTTCCACTGGTCATCAAACCTACATAAAAACAATCAGGCTTAAGCATTTCTTAGGATCTTCATTTCCTTATGAAGACTCTTGGGTCATGTAAAACTTATATAATAAATTTGTATGCTTTCTCTCCTGTCAGTTTAATTTTCCGACCCAGTCAGGGACTCTAAGAGGATCAGGATAAAGGAAAACTTTTCCTCCTTTACACGACCATCTTCCTTATCAACTCCCTAGCCTCTGTGACCACTCCCTGCCTTCTGCTTTAATCCTGAGCACTGCTTATAGTTTCCTAGCTAGATAGATCACTTCATATCTGTTCATTTTAAGTAATACTGGTCTCCCTAACTCTACCTCCCTGACATATCTTTGTTACCCTTCTTCTCTTAGCAAATGTCTATTTATTTTTAAGCTTACATTCAAAAATTTTCTCCAGAGAGCATTTACTGGCCTCTTCTTACAGCTGCACTTCAGGGTTAAACCTCTGTGCATCCTATCACTGCATTATTAGTTTATTTATGTGTCTCTCCTTTCAGACCATGACCTCTTTGAGGGCAGACAGAGACTGTGCTTTATCATCTTATACTTCCAGGGTTCAGCATGTGAAAAGGTACTAAAATTGAATGATGTATTACCTATATCACCTTGAGTGGCACCAGGTTGGTGGCCAGGGAAATATTTTTCTCACATACAAGTAGGATCTGAACTGCTTTGATTATCACAGTTGTCTCTAAAGGCACATTTCTTCCTAAAGTCCACTATTATAGACTTGAATCAAGGGCTCCCAAGAAGAACAGAAGATTTTCCCCCAATGGGATTAAAGTCTGTGCAGATGGAACCAGGGAATTGAGACTGTCCTGACACTGGAGCTATAAAACACATAAAGAAATTTTAGTGAAATGGTAGAGTCAAGGATCCAAATTAGAATATATACACTAATCATTCTAGAAGGAAATCCTCAGAACCTTGAAAGTCAGCATGGAAAAGAAGACCAAAATCCAATCTGCAGTGATTAAGAAAATGAAACCCCAAATTGGCAAGTCCACAGAGACAGTCAGTTTAAGTAAAAGACTCTTAAGACTCCTTTTGGGTAAAATCAAACAATGAAAGTCTCCAACATCATACTGTCTTATATAAATTCAAATGGACTGGCCTCTGGACTCTAGAAGGGTACACACATACACACACCCTCATATACACATATACACATCTTCTGGGAACAAGGAAAATATAACTCAACCCAGGGTTAAAAAGAGAATATATTAGGTTAACCAATACATTAGCTGATAAGAGCTGCCAGAAATCATAAATATTACCTGCACTGATATCAATTTTAGGCCAGAAATTTGATTTTAAAGTCACCAGTGACCCACAAAGACAGGCTCAGTAACCAACCCTGCCAACAAATAGTAGAACACACTGTAACCTCTTCCCTCAAGTTACTCTTTTCTAAATCAGTCTCAAGAATACCGTTTAGTGATAGAGCTTGTGATTTTGTTTCCATGAAGACTGGGACATGAGTTCTTAGCTTCTTCTCTAGGAGGAAGGACTAATAAGGTTGCACATTCCCCAAACATAGTGAAGGTTTTAAAAAGTTCTGGGGAGCCAGAAAATATGACAAACGTCCACTACACATACCTAACATATGTATTCTTCAAAGCCACCCAATGAGGAAGGTATTGGGCTGGCCAAGAAGTTTGTTCAGGTTTTCAGGAATAGCTTATGGACAAACACAAACGAACTTATTGGCCAAGCCAATATTACCTTCCAAAATTTCCAGATGAAAAAAACAAGACAAACTGGGACAGTAACTTGCACAAGCTTATAGAGCTAGTAAATGGCCAGTAAAATAATCCAATTCACTGCAGACATCATCATTCTCTACGTGGTGTGTGTTGTCTGCCAAGAGGGAAACTCAGAGTCTACACTGAAAAGTGCTCATAGAGAGGAGGAATCAAAGAGAATGCTGGGAAAATATTATGCCTTGTCTTTCCCAAACTCCCAGGAGAGCCAGGAGGTGGAGCCTCCACCTACCTTAAATAGAGTCAATATAGCATCAAGGAGCTGCTAAGTTACCCAGCAACTTTGTGGGTGCATGATCAGTGGGCATTTACATGAGTCCGCCTCCCACTGCCACACACATCTGTATGCATTTTTCCTTACATGTTTGGGAATAGACATTTAAAATGCAGAAGGATTAAACACTTTTTTCTCTACAGTGGGGGAGGAGTATGTGGATTAAAAACATTTGGCAATTTTTTTCAGAATATAAAGCTACCCTCAACTTCCTCATCTGAGATTCTGAAGTCCCTGTTATGGACTGAATGTGTGCTCTACCCGGCCCTCTCCCAAATTTAATGTTGAAACCCTACCCCCAAGTGTGATGATATTAAGAGGTGAGACCTACGGGAAGTAATTGAGATTAGATGAGATCATGAAAGAGCTGCAACAAAAAGAGAGCCTTCTACAGTCAGGAAGCAGGCCCTCACCAGACACTGCATATGTCAATTCCCTGATCTTGGACTTCCCATCCTCCAGAACTGTGAGAAATAAATGTTTGCTATTTAAGCCACTCAGGCTGTGATATTTCTGAAGTAAGCTCCTTTTTCCTTTAACCACAAATCAACATAATTTATTTACATGCATATGTCACCTGCCTGTTTTTCTGCTTGCTTCTATCATATTTCAACAGTAACAGCCTGGACTGAGAGTTGGGAGATCTGATTTTAGTCCTGTCTGTGTGATTCCAGACAGGTTACTTCCCTTCTATGTCTCAGGCTCCTCAATAATAAGAAGAGGGGAGGGGTGGAGAAAAGACAATGATCTCTACTCACAGTCTTCCACATTCTGTCATATTTTTCCTGTCCTGGCTAACTCACAGTGCAACTGGGAGGAATACATGACATAAGGCATTTGTGAGTGCTGTGAAAATTTTACAGCATCTGAATAACATAGCATTATTTAAATGTACAACCAGCTGATCCATTTTTTAAAAATTCCTAGACCATTGTGGGACCAGCCAAGAACTCTCATGCCCCCAATAACTACGTTAGATGTTGATGATGGGAGAAACTTCAGAGTAGAGAACACAAGGTGAAGTAAAGAGGGTGTGTTTGGAAAAGGCCTGTGATTTGAGCCCTTCTGTTATTTTTCCCTAGAAATGATAATTGGGCTTCTGGCTCCAGCAGAGACAATCCCTGTTTTGGGGAGATTTGCAATGAAACTTCAACAATAGAAGAAAATTGCATTTGTGTCTTTCTTTTCAAACATCTGGTTCCCAGTTCATCCCACACTCTAATACTTGTGGGGAATGATAGGAGCAGGCAGATAAGCCATTTCACCAATGCGACAATGTGGATCTTCATTTTAATTTAATCATCAGGATTGACAGGATTTTATTCCTGGTAACAAAGCATCAGGCTCTTTTTCCTGTGCTGGTTTTATACTAGATGAAACCCCATTATCCCTCTTGTTGTATTAAACCCACACTTTTACAGAGGGAAAAACCAGTTTGTCTTGGATCATTTGCAAAACTTGTGTTGAGAGTAGCCAGTTATTTTCTGAGGTGGCCTCTCAGTACATATTTAGAAGTGATTCTGTCATGTGTCGATTATGGATTCCATTTGAGCAAGGCTGACATTTCTAAAACTTGGAAAAAGTACTAAACCCTTTCTAAGAAAAATTACTTTAAAAAATATAAGTTCCTGTAATAAAGAATTCAAACACCCAAATACACATAAGGATTTTTTTTTTCTTGTTCACCCTAATTAAGGGCATTAAAGCAAGTCATGCGGCTCTGTAAACAATTCTTATATGTAGGAAGAGTTTTGAACAAAATTGTGAATGAAAAAGAGAGAAACTGTTTTAACCAGAGGTGACTTTCTTTTCCTTGCCTTTCTGGACCATCCAATTCCCATCCCTTACTTCCAGTACTCTGTAGGCAACAAGCCTCAAGCTATGGGTATATCTACCTGTAATGTGTATAGAAATAGTCTCTAAAACTCAAGGACATATTTATTTTAAAAGAGGATTCTCAAAAAGGTGAAAGTGCTTAGGTTGAAGGAATCAATATCTAAAGGTACATTTTCAGGGGCTGATTAGAGAAAAACTTTTGTAAATATGGAGGATTTCCTGGTGCCCTTCAGGTTACTCTTTTTTTTTTTTTTTTTTTTTTTTTTGCGGTATGCGGGCCTCTCACTGTTGTGGCCTCTCCCGTTGCGGAGCACAGCCTCCGGACACGCAGGCTCAGCGGCCATGGCTCACGGGCCTAGCCGTTCTGCAGCATGTGGGATCTTCCCGGACTGGGGCATGAACCCGTGTCCCCTGTATCGGCAGGCGGACTCTCAACCACTGCGCCACCAGGGAAGCCCCAGGTTACTCTTGATAGGCAATTGTTTCTTTTTCATCATTATCCCCATGGGATACCCAGTGTTAACAAGAATTGGGAAAGTTCCTGCGGCTCCTGCCCCTGGAGAACCTGGATCCAACTAGAAGCACAACAGTAACAAGGGTCCTTGGGCTGAGGCCAAGATTAATTTCTCAGAATAAGTAACTTGTCCAAGGTTGTACAGCTAGTAGTGGGAGAAAGTTTAAATCCAGATTTAGACACCAAATTTCATGTTTTTTCTACAAAACCATATGCCTTCACATGCATGACAGGGAAACACCTCATCAATGCTACACTATTTACAATTAATTGTCCTTTAATTGATTTATGACTGTTAGACTTCCCTTACAAGAAGCTTGTCAACTCCTGGAGAGAAGGACACTATCATATCCTTTCCTTCTATCCTTCCCCACTCACATGACAGCAAAGAACACTCACAAACAAGAATAGGGATGAATGCAGTATGAACACAGTAGCTACAGAACATTTGAGAATGGGATGCAGGAACAACATAAAGGAATTATCAATCATTCTGAGGAAAACAACTGTCAAATGTGAGTTTGAATAGGGTTGTGAAGAACAGAAAAGACATGAATTGGTAAAAAGAGGGAAGGGGGTAATCACAGGCACAGAAATGTCCCCAAGAACCACAAAAAGGAAGGAGAAAGTTTATGCAGGAATTCACTCACATGTGTCTAGCTTCACAGAGGCATCATCAGGGCTGAGGGGGCTGGGTTAATTTGATTCCAGTTCCAAAGAAAATGTGATACACCATTTTGTAAAATGAACGCTATTTTGTAAAACATTCACAACTTCTTGTGTTTGAGTGGATCTGATCAAGCCATTCAGAATAGTGTATGTTTCTTGGTAAACTTTTCTATCAACCTGTTAGGAGGGACTCACCATCTGCTAACTATGTGTGATGTGTTGTTACACTGCACAGAATGTCACCATTAAGAACAAATGGCATCAGCTGCCACCATGCTGCAACATTCCATTTTACAAAATTATATGTCATTATTAAGCAGTAAAGGATATTGATTTCTCAGTATGTTTCCTGCTTGTTCAATTGCTTGGTTACAGTAACAACACTGCATGTTAAATACTCTGAGGAGATACAGAAGGTTTATCCTTGGGTCCTCAATTATGTGGGACTCGCTCTTTGTCTTAGCAAATAATCAAACCCCCGACACCCATCTTGATTATATTTCCTTAAAAGAAAGCTGGCTTTTCATTTTCCTTGTCAAAGGTTTAAAATGAGAGAGAGCACCTCATGTGGAGTTGGGATAACCATGTGGGGCAGGGTGTGGTCCGGAGGAAGTCAGGTCTGCAGGGATAGGTCCCAGCTTTACCACTGATCACTGTGTTGCCTCAGGGGGTCACACTACCTCTCTGGTCTTCAGTTTCTCCCTCTGCAAAGAGCAAGGTTTTCACTAAATAATTTCTAAGATCTCCTTGAACACCAAAACTATATTATTTTCCCATGCCTTAAAGAACAGTTTTTTCATTCAGTACATATATATTTAGTGCCTAATATATGCCAGGTATTGTTCAAAACACTAGGGATACAGTAATTTGAAAACAAATAAACAAACCTGCATTTCTGGAGTGTAGCTTCTAATAGGTGGAGATAGAGAATTAAAGAATAAAACGTAAATATATATTATGTCAAGTGGCGGTAAGTACTGTGAAGAGGAATTAAGCAGGGCAAATGGGATGAAGTGTGGGATTCTGGAAGTAGGGTAGGATGGGAAGTGGGATGCCAATTTATTTGGGTCAGTCAGGAAAGCACTGGCTGATAAGGCCACATCAGAGCAGAGAGCAGAATGAAGTGAGAAAGTTAACTACAAAGATATCTGTGTATTCTAGGTAGATTACCGAGTATCTAGGTAGATTCCTTCTACCTAGAATCCTCCATATTCTAGGTACAAGGAACTGCAATACAAAGGCCCTGAGGCAGATGTGTGATTGAAGTGCACTAGGAATCTGTGCTGTCTCCAAGTGCCCTGGCTTAGAGGGACATCCAGAGGCTCATCTGGATGTTGCTATGTTCCCTAACTTGCCTTCTGCTCCTGCTGATTTGAGCAATGTTCTGGGCAGCATTGGGAACATTCTGGAAAATGTCTACCCTTGAGTATATTGGAAGTTCACAGTTGTCCTCTCTGAAACTTGGTGCACTGGAGAAGAGGAGAAATCTCCTGAGAGTTCATATGAATCTGTAACCTTCCCTCAAGTAAATCAAGTCTCCTCTTCACAAATAGTAAACGTTATGAGAACTTTTTTTTTTTTTTCTGAAAAAGACAAAAGTTGAAACTTAACATAGTTATATCTGGGAGGAAAAGCTAAAAGCAAAATCTAATCTGTGAAGGTGGGAATTGTCCTTTGTCTAAATGTCTACCATGAAGAGAACATTTGTAATTACAACCACACAATCACCTTGTAGACACTTAATAGCTTAATATTTTTAGTGAGTCTCTTTGAAAATGAGAAAGCCCACTGTATTAAATGAGCCTCCAAAATGTTATGCAGTTGTGCTGAGGCCTAAAACAAATTGCAAACAGATCCCATCCAGTACGCTGTAATACTAAGTACCACATTTAGTAGAATAAGATTTTGGCTACCTTGCCTCCAAATATTCTTAAGAAAGACTTCAAATAACTCCAAACACAACCCCACAGGGTTTCCCAGACAGGGAAACTGGATGGCTGACCACATAAGGAATTCTGAAAAATCCAATCTCATGTTTACATCTCTTCTAATTATCTCAACTTATAATGATAGCTCTCTCCTCTGTATTTCTACAGTTTAAAAATCATTAATTTATTTAAGATTCCTCTTTAGAATATGCCAATCACTGCTGTTGGGAAGAAGACACAAAGAAGAACACTTTATTTTTCCCTTTGGGTATTTACCCTCTGCCATTGCCTATATATAAGGGCAGCATGAATTTAGGTATCATGAGACTTGCAAAAAACTGCTGTAGGAATATAGAAATGGGAGGAAGAATTGCTATTTAAGTAATCAAGAAAGGCTTCATGAAAATGATAATGTTTTTGACGAACCTTGAGGTAAGGACTCTTCAGAAAAATGAGAGGGAAAGGGTTGGTAGAACTGCAAGGAAGATAACATGGAAAGAGTAACAAACTGGAGGACAAAAGTAGTAAAAGGTAAGAACTAGAAAGTGTGGTGAGAATCATATAATGCATACCCTTGAATTAAAGGTGTTAAGAATTGGACTTTAAACTGTGGGTAACTGGGTAGCCTTTGAAGCCTTTTGAGCAGAAGTTACATACAGATTAATATTGGAACACTGTATATATTTTAGAGTAAAAGGAAGCTACAAACAGAGTCGACACTTAAGAAAATCAATTCTAGCTTAAACTAGAGTGGTAGCAATGGTAATACCAGAGAGAGGAGATGAAGAACAACTATGACCTATACCAGCCATTCTAGCAAAATGTTAAAGAGTTTACCAACTGTTTTGTGCAAAATAGTCTGGGGCAGCGGTTGTTTCTTAATTTTTCATTTAATTCCTACATCTAGCACAGGATTGATCACAAAAGATATGCTCCGTAAATAACTGCTGATTGGCTAACATGAAAAGAACTTGTCTTGTGTTATCCTCTTCAATGAGCAATAATAGAGGGCATTCCCTGCATCCACTCGAGTCAGAGAATGGGCTAGAGCCACAGTCTCATCTGTCACATCGAGTCACAGCTAGAAAATTCCCTCCATGGAAAATCCAAAATAGTGGCCCATACATACTAAAAATACACGTCAACATCCCTTACCCCACTTCCTCCTCTTTGCGGAAGCAGAACATCAGGATCCTATGCAGCATAGAAAGCTTCTAAATTAAATTTCAGGGCAAGCTATTGTGCCCCACTCATGACTATGGTCACATAACACCAACATTTTCAGATAAGAAGCAGAAGTACTCATCTAACCTCAGCATTTTTAGCCTACTGTGGCATTTCTCCGAGAGGACTGCATGGTCCTATTAAGAACTCTCAAGAGTACTCTCAGTGCTCAGCAAACTCCACATGGACAATAGGGTCTTATTCCTAGGGCACACAAGAAACCAGAGTAAACTGAGTCAGATGTCACAGTCCCACTTCAGTGCCTGCTCCATAATGCTGTGTTAATGAGTGTGTGTCTATGGCATGGAGATGGGGCATGTGAGGTCTATCATGCTTCTAAAAGCTTTACAATCTATATCCCACAAACAGCCTTGGAAGTGGAAGAATTTCATCTCTGAGTTATTGAAAACAGTGTTTTAGGCCACATTTATGAATGTGATTCTAGTCTGAGTTTCCATGAAAATATGCAACAATCACACTTCACGTTCATTCCCTCTTTGAGCTTCATACTCTTCTGAAGTTTGATATATAAACCAAGTTTATAGATTTTGCTTACAGGATAAAATAAAAATATTGCTTATGGTCTTAGGAAAAATTGCTGTGAAAGACAAGACTACACTGACAAGTTTTAAAGACTGACAAAATCCAGTGTTCACAGGGATATGGGAAGTGAGTGGTATTGTAAATGGTTATAGCTTTCCAGGAGGCAATTTAATATTATTTATCAATGTTACTTATGAACTTATTATTTGATCCTGAAATTCTGGTTCTAGAAATCTACCAAAATACTTGTACATGTACACAAAGACAAATTCATGAGAATGTCACATTCTTGTGACATGAGAATGTCACAAATGTGTGTGCATGTCACACAATGCACATGCACTGCATTTTTTGTCACATAGAAAGAAATGGTGGCAAGCTCAATGGTTAAATCATGTTTCATCCACACTATGGAACATTATACTGGCATTTTTTTAATGGAGAAAAGATTGTAAATTTTTTATTCTATATATCTTGTCTGTAGCTTGAAATTTTTTTATAATGAGTACGTATTCATATATTAATTTTTTTAATCTTTTAATGTAAAAAAGAATCTGGGCTACAATCCCAAACTCTATACTTATAGTACCTACTGTGTGCCATGCATGAGATGAATAAAATACTATCCTTTTTTTTTCTTTTCCCTTTTTCTCTAGGGAACATGGAAGGGGACACAGACATAAGCAGTTATTCAATGAAGGCAATAATAGGGATCTATGCTTCCTTTCCTTACATATGGCCCCCAAACTGATTCCAGTTATGCATTGACAGTCTATGCCTGTAAGAAGGTAGAAGAGATGTGACAGAATGAGAAGCTGGCCTGGGTAATCAAAGCTGGGTATGCTAGGCAGTTTCCAGCAATGTAACCATAGACTAGCTATTTAATTTCTGAGACTCAGTTTCTTTATTATTAATTATGAGTAAACCTATCCTGCCTCCCACAATGATTTTTTCAGGGAAAACAATCAATATACTATACATGAAAGCACTGTATAAACTAGAAGGTATATACCAAAAAAATAAATTATTTTAAATAAATTTCCTTGCTGTGGTTTAGAGGGTTAAAAAAATATATCCTCAAGTTGTGCAGGCTTCTGCTTCTTCTACAATGACACATTTTAAGGATGCCACATTTCTGAGTATGGAGTAATATGTGTAGACTTATTAGATGTAAAATTACTTGTGTTATTAGTCAGAACCTATTTATTATATGTAAGTATGTATGTGCATCTCTGAAATAAAGGTCACCTCTATAAACAACCAAAATGATGATATAAGAAGATGCTAACCAAAATGTTAGGCTGAGATCAGACCCCAAAACAAATTATCTGTGATATCATATATAAACTACCTGTCAATTCAAGGAACGCAGAATACCAAAAAAGATGAGGATGAGGCTGCAAAGACAGATGGTAAAAGGAAAAACACCTTGTCAGGGTTTGATGGCTGGAAGTGATCATCCAAGCTCCTGGTTATTACTTAACACAGCACTCAGAGGAGGGGATAAAGTTTCCAGCAAGCCACTCGGGTGAGATGCCACGAGAGGCCTCTCCTTGTGAACTCCAAAATGCCTGTTTGGATCTGCCTGTTATATCATCAGTCCAATAATCAGAATTACACGTGACCTGTCACCACCTCCTCCCCCCAATCACTGTTGCCCTGTTCTAGGTAAAAAGAGCAGAAATAACCCTCTAAAGAAGTCTTTTTCTTCCTCGTGCTACTGGAACCTAGGTTCTCTAGGGGGAAAAACTGTCCATATTAAGAAAACTGAAAAGTAAAAAACAAAATTAAATAAAAACTTTAGTGCTTTGAAATCCAAACCTCAGATATTTTCAAAACTGAGACGTGATGCATTTCCTTTGTCCTGCCTTAAGAAATGTGCATTCAGGGGTCAGAGGAAACTCCACAGGTGATCTCCCCTTTTCGTTGCCTGCAGCCCTACCGGAACCTCAGACAGGTCTCCTTCCTCTGTGCTCCTGGAGGTCATACAGTGACCCTCCCCAGATCACCATGTTCTCACTCTTCAAAGCCTGGGGTCAATCCTGATTATTCTTCAGTTTAGAATAGAGGACTGAGACATACAAATTACACACAAATCCCCCAACCACCACATGAATTTTGTTTTATCTACATAGGTTATATTGTTTTATTTGCTTATTTATCTTATAGTTTTGCTTTTCTTTTTTTAAACATAGGGAGTTGGAAAAAACAATAATTTGACTCTGTCTCCTGACGAGGAAGAAGTATACGACAATCCCATTAGTTTCAAGTCAGGCTGCCCAAGGACTGTCTCTCTTATCAGAGAAAAAGATGATAAAAGCAGATTTCCATTTACTATGTAATGAACCAGAGACAGGACAAGGTGCTGGGTTTGGTACTTGGGGAGAATGAGCAGGTGTGTGTTTCAGGGCTGAATGTGAGGTACTCAACTGCCATCACTTTTCTTGGTAGGAGGACTCTTGGCAACCTGAGGTAACAGCTCAGTCTTTGAAGGAAAAATATCACACTGGAGTGACTGTCACCTCTTCAAAGAGTGAGGCTATTGAGTTTTGTCTGCTTTTTAAATCTAGGAGATGCATCTCACCTAAGGATGAAATGATCACATGATGTTGCCTGCAAAAATGATGAGGCAGAGTGAAGGAGTAGAAAAATTTCCCCCAGATTCTATGTTTATTTATCTATTTATTATTTAAAATGTTTTAATTGAAACATAGTTGATATACAATATTATAGTAGTTTCAGGTGTACTCCATAATAATTTGTCATTTACATACATTATGAAATGATCCCCAAGCTAAGTCTAGTGATTATCTGTTCCCATACAGAGTTACTACAGTATTATTGACCTTATTCTTTATGCTGTATATTACAACCCTGTGACTTACTAATTATATAACTGGAGGTATATACCTCTTAATCCCCTTCAACTATTTCTGTCACCACTCACTCCCCTCCCTTCTAGCAACCACCCATTTGTTCTCTGTGAGTGTGTTTTCATTTAGTTTATTTGTTTTGTTTTTTAGATCCACATATAAGTGAGATTATGCTGTATTTGTCCTTCTCTGGCTTTTCCCCTTAGCATAATACTCTCTAGGACCATCTATGTTTTCACAAATGACAAGGCCTCATTCTATTTTATGGTTGAGTAATATTTCATTGAATATGTATACCACAACTTCTTTATCCATTCAATCTATTGATGGAAACTTAGGTTGCTTCCATAGCTTGGCAAATGTAAATAATGCTGCAATAAACATTGGAATGCATATATCTTCTTTATTTTTTATTTTTTTATTTTTTTGCAGTACATAGGCCTCTCACTGCTGTGGCCTCTCCTGTTGCAGAGCACAGGCTCCGGACACGCAGGCCCAGTGGCCATGGCCCATGGGCCCAGCCACTCCGTGGCATGTGGGATCTTTCTGGACCAGGGCACGAACCCGTGTTCCCTGCATCGGCAGGCAGACTCTCAACCACTGTGCCACCCGGGAAGCCCCATATATCTTCTTGAATTAGCATCTTTGTTTTCTCTGGGTAAATACCCATAAGTGAAATGGCTAGATCATATGACAGTTCTATTTTTAATTTTTTAGAAGAAACTCCATACTATTTTCCATAGTGGCTGCACCAATTCACAGTCCCACTAACAGTGCACAAGGCTTCCTTTTTCTCCACATCCTTGCTAACCCTTATTATTTGTTCTTGTTTTTATGATAGCCATTCTGAAACATGTGAGGTAGTATCTTATTGTGGATTTGATTTGCATTTCCCTAATAAATATTGATTTTGAACATCTTTTCATTTGTCTTTTGGCCATCTCTATGTATTCTTTGAAATGTTGTCTATTCAGGTCCTCTGCCCATTTTTTAAAATCAGGTTGCTTGTTTATTTGATGTTGACTTATATGTTGTTATATATTTTGAATATTAACCTATTATTGAATACATTGTTTGTAAATATTTTTTCTGATACAGGAGTTTGCCTTTTCATTTTGTTGATAGTTTCTTTCAATGCTCAAAGCTTTTAAGTTTGATGCAGTCCCATTTATTTATTTTTGCTTTTGTTTCCATTGCTGAGGAGATCCAAAAAATATTGCTAAGACCAATATCAAAAAGACTACTGCCTATGTTTGCTTCTAGGAGTTTTATGGTTTCAGGTCTTATACTTAAGGCTTTAATCCATTTTGAGTTTACTTTTGTATATGGTGTGAGAAAGTTGTCCACTTTGATTTCTGTAGCTATCCACTTTTCCCAACACCATTTACTGAAGAGGCTGTCTTTTCCCCACTGTATATTCTTGCCTCTTTTGTCATAGTTTAATTGCCCATATAAGTGTGGGTTCATTTCAGGGCTCTCTATTCTATTCCATTGATCTATGTCTGTTGTTGTGCCAGTATCATACTATGTTGATGACTGTAGCTTTCTAGTATAGTTTGAAATCAGGAAACATGATACCTCTAGTTTTGTCCTTTCTCAAGATTGTTTTGGCTATTTGCAATCCTTTCTGTTTCCATATAAATTTTAAAATTGTTTTAGTTCTGTGAAAAATGGAAGTAGTATTTTGATAGAGATTGCATTGAATCTGTAGATTGCCTTGGGTAGTATGGTCATTTAAACAATATTTATTCTTCCAATCCATGAGTGTGGTATATATCTTTTCAATTTATTTGTATTGGTTTCAATTTCTTTCAGCAGTATCATATAGTGTTCTGAGTACAAATCTTTTACTTCCTTCGTTAGATTCATTGCTAGGTATTTTATTCTTTTTGATGCAATTGTAAATGGAATAGTTTTCTTAATTTGTCTTTCTCACAGTTTGTTATTATAGTATAGAAATGCAACAGATTCCTGTATTTTAATTTTGTATCCTGTAACTTCACTGAAGTCATTTATTGGTTCTAATAGTTTTTGGGAGTGCCTTTAGGATTTTCTGTGTATAGTATCATGTATTCTGCAAACACTGACAGTTTTATTTCTTCCTTTCCAGTATGGAAGTTTTTTGTTTTTTGTTTCTTTTTCTTGTCTGATTGCTGTGGCTAGGACTTCCAATACTATGCTGAATAAAGTGGCATTCTTGTCTTGATCCTGATCTTAGAGGAAATGCTTTCAAGCTTTTCATTGTTGAGTATGATGTGGGCTGTAGATTTGTCATATATGGCCTTTCTTATGTTCAAATATCTTCCCTCTTTTTTCCATTTTGTTAAGAGTTTTTGTCATAAATAATGTAGAATTTTTTAAAGTTTTTGTGCATCTACTGAAACAATCATATGAATTTTATTCTTCAATTTGTTAATATGGAGTATCACATTGATTGATTGATTTACAGGTCTCAAACCATACTTGCACCCCTTGAATAAATCCCACTTGATCATGGTGTATGATCCTTTTGATGTATTGTTGAATTTGGTTTGCTAATATTTTGTTGAGGATTCTTGCATCTATGTTCATCAATGATAGTAGCCTGTAATTTTCTTTTATTGTGATGATATTATCTGATTTTAGTATCAGGGCAATGCCTTGCTTAATGCAATGAATTTAGAAGCATTCCTTCCTCTTTAATTTTTTGAATAGTTTGAGAAGGATGGGTGTTAACTCATCTTTACATGTTTGGTAGTATTCACCTGTGAAGGCTTCTGGTCCTGGACTTTTGTTTGTCAGGAGTTATTATTATTATTATTATTATTATTATTATTATTGATTCAATTTCATAATGGTAATCTGTCTGCTCATATGTTCTATTTATTCCTGATTCAGTCTTGGAAGATTGTATATTTCTAGGATTTATCCATTTCTTCTAGGTTTTTCATTTTACTGGCATATAATTGTTTGTACTAATCTCTCATGATCCTTTGTATTTCTGTGGTGTGATTTGTAACTTCTTTCATTTCTGATTTTATTTATTTAGGCCATTTCTCTTTTTTTCTTGATAAGTCTAGCTAAAGTTTTATCAATTTTGTTCATCTTTTCAATGACCATCTTAGTTTCATCAATCTTTTCTATTATTGTTCTCTAAGTATATATTTAGTTTATTTCTGCTCTGATCTTTTTTTATTTCTTTCCTTCTACTAACTTTGGGTTTCCTTATTCTTCTTTTTCTAGTTCCTTTAAGTATAAGGTTAGGTGGTTTGAGATTTCTCCTGTTTCCTGAGGTAAGCTTGTACTGCTCTAAATTCCTTCTTACATCTGCTTTTGCTATGTCCCATAAATTTTTGGATTATTGTGTTTCCATTTTCATTTTTCCCCAAGTGTTTTTTTAATTTCTTCTTTGATTTCTTCAGTGACCCATTAGTTGTTTAGTATGATGTTTAACCTTCATGTGTTTGTGTTTTGGGCAGTTTTTTTCTTGTGGCTGATTTTTAGTCTCATACCATTTTGGTCAGAAGAGATGCTTGATATGATTTTACCTTCTTAATTCTATTGAGTCTTGTTTGTGGCCGAATACGTATCTTATCTTAGGAAACGTTCCATATGCACTTGAAAAGAATATGTATTCTACTGATTTGGGAGGGAATGTTCTTTGTATAGAGATAGATAGATAGATAGATAGATATACCTATATCTATATATCTATTAAGTTCAAATGATCTAATGTGTCATTTATTTATTTATTTATTTATTTATTTATTTTACTTTTTAATGTGTCATTTAAAGCTAGTGTCTCCTTATTGACTTTCCGTCTGGATGATCTGTCCATTGATATACATGGGTGTAAAAATGCCCTATTATTGTTGTGTTACTGTCAATTTCTCTCTTTACATTTGTTAACATTTGCTTTATGTATTTAGTTGCTGCCATATTGGGTGTTTATATATTTACAATTATGAATGTAAATTCATAATGGATGAATAATGGATGAATCTGTTTATCATTATGTAATGTCCTTCTATGTCTCTTGTTACAGCCTTTGTTTTTTTGTTTTTTGTTTTTTTTTTGATGTTAGGGGTAGGAGTTTATTAATTAATTAATTAATTATTGCTGTGTTGCATCTTCATTTCTGTGCAAGGGGTTTCTCTAGTTGTGGTAAGTGGGGGCCATTCTTTATCGCGGTGTGTGGGCCTCTCACTATCGCAGCCTCTCTTGTTGCGGAGCACAGGCTCCAGACGCACAGGCTCAGTAGTTGTGGCTCATGGGCCTAGTTGCTCTGCAGCATGTGGGATCCTCCCAGACCAGGTCTCGAACCCGTGTCCCCTGCATTAACAGGCAGATTCTCAACCACTGCGCCACCAGGGAAGCCCACAGCCTTTGTTTTAAAGTCTATTTTGTGTAAGTATTGCTACTCCAACTTTCTTTTCATTTCTTTTGCATTAAAGACTTTTTTCCATCCCTTCATTTTCAGTTTGTGTGTGTATTTACATCTGAAGTGAGTCTCTTGTAGACAACATATATATGGGTCTTGTTTTTGTATGTATTCAGCCATTTTGTGCCTTTTAATTGGAGCATTTAGTCTATTTACATTTCAAGTAATTATTAATAGGTACGTACTTATTGCCATTTTGTTAATTGTTCTCTGGTTGTTTTTGCAGTTCTTTTTTTGTTCCTTCTTTTTTCTGCTCTCTTTCCTTGTGATTTGATGACCATCTTTAGTGTAATGTTTGAATTCCTTTGTCTTTATTTTTTTGGCATGTAAATGTTATAGGTTTTTGGTTTATGGAGATTCATATATAGTTATATGTGTATGATTATTTTAAGTTGATAATCTCTTAAGTTTGAATGCATTATACCAATCATGCATTTTTACAGCCCCATGTTTAATATTTTTGATACCATATTTTATATATTTTTTGTGTGTCTCCCTTAACTACTTTTTTGTGCATATAGATAATTTTACTTATTTTTTCTTCCTACTAGTTCTATAAGTGGTTGATCTACTACCTTTACTATATGTTTTTCTTTATCAATGGGATTTTTCCTTTTGTAATTTCATATTTCTAGTTGTAGTCTTTCCTTTTCCACTTAGAGAAGTCTTTTTAACATTTCTTGTAAAGCTAGTTTAGTGGTGTTGATCTCTTTTAGCTTTTGCTTGTCTACAAAATTTCTCTCCTTCAAATCTGTATTACCTGGTAGACTATTCTTTCTCTGTAGGTCTTTTTTTTTTTTTTTTTTCCTTTCAGTATGTTGAATATATTATGACACTCCCTTCTGGCCTGCAAAGTTTCTGAAGAAAAGTTAGCTCATAATCTTATGGAAGTTCACTTATATAAAACTAGTTGCTTTTCCTTGCAGCATTTAAGATTCTTTATCTTTAATTGTTGCCATTTAATTATATTGTATCTCAGTGTGGTCCTCTTTAATTTCATCTTATTTAGGACTCTATGCTTCCTGGAAACAGATGTCTGTTTCCTTTCCTAGGTAAGGGAAATTTTCAGTTATTATTTCTTCAGATAAGTTCTCTGCCCCTTTCTCTCTCTCTCTTCTCCTTCTGGGACCCCTATTATGTGAATGTTAGTATGCCTGATATTGTCTCAGAAGTCTCTTAAACTATCCTCATTTTTTTAAATTCTTTTTTTATTTCTGTTCAGCTTGGGTGATTTCCACTACTCTGGTCTCCAGTCTGCTGATCCATTCCACTGTATCATCTACAGTTAATTAATGTTAATTAATCCTAGTGTATTTTTTATTTCAGTTATTGTATTCTTCAGCTCTGTCTGGTTCTTCTTTATATTTTCTAAATTTTTCATTAAATTTCTCACTGTGTTTATCTATTCTTCTCCCAAGTTTGTTGAGCATCTTTATGATCATTACCTTGAACTCTTCATTGTGTAGATTGCTTATCTCCGCTTCAGTTAGTTCTTCTGGGGTTTTGTCTCATTCCTTCATTTGGAACATATTCCTCTATCTCCTCATTTTGCCTAATTCTCTGTGTTTATTTCTATGCATTAGGTAGATTAGTTATGCTTCCTGATCTTGAAGAAGTGGACTTATGTTGGCAATGTCCTATAGTGCTCAGAAGCACTGGTCACCAGTGTTACATGCTCTAGGGGAACCCTCTATTTGGGGTATGTGGGCCTTTCTGTTGTGGTGGGGCTGACTACTGTGGGAACATTTGTAGGTGGGGTTGGGCCTTTGCCTAGTTGACTGCTATAACCTGCCTTGTGTGTGCAGTGGCTGCTGGCCTGCTGGTGGGTGGGGCTGGGTCCCAGTCTGGCTGACTGCAGGGTCCCAGGATTGAAGCCAGTCTGCTGGTGGCTGGGTAAGCCCTTAGAAGTGATAGGCAGTCCTAAAAGGAGCTTGCCAGCACCAATGTCCTTATGGTAAAAGCAGCCCCCTAAATGACTGCTACCAGCATCCATGACCCCATGGGGATTCTTAGATGCCTGATGCCTCTCCAGCAAGCTCTCTAAGATCAGAAAGTTGGTGTAACCCAGGCTCTTTTCATATTATTTCCTCTGTACTGGGACCTGGAGCATGTGAGATTTCTGCATGCCTTTTAAGAACAGAATCTCTGTTTCCCACAGCCCTCCAGCTCTCCTGCATGCAAGCCCCACTGGCCATCAAAGCCAGATGTTCTGGGGTCTTGTCTTCCTACTTCAGGACCCCTGGGCTAAGGAACTTCATGGAATGGACCTCTCACTCCTTGGGGAGACCCCCTGCAATTGTGATTATTCTCCTGTTGTGTTTCACCTACCCAGGGGTGTGGGTCTTGATTATACTGTGTCTCTGTCCCTCCAATCTATCTTGTTGTGGTTCTTTCTTCATATCTTTAATTGTGGAAAATATTTTCTGCAAGTCTTCAGGTTGTTCTTATAGATAGCTCTATAAATAGCTGTAAGTTTGGTGTGCTCATGGGAGAAAGTGAGCTCAGGGTCTTCCTACTTCACCACCTCAGCCACACCCTCTGCTTGACTCTATCTTTAACTGTGGCCTTCTTATAAGCCTCCATGTACTAGCAACAGAAGCCAGTTATGAAGCATAAGCTTGGCTGTGGAAGTGACTAAAAAGAATAGGTAATCCAGATGGATTTCAAACCACAATATTAAAGCAATTTTAAGTACCACAGACTCAACAATTAAAAGTGACAAATCATAGCCCCCAGAAGGTTCTGAATGCCAATATGGAGACTCCATAACCCTGGCTCTTCAAATAGAACCAGCCACCTAAAATGGACAGTCCCAGAGTCTCAAGGGATGAGGGACCTTTGCTCAAAACTTATCTCTCTCTGTTTAACTTATACCTGAGCTCCCTTTGTCAAGGGAGCCAAACCATTTCTTCCTGAATCAGAGATACAGCTGAAATGGCAATTGAGCTGGGGACCATAAACAAAAGAGACTAAATGCAGCCTCCAAAGTACATGACTGGTTTCAATCTTTGCTTAAGAATAGATTTTCAAGGAGGCAGTAAGGGAAGTATGAGGGAACTGAGACTATGAATTGGTGAAGGAAGGAGTATGGCATACCTGAAATAAATCCCACCTAGTCAAATCATTGGATTCAATTTTCTGATATTTTATTAAGGATTTTTGTTTAATTTCATGAGAGATGTTGTTCTCTTTTATTTTCATATAGTTTTCTTTTTTTGTGCTGTCTTTGTCAGGTTAATACTGGTCTCATAAAATAAGTAAGATATTCCCTCTTCATCTTTTTTCTGGAAGAGATTGTAAAATTCATGTTAATTCTTCACTGAATATTTGATAAAATCCTCCACTAAAACCATATGGGCCCATGGATTTCTTTTGGGGTAGCTGTTCAATTACAATTTCTATTTTCCTAATAGTTATAGGGCTATTCAAAATATCCATTTCATATTGGTGAGTCATAGTAGTTTGTGTTTTTTGAGGAATTGGTAGATTTCATCTAGGTATCAAATATGTTTGTAGAGATATGGTTGTAGCAATCTCTTATTGTCCTTTTAATGTCTTAATAGTCTGTAATTATGTTCTCAGTTTCATTCCTGATATTGGTAATTTATGTATTCTCTTTTTCTTTCTTTGTCAGTCTTGCTACAGATTTGTCAATTTTATTCATCTTTTCAAACAAAAAAGGTCTTTATTTAATGGTTTTGTCTATGGGTTTCCTGTTTCCAATTTCATTGATTTCTGCTCTTATCCTTATTATTGATATTTCCTTCTTTCTTCTTGCTTTAAATTTATTTATTTTGCCTCCCTTAATGGGTGCCTAAATTGTTGATTTGAGATATTTTCCTCTTCCCTTATTTAAGTATTTTAGGATAAAATTTTTCCTTTCAGTACTGCTTTAGCTGTGTCTCACAAATTTTGATAAATTGTATTTTCATTTTAATTCAGTTCAATATACTTTTTATTTTACTTGAGACTTCTTATTGACACATTATTCAGAAATTTCTTGTTTAGTTCCCAAGTCTTTGGAGATTTTCCTGTTATCTTTTTGTTATATCTAGTTTTTTTTCATGGTCAGAGTATACACTGTGACTGATTTTAATTCTTTTAAATTTTTTGAGATTTGTTTTGTGGTGAAGTATATGGTCTTCCTTGTTGTATGTTCTGTGGGCATTTGAAAATAATGTTTATCTGTTCTTGTTGAGTGAAGCACTTTACAAATATTACTTAGATCCTGTTGGTTGATTATGTCCAATGTCTGTTTTTTAATTGATGTATTAATATCATTTACATTCACTGCATGATACCTCCATGGCTAAGAGGGGTAAAGGTGTGTCATTACTTGTTCCCAAGCTGTCTCTGCTGACACAACAAAGTGGAAGTGGCCTAATTATTGCTGGGGTATAGTAAAGGTTTTGACTCTCCACTAGGTCTCCCCTGACAATAACCCAATTTTGTGTCCCTCCAAAATGTATATGTTGAAACTCTAACCCTCAATGTGATGACATTTGGAGATGGGGCCTTTGGGAAGTACTTAGGCCAAGGACAAGGGACCCAGGCTGTTGGGATTAGTGTCCTTATCTAAAGAGACACCAGAGGGATTGTTCTCTTCTCTCTCCACCATGTGAAAACACAGCAAGAAGACAACCCTCTGCAAACCAGGAAGAGGGACCTCACCAGAACCTGACCATGTTAGAATGCTGATCTCAGAATTCCAGACTTCGGAACTGTGAGAAATAAAGTCTGCTGTTTAAGCACCCAGACTCTGGAATTTTGTTATCACAGTCCAAGCAGACTAAAGCTATGGGGGAGGGGTCCCTTTTTGTCATCCCTGTCCTTTAACTAGAGAGAGAGGTCTTTTACTGGGGCTTTTATGGTGTGCACCCATTGGAATTTCTGGGTTGTCAGCTTCTCCAGAACTCAATCTGAGATATATAAATGCAAAAAAAGAAACCAAGGGAACTCACCACTCCATCATTCTTTGGGTCCAATGTTCCCTTGTTGATCTACTTACTTCTCTCCATCTTTCAGAGTCTGTTTATATTTCTTTTATATATTATGTCCAGTATTTTTAATCCTACCTAACGGGAGGAATAAAGAAAAGTATGTCTACTTCATCTTCCTTAATGGGAAAGTTCTCTTATGCCTAACTTTTAAAGGAAATGAAGTAAACTTACTTGTTATTAGCAAAGGTGTCCGACCTAAATTCCAGGAAGTGATCCCGTTGTCCCACTGTATCTAAAATGCTTCTATTTTAAGAATCACATTTTCTAAATGAATATTAATTATTAATGTACAAGAGATGAGTACAAATACTACCCAGAAGAGTATCACATTAGAAAATCTTGTCATATGTGGAATGGTTGAAAGAACTAGATCTGATTGATGTGTTGGACTGGTTACCATATAGTACAGTAGGTTTCTTCTTTATAAATCCTGGGGGACAAATAAGATTAGTGAGTTCTAGCTAAATGAGGCAGTTCAGTCTCAATAAAAATGACTTGCTAATATAATAATAATAATAATAATAATAATAATAATAACTAACCCTGAGTATTTTATGCAGCCAGAGTGCCAAGTGTTATATATGCGGCATCCCACTCGGTTTCTACCACCACCCTGAGAGGTGGGAACTGTCCATCCTTGGAGGAGGACCAAAGATTAAAGAAGTTGAGTGACTTATCCAAGCCCATACAATTAGTATACAGTGGAGTCATGATTCAAACCCAAATCTATCCGGCTCCAGAGTCAGGGTCATTAACCCTTATGCTCTACTACCTCCCAGATAGAGCTTCGGAGCAATCAAACAGGCTACATCCAGACTCTGTAAAAACTCTCTGCTACAGCAGAAATAAATCTTTCTTGGTGAGCTATGGTCTGACATCTTATGGCAAAAGGATCTCTCATTATCTTGTTCATAAGAATAAGCTGGACTAGCTACATGCTTCTCGTCTCATCTCAGCCATTTAATCATTTGGAATTAAGTGAGTCTGTGCACACATCTGAGGTGTGTTGGTCTTTCTTCCCTGTGTGTCCCAACTGGTTTATTTGAGGACTGAATTTCTCAAGCTGTGCATGAGAAGTACAGGATAGCTCCTCACTACCAGGAAATTAGAGCAAACAGCTGATTTTTTTTTTTTTTTTTTGCTGTTTTACTTTTTACATCTTTCTCACTCCAGTCTCTTTGAAGACTGTATTAATCTACACGCATTTTACACTGAATGTTTCTCATCTTATCCTGAAGGGAGGATTTTGCAAATGGAAAAGGGAGTTTTAATCATGGCAAACTTGTTCAATTCCTGCTTTGATAGCAGTTCTTTTAAATTCAGTTCTTAGGTCCATACAAGCCATGTAAAGCAAATCTAATACTTCACACTTAGGGTCTGGAAAGTACTATGTACTTTAGTACTAGTACTAAAATGAGAGCAATATTTAATTTAAGACAAAAACTGCTTGTGTGCTGCGTGTGTGTATGTGGGTGTATTGGTTAGGGGGGCTAACTTTGCTGTCAGACAAAGCTGAATTTGTACTTCTTTTCTTCCACTATTAACTGTAAGACTTGTGTCTTCTCTCCGCCTGTAAAAATGGAGGTACTTATAAAACCTCTCTCATAGTTCTGCTGTGTATAAGTGGGGTGGTTTTCTTTTCATTGGGTTTCAAAAGTTTCTGGCATGAAAACATTTTGATATTCATACTGAGTATTCAACTATTAGATATTCAGTAATTCACTGGTTTACAAGAGAAAGTTGTAGCACTTAACACTTTATTTCTTTACACCAGGTCTTTAATCTCCAAAATTACTTCCTTTAATACAAAAACTATGTGATGTAAACAATTCTGGTTTGTATGTATCAAGATATTCACCCCATTGTTTGGGTATATGAGGGTCATTCCAAAATTGTATTTCCTTAGGATTTCTCTGATGGATATCAAAAAATATAATAAAAATAAAAAAATATACAAAACACACTTGTCTTTCCTTCCTCAAACCTTAACAGCTTTATAGTAATGCATCTAATTTCAATGAGTTTCAATAATGTGATTATGTATAATTAGAGTAAAATAAAGTTCTCTCATGCCAATGGGAAAAAAATAAGTGGGGTGATTTTCATGTGTGTGAGGTGATTTTTAATACACCTAGCACAATGTCTAACACACATAGGAGGTGTTCCATTAATGTCAGCACTTTTCTCTTTCCCATTTCTATTATCAATTTGATGAGAAAACATTTCTTTCCCATGCTTTATAATCACAAAAACCTGATCAGTTAAAATAAAATAAAATAAAATAAAAATACTGTCACAAAAACCTCAAGAAAAAAATATTTCTAGAGAAAGTTTTGGGCACTTATCTAAGATGCACTTATCATCCAAGTGAAAGACCTGATTCTCAAATTCTCTAGAACAACACTGTCCAAAAGAACTTTCTGTTCAGTTCTGTAGCCACAAAACCATGTGTGTCTGGTGAGCACTTGAAATATCACTGGTGCAATTAAGGAACTGATTTTTTTTTTTTTTTTTTTTTTTTTGCGGTACGCGGGCCTCTCACTCTTGTGGCCTCTCCCGTTGTGGAGCGCAGGCTCCGGACGCTCAGGCTCAGCGGCCATGGCTCACGGGCCCAGCCGCTCCGTGGCATGTGGGATCCTCCCAGACCAGGGCACGAACCCGCGTCCCCTGCATCGGCAGGTGGACTCTCAACCACTGCTCCACCAGGGAAGCCCAAGGAACTGAATTTTTAATTCTAAGTTTAAAATTTTAATTTAAATAATCACATGCGGTTAGTAACTATCCGATTTCATAGCACAGCTCTAGAGACTGGTTCCACTGAAGAGCTGACTGACATTTTTAAATTCAGTGTTCCCTGGAGATATGATACCCTTTCCAGCAGTTGTAGAAGCTTGGCAAATAGATGAAGCAAGCTAAGGCTCCTGTTCTCTCATTTTTACCTCCAAACTTCAACTTCATACTTTTTCACACCTTATTGCCACCCCTCCACCGTATTATTTGAGCAAGTGAAATCAGTTTAAACTGAACATCAAATACATTATTTAAACAGATACCTTAAGAGCTTGTGTAAAGGCCTTTTTTTGAAATTCTTGTTTAATTTAATGAAAATGTGGGAGAAGGAGAAAGGTGGACTGGTGTTTCTGGCATCTGTTGTTGCCTTCTCCTCAAAAGGTCCACAGGGCTATAGAGCAGGTGAAGGTACAAACTTGCAGTAAAGCTATTACTAAAGGCAAATGGCCAATGAGATCAGATAGGATTTGGTGGTGGGCCTGTTAATAAGACAAGATGCAAACACAATCATACCTTATGTTTTCAAGTACCTTAGGGTACGTTGAATCTTTTTAAGGAAGAGACCTGAAAAGTCCAACATCTTGTCTGATTCCTTAATTATTATATGCATCACTCAGTTTACAAAAGTGAGACACAAAGAAATTTGTGACAGATTCAGCAAGCCCTAGACTTCCTGATTCTTATTTTACCTTTGACTCACTAGCCTGACTCAACTTTGCATAAGACTAGGCATTAGAACTCCTTCAATGATTCTCTTAATGGTTGACTGTAAATATCATTAAGTGATGTGGTTGTGTCAGAAGTTCTATGACTACAGAACACAGATTTTTTTCTGGTATATAAAGCTAACAGATTGATGAAAACCTCTCAAAAGTAACCTTGTATCCCTGAGATACAAGTCTTGGCCATAATGCTCTCTAACAATAAGTCCAGGTCGCAGACACAGTGGTGATAGTTCACCAAGAGGAATGTAATGTGAGAGAACACAAACCTGAGTCAGCAAAGCCTCCTCGCCAATGTTGATCAGTGCCTAACAAGTACTTCCTGCTATGAGGGTTTCCGAGAAGCTGAAGGGAGGAAATTTGTTAATTGTTTTGGGTTGTGTCTGCTCTTGACTTAGAATCTAATCATTCATGATACAGATGAAAGTCTCCAGACATGGAGAAATGCCATATTGCCTTCACTGAAAAGGGAGATAACATTAATTTATAGATTGTGCCACTTCTCAAGGTCTAAGGGTCTTCAGAGGAGCATTTCAGCAGGGTTGACTCTAGAAGCAGGGGGAGAGTCAAGCTCATGCTCTGGAAGAGTTAGAAAGGCCTGCAGAACAGGAAACAACCCCTGTTACTGAAGTAAGAGAAGGCACACATCACAGTCTGCAGTCCTGGTGAAGCAGATGACCCAACCAGTGCTCCTAGAGGATAATGTGCATCCACTGACATTGTCCAGTGAAAAGTCTGACTGACCCTTACCGATCACATTTAGTGATCAGGAACACAACTGCAATGGACGGTCATTGACCTCACTGCACAGCAGCAGCTGAAGTGAGTCAGATCTTGTTGCAAATTCTTCTTCTATTCCCATCCTATTAAATTAAAACTAACACTTATATATGAAGAAGACAGCCTTGATCCACCACACACACTAAAATTGCATTGTATCCCAGAAGGAAGAGACAACTGGTAGTTTGTATATCTATATCCCCACTGTGTTAGTTTCTCTTCTTAGGCCAGTAGTGCATATTTTCAAGTAAGTAGATGAGGAGTTGGAAATGATTCTTCTGTGAGAAAATAAACAAGAAAATCAAACCCATGACATTGGTCTAATTATTATTACTGGATTAGCCATATACCTTGCATCTAACTAAGTTTAGACAGGGGACCAGTCATTAGGAAGGCCTCAGGGAGTGGCTGACTGACTTCTTGAAATGTTTCCAGTGGGTGGGTCCCTCATGTGACAGGATTCCAGGACACATCTGGGAAGCCTTGGGACACAGCCACAATTCTGAAAAGAGATCTCTATACACTAAGGTAAAAATAGCTTTCTCCTTCTGTGAAATGTCACTCACATTTTACCATGGTCTAAGATTCAAATGTCTGTGTTACATTCAGTGCTAAACTCAGCCATCTTAGACATTTTGACATCTTCTGTAGTTGCTGTATTAATATGCAAATAGGTTATTTTTTAGACTGCATTAAAGAACATTTATTATTTAAAGGACAGCCAATGTTAACTAAATGGGAAAGGAAGGAGAGAAAAGAGGGAGGGAGATTTGAATGAGATTGGACATCCAACCTGTCACAGAAAATAGACAGTAGTGGCTAAGAATATTGGAAGAAATATTGAAAATCAATTTTAAGTGTTTATTACATGGAAAATCAAAAGTAGGACATTTCATTCATCACACTTGTCTGATTCTTTCATTCCTTGCCTGTCATTCTGACTTCATGATTTTTTTTTTTCTTTTTTTGTCAGGTTGTTTCCTTCTTGACTAAAATAGAGAAAAAGAAGCTGACTGGATGTGGTTCCAGCCAGAAATTTCTCTGTGGAAGAATCTCACAGGCTGTCGCTTTGTCAGCAATCCCACGACCTGTCAGACATACAATACATGTAGAAAGCATTGTGTCTGAGTTACAAGTGTTTTGAGTGTGTGTGTGGGGTCGGGGCTGGGGGAGAATCAAGCAATCAATCAGTGAGGACATGTTCTTTCTCTTCTCTATGGAGGATCATTTAAATATAATTTTTTAAAAATAGAATTTATTTTTCAGAGCAATTTTAGGTTCACAGCAACAATGAGCAGAAAATAAGATTTCCCATATAGTCCCTTTTCCCACACTTACATAGCCTCCCCCATTATCAACATCCCCATCAGAGTAGTTCATTTGTTACAATTAATGAACCTACATTAATACATCACTATCATCTAAAGTCTATAGTTAGTCATTAAGGTCCACCCACATTCAATGGGTTTATAATGACATGTTCATTATTAGTATCACAGAGTATTTTCACTGCCCTAAAAATATTTTGTACTCTGCCTAGTCATCCCTTCTTCCTCTCAATTCCTGGAAACCACTAATCTTTTTACTGTTGCCTCCATTTTGTCTTTTCCACAATGTCATACAGGTGGAATCATGAAAAATGTAGTCTTTTCAGACTGGCTTCTTTTACTTAGTAAAATGCATTTAGGTTTCTTACATGTCTTTTCATGGATTGATAGCTCATTTCTTATTAGTGCTGAATAATATTCCATTGTCTGGGCTATCCATTCACCTACCGAAAGACATCTTGATTGCTTCCATGTTTTAACAATCATAAACAAAGCTACTATAAACATCTGTGTACAGATTTATGTGTAGACATAAGTTTTTAATTCCTCTGGGCAAATACCAGAAAAGCAATTGCTGGATCATATGTTAAGAGTATGCTTAGTTTTCTAAGAAACAGCCAAACTGTTTTCTAATGTAGCTGTACTGTTTTGCATTCCCAGCAGCAATGAATGAGAGTTTCTTCTTCTCCATGTCTTCACCAGCATTTGATGTTGCCAACTGTTTTGGCCATTCTAATAGCTGTGAAATAGTATCTCATTGTTTTAATTTGCATTTTGCTGATGACACAAGATATGGAGCATTTTTTTCATATGCTTATTTTCAATCTGTATAATTTCTCTGGTGAGATCTCTATTAAGGTTTTTGGCTCATTTTTAAATCAGGTTGTTCATTTTCTTGTTTTTGAGTTTTAAGAATTCTTTTCTATTTTGGATAACAGTCCTTTAACAAATATGTCTTTTGCAAATATTTTCCCCCGATGTGTGGCTTCTCTTTTTATTCTCTTAGTGTCTTTGGCAGAGAAGAATTTTAAATTTCAGTGAACTCCAGCTTATCAATTATTTCTTTCATGGATCAGTCCTTTAGTGTTGTATCTAAAAAGGAATTGCCACATCCAAGGTCATCTAGATATTCCATGCTATATTCTAGATATTTTTTAGGATTCTTTTTATTTGTTTTACATTTAGATCATTTTGAGTTAATTTTTGTGAAGAGTGTAGAGTATGTGTCTACCTTGCTTTTTTGTATGTGGATGTGCAGCTTTCCCAGTACTATTTGATGAAGAGGTTGTGTTTTCTCTGCTGTATTGCCTTTGCTTTTTTGTCAAATTTCCATTGACTATATTTATATAGGCCTATTTCTGTGCTCTCTATTCAGTTCCATTGATTTGTCTACTCTTTTGCCAATACAATACTCTATTGCTCACTGTACTGTTATAGTAAGTCTTGAAGTTGAGAAGTGTCAATCCTTCAATTTTGTTCTTTTTCAACATCATCTCAGCTATTCTGAGTCTTTTGCCTACCCATATAAACTTTAGAATCAGTTTGTTGAAATATGAAAAATAACCTTCCAGGATTTTGATTGGGATTTCATTGAATCTATAGATCAAGCTATTATAGAACATAAAGATTAAATATTATAATTTGCATAATTCTACAAAATTATGCCCATTTTACAAGATCACATGATTTACTTTGGCCAATGGGATGTGAATGGACATGTTTTTATGTCACTTTTGGGCAGAAATTTTTGTTTTGTTTTGTTTTGTCTTGTTTTATTTTTCCAACTTTATTTTGAAAGTTGGCATACATACAGAAAAGTTGAAATGATAGCTTAATGAATGCTTGTTCACTCTTCACCTAGGTTCAACCAGTCATTATTATGTTGCCACGTTTGCTTTGTCTCTCTCACACACTTGTTATTCTCTTGCTGAACTGTTTGAGATTTAGCTGTAGACTGTCCTGACACCTCACCTCTAAGTACTCCAGAGCACATCAACTAAGAATGAGGATTTTGTCCTTCCTAACACAGTACCATTTTCACGTCTGAGAAAATTAACACTAATTGCATGATATCCATCCATATTCACATTTTCTCAATTATCCCAAAATGTTTGTTTGGTTTTTTTTTTTTTACTATTTTTTATTTTTGGCTGTGTTGGGTCTTCATTGCTTCGTGCAGGCTTTCTCTAGTTGTGGCAAACGGGGACTACTCTTTGTTGTGGTGTGCAGGCTTCTCATTGCAATGGCTTTTCTTGTTGTGGAGCATGGGGTCTAGAGTGCAGGCTCAGTAGTTGTGGCACACAGGCTTAGTTGCTCTGTGACATGTGGGATATTCCCAGACCAGGGCATGAAACCATGTCCCCCGCATTGGCAGGCAGATTTTTTTTTTAACATCTTTATTGGAGCGTAATTGCTTTACAATGGTGTCTTAGTTTCTGCTTTATAACAAAGTGAATCAGTTATACATATACATATGTTCCCATATCTATTCCATCTTGCATCTCCCTCTCTCCCACCCTCCCTATCCCACCCCTCTAGGTGGTCACAAAGCACCAAGCTGATCTCCCTGTGCTATGCCGCTGCTTCCCACTAGCTATCTATTTTACGTTTGGTAGTGTATATATGTCCATGCCACTCTCTCACTTTGTCACAGCTTACCCTTCCCCCTCCCCATATCCTCAAGTCCATTCTCTAGTAGGTCTGTGTCTTTATTCCCGTCTTAACCCTAGGTTCTTCAGGACCATTTTTTTTTCTTAGATTCCATATATATGTGTTAGCATACGGTATTTGTTTTTCTCTTTCT
The DNA here is from genome assembly GCF_949752795.1 of Hyperoodon ampullatus. Lineage (NCBI taxonomy): Eukaryota > Metazoa > Chordata > Mammalia > Artiodactyla > Ziphiidae > Hyperoodon > Hyperoodon ampullatus. Next base: position 58,556,219 of record NC_136926.1, on the reverse strand, counting down.
GACTTACTTCACTCTGTATGACAGACTCTAAGTCCATCCAACTCACTACACATATCTCAATTTTGCTTCTTTTTATGGCTGAGTAATATTCCATTGTATATATGTGCCACACCTTCTTTATCCATTCATCTGTTGATGGACACTTAGGTTGCTTCCATGTCCTGGCCATTATAAATAGAGTTGCAATGAACATTTTGGTACATGACTCTTTTTGAATTATGGTTTTCTCAGGATATATGCCCAGTAGTGGAATTGCTGGGTCGTATAGTAATTCTATTTTTAGTTATTTAAGGAACCTCCACACTGTTCTCCATAGTGGCTGTATCAATTTGCATTCCCACCAGCAGTGCAAGAGTGTTCCCTTTTCTCCACACACTCTCCAGCATTTATTGTTTCTAGATTTTTTTGATTATGGCCATACTGACTGGTGTGAGATGATATCTCATTGTAGTTTTGATTTGCATTTCTCTAATGATTAATGATGTTGAGCATTCTTTCATGTGTTTGTTGGCAATCTGTATATCTTCTTTGATACTATACATCGAGAATATTAAAGATGCTACCAGAAATCTACTAGAGCTAATCAATGAATTTGGTAAAGTAGCAGGATACAAAATAATGCACAGAAATCTCTGGTATTCCTATACAATAATGATGAAAAATCTGAAAGTGAAATCAAGAAAACACTCCCATTTACCATTGTAACAGAAAGAATAAAATAATATCTAGGGATAAACCTACCTAAGGAGACAAAAGACCTGTATGCAGAAAATTATAAGACACTGATGAAAGAAATTAAAGATGATACAAATAGATGGAGAGATATACCATGTTCTTGGATTGGAAGAATCAACATTGTGAAAATGACTATACTACCCAAAGCAATCTACAGATTCAATGCAATCCATATCAAACTACCACTGGCATTTTTCACAGAACTAGAACAAAAAATTTCACAATTTGTATGGAAACACAAAAGACCCCGAATAGCCAAAGCAATCTTAAGAACAAAAAATGGAGCTGGAAGAATCAGGCTCCCTGACTTCAGACTATACTACAAAGCTACAGTAAACAAGAGAGTATGGTACTGGCACAAAAACAGAAATATAGATCAATGGAACAGGATAGAAAGCCCAGAGATAAACCCACGCACATTTGGGCACCTTATCTTTGGTAAAGGAGGCAAGAATATACAGTGGAGAAAAGACAGCCTCTTCAATAAGTGTTGCTGGGAAAACTGGACAGCTACATGAAAAAGTATGAAATTAGAACACTCCCTAACACCATACACAAAAATAAACTCAAAATGGATTAAAGACCTAAATGCAAGGCCAGACACTATCAAACACTTCTAGGAAAACATAGCCAGAACACTCTATGACATAAATAGCAGCAAGATCCTTTTCGACCCACCTCCTAGAGAAAGGAAATAAAAACAAAATAAACAAATGGGACCTAATGAAACTTAAAAGCTTTTGCACAACAAAGGAAACCATAAACAAGACCAAAAGACAACACTCAGAATAGGACAAAATATTTGCCAATGAAGCAACTGACAAAGGATTAATCTCCAAAATTTACAAGCAGCTCGTGCAGCTCAATAACAAAAAAACAAACAACCCAATCCACAAATGGGCAGAAGATCTAAACAGACATTTCTCCAAAGAAGATATACAGATTTGGCAGAAATTTTAAGCACCAATCTATAGTTTCCAGGTTCTCTTGAACTTTTGTTTTAGTTGTTAGTAAAAACAAGTAAATAAAAACTCTGTATATACTCTTCCAAGGCTTGGCTCTTTGAAATCTACATACTTATTTTTTAATATCAAAACTTCTGCCTCTTACAAATGAAAGATTTGATTTCCAGACTGTTTTTTTCTATTGTGGGCTCTACAAAATCAAAGCTGGCCAATTATTCCTTATTCCCAAGATACCTGTCATTTCCCCAAAAGCAGTACCTACAGAAAGCTGTCCCTGCTGCTCAAGAGAGAAGGAAGTAATTAAAGAAGTTCAAGAGTAGGAACGCCTATTAATATCTCTAAATATTATTCTGATATGTGTGATAAAAATACTTCTTGGGCATTAAAACGGCACAGGCTTGTCACACTGCCTACACACAAAGCCCAATAGTACCCATTCACAACTGCCCTCTAACTCCTATTTTGCTTGTACCACCTCCATGCTTTTTAACACTTTTGGGGGGCCATCTATATCTCATAAACACCACAGTTCCATGTCACATTTACTCAGGGAGAAAAAAAATCTATTAATAATTTTCTTTGTAATTCTAGATTTTAAAAATAACATCAAATTCACCAATGTCACAAAATATCAGGTAAAGAGTAGATCTCTAGATTTTCTTGGAAGGTTGGTTTAGAATCTGGGAAAGCCACTTTAACTGATATAAACAGTCCACTTCTACGAAGGGTCAATCTGATGGATACTCTTAGTTATTTTCATCTTAGATTACCGTCTTCCTATTATTTTAGAGAAGAAGGGAAGGTCATGAAGGAATTCAAGTACAGACACTTCAGACTCAGATATCTTGTTCTGTTTATTAGGGTGCTGTAAAATGAGCATAATTTTGCAAAATTATGTAAATCATAACATCCGCTTATTATATTGTCCTCCCAGATCAGGATTTAAACTCTCCTAAATCAAAAGCTATTTTCTCTCTTGAGATGTGCACGCATGTGCTCTTGCTCAATATTTGCTAAAAGGAAATTGGGAAATACCATAATAAGGCAGAAGGTATGTTCAGCCCTTATCTTCTCTCCCTTTCAGGCTGAAGAAGAGGCTTTAAAAGGGTCTTTAACAAGGCTGGGCCCAGGTTAACCTTGGAGTGGACTCTTGGCATTCTGCTTGTGGGGTGATCCAGAACTAAGTGGTCCCAACTCAGAAAACTGCAGAGGCTAGAAATGGTCTTACAGTTGGATAGGAAGAGGTCACTGAAGGAGATAGACATACCAGCTCTGGAGGTGAATAAAAAAGGACTTTCCTTTCTTTGACTTTAGAGAACTGAGTTCTAGGTTTTGAGAAGAACCTCATTCAAACCTACCTATTGGATGTGGTTGGCCCTTACAATAAGCCAGAGATAAGGAGAAGGGACCCATTGGAGATTCAACTGAGAATGTCCATAGCTAATGGACTTTGGAAAGAATCATATCATTTTCCAGATTTTAAATTCTCCATGTTGCTTTTAACTTTTTGTGAAGTCTTATAAGCACTAGAAGCTGCCTTCAGCCATTACTGTGTGGAATTATGAGCAAGGCCTGGCCTACACCTTAAGCTAAGAGTGCAAAGAACATAACAGCTGTCTAAAAGTAAGTTTTCTAGTGACAGAAATGACTACAGAAGAGCAGTACAGCAGTCTGAAGCCAATAGCTAGCTGCAGTGGGCAACCACAACCTGGAGGGAATCCATGGAACTAAGCTTATCAGCCATCCTGAACATGTCCAAAGACATTTGAGGAGAAGAACATGGTAAAAGCCTGAGCTTTGGCAGGCTTGCAACATGGGGGATTGTGTCATAATGATTTGAAAGTCAAAAGAAGTCATGACTTTAGTCACAGGCTGCTGAAGTCTGATATCTGAGTTCTAACAACAATAATACTTTTTCATATCTAGGGCTAAAAGTCTACCTAAGATACTGAAATACTTCCAACATGATTTGTGACTGTCCTTGACTACTCCAGCCCCAACTCACACACCTCCTAATTGTTCTCACAATCCAGCAACTAAAGGGTCAACATCTGACAAAGTTGGGGGTCTCTAGAGCCTGTTCCATTGCCACAACATGCCGATTATTAGATTATTTGGCTATTACCTTTGCCTACATGTAGCTGAGCTTGACTGTAAGAGATAGAAGAAAATATTTTTAAATGGTGTTTGGTTTTTTTTTAAGATTTTTTTTATGTAGACAATTTTTAAAGTCTTCATTGAATTTGTTACAATATTGCTTCTGTTTTATGTTTTAGTTTTTTGGCTGCAAGGCATGTGGGATCTTAGCTCCCCAACCAGTGATTGAACCCACACCCCTGCAATAGAAGGTGAAGTCTTAACTACTGGGCCACCAGGGAAGTCCTTAGTATTTGTTCTTAAAGAGTTTATTTGGGAGAAAAATAAAGACCAACTATGTAGGCTAAATAACATTATAGTAACTGCCTTATGAATACAGCGCCAAAGGGAACTGTAAAAAGCTAGAGTAATCAGGAAGGCTGAGGGAGGTCAGATGAAGGGAAAGCAAAGTTTTCTTGAAGGAGTGTTGGCTTCTGTCCTGGGTTGGGTTAATATTTTTACATTACCCTCACTCTGACAATATATATATTTTGCCACATGATAAAACGCAATTGTCTCTGGGCTGTGCAACTCAACATCCCTTGTTTACTTGCTGACCACTCATTACCACGTTGATTTTTCTATGTAGTAGTAGTAATTGAAGAAATTATGGGGCTGCAATATGAAGAGAGACAATGGGCCGTCTCTTGTCCTAAGTTATGGAGATGCCATAATTATCAAGGCCAAATCTTTTATTGCATTATTCTTAATAAAATTTGGAATCAACTGTATATAAATAATGACCCAATTAATTCATTTAAATGAATTCACTAACTTAAAATGAATTGTGATCAATTGTTAGGAGCAGCATCTTAGATATTAATTCCATACAAATCTGACTGTATATTTAACTCATAATGAAGGCAGTAAAAAGCAAAACCATGAAATACAGAATATGTGGAAATAAAATTGGAGCATGTAAGAAAATCCAATTGTGTACACTTCTTAAAAGTTTAACGGTTTCTAAAATTGTGTTATCATCCCAGTATTAAAAAAAATCATCAGATTAATGATATCACTTGTCAAGAAACTGATGAAAAGAAGTTATAATAGAAGAAAAAAACAAAAAAACAAATTTTTCCATTATCTTCAGTGGACCAAAGCAAAATATTTGCTTAATTGGGTACCATAGTTGAACTTTTCACTGTTTTACTGCCCTGTTAATAACAGCTGTTTTCAAAAGCCTGATAATTAGGTGTCAGAGCATGTGATAGTCAAGTACATGAGAGAAAATCATTAAGAAACCCCAACTTCCCCCCCCTCCATGAAACCACATATACTTTTCTTAAAGGAAAATGTCTTTTAGAAAGTTTTTCGAAGTATGCCCTAGGAATAGGGGCATAACTGTGTTAGTGAAAATTTGGGTTGATTTTTTGTTTTTTATGAAATACAAAAATTAATTCCAGAAAAGGAGAGGCTTCTGGTAATAGATGACTCATGAGAAAGAGCTTGGTAATTTTCTATCAACCATTATATTCTTTACAATGTATGAAGTTCAGCAGAGTCCTCATTACCCTACTGTGAGCTCATGGCCATGAATGGTGCAATAAAATGTTAATCAGACCTTCCTTCTCTGATGGCATTAAGAAGAAGCTAGCAACAAGAACTTGCCCTCTTCTAGTATTAAGTATATTGTATGAAAACCTTTCTTTCTGAATTCTTAATATTTCAAAATGGTGTCCTAATTTTCAGGCTATGTGAGTACAGTAGTTTTGTGACTCAAGTATATCTTTTTGTCGACGTTTTTCTACCCCAAAATCCCTCCAATGTCTACAGTTACTTTTAAGCTTGTTTCTAGAATCCAGCCATGCTATGATCCTTGGTTTCTTTTGAAAAAGTGCTGCTGATGTTGCAGCTTAGTAGATCCCCTGCCTTCATTCAAGGTTCTGGGGAGAATGTTGGCCCACCTCTTTGCTGAAACCTCATTTCACTAAAAGTCTTTCTTTGAACCCCAGTCTAGGTTAGCCCCCACCCTCCCACACCCACAGGCACTCTCATAAAACCCATAGCTACCTCATTTATCACGGTGTGCTGACACTGATCTTCTGCACTGGATTATGAGAGAGGTGCCAGAGCTGGGTTCCTGCTTAACCACAGTCTCAGAAAGGTGTTTGGGACACAGTCAGAGTGCATGTATATGTGCTGAATGTCAGATAGAGCGTATCCTTCATTGCACATTTTTATATGTTATATACAAGTTACGTTACATTATATTATATATTATATTTTTATATATTTCATATATTATACAATACACTTTAAATCTTAATTTCAGCTATCACAGGAAATTTCTAATCAGATTTCTATCCTGGAAATATTTATTCTTCTATCTGGAAGTTTTTTCTCTAGAAAAACTTAAAACCACAAAACTAATACTTGCTTTTTAATAAAAGTGTTTTAAAGCTAAGACCACAAATTTTAAAAAATAAATATTTCACTGTATTCTAAGGATAAAAACAGTTTTAAGAACTAAAGAAACTACTAGGTGGTAGAGCCATCAAGGGCTAATAGGAAAGTTCTTGGTGCACAGTGGTATCCTCACCTGCGAGGATGAAAGCTGTGCTCCCTCACCATCCACGCTGCCTTCATCCCTAGCAGGGTGAGTGCTGGTCTTCAAGGCGGAGGGCATGGAGCCAACCCTGCCACTAAGACTTTATCTTTGGTTTAAAAGCTTTATTGATTCACATCTTCTGATGTTCATTAGCTTCATTCTGGAAAGAAGGTATTTGAGAGCAGGAAGAGAGAATGAGAGGGCACAAAATATTTACTTCACATGGGGAAGAAAGGATGTCATGTGAAAAGGATAAATTCCACTAGCACAGCCCAAGTTTTGCAAGCCTTCCTGAGGCCTAGGAGTTTTTCCATGTAATAAATTCTGCCCAGGCTTGCAGTTTGCAGTAACATCCTAAATTATTTTATTTTTACCAAATAAGAACTGATGGAAACATTTCGAGCACTTGGACGGCTGTATTGTCCAGGAGTAATCCCTGCATGATGCTCTAATGAGGAAAAGCACCCATTTGTTCAGTCAACCAGACCAGCATTTACTTTGCTGAGCCCTAATGATGATTAAGGAAACAAGACTTTCTTCAGAAGCTGTGCTTCCTGATAGAAGAAATACTGGAGAGGCCAGCACTCATTGTTTCTGTCTGAGGCTCAAGAAGTGTTCCTTTCTTTTTTATTCCTCACTAAGAGGGAAAAAGTACAAAAATAATGGTAATAAGCTGTTAATTATAGCTTATAATAATCATAATCCCAAAGAATCTGATCATTAACATAGGTAATGACCAGTTTGTTAGTGTGTTAACTGCTCTCAGCTCCATCCTGGGATACACAATTATCAAGTCAGTCATTAAATGCTAGTAATGACTAATTATTCCAGAATTAAAAGCTTAAATATAAATAAAATGAGATTGAAACTCTTTAATGTGTTGATGTGTCTTCTCTTTACCATAGTTGTACTGTATATTATGTTCTTATGAACGATGTTATTTCTAGAGGGGATATGGTTGTTTCTGAGTGGGATTCCATTTACGTCTGCAGCAAATGTTTAATCTACCGCATACTGGTTATTGTTTTATAAGTCCCTATACTTCCTTTTAATGAAATCTCCTTAACTCACATATTCCTGGGTTCTTTGGGAGGTTGTTTTGAGGTGTTCAGGTTTGTATTCTGTTTTTCTTTTTTGTTTGTTTGTTTTTACTTTGCCCTCACATTCTAATTTTAAAGCTTTATTCCTCACTTCATTAGCCCCAGGATCACACATACACAGACATCTTTGCAGCATTGTCAATATTATTACTGTCAACCAAAACCAATTCCACATAAGTTTGGTCCATGGCTATCTCAATAGAACAATATATTACCTTTGGATAGAATTTTATTATATCAAAGTGATTTTTAGGTCCAGTTGTGTAAATGTGAATTCATGTGTTTCCTCTGATCCACAAAGCACATCTGAGATGGAAGGAGTGAGATTTATACTGGCCCTATTTTTTTAAACAAGAAAGCCAATGCAAAGAGAAGTCATATGAACTGCCTGAGGCCACACAGCTGGCTTATGTCACAGCAAGAGATGAGAGTAAGTGGTGTGGTGGAAGGAGCCCCAGGCTGGGATCAAGGGACCTGATTCTTTTCCTAGTTCTGTCAAGCCGGAAATACGTGTAAACTCTGAGGACTCCGGCTTTCTAGATTGAAGCTTCCTCATGAGTAAAATGAGGTTTTAAACTTGGTAACCTTCAGGGTTTCTTCCAGTTCTGGCCTCTTAATCTACAGATCTGTCTGGTATTAAACCAAGGGGCAGTTTAATTAAAGACCATGATATAATACAGTTGTATAAAAAAATGCATCAAGGTGAACTGAATTATTTGGGGACAAGATTTTGAGAATAGGAAAACATGACCTATGTCCTAAATGACAGGTTTGTGGAACAGAGTATTTTAACAAAGCATGTTAAAACACTGTCGTGGAAACAGGACAAACCCTGGACATAAAAGCAAGACAACTATAAGGTGATGAGAAAAGATCAAAATTATATTTTAGTAGTTTACATTCTGTGAGTCTTCAGGAAAAGGAGACATCAGTAGTAGTTTCCTTGATATCATGTAGCATTTTCTTTTTTTCCATCTTGGTTTAAATGAAAATCTTTTTTTTTTTTTTTTTTTTTTTTTTTTTTTTTTTTTTTTTTTTTTTGCGGTAGGCGGGCCTCTCACTGTTGTGGCCTCTCCCCTTGCGGAGCACAGGCTCCGGAGCACAGGCTCAGTGGCCATGGCTCACGGGCCCAGCCGCTCCACGGCATGTGGGATCTTCCCAGACCGGGGCACGAACCCGTGTCCCCTGCATCGGCAGGCGGACTCTCAACCACTGCGCCACCAGGGAAGCCCTAAATGAAAATCTTTTTTGACATCTCTCTCTCCCTTCCTTTTCTGTTAGAATCTCAGCAGGGCAATCTAAAGCTTTGAGCCCTATAACTGGCTTTAAAGCCAAATTATATGACTTAGGTAAAGCTTCTATTCCCTTCCAATATTCTACACACTCCCAAATTCTGCCTACCAGAGTTACATGTGTACAAATAGACACACACATTTTTTTCTTATTTTCTCAGGGAAATTCAGGATATAAGCACACAAGCAGAATAAAAGTTTGGGTGAGATATGAGAGCTTCCCCTTGGTAAGACAGGTTGAAAACTTTACTGACAAATGAGAGAAACGCAATAATTTTTAAGTTGTCTGGTCAATACTGACAAATTCTCTCCTACATTTGAGTTCATCTTGGTCACCAGTATTAGCCATGATGCATTCCTAAAATGCATTATGCCTTTCAAAGCTTTTTTTCATCTGGGTATAACTGAATAAGTACAAAGCCCTGTGACGTTTGTAGATTTAAGATCATGCCTCTGTTTATGGATAAACTTCTCAAAAACAAGAAGAGTTGGATGGTGTATTAGAGCCACACAAATGTGTTCTTCTCATCACTGATATAGAATGAACCCAGTTAAAAGAGTTACTTACTGAACTTTCAATAAATATAAACTCATACTTTAAGTTTTACCTTTAGCTAAACTAAAAAAAAGTTTGAATGGTTTTTCAATGAGGCAGTTATGACTAAACCTACCAAACCTATAACTTTTTAAAACTGTTGAACCAGAATAAATCTGATATTATAATATTGTTGCATCTGAACTCAAAGGGAACTGAGAATCTATTTTTGTAATAATCTATTTTAATGTTGTGATTATTATGATTTTGGTCTTGGAAACTAAGGAAGGTAGTTTTTGTCATGCCTGGTAAGTGGGATAGTTTTTGAAAATCATGGGATAAGATCAGGGCAGTGAAAAGGCAAAAAGATAAATGACAAACTGGGAAAATATAGTTACAACTAATATAGCAGAGAAATAATTAATGTCCCTGATATATTATTAAGTTCTAAAGCCCAACAACCTTATAGACAAATGAGCTGGAGAAGTGAACATACAGCCACAGAAATCAGAAATTCAAGGGCTCTTTAGCCATATAAAAAGTTGTTCACAATAATAGAAATGCAAATTGAAAACACAAGATATCATTTCTTTTATATTAGATTAACAAAACTCCAAAGTTGACAGCATACCCTATAGGTGAGGCTGTGAGGAAACAAGCACTCTCATACATTTCTAGTGGGAATGAAAAATAAAAAAACCAGGACATATTTTGCCAAAAGATGCATTTACCTTTTGATCTAGCAATTCCAATTCCAGGAGTCCATCCCAAGTTCACTGGTTAAAAGTATAAAAAGACATGTATGCAAGATGTTCTTTTCTAGTCTATTTGTAATAAAAAGAAACTGGACACTAGATACAAGGCAAATGTCTACCAGTAGGAGACTGGCTGACTAAACTCTGGAACATCCAGCCACAAAATGGAGTACTTGTTGCTGTGAAAAGGAATGAGATTTATCTCTATGTGCTACTATGTAGTGATATCCAGGTAATATTGTAAGTAAAGAAAACAAGGTGAGGGAAAGTATGCTCCAATTTATATAAGAAAGAGTTGAAAACAAATATATAATTATATATATATATGTATATGTCTTCATGTGTATATATATAAACTCATAATGAGATTTTTTTTTAAAAGCTAATTGTAGTCCATTAGAAGATGATAGTAGTTTGCATCATTATTTTGACTACTGGTTAATAAAGAGAAAGAGTTAAACGTCTATCCTGACTTTCCTATACACACTGAACCACTGGGCTACCAAATACTTAAAAAGGGAACTTCCTCTTTAAAGAAGTATCCTAAATAATAAATGAAAAGAAAATATAGAATATTATTATTGTGAAAGCCCCAATGAATTAATGGAACAAGGCAATAAGCATCAATGGCTGCTGACATCATAAAAAGAGATAGCCAAGCAGTAAATGTTTCCTGATGGAAGAAAACATCACCATCTATGAGTTTATTTGCCAAAAAACAAATTGAACCTGAATCTGGTCAAGCCTCCTCCAGATTTATCTACCAATTTCAGGAAATACAGAGGAAGAGGATGGTGTTAAGTGACATCACAGTGTTACAATCAGCAAAACTGTGGAAAGTTCTATGGGACAAATGACCAAATTTCTCCTGCAAATAATATGCAAAGGAAATAAAAGTAAATGGAGAAAGAACTTATAAGTTAAAAGGGAACTCATGAGATATAGCTAACAATAACAATGCACGGGCCTTATTTGGATCCTAATTCAAAGAAATAAACAGGGGAAAATCATATTATGAAATTATTAGAAATTTGAATACTGACTGGCTATATTAAAGAAACTATTTTAACTTCTTTTATATATGACAATAATAGTGTGGTTATGTTTTCTGAAAGTTATTATATTTTAGAATACATAATAAAATCTTTATAGAAGAGATAATATGATTTCTGGAAGAAACAAATCGGGACATAGATGAAACAAAATTGTCCATGAGTCAATGAATTTTGAACAAATGTGATACATGCAAGAAGGTTCATTATACTATTTCTGTCTATTTTGGTATAGGTTTTAAACTTCCATAATAAGATATTTTTCAAAATGTGGGAGATGAGAAGGTGGACTGAGTGGATTTTTTGTGGTTAATAAAATGTCCACCGTTTCACTGGCCAACCAATGATTTGTGGTCATGGGGACACAATCCTAGGTTCTTATAAGACAGAATCTTCATAAAACAGAAATATCTGAGTTTTTCATGCTCTATATAAATCACATAGCCTTCCACCAAAAATTAGTGGAAAATTTACAAATAAACCTCTGTATATTCATGTAGTTCCCTAAGTCTCACACTTGTAACACTCTAAAAGTATAGATGCAACTGCAAGTTCTCCTGCAGCAAATGCTGAACTTTGTTTAGAATTCCCAGTAAAAGGAATTCTAAGAAGAAGGACTTGGTAAAGTTTAATTTGAGAAGGTGCTTGATGGATTTTTTTTTGCAGTAGACCCACAACACCTAGCACATCAGTGCTTAATAAACATCTGTTGAATGAATGAATGAATGAATGAATGAATAAATAAATAAATAAATAAATAAATAAATAAATGAATAATAGGTCATGTGGTACAGTGACGAAGAGTGTGGACAGACTTCATATTTAGGTTATGAGTGTTTGAATCTGAGCTGCTCTACTGGTGAATAATAAAATGTATTCTCCTAAGGCAGTTCTGAGAAAAGTATTACATAATGAAATATATTCAGGATGCTAGTACAGTCTGGCATATAGTGAATTTTCAGTAAATAGTAGTTAATGATACAGATGTTTCAGAAAATATCCAATGCAACAAGATAAATAGCTATAAATATATATAGGTGTATACATAGGTATATGTAAATAATATGTATAGATTAATAACATATAATAATATGTAAATATGTATAATATATCTAAATAGATGGATGGATAGATAGATGGACAATATGAAGAGAAGCACAATAAGATTTAACTTGCACACTGGGCAGAGAACTAGATTAGAACTTGACTCTGCCATTGATTTACAAGTTTGACATCAGGCAAATCACTTAACCACTCTGTGCCTGACAAAAGTTAAAAACACAATAACAGGGTTTATTTAAATGCTATGGCTAGTTTAGCAGTTCAGTCTTTTCAACATGAAATATTTAGCATAAGGCAGATATATATCACTAGAGCATGGAAAAATAGCTACGATTTATATCTTTCCTAAGCAATAAAAACACACAGTTGGTGACAGCCGTAGAACTCGTCTCTCCTAACTCCAGTGTATACATTTCTGTGTGAGATGTTCCTCTCCTGTGAATCACTAGGCAAGCTGACCTACATCTCATGCACGTTAGCTCCTGTATTGCAACAAGCCTAAGGACTGTAGAAAATGTAAGTTAAATGGCATTTGAAAGGCAAGGTGAGATGGACAGAAATATTTTCTATAGAAGTCTAGAATAATCCAAGACCTCCCCTCAACCCTCATCTCCTTAGGTTTAATCTGTCCTTTGCACCATCCCATTTGTAAATAGAGCTGCATTCAGTGTTCATATGCATATACACCTCTTTCTTTTGTATATTGGCATGTCTTTAAGGTCAGAGACATCATATCCACAGAATTCAGTGCTGGAAGGGACCTTAGAGATAATCTAACAAAGCCCAGAGATAAAGTGACTTGCCTGAGGGTACAGAGCAGGTTGACCATGGTGGAGCTATGCTAGAATGTGGGCCTCCTGACCACATCCCCTCACAGTACACTGCTCTTTTCACTAGTTAATGCTGCCCCAAAGTGTTGGTCTCGGCTATCCAAAAGTACAGTAAGGACAAGAATGACACATGTTAGATCCTAGATATCTTCCTTATAGCCTTCAATATCAAAGGCCCAAAATCCTATGCCAGTGACTGGATCAACAGATACTGCTGCTGGGATGAGCTAGGATTCCTGTAATTCTCATCCTGTGATTTTTACACATAAAACTACATGCTTCCCCAAGGAAGGCAACATCAGGTGGGAAATTTTGGTTTTGCAGTATGAACTATGGTTTCACAAAACAATTACTCTGGTAACTAGGAGCTAGGTCTAGTTTAGGGAGACAAATAGTTATAGGGCCCAGAAACCATGGTGACATTTTCAACTGGTCCTTCCATTTAAATTAATTAGGTTATAATAACCAGGCAACTGAATCAGTCTATGTCCTCCAGGAAGTATAATTTTCCTTCTGTATAATATCCTGGAAAAAATAAAACCTTTTGTAAAGTCCTCAGCATCAAATAAAGAGACAGATTGACATTCACCAAATAAAGAGACAGATTGACATTCAAGCCTCAACTTCTGAGTCTGAGCAAAGTATTGTCAAACATCTGTGGAAGAATCGAGATTATTTTCTGTCCCTAGCAGATGCCTAGAACTGTGGGACTCCAGAATTGCAGGCAGAGCAAGACACACACAGGCACAAAGGCTGACTTCTGTGCAGTACAGCAGATAGAGCTATGCTCCACTGCCCCTCCCCCAGTGTTTCTTAGTCCATAGATTAGCAACTTCCACACTACACTATACTATACTATGCTATACTATACTATATTATACTATACTATACTATATTATACTATACTATACTATACTATACTATACTATACTATACTATACTATACTGAGAATCCCACCTCAGCAACTCCTTGCCAAGGGGTTGAGGAGTAACTTGTGTGGCTGGTGAAGTTAGAAAGAAGGAACTGAGTAGAGCAGAGTCCTGGGATCTCTTACAAGCCAGCCTGCATGCCAGACAGGTGTTTGTTGTGCTCCTACCCTCCATGGGTTGAACTCAGCTGGACAATGGCTCAAGTCTGCCTTCTAGCAGGGAGTTCTCTTGCTGTCCCCACTGCCATAACTCACAGGGATGAGGCAGGAATGCTGCAGAAGAGCATTTTCTAGCATGCCCATACTCTCCTTTACAGAGACAAAGTGTGCATTTAGCAGGGGTCAGGGAGTAATACCAGGATTTAAATGTGAGGAAAATTGTTAAGATATGCAGTTTCGACCTTAAATCTGTGCTGCATTCTTCAATCTAGCCTTACTAATAATATCCATCTATCTGAATCCCATGTCTCATTCTCAACTGGTTCATCAACCTGTGGAGAGAAAGAGAGGGTTATAATTTACTCCCTCTCCTACAAAAATCAAACAACAAAAGATACTCTTCATTAGATTTGGCATGGCCCACTGCTTCAATGAAAACTGTCCTGTCACCTCTCTTTTGCATACGCAATGAAGTTTACTGGGAAAGGCTGTAGTCACTACCTAATTCCTGGGTCCAAGGAAAGTCTCACTGTTTAAGGTTGTCTGATCTGTATCCCTGGGCAAGGTATTGATCAGTCTGTGCCCCAATTTTCTCTTTTGAATAATGAAGGGTCAGGACTGCAAGCAGATATAAATTATTTCCCAGCTGGAACATTCCCTAAATTCATAAATGGGATAAGACAATAAGGGTAATACACAGTGAGACAGAAAAGATAATACACAGTCAGTCATGGAGGAGCCAAGGAAATCTTCAGAGAGACATGAAGCTGAAGCTGGCACTGCCAAGGGAGTAGAATTTGGACATGCAGAAAGCATGGGAAGGCATTTAAATAGGAGACAGAGTGTGAGACAGACTTAGTATGAAGACAAAAGGCAGCCTTAGAGTTGTGTAAGACTTCCAGTTTGTAAACATCAAAATGGTCAATAAAGGTAAAATCACACAATAGTTTCCCTGAGATGGGAAGGCTTCAAACTTATTCTTCAATTTTTTTTTTAAGGACATCATCTTTATATTTTACTGAGCACTGTTTATAGGTTACATCTCTTCTATAAAGCTTTGAGTAGCTTCTTTTGATGGAAGTAATTGTTCTTTCATTCTTTGATCCCATGAGAAATTTTTCTGACGTTTTCTTCAGTATGTACTACTTCCTAAAAATTGTATACTTCTTTTTTTAAATTTTTTTATTGGAGTATAGTTGATTTACAGTGATGTGTTAGTTTCAGGTGTACAGCAAAATGAATCTCTTCTCAGGGAAAAAAATCTCTAGGTTTGTTTCTAGGTCCATCCACATCTCTACAAATGACCAAATTTCCTTCCTTTTTATGACTGAGTAATACTCCATTGTGTATATGTATCACATCTTCTTTATCCATTTGTCTGTTGATGGGCATTTAGATTGCTTCCATGACCTGGTTATTGTAAATAGCCGTATGATCTAGGAGGTCTGAAGTGGAGGTCTTTGGGGTGCAATGAACTTTGGGGTGCATGTGTATTTTGAAGTATGGTTTTCTCTGGGCATATGTCCAATAGTGGGATTGCTGGGTCATATGGTAATTCTATTTTTAGTTGTTTTCTTTTTTTTTTTTTGGCGGTACGCGGGCCTCTCACTATTGTGTCCTTTCCCATTGTGGAGCACAGGCTCCAGACGCACAGGCTCAGCAGCCATGGCTCACGGCCCCAGCCGCTCCACAGCATGTGGGATCTTCCTGGGCCGGGGCATGAACCCATGTCCCCCGCATCAGCAGGCGGACTCTCAACTACTGTGCCATCAGGGAAGCCCTATTTTTAGTTTTATAAGGAACCGCCATCTGTTCTCCACAGTGGCTGTATCAATTTACATTTCCACCAACAGTGCAAGAGGGTTCCCTTTTCTCCACACCCTCTCGAGCATTTGTTGTTTGTAGATTTTCTTATGATGCCCATTCTAACATGTGTGAGGTGATACCTCATTGTAGTTTTGATTTGCACTTCTCTAAAAATTAGTGATGTTGAGAAGCTTTTCATGTGCCTCTTGGCCATCTGTATGTCTTCTTTGGAGAAATGTCTATTTAGGTTTTCTGCCCATTTTTTGATTGGGTTGTTTGTTTGTTTGTTTTAACATTGAGCTGCATAGGCTGTGTATATATTTTGGAGATTAATCCTTTGTCTGTTGATTAATTTGCAAATATTTTCTCCCATTCTGAGTGTTCTCTTTTCATCTTGCTTATGACTTCCTTTGCTGTGCAAAAGCTTTTAAGTTTCATTAGGTCTCATTTGTTTATTTTTGTTTTTATTTCCATTAATCTAGGAGGTGGGTCAAAAAAGATCTTGCTGTGATTTACGTAAAAGAGTGTTCTTCCTATGATTTTTTCTAAGAGTTTTATAGTGTCTGGTCTTACATTTAGGTCTTTAATCCATTTTCAGTTTATTTTTGTGTATGGTGTTAGGGAATGTTCTAATTTCATTCTTTTACATGTAGCTGTCCAGTTTTCCCAGCACCATTTATTGAAGAGACTGTCTTTTCTCCATTGTATATCCTTGCCTATTTTGTCATAGAATAGTTGACTATAGGTGCATGGGTTTATCTCTGGGATTTCTATCCTGTTCCATTGATCTATATTTCTGTTTTTGTGCCAGTACCATACTCTCATGATTACTGTGGCTTTGTAGTATAGTCTGAAGTCAGGGAGTCTGATTCCTCCAGCTCCATTTTCTTCCCTCAAGATTGCTTTGGCTATTTGGGGTCTTTTGTGTCTCCATACAAATTTTAAGATTTTTTGTTCTAGTTCTGCAAAAAAATGTCAATGATAATTTGATAGGGATTGCATTGAATCTGTAGATTGATTTGGGTAGTAGTCATTTTCACAATATTTATTCTTCCAATCCAAGAACATAGTATATCTCTCCATCAGTTTTTGTCATCTGGATTTCTTTCATCAGTGCCTTATAGTTTTATGAGTGAAGGTCTTTAACCTTCTTAAGTAGGTTTATTCCAAGGTATTATATTCTTTTTTTTGCAAAAGTGAATGGGATTGCTTCCTTAATTTCTCTTTCTAATCTTTTGTTGTTAGTGTGTAAGACTGCAAGAGATTTCTGTGCATTAATTTTGTATACTGCAACTTTACCAAATTCATTGATTAGCTCTAGTAGTTTTCTGGTGGCATCTTTAGGATTCTCTATGTATAGTATCATGTCATCTACTTTTACTTCTTCCTTTCCAATTTGTATTCCTTTTAATTCTTTTTCTTCTCTGCTTTCCATGGCTAGACTTCCAAAACTGTTTTGAGTAAGAGTGGCGAGAGTGTACATCCTTGTCTTGTTCTTGATCTTAGTGGAAATTCTGTCAGTTTTTCACCATTGAGTATGATATTTGCTGTGGGTTTGTCGTATATGGCCTTTATTATGTTGAGGTAGGTTCCCTCTATGCCTACATTCTGGAGAGTTTTTATTATAAATCGATGTTGAATTTTGTCAAAAGCTTTCTCTGCTTCTACTGAGATGATCATATGGATTTTACTCTTCAATTTGTTAGTATGGTGTATCACATTGATTGATTTGCATATATTGAAGAATCCTCTCATCCTTGTGATAAATCCCACTTGATCATGGTGTATTCTCCTTTTAATATGTTGTTGGATTCTGTTTGCTAGTATTTTGTTGAGGATTTTTGCATCTATATTCATCAGTGATATTGGTCTGTGATTTCCTTTTTTTTGTGATATCTTTGTCTGTTTTTCGTATCAGGGTGATGGTGGCTTTGTAGAATGAATTTGGGAGTGCTCCTTCCTCTGCAACTTTTTGGAAGAGTTTGAAAACGATGGGTGTTAGCTCTTCTCTAAATGTTTGGTAGAATTCACCTGTGAAGTCATCTGGTCCTGGACTTTTGTTTGTTGGAAGATTTTTTATCACAGTTTCAATTTCATTACTTGTGATTGGTCTGTTCATATTTTCTGTTTCTTCCTGGTTCAGTCTTGTAAGGTTAAACTTTTCTAAGAATTTGTCCATTTCTTCCAAGCTGTCCATTTTATTGGCATAGAGTTCTTGTAGTAGTCTCTTAGGATGCTTTGTTTTCCTATAGTGTCTGTTGTAACTTCTCCTTTTTCATTTCTAATTTTATTGATTTGAGTCATCTCCCTCTTCTTCTTGATGAGTCTGACTAGTGGTTTATCAATTTTGTTTATCTTCTCAAAGAACCAGCTTTTAGTTGTATTGATCTTTGCTATTGTTTTTGTTTTGTTTTGTTTTGTTTGTTTTTATTTCATTTAATTCTTGTCTGATTTTTATGATTTCTTTCCTTCTACTACCTTTGGGTTTTGTTTCTTCCTTCTCTAATTCATTTAGTTGTAAGGTTAAATTGTTTATTTGAGATTTTTCTTGCTTTCTTGAGGTAGGATTGTATTGCTATAAACTTCCCTCTTAGAACTGCTTTTGCTGCATTCTGTAGGATTTGGATCATCGTGTTTTCATTGTCATTTGTCTGAAGTATTTTCTGATTTCCTCTTTGATTTCTTCAGTGATCTCTTAGTTATTTAGTAACATATTTTTTAGCCTCCACGTTTTTGTGCTTTTACATTTTTTTCCCTATAATTGATTTCTAATCTCATAACACTGTTGTTGGAAAAGATGCTTTATATGATTTCAATTTTTTTTTAATTTACCGAGGCTTCATTTGTGACCCAAGATGTGATCTATCCTGGAGAATGTTCTGCACTTGAGAAGAAATTGTAATCTGCTGTTTTTGAATGGAATGTCCTATAAATATCAATTAAATCTGTCTGGTCTATTGCATCATTTAAAGCTTGTGTTTCCATATTATTTCTGTCTGGATGATCTGTCCATTGGTGTAAGTGAGGTGTTAAAGTCCCCCACTATTATTGTGTTCCTGCAGATTTCCTCTTTTGTAGCTGTTAGCATTTCCTTATGTATTGAGGTGCACCTATGTATGGTGTATATATATTTATAATTGTTTTATCTTCTTCTGGAATTGATCCCTTGGTCATTATGTAATGTCCTTCTTTGTCTCTTGTAACATTCTTTATTTTAAAGTCTATTTTATCTGATATGAGTATTGTTACTCCAGATTTCTTTTGATTTCCATTTGCATGGAATATCATTTTCCATCCCCTCCCTTTCAGCCTGTATGTGTCCCTAGGTCTGAAGTGGGTCTCTTGTAGACAGCATATATACAGTTCTTGTTTCTGTATCCATTCAGCAAGCCTGTGTCTTTTGGTTGTAGCATTTAATCCATTCACGTTTAAGGTAAATTTTGATATGTATGTTCCTATGACCATTTTCTTAATTGTTTTGTGTCTGTTTTTGTAGGTCCTTTCCTTCTCTTGTGTTTCCCACTTAGAGAAGTTCCTTTAGCATTTGTTGTATAGCTGGTTTGGTGCTTCTGAATTCTCTTAGCTTTTACTTCTCCGTAAACATTTTGATTTCTCCATCGAATCTGAATGAGATCCTTGCCGGGTAGAGTAATCTTGGTTGTAGGTTCTTCCCTTTCATCATTTAAAATATATCATGCCACTCCCTTCTGGTTTGTAGAGTTTCTGTTGAGAAATCAGCTGTTAACCTTATGGGAGTTCCCCTGTATGTTATTTGTCACTTTTCCATTATTGTTTTAATAATTTATCTTTGTCTTTAATTTTTGTCTACTTGATTGCTATGAGTCTCAGTGTGTTTCTCCTTGGGTTCATCTTGCCTGGGACTCTTTGTGCTTCTTGGGCTTGGGTGGCTATTTCATTTCCTATGTTAGGGAAGCTTTTGACTATAATCTCTTCAAATATTTTCTCCTGTCTTTTCTCTCTTCTCCTTCTGGGACCCTTATAACATGAATGTTGATGTGTTTAATGTTTTCCCAGACATCTCTTAGGCTGCCTTCATTTTTTTTCATCCTTTTTTCTTTATTCTGTCCTGTGGCATTGAATTCCACCATTCTGTCTTCCAGGTTACTTATCCGTTCTTCTGTCTCAGTTATTCTGCTATTGATTCCTTCTAGTGTATTTTTCTTTTCAGTTATTGTATTGTTCATCTCTGTTTTTTCTTTAATTCTCCTAGGTGTTTGTTCTTTAATTCTTCTAGGTCTTTGTTAAACATTTCTTGCATCTTCTCAATCTTTACCTCAATTCTTTTTCTGAGGTCCTGGATCACCTTCACTATCATTATTCTGAATTCTGTTTCTGGAAGGCTGCATACCTCCACTTCATTTAGTTGGTCTATTTTTTTCTGGGGTTTTTATCTTGTTCCTTCATCTAGTACATAGCCCTCTGCCTTTTCATTTTGTCTATCTTTCTGTGAATGTGGTTTTCATTCCACAAGCTGCAGGATTGTAGTTCTTATTGCTTCTGCTGTCTGCATTCTGGGGGATGAGGCTATAGAAGAGGCTTGTGCAAGTTTCCTGATGAAAGAGACTGGTGGTGGGTACAGCTGGATGTTGCTCTGGTGGGCAGAGCTCAGTAAATCTTTAATCCACTTGTCTGTTGATGGGTTGGGCTGAGTTCCCTCCTTTTCAGTTGTTTGTCCTGAAGTGACCCAGCACGGGAGCCTAGAGGAGCTAATGGTGGACTCTGGGGGGGCCTCATGCTGAGGAATACTTCCAAGAACTTCTGCTGCCAGTGTCCTTGTCCCTGCGGTGAGCCACAGCTACCCCCCACTTCTGCAAGAGACCCTCCAACACTAGCAGGCAGGTCTGGTTCAATCTCCTATGGGGTCACTGCTCCTTCCCCTGGGTCATCATGCACACACTACTTTATGTTTTCCCCCCAGGAGTGGAGTCTCTGTTTCATCCAGTCCTGTTGAAGTCCTGCAATCAAATCTCGCTAACCTTCACTGTATGATTCTCTGGGAATTCCTCCTCACCTTGCCATACGCCTGGTTGGGAAGCCTGACGTGTGGCTCAGAACCTTCACTCTTGTTGGTGGACTTCTGTGGTATAATTGTTCTCCAGTTTGTGAGTCAACCACCCAGTGGTTATGGGATTTGACTTTATTGTTATTGTGTCCCTCCTACCATCTCATTTTGGCTTCCCCTTTGTCTTTGGATGTGGGGTATCTTTTCTGGTGAGTTCCAGTGTCTTCCTGTCGATGATTGTTCAGCAGTTAGTTGTGATTCTGG
This sequence comes from Hyperoodon ampullatus, assembly GCF_949752795.1. Lineage (NCBI taxonomy): Eukaryota > Metazoa > Chordata > Mammalia > Artiodactyla > Ziphiidae > Hyperoodon > Hyperoodon ampullatus. The sequence goes on along the minus strand of NC_136926.1, from coordinate 58,535,025 downwards.
TGCTCTCTCAAGAGGGAGTCAGCGCATGTCCTTCTACCTGGAATTTTATTTATTTATTTTTATTTTTTCAGTTTCTACCTGGAATTTTAAATGGGATTATATTACATGTATAAATTAAGTTGGAGAGAATGGATATCTTAAAAATATTTAGTCTTAGTCTACAGGCTTATCTCACTGAATTAACCCGATTTTCCCTAATTTGAGAGGAAGGTATTGGACTTTCACTTTCTCATATAATATCCATTTTCCATCATGCAGTTTGTTTTGTCTTGGCAAGTGCTTGGATTTTTTGTCATTAAAATATTATTGGGATCTGATTATGGGATAATATCATAGAATGACCCTGTCTGAAAATAATGCCTGCCTCTGTGCTGAATGTAATAAAGACAATGTTGCTTCAACACAGAAAAAAAAAAAGGGTCAATTTTGCACAGGATTGTTAGGAAATTCATGCTCACAGAAGTTAAATGGAATGATCTTATAACCACTAAAGCGCAGGGTCTGAATTCACTCTACCATCTGCTCAACAGTTCTGCATGTGTGTGTGTGTGTGTGTGTGTGCACGTGCGTGTGTATGCATGCATGCATGCGCACATTCACATGCAGAGCTCAAGTTTAGAGGGATTATGGTGAGTAAGTCTGGTTGCATGGAGCAGAGGATTCATGTAGAGCAACACAGACAGATTGATTGCTTCTAGGTCAATCATCAAATAACCATTTGGAGTGTTTTAGGGTCAATCTAATTCTCTCATTAAGATGACTGAAATAACAAGCCCACTAAATAGTCAATATGGTTATTTCATCCATCTTAATGACCCAATTCAGATCAACTCCTGGGAGATCTTCAACACCAACTCTATAGGGGAAAGCTCTTACACAGACATAACAGCAGCTTTTGTTGAGCTCTCCTAACTTAAGTCACAGTGAGCTCTCTGGAGGAATGACTATTGAGCATTTATTTTTTATAAACAAAATACTAAGTGTCATATCTTAATGAGTCAAAAAAAAAGCATTGTAATTTTGAGTAAATGGACAAAGATAGGAATGAGCAAGATATACTTAAAGGATCAAAGGTACATTTCTTTGACCAAAGAAGTATTTCCATGTCAGAAGACTATACAACAGTGATAGAAAGTTACAAGGCAGAGAAAATGAGGAAACTGATGGGGGGATGTTTAAATGTATGATGTTTTGATCAATGCAACTTAGCTCAGCCCCTGGCAACATAGGAAAGTTTCAATAAATGTTGGTTAAGATGACAACATTAATGATGGTGGTGATGTTGATTTTGATGACAACAATCTGTTGGCAAGTGGGAACAATAACAATTAAGAAAGATCAATGTAAAAATGACAAAACAAAGATTTGGGAAAATTTCTGTTAAAAAATATGAAGTAGGGATTGGATGTAACCAGATCTGTGAAGCAGCCTTTACAGGGTAATGACTATAAATATATAAAGGAAGAAGCAATTGAGGAGAAAGACTGTTATGAACTGAATTGTATGTCCCTAACATTCATGTTTAAGTACTAACCCCACTGCCATATGACTATATTTGAAGATAGGGCCTTTAAGCAAATAGAGTTGGCCTTCCATATTTATGGATGTTGAACCCCCAGATATGGAGGGCTAACTGTACTACATCATTTTATACAAGGAATTTGAGCATCCTCAGATTTTGGTATTCCTGGGGTTCCTAGAACCAATCACCCCTTAAGGGTGGGACCTTAATCCCACCTTATAAGAGGATGAGGAAGAAAAGTCAAGAGTGTACACACACAAAGAAAGCAAGTAACTGCAAGCCAAGGAGAGAGGCCTCAGGAGAAACCAGCCCTACTGTCATCTTGTTCTTGGACTTCCAGCTTCCAGAACTGTGAGCAAATAGATTCTGTTATTTAAGTCATACAGTCTTTGGTATTTTGTTATAACAGCCCAAGCAGCCTAGTAGAGTGACTAACCCCAAAGACAATTGCCTTAGTGAAAGAACACAATTTTTTGCAGTTTCTGTCATTGAGAGACAAAGTAATCTGCTCAGAAAGGGTCTAAGATAAGTTGATTGCTCTTCAAGATTTAGGCTCTTACAGTGGAAGAAAAGCAATACCAAATTCCTAGTTTAATCATGACTATACAGAGTTTTAAGAAGAATCTTAAAGGTTGCAAACACAGACCCCAATATTTGGACACTAAACTACCAAAAATAGTTATTTGGATACCTCAGAATATGAGGCTAATTTTTTTTTTCAATTTTCTTCCCTTTTCTAGAATGTGTGAATCAGACCCAGATATCAGAACATATTTAAAATTTTAGACCTAAGTATATCCTCTTAGCAGAAATGTGAAACAAAGTTTGTTTGAAAACTCTGTGGGTGTCCTGCTTATATTCCACCACTTTTTCATGTTCTACTTTCTCTCCAGACTCCAGGCCTTGGTGCACTCTCTATGTTGTATACCTTTCCCACAGTCCTATGATTCCTTTCAACATAACTATGGCATAACCTGTGCCTTTAGCTTCTCTTCTTATCAGCACCAACCCAACCAAATAGTTGGAACTATAACATGAATAACTGTATTAATCAGGAAGGGTAAGGTATATGGCAGTAAACAGCTACAAAATTTTGATCTTTTAATGCATTAAAGTTTTCTGTTATTTTTTTCTCATTCACAAGGCATTTATCTAGCAATTCAGGCGTCCAAGCTAACAGAGGGGCCAATGTGCTGCATTCCTGGCTGTTAAAATCACATAGCTTAGGGGGTTAAGAAAATGAATGGTCAAGTGCCAGCATTTAAACCTTACGCCAGGAAATGACATAGAACATCTGTGTTCATAGCTCACTGCCAAAGTAGACACCAGTACCACCTAGCTGCAAATATGTGGGGAAACCTCTTCCTCCCAAATGCAACAGTGGGTTTCAAACTTCAACGTGTATCACAATCACTTGGAGGGCTTGTTAAAACACAAATGGCTGGGCCCACCTTTAGGATTTCTGATTCTGATAATTTTCATTTCCAATAGGTTCTCAAGTGAAGCTGATGCTGCTGGTCCTAGGACCTTCCTTTGAGAACCCCTGGTTAGAGTGACATTTCTCATCTCTGGCTGTACATTAGAATCACCTGGACAGCTTGTCAAAAAGATGCATGCTGAGGCCCCATTCCTAGAAATTCAGATTTAACTGAGTGAGAGTAGAGCCCTGACATCTAAAAATTCCCCTGTATAGACAGGGTTGTTAGTTCAGAAGAATATAATTTAAATATGGTTGGAGAATATTCTTCAAAGGGATTACATTACAGATGAAAAATCAAGTTTAATATCATACATTGAGATAGTGGCACTTCCAGACCTAAAATCCAAATGCCCTCGATCCTAGGTGATACCATTTCCCTTAATGGGACAGCACACAGAACAGGCAGTATTTTAAGACCAGTTTACTCCTCAAATTTCTCTCACTCTGCTTAAAACAGATCTGTCTCTCTCCAGGCAGAGTCTGGCTCTCAGTGCAATAGCTGCTGTGTCAGGCAGGGAGGGATGGGCCCATCTCCAGTCCTCCTGTGCAGTTGAGTATGCCATCCGGGAGGGGCTGCCTGAGCACTCTCCCTCCCTATCCTCACCCTGAGCAGCCTTGCTCTGGCTCCTTGAGCCAGCCCCACACAGGTTCTGCCTCAGCCACAGGAGCCAGGGCCAAACTGGCTGATGCTGGAGGAGGAGCCCCCTTCTAAAGAAATGGAAAAGAAATGAACAAGCTGCTGTCAGGTGCCCTTTGGTCCCACATTGACTAAATCCAGTCTGCCAGAAGGCAGCACAAGAGGAATCTCATTTTAAAAAGCAACAGAGGGAGATAAAATCGAGCTACTCAACCACCACAGATTCGGAGATTCAGGTCATCCTCTGCTCCCATCCCCAACACAAACACACAGCGTTCATTTGCCCATTATGGAATTTTACTGAATTCACCAACTCTAAGTAAAAATAAATAAATAAGCCCTGATCTGCCATGCCTTTACAGATTTTGAGCTATTTAACAGTCATCTGATAAACACACCCTGCATCTCTAATGGCCTCTGCTCCATGTCTTTGTGTAAAACTGAGAAACATCGCCATCTGCTGGCCCAGGAGCCCACATGCGTGGAAATTTCCACCTCTGTTGCCTTCAAACAAGACGATGGCAGCATTAGGTCTGGAAATTCTACACTGGTTTAAACTCACTGCAAATCACTCAATCCTTTCACCAAACTACAAACTACATGAAATTTTGGTTGACTTTCTGGTGTGTTATGTATGTGTATGAACGGGTTGAGGAGGGGAGGCCTTTTGCATGTATCTTCATATTCTTTATTTTTGTTGCTCATATCTTTTCTTGAAATTCTCAATGTTAAGAGTTGTATATGATGAGGATGCTGGGAAATCCAAATTCTCATATATCATTGACAGGAATGTAAATTGGTACAAACTCTTTGGAATGAAATTTAACAATATCTAATAAAATTTAAAAGTTCACATATCCAGGCCAGCTATTCCACTTTCAGAAATTAATTTTCTATGTGTACTTACACAAGTGAACAAAGAAGCAAGTATAGAGCTATTCATTACAAAATCACTTAGAGACTTAAAAGATGAGAAACACCCTCAGTTTCCATCAATGTGGGGCTAGTGTAGAGCTTGGACTCCAGAGCCCAGCTAAGCTGGAACTAGTTTTCCCAGTCCCTTCCTCGTAAATTTTCTGGATCGGAGCTCACCAAGAGAAATGTGTCAGGTGAGCAGAACAGAAGTGCAGCCCATATTGAGTTTGAAGGTTGGTGTATGGCAGGTGCCATGCACCTCTTGCGCAGGCTGCTCACTTACAGGTGTGGCAGCCATCATGGTGCAGCTCCTACAGCTTCTGCTGCTTTGCCCTTGGCAGGTTCTGTGCATCCTGGCCAGGTGTGAGTTTGGCTCTGTGGTGAAGGGCACCAGCTTATCCTGCAGTTCCCCTGAATGGTCAACGATAGAAGTGGTGAGAGAAAGACATGGCTTCACTTTATCTTCATGGCTTCCCAATTGTTCTTGATGCACCCTCAAAACTTTATGTCCAACTGCCAGCCCTCCTGACTTCCAACCAGGTACCACTGATGGAGCCCACAGACTTCATAGGATGCCTAACTGACCCCCCAGTCTAATTCTTCTAGATCACTTAGAATGGCCCTGCTTCTCTCTTCAACCCCAACTGATGCAATTTGTTCCATAAATCATGAGGATTCTGTAGCCATCAGAAATAATGAAGTGGCTCTATATTTGAACATACAACAATGTCCAAGATATTATTAAATAAAAAGAGTGAGGCTCAGAAAAAAAAAAAAGGAGTTGTATTAGGTCCATTCAGCCAACATCAATTGAGCTTCTTTCATGTGCTGAGTATTCATACTGAAATCATCAAATGACAGAGGCTGAGGAGAGGGAAATAGAAGAAAGTTTCATTCTCACAATCTGTATTGACTAGATATCTGAGGTTCTGTGTTTTTGATTTCTGTGCATCTTGACAGTGAAACATGTGACTCATATTGGAACCAGATGATTTATCCTTAATATTGCCAAAAATAATACACTCTTTTGGCTTCTTCTGAACTACATCCTTCTTGGAAAATAAGAGAGGAAGACTCTTGTGACCTAAAAGAGGGTTATCTTTGCCCCTGGTTTGTGTGTTTGATTTCTCATCCTTCCCCTTCCTCTTCCATCATCAGGTAACTCCCTCTCCAAATCCATTCTACATCCCCCGCCTACTTCAACCGTGCTGGCATCTCTGACAACCCAAAGCAAATTGGATAGTGTGATTTCTCTTGCTTTAATACTTATCCTAGTGGAACTTATTTAAAATGTACAGAAAGATTAATAGGGGAATATGGAGGGGAGGGAGTGCCAAGACTGAATGCAAGGTATAGAAGTGGGAGCTGTTTTTGTCTTTGGTGATGAGGGCTGGGGGTTAGTGATGGTTTTCAAGATGATGATAATTATATTCTCTTTTATCCCATGGAGGAGCTTTGCATTCAGCCTTCCTGACTGTGGAGTAGCCCCCTTGCTTCATCCAGTTTTCTTGAAGAAGAGGTGCACATGTGGGAACCCAAGGCAATCAATCCTGGCTGGGCTCAGACAGGGACAGCTCAGACAGCTCTTTCTCCTTCCTATCACCCCCTCTCTTTCCTCTCCACACCTTCTCTGCCAAAATAGGCCAATGGGGAACCCCTGTCCCTTATGACTGAGAGTCGAGAAGTGAGGAATCAAAGGAAACGGGTAGGAATAATGCCAGGCACTATAATGATTTCCTGTCAGTGATGAGTTGGCTTGGAGGCAGTCCTGCTTGTTTTGCTACTCAAAAATGACTCACCATAAAAACAAGAAAAGAGCGTTCACTTGGAACATGGAGGCCCACACTGTCATCTGCAGATGAAGTTAACTAGTCTGCTCTCCCAGAACACTGGTCCTGTGGGAGAAACAAACTTTAAATTCCTAGATGGTTAAAGCAAGAAGAAAACATAAAGATGATCACACAGATGATAAACCTAAGGTCCCTGGAAGAAAAAGGAAATTTGCTGAAGGTCACACAGTGCATAAATGGCAGAATTGAGTCTCCAGCATTTTAGACAAAATTTCTCACTGTAATCTTCTTCATCACAAAATAGAGTGGTGTCACTGGTCATAAGAAAAAAATTTGACATTGTGCTAATTAATCTTGAGAAGTCCTAGACTTTACATAACCCTATCCTAGTCAAGCCTCTAACCCCAGGACTTCCTTTATCAGAGTATCTCCTTACATAACAGGAAAGCAGTTAATAAAAGTAATTCATACTAAAGTGTTAGAGATTCAGGTCACACAAGTATGAGGCTGGAAACTCTAATAATGAGCACCAAAGAAGAGAGTGTAGGAAATAAGCTTTGTTCTATAACAAGGGTCTGTATTGTTCCGCACATTGCATTCTGAAAGCAAAATGCTAGAGATGGAATCCTGAATGTGGTCCTTAAGATCTGAGCAAATTACTCAAATTCTTGTAGTATCATTGTGAGGGTAAAATAAGTTAAATCAAATAAGGTCTTTTGAACACTGTGTTACATCATGATCAGTCATAAACATTAGCTTTTGTTTCTATGGAGATTATAACTCAGTGAGTGACCAACCATGACTTTTAGGAGAAAGTCACTCTTTTCTCATCATTAAACATTCAGTATGTACCAATATTCTTTCTACTCTTTCCAGAAAGTCCTTAAATCTTGTACAAAGAAGTTCTCTACAGTAAAATCATCCAGAGTAGGTATGTTTTACAACTAAACCCAACAGCAGACCTCTCTGTAAAACTCTTGTTGCTATTTCTTCAAATGACTGTGTTTGTTTTCAGCAATAACTAGAAACATGAATCAATAACCTCCTTGGGGGTTCTCAAGAAATGATCCTTGAATCAGAATCACAGCTGCACAGAAAGGGCATTTGAAGTCAAAGTACTTGAAAGTTATTAAATAAGCAGTGCATTGAATATGGCAGAAAAGCCTAGAAGTGAGTCCTAGTACTAGAATCACAGTGAATGTCCTACAAGACACTCTGTGACCTCTCTGGGCCTCAGTTTCCTCTTCTGTAAAGCAAAACATTGTAATAAATCATATCTAAGGTCCCTAGGAGGTCTTTCTATCCATACCCTTCCCAGAAGTATTTTTACTTACATAGATTACAGTACAAAGCTTACACCAGGGAGATGAAATATGTTTGGTAAACGTTCAGTTGTCAGTGAAGCAGATGATCAGAGGCTGGGGATTATCCCAGTTCCCACCACATTTTTGCTACTATGTGATCACTCTCTTAGCCACTTTTTAATATGAGTAACAAGAATTATTTCTCCTTGCATACACTTATATTAGAATGGATAATCACTGATAGTTAACAACAAAATAAATTCACCCAATAATTAATTATTTATTAAATTAATTTTTAATGCAACATAGTTATGCATTTAAGGAATGATTTTAAAAAGTAAAAGGAACTCAGCAAACACAAGCCTCGCCTGTTTACCGAAAACAGGCCACTCTTTTATGGGTCTTCCAGGCTGCTTGAGGTTTGACTAACGTTGATCCCTTTCTAGAACAACAATCTCTGGAACCTGACCACGAAACCTCTCCACACTCCCACACACCTCATTGTCTCAGTGTATATTGATTTCTTCTACTCCTCAGTTGAGCTTCTTGAACCTGCCTTCTTTAATCCTCCAAGTGAAATCCATGTGAAATCTAAGTACACATAATCCTATTAAAGTAAAACTTAACATGAATTGTAATATCATAGACTTAATTTCCCTGGACTTTATTTCTCTATTTGAGGTCAACGCACCCAAAACTCACCACTCAGTTATTGCTTTTAATACACAGTGTAGATCTGATTTGATATTTGTTTGGCATCACAACCACATAATATTTTTTAAATGACAACTGATCTTTCAACATGATTCTAAACCACTAAAATTTTCTTTGACTAAATCAAAAGGGTGTTGGGTGAGAGGTACCTGGTATTTTCAGAACTATTCTTTTGTAGGTCAAACTGAACTGAGTCCTTCTATATGACAGTTCAGTTTGACCACCTGATGCTAATTATTGTGGTTCTGCCACACTTAACTAGGGGGAGAAAATTATGCTCACATATCTTGACATTGCGGTGAATTTTAATTGAATCCAATTCTGCAATGGGCTATTTGAGTCAATCTCAAATTCAGCTCTCACTGAATGATGGAGAGTATGTGTATGAAAGCTGGTTAATATCCTTTTTGTTTTGAAGCATTTCTTCTCTTCCCTTTGAAAGAGGTCACTGTGCATCTGCCCACCTTTTGGTCTCAAATCCGGGAACACAAGTCTTCTGGATTTTTATGAGGTCCAGATGGAGTTGTAGGAGCTGTCCACTGCAACATCAGTGTGATTTGTGTAACATTAATAACCCTTTAGTTCCACGAACTTCAATTACCTTCAAAATAGAAGAATATTGAGCTCACCATTTTGTGTGGAGAATGAAGGAAAATGTACACCTGGATGTGAGCTTATGTGCTATGGTTATTGATACCAACTTTAAGGTCACACTCCCCTCCAATCCTCAGGCCCCACCAGCTCAGTGCATTGATTGGGGGATGCTGGGTGTGTTGTGGGTCAGACTGAAAAGCACTAATTTACAAGGCTGCTCTTAAAAGTAGGGCTCTGTGGGTTGGTGCGATGCTGAGAAATCTTCCCCTTTAACCAGAAAGGGGGAAAATATTGCAGACATGATATTAAGGTCTCACATGTGAATAAGTGCTGTAGCAACAAAGGGGCTTTCAATTTCAAGCATGTTATTAAAAAAAATAAAAAGCAATATCTATTCTGGGTCAATATTTTTAAAGGAATTTTATTTTGTTATTGCTGATTCTCAAACCAATGATAGCAGAACAGCATGGACGTTCATGGCAAAAATTGTTGTCTTGTTGCAAAGCATGCTCTAGAGGTACTTTTCAATAGAAATCAGCCTCAAGTTAATGCCAAAGGAGAAATGCAAAGAACCAAATGATTTCCAGGAAGCAGAATTTAAAGTAAGGCAAACAAGTACCAAATACTCAATAAAAATTAACTAAACTTTATATGTGTGAAGAAAAAAGAAAAAATGATCACGTGTTAATTGATGCCAGACTCTCCTCTACCAAACTACTCCTCACACTGCTATGTTTGTTTTTCAAAACACAACCTGCATCAGCCATTCTTTTGCTCCTCAACTAGCTACATCAATAGCCAAATTCCCATACCTGCCACTCCAGGGACTCCTAATTGAGCCCTAAGTAACTGTCCAACCTTCTCTTAAGCAACAGGCTTCTCGCCTCTCTACCTCCATCATTATGCCCTTCCTTGTACTACCCCAACATGGTATCTATTCATCAGTTAAGCAGCCAAAGTCTATTTTTATTGGGCCCTAACTAATGTATACTTTTTGTAGGTGATGTCTAGTTGAGAAATACAAAGAAATAAGCTATGATTCTTACTATGAAGGACCTTCTAAAAGAAAAACTAGTATTCTAAGGTAGGGTAATACATATCAAATTGTGTTTAACAAATAGTAAATGCAGAATTCTAATCAACACTGAAGTTCCCTAAAGGAAATAAAGAAACACATGTTTAGGGAGTTTGGTTTGGGTTAAATTATTAAAGGATCTTGAATAAATCCTATTTGTCTTTCAACATTCAACTCAAACACATCTGTTTCATAATCATTTCAGAATCTACTTGTTCCACAAAGAATTCTTTAAAATCCAATCAAAAATGATGTCTCTTTCTTTTCTGATCTCTTAACTATTAAGTTATGGCCTAACACTACATGTCTATCAGATCATTTTAATGTTCCCTTAAATTTTGCCTCAAGCATATCTTATTTCTCCAGACAGCTTTTTTATCAAATTTATTGAGGTAAAATTTATGTGTCATAAAAGTTACCCACTTTAAGCATACTATTCAATGATTTTTAGTAAATATAGGGAGTGGTGCAAGTATCATTCAACCTAATTTTAGAATATTTTTATCATTCCAAAAAAGAAACCTTATGACCATTTGCAGTCACCTTCTTTCACACCGCAAGCCCCAGGTAACCATATATTTACACTCATTTCTATAAATCCATCTTCTCTAGTAATGTTATATGAATGAAATCATACAATATGTGGTATTTTCTTTCACTTAGCATAAGGTTTCTGAGGTTCATCCACATTACAGCATGTATCAGTACTCACCACTCTTAATTGCTGAAAAATATTCCCTTATTTGTATATATTATATTTGTTTATGCATTCACCAATTAATGGACTTTTGAATTGTTTCCACTTTTTGGCTATCATGAATGACTCTGCTGTGAAGTTGCACAGACAGGTTTTGTGTGGGCATATGTTTTCATTTCTCTTGGGTAGATTTCTAGAAGTTGAATTGCTACATCATAATAAATTTATGCTTAACATTTTAAGGAACTGCCAAACAGTTTTCCAACGTGGCAGGACCATTTTACATTTCTACCAGTAATGCATGAATGTTCATGGATAGATTTTTAACCTCCTGATGGGAAATTATTATGAAAAAACACTTTTTTTGAATATCCTGTCAAAATTCTATTCACCAAGAAGCAATCCAAAAATACACATATAATTTTTCATTATACATAGGGCAAAGATGAGGCAAAGAAACAACATGTTAAATTTCTCACAGTGAATTGGTCCTAACAAGCCTAGGAAAATAGCAGAAAGAAAATAAGAAATAAACTACTGAAATAAAAACCCTACAAAGTAAATAATTACACAAAGATAATAAGTAATCTCTTTGAATGTGACTTTAAAGGTGTTAGTGAGATTTTAGGTTACACACAAAAAATAATTTTATTACTTTATAGTTATACCATATATAATAAAATATCATAGGTTTTTACTCATTCTGGAGAAGAGGTCAATCTGAGCTAGTGAAAGATCAGAATTATGGAATATTTGAAAAGAACCAAGAATAATTAACTTAAATGCATGCTGCCTTGCCAAATGCAGAATCAATGCAAATTCTATTTAGCATAATGGTAAATGCCATCCATGCTGACCCTTCTCAGCTTTTGATCACCTCTGCTCCAAGTGTCAACTGTATCCACCATGCTCCAGATTCATGAAGGCCCTAAGCCTATGCTCACTGTTATGCTGCTTTTTATATGCTATTTCTTATTGCTTATTTTCTAGTAGATATTGACATTCTTCTCAGATTTCAAGTCTCCATTCAAAAACCATCCCTCCTACATTCTTCCCAATTCTTAGGCCCTAATAGCTTTTATACATTAATTTATCTAATATAAAAATTTCACCTTAATTATCTCATTTAATTGCATGAAGTATTAGTTTCACTTTACAGATGATAAAAGCAAGGTTTAGAGAATCTGTGTGAGCTTCCACATTTTGCCCAAATAAATGGTAGAATCAGAATTCAAACTCAAGTTTCCTGACTCCAAAAATTCCATGTTCTTTCCATCTGGGCATTGCCTCAATCCTACAGTTTTACCTTATTTCACTGATATTTAATCCTTCCTTGGGTTCTTCTGAGTATTTTGTTTATGATCCTCTCCTACTGGTTGTAATTACCTAGAGGGCAAGAAGTATATTTCACCCATTTCTTTATTCCAGAAGTTTCTAGCACAGGGCTTTGAATATAGTTGAGATTCATTAAAAATGTGCCCAATGGATTAAAATGTGTGATCAATAGAATACCAACTAGACCTCCTAGAGACCACTTCATGGAACACACTCACTTACATCTAAGTAACTGATGCCAATGTCTCAAAAGAAGTGGGTGTGTTTTTTTGAAATTAAAATTGTCATTCACATTAAAATTCTTCTATCAAAAACAGAACAAAGGTAAATTAAGTTGAGTTCTGCCCAAAATACCACTGTTTCAAAAGTTGAGTTTTACATTTCTGAAACCATGACATAGATATTTATTGCCACCATGAATACAAGAGAAAACCTGGTCCCCAGATTATTTTCAAAATAAAGAAAACAAACACCAGAGAACAATAGTACAGTGCCTTAATTCACACAGCCAACTAGCAGCAAATCTATCTTGTGACTCTCTGATCTCCACTGCATCTGATATGAACACCCCTCAATGTGAGGTTATGCAGGGAGTTGGGGTTCTCTGAGGATGGTTTTCAGCTCTTTTGCCATTTCTACGACCTTAGGCAAAATATTTAACTCTCCCTCTCTCTTCTTCTGTTTATAAAATAAGGAAAATGCAGTTACTATCTGGAAAGCATTTTGAGTCACTCTGATTAAAGATGCTATTTAAAGTGCCAGGTGCCATTCTACAAATAAATGAAAAAAGTAGCAAGAGGAGACCTGCATTCAATCATCCCAGTCTCGTTTGTCCCCTAATCTCTCTCACTCTCCCAACATCCAGCAGGTATTTAGTCTATGAAAGGATGAAGCTAAGCAGAAAATGATTAATCTTGGATCAACCCTCCTCAGCACAAGACAATAATTGAAATATTCCATTGCAATCTCCCCCACATACTATTTCCTAGAACATATGATTACTTCCAGATCATTATTTTGCCTTTTTTTAATTGGGGAAATGTAACAACCATTTTGAACAGTACATGGTTGGAGATTTGACAATGACCTTGGACTGTGTCTGTGAACACAGGGCAAACTGTGCAGTGCACTGATAAGGTCAACTGGGAAGTTACTAGATTATTTTGGATGTTGCCACAATACATAGAAAAATGATCCACTAATACAGTTCAGTTAGGAGCAGGTGACCATGTGCCTTGTACAAAACTCCAAAGAGACTGAATAGGTCAGTTTACTTCTATACTCTGCTAAAACAAAATAAATGTGACACTGTAACAACTATTATCCTGAATGCTTAAAATAAATATTACATAGGTTCACATATAAATTCAAAAAGTATGGCTAACATAGTTTTGACTTTTTCTTCATATCTTTAGTCAGTAAAATGGTAAGCTCAATAATGGAACAGAAAACTCTCATTTTGGAGGCTTTCAGAATATGATAGTAGAGTAAAGTATAGGTTTTGAGTGATTTTCCTAAAGGAAAAGTGGGATTTCCCTACATTATAATTATATCACAAAGGATGGAAGAGGGGGCCACTCTAGAAGAGGGAAGGCATTATGACAGGGAAGAAGACAAGACTTGAGACATATCAATGAGATGACCCCTATGAGGAATGACCTTTGTACTTCTTTGCCTGTTCTCTGAAAATAATTATTTTTCTATGTTGTAATTCCCTCTGACTATTGCTAACCTTTCAGTAAAATCTGTTACCCAAGAAAGCCTTAGGCCAGTGGTGTTTTGGGGAACTGGCACTAGTGCTCCCATTTTTTTCCCAAGGAAGTCAATATGGCAATAGCCATTGGGAGAATGGAAACCTCCAAATAACAAGCAGTGGTCAGCAACAAGGTGAATGGAGTGCTAATGGGCAGCTAAAAGTGATCATGAAGACACTGATGAGGAAAGAGGTGTGGCATCAGTATACACTGACTCAGAAAGAGATGGGAGGAAAATCCTGTCTATTCCAGAGGTAGGAGACCTTTACCAAGGGGAGAACAAACAAGAGATTCTTATACTAATAAAATAAGCACTATCCAGATAGCAGACACTGGAATCAATACACTTCAAAAAGCACTGGAGTCATATAACTGACATTCTCCTCTATTTATTAAAGAAAAACTCTGTAGAATGATACTGAGTAACAGTTGGCAAACTACAACCATGAGCCAAATCCAGTGCACAGCCCATTTTGTAAAGAAAGTTTAAATGGAACACAGTTGTTCCATTCCCATTTGTTTTTATATTGTCTATGGCTGTGTTCATGCTACAACAGCAGAGGTGAGTGGTTGTGGGAGAGGTCATATGGCCCAGGAAGCCTAAACTATATGCTATCTGAGCTTTTACAGAAGAAGTTTTCTGACCCTTGTTGTAGAGAAAGGAGCAAGTCCTCAGAAGACCTGAATCCTGTCTCAGATCTACCACCAAATGTGTTCTTGGGGAAGTCCCATAATTTTTCTAAGTCTTCATTTTCTAATCTGAAAATGAAGCTAATGTTTAACGTACCTAGATGACAAGGTTTCGGTGAAGCTCACGATGTGATAATATACTTGGAATACTTGGAAAACTATAAAGGTCTATACAGATTTATATGAATGTTTCTATTTAGCTACACCAGAGTATATTCTGTTAGAAATTATATGAGCCAGTTTTTTGGGGTGAATAAGTTGTTGAAATGGTCAGGTAGCAAGTTATAATTCATGAGGTATTGAGTTGTAATTTTGATTGTGTATGGATATTTGGAACTTGGAATTCACTTCTCCCCAGAAATAGAATCATAAAGAAATCTTGCTGCACCCTGCCGTTGCCTCTGATTCCAGCCACATGGGCCACCTAACATAGAAGGTGCAGTTCTATGTATTACCTGTGCCTTTGGTCTTAATGGGGCTTGGTCTGGACCCCTCCTCCCACCAGCACCTCTCCACCCTCTTTAGTCTGAATAACTTATAAATAAGCTCAGTTGTGATTCCACCAGGAAGCCTTCCCCGACTCACGTGTCCCAAATGACTTGCTCCTCTTTATTGGGCAGTATTGTTGACTTCCCATTGCATATCCCTGTCTTTGCTATTTCCAGGTGTGTTATAATTAACTGTACATCTGTACATGTTTCTGCCACCCCCAGTCCACACCTTAAACTAAGCTTCTGGAGGACAGAGACTGTGTCTCAATCAAATAACTTCCATTTACTGAGAAAGCACCAGCACCAGGTAATTTCTGCTTTGAATTTTTCCAGCTACATAATAAGAAGGATGTTGTTGTCCTCATCTTAAAGATGAAGAAACTGCAGACTGGAGCAGAGGAGCTACTTGCCCAGAAGGAAATGGCAAATCATTAGTGGAGCCACACCCAATTCTGTAAGAGCCCCCCCAAATTCCATTCTTAATCACTATGTTACTCAGGGACCCTCAGTTTCTGAAAATTATCTGATTCCCAACAGTTATGACATGTTAAGGCAAAGCAAAATTCCTTAAAACATGAAAATATTTGCTAACAAGCCAACTGCCTATACAATTATCCTCTCCTACCTCCCCATTTTTCTTAAACTTAGCCTCTACCTATCCCACCATTTCTGACATACAACTCCAGCAGTTGTGTCTCATTAATTCACACTGCATATGATACACAATGCAAAATTATTGCAAGGTGAAATCATGCATTTTGTGAAAGACTCAAGATTTCATGAGGTCTATGAAAATGATTGAGGAAAACCACTTACAACATACATAGACCCTTGAAAACAGAGAACAAAGTAAAGTTAGATTAGTTAACAACAAAAAAGAAAAAATAGAAATTAATGATGACACATTAGGCGCTTCAAAAGAGAACGACTTAAATATCAGAGGATTAAGGGAACCCCTTGGGAAATCAAAGTTCTTAAATATTTATGCAAAAAGAACTTTATTCATGATGGTGATATGAAAGCCAAATATAAAGCAAAGGATGCTTTTTGTATTATTTTACAAGATTTTAAAAATATTCTTTCTTTGTTTTTCTTGTAAGAATAGCTCCTAGTTGAAATTAAAATATAAAATATATTTTTCATTCTTTTTAATTTAATTTTAATATTTCTTCTCATAAAACTTTTAATTCTCTGTGGATGACAGTACCTAATTTCCCTGTCCACAGTTAGATGAGCTGAGGACAAGCATCCAAGTCATTTCTAATTTAGAATGAGAAAGAAATGCATCCTTCTGGTTGCCCAGACTAACACATGCACAGCTAAGAACAGTCTGTGCCCAGATTTCCTGACATGTGGACCAGAGAAACTGAAAAAGCAGGTCTGCAAGAAGAAAGACTAAAGCAGCAGAGATGCAGTAACAAGAGAAAAGTAAGTACCTGTCCTTAGTCCCAACACCCAACAAATTTGTGCCCTTGAGTCTTCCAGTAAACTTGAAATAAATTCCTATTTTGACCTCCTTTTGTAGGGTTCCTTAGAGTCTGAAGCAAGCCAGAGATGTTTCTGTAGCCACACTGACCCTCCTGTAGCCACACCCTCCTCAGAAACCCTAGGGGATGTGTCCATCTGAAGCCTGCATCCCCCAAAATCCCCTGCATGGACTTCCTCCTTAGACTGCTGTCTGGAGGGTGGACCAAGTCACTGGTGTGAACACTCCTATCCCCAAGGGATGGATGCAGGGGAGCTGTGGCAGTGTTATAGGTAAAGCTTGAACTGGGGTATTTACTCAGGCCATATAATATCTCTCACAGTGTAGAACAGAGGCCTGGATGGGAAGAGAAAAGGTGTGGTCTTAGACCAGGGCAGGTGGTGTGTTCAAGGATCTAAACTCAATTCTGTCATCCCAGATTATTATGTATTAGCCAAGGAGAGATATTAGAATGTATTAGAATTAACAGTTCCCTAGCTTGATGTATAACTGTTAAATATTTAGATGCACAGAATATGAGCCTCCATTTTAATTCTTCCCTGGCTGCTATAAGTATGAGAGGCAGGCCTGACACCTTGCGATAAAGATAACATTGACTCAACCGCACTGACATACACATCACAGCTGTAACACTACAGTAGGCTCTGTACAGGTTTTGAAGTTACATGTCATGAAAGATGCTGAATTTCATGAGTTCCCTTCCCAGGAACAGTGAAATTCTTCTTGATTGTCCTAAACCTGTGTCAGATATAGAAAGGTCCTGGGTAAAACAACACTAAGAAGATAAGTTAGCACCTTGTGTGTGGATAAATGTCTCTTGACAGAATAAATCAAGAAATCTGGTTTCATACTTTAATAATTACAGTTGGCCCTTCCTATCTGCAGGTTCCGCATTCAGCTGTACTCTGCCATTTTATGTGAGGGATTTGAGCTTGGAGGATTTTGGTATCCCTGGGGTTCCTAGCACTAACGTCCCATAGATATTGAGGAACAATTGTACTCCTACAATCATTAATTATGGGCGGAAACTCTGAAAAATGGAACCTAAAAATCCAAGCTATCTTTAGCTGCTGAATCTGATCCTATTAATTTTGTCTCTGTTTTAGGATTCATCTATATAAGAATATGGAATTTACCATCACATTTTAATTGAATTATAGGTATGACCACCTGTAATTCACATTTGATAAAAATCAGTAAATTTCATTTAGTCAAGGCCTAATATGCCAACTGACTATTTTTTTTAACATTTTACCTTAAAGGCTTTGATCTATTTATGATAGACATAGAATCCAATCATAGAAATAAAATTAAAATAAAACCAAAGACTATTAGTGTAAGAAGATGAAACTCCAGAATACTTTGGCTCAATGCCATCACCACCACTTCACAGATAACAAAGTTGAGCCCCAGAGAACTGAAGTAACTAGCTCAAAGTGACAACTTGAAATTGACAATCATTACTGTATTTTTTTTATCCATCTTTAAATTCCACAAGTCTATTTTAAAACAGTTGAATTTTAGATTTAAAAACAAAACATGTCATCTAAAAATAGTTCATGGACACTAAAAAATACTGTAAGCAGATTGGATATCAGCTTTTTCCTAATGACTTTTTAACAAATATTCCTGTAATGTTCTCATTTCTGCAAATATTTAGCATGAAAACTTCCCTCAGATTTATCGTTTGCTTCAATGTTTGTAAGTAGCCTTTATCTGTCTTTCTAAAGTAACACTCTTTATCCCTGGCTTAGACTATGCCTCAAATTTACTTGATTTCAGAATAAGTAATACTGACTCTATTTTAATGATCATATCAGCCTTTTTCTGTAATTGTTGTACACATTTAGGAAAATATTTGATGGTCACCATACCCAAAGGGAAATGTTCTAAAAATAAAAATTATTTAAATTTAAAAGTAGCTAAATTTCAACAATAGTCTCAGTATAGTAAAACACACACACACACACATACTTGGAAAAAAAAACTGATACAAGGTTAAAAAAAAAAAAATCCAGAGAGTCATGATGTAAAGCATTAGATGAAAACTGACCAGTAATTGGAATGTTCACAGAGATGGACCATGTAGCATCAGCCCTCAAAGAACTTAGAAGAGAAGATTTTTAATACGATAAAGCACATGATTAACAAAAACATAACTGAAAATAAAAATTAATATCATAGAAGTTCAAGAGGAAAAGGGATGAGCATCGGATGGAGCGGTCAGAAACAGTATTCAAAACAAACCAAACAATAATACTAGGACTTAGGCCTTAAAAGAATCAAACTAATGAACTGTGAGGGCATTTTAGATTTCACATGTGGGTCTCATTGCCTCCTGAAGACTCAGCTTCCTGTCTGTAAAAGTGAGATAAAGTGAGTACTCCCTTCACAGGGTCTAAGAAGTAACTTAGATGCAGAGCTCAGCATCGTGTATAAGTCTAATCGACAGTGAATGTTAGGTTTGCCCACATCTGTCCCCTGGCAAGTGTCAGAATGTAACATGCCCATGATGTTACCCAATCTTGCCTCAGTGAACAGTGCCTTCCAGTGGCACCTGATCTAATGGTTTAATCATAGTACCTCACTCCCCAGCCACACTGACTGATCCTCAAGGGTGGGCACATAACCCAATTAAGACCAAATTAGAGTATTTTCTGAACTAGAGCCTGAGGAAAGAGATTCTGTCCCTTTTGATGACCAACTGTCCAGGTTTTTGGGGGATTGAGGGGTTTGCCATATGCAGGACTTTGAGCACTAAAATTGGGAAACCCTCAGGCAAACTGGGAATTCACTAGCCAGAAACATATGATTCCCAAACACCCTGTGGAAGAAACCAGTCTATAGTAGGAAAAATGGAGACAATATACAGAGAAAACAGAACTGGGAGAGGAAAGAGAGTGCTGGTGGGCTTCCAGTCTTTGGTCTGAATTATTTTCAAAGCTAGCTACTTCCTGTTTTACTCACTTTTGATTACATGATGCAGAAAACTTCTCTTTGTGCCTGGGTAACTAGACTGGAGTTTCTGTCACTTGTAACCAAAGAATCCTGGTCAATACATTGGCCCATGGAAAATACTTTATAAATATTAGCCATTATAATTATAATTGTGGCATTTATTATTAAATTCTACCAAAAAGCTTTATTTCTCCTAGTTTATATTAGTTAAGATAAGCAGAGAACATAAAAAGAAGTAATTCTGCTGTCGTGGAGACACAGCCAGAGAACACTTGGAGTAATTTGAATGGCATGATTGTTAATACTGGCCCAGAAACAGTCTCCAACATCCCAGCAAACTTGGGAGCAGAAACACTGCATAAGGTCCAGACAATTATCTGGGTCTAGAACAGTACTGAATAACTCTCCTTCCACTACTTGCATCAAGGCAAGCTCCCCAGTCTCAGCTACTATTCTGGTTTCTAGTGAAAGATTTGGGCGTGCAGACTGGTAAACTTCTGCTTGTGAGAGACAAAATATGTATTTCTCAAGAAGAAAAACAAACAAAAAATGCCACACTGTTTCAACAACAGGAAGTTTTCCCTGATTATCCCTAAAATTCAATATTGTTCAGAGATAGACCACATTGATTACTTTCCACTTCAGAATCCATTGGATAATAATTTATTTTCCATTCCATTTCAGAATCCATTGGATAATAATTTATTTTCCATGTATTCTATAACTTGAAGTAGAATATTTTCAGAAGAAATTTCCTTAATTCATGAAAAAACATCTTTCTTTAACTATAGGTACACAGTCAACACTTTCATATTTCTTATTTTTATTTACATATTTTTTAGTACTGGTCACTCTAGATTATCTCTGGAAGTTAGAAAATGTTATGTGTATCTACGGTTCCATCTTTGTAAAACAAATTTATTTAGACTAAGGGGGTGATGCATGACATAAATTTTTCTCTAGGAAAAAAGTCTGAAGTTTTTAAATGTTATTAAGCTTTTCCTGGGTAGCTTCAGGTGTAATTAAATCCTCATCCTGAGACCAGCCTGAAACAGAAGGATTCATATGGAACTTTCTGGGTTTATATCAAAAAGAAAAGACTAACAGAGAAATCCCACAGTGGTCTTTAAAATTTTGCTTAGAAGTAAAATATATCACTTCTGTTCACATTTCACTAGACAAAGTGAGTCATATGAAAAAGGCAATGTAGTAGGAAATTATAATTTGCTCACTGGGGAGGAGGAAGGAGAATGTCGTTTGGAACAATGGTACAATTTAATACAAGTTTTGTTACTCTGATGGACCCCTCTCTTTTCCTTTGTCTGCCTTCTTTCTGGCAAGTGCTCACCCAGTGTTTTCTTGCTGCTCAACTCTCATCCACACCCCCGACTAGGTCTTTCTTCCCTGATTCCCCAGCCTATTTCATTTCTTATTCCTCATGTTCTGAGCCTCATGCATCCCTTCTTAAATATCTTGAATTTATATGATAAAATAAAATATCAACCTAATGGCTGGTAATGGCTCAAAATATCACACCTCTTAGGTAACATCTTTCTTTAGTAGGGACTTTATCTCCACAAATATTGTTAAACACTAAGTCTAAAACAGTATGCTAGGTATTGTACACTAAATTAAATCTCTTAAAAAGCCTATTAAATAGTTGGGCATAAAAGATGCGAAACACAAATATTAGGTAGAGACTTCCCTTGTGGCACAGTGGTTAAGAATCCACCTGCCAATGCAAGGAACATGGGTTCAATCCCTGGTCCAGGAAGATCCTACATGCCACGGAGCAACTAAGCCCATGCGCCACAACTACTGAGCCTGCTCTCTAGAACCCGCGTGCCACAACTACTGAAGCCCACACTCCTAGAGCCCATGCTCCACAACAAGAGAAGCCACCACAATGTGAAGACCACGCACCACAACAAAGAGTAACCCCTGCTCACTGCAACTAGAGAAAGCCTGTGTGCAGCAATGAAGACCCAACGCAGCCAAAAATAAATAAATAAATTTATTTTTTTAAATGTTAGGTAAAAAAATCTAAATAACATATATACACACAAAAGCAGTGAATGATTAATTTTCAAGTGATTTTCACAGACAGAGGTTGTTACCAAGTTTAAAATCAGAACAATTTGCTTAAGTTTTTCCATTCAATCAAATATTCAGTTAATAAATCCAACAGCAATAAGTTATTACACAGGTGTTTCTACCTTTTTTGTCATGCCAACTAAGAAGGTTTTGGCTTTGTACACACAGTTTTTTTCACCTCTCACACCCTCTGTCTTGTCAGACAAACTCTTCTGGGGGTTTATGGTCCAAAATGGGAAAGAAAAAGAAATGATAGATGAAAAAATACATTAGATAAGGGATGAAGGAGGTTCAGCTTGAGAAATTTGGTAAAAGTACAGGAGTTGCTCTCTTTTGGGAGGGAAGCTAATTGAGGGGAAAATTAGCATTTTAAGAAGCATTGTTGTGGACTTTGTACCATTTTGCATGTGTTGGAGAAATGCATGTAAAGATATTGAGTTATTTTGCAACTACCTGGGGATTTGGCACTTCTTTAACTCTGCCACCACTCTGATATTGGACCACATAGATCACAGCTTTCATAAAGTTAATAAGCACACATTTACTGAACACAACTCTGTGCTGAGGACACTTTGAAGGGCTGGATGTCCAACGGTAAACAAAGGAGGTGTAGTACATGACCTTGTAGGTAGAATTATATCTACTTCTCTGGTAATGGGAAGTTTTTGAATAAGAGAGTAGGGGAAAATACTGGGAAATATTGAAAGGGGAAATACAATCGACCCTTGAAAAACAAGAGGGTTAGGGGCACCAACCCCATGCATGTATAACTTTATAGTAAGCCCTCTGCATCTGCAGATTCAACCAACCACAGATTACACTTTACTATTATAGTATTTATTGAAAAAAAAATCCGTGTGTAAATGGACCCACACAGTTCAAACCCATGTTGTTCAAGGGTCAACTGTACTTAAGTCAGTAGATTTTTCAACACCTCTGAAATTATACAGTGCATTTAGCAGTATACTCTCTATAAAATTAATATAGCCACCTCCATTAGTCATTTATCGAGTATATTTTACATGGCACACAATATGCTAGGCACTTTTCTTAGACAATTTCATTTCACTCCCATAATGTATTAGAGACTATTCTAATGCTGTGCCCAGATAATGAGTAAGCTGTGGACTGACTGACTTTTCAGGTCACTTGCTTAACCACTACAACCTACCCCCTTACCCTCTAGTGGAGGACTTGGTAATTTACTCCATTTTGACTCACTCATGATGTCGTTCTTTTCTAGCCTCATGCTTGAGAAAGAGCTGGCAGAGCTGCATACAACATACAAACCTCAAGAGCTGTTTTCAACTTTAGATGACTCCTTTCTTTCTTCTCGTATACAAAAATTGCCAATTCCAAATTTCTTCAGGAAGCTATTTCAGGGTTGGTTTATTTTGTCTCCCACTTAAGGCAATTGGGAAGTGTGAAGACATTTGGAGCCAACATTCACTTTGTAGACTGCTTCCAATCCTAAAGTGTCATGTCCCCAAGTCTACACATTTTACAGCAATTTTTACTTGGAATATATATCATTTAAAATAAACAGCACTACAACGAGACAGAGATTAAGAATTATAATAATTTGTTAAAAGATTAAGAAAACATCAAGAAAATGACTTACCACCCAAATTTACATACAGGTAAGAAGTGGCAAAACATAGGTCTTTATATCCCAGTTCAGTCCTCTTGCCCCACCTACACACCAAATTCAATATCAGCTCATTCATGTGTCTTCAAATGTATTTTTAAAAAAAAATCTATTCCCCAAATACTCTCCCTCCACTGCATTTAACACACTCAGCAGATTCAAATTCTCTGTCTTTCATCACAGATCTCCACATAAAATCCGGAGTGAGAGTTGAAGTTTTGTTAGATGAACTACTGCAAATCTACTTTGTGCCTTAGCTATGCTGCCCAGGGAGTGAATGGGTTTTCTCAGCTGCTTATTCCATCTCCCTCCTTCTCATGAATTACAACAGGACCATAAAAACAATTACTATTTGAGTAGAGTGGGAAATAGTAATTTAAAATGATTAGAAAAGAGAATCATTTTTTAACTAATTACTATCATTATTTCTTTGAGAGGGAGAGAGAGATAAATATAGTGGAATCAATAGAAGCCTTGGCCCACAGTCTCTAAGCCTTATTTATCTGGGTGTTGTTTATCTCCCAGAGTCTCCCTTCATAGGAAAGAATGATAAAGCAGAATGACACATAACTCTTTATTTACAAAGAAATGTCTTTTAGAGGGGAATAATATTTAAAAGCCAAAGTGTGAAAGGGGCTCAAGTAACATAGCACATGGCTCCTCTAAATGACAACAGAGTCATTGCAACTTGACTCTAAGTCTCACTAATGAGTAACGTTCACACCTCTAAGAAATGAAGTCGAGAGATACATCTTGCAACAAGAACCATCCTTCTGCTTCTCATGACTGCAGGGGCAAGGAGAAATCCCTCCAGAGGAAACCGTGTGTCTCTTAAGATGCTTCAAGCTGAGCTATCCCATTACTTGGTTATAACTATCTTCAGAGCAAGAAAAGGCCCATCAATGCATATTTGATTCTACAGCTAATTTCTGTGTTGCTCCAACTGATGACTTAATTTCTGCTTGCTCATCTATGAACATGAAATTCAGTCCCTTGAACTCTGTGTTCTCAGTCTCTAAGTGTAGTGGAGTCCCTTAGCCTTAATTTATATTCAAGTCTCTCTCTTCCCTCCTGAAGCCTCCTCAGGAAGATTTAAGTTTCAGCCTGTCCCTTTCTAGCCCTAAGTCTTTAAATTCAGTGTGAGGAAGTCATTGTAATGGCACCTTCTTTCATTTCAGGGAAATGGAACAAAGACTAAAAATAAAGACAAATTCAACAGGGAACCATGATTTTGGATGTACTACTTCCTGACCATCTCACTTGCAGGAAATATTGTTGTTGGTGTATTGTGTTATACTTTACTATAACCTCTTCTAATTGGAAATATAGACTCTGAGTCTGATGAGATCCCTTTCCACTTGTCCAGTTGTCAGGATTCCTGGATTGGGAAACATATGCAGGCTGATAAAAGGAAAACCAGTGGGAAGATTATGACCTTATACAAGAGAACTGTGCTTTAAGTATGAAGTTTAAGTGTTTTACATAACATTCCTTTTTGTGATTCATTAAGAAGGCAGATAGGGTTTTACTTGTGTGTGCGAAGGTAAGAGGGCCTATTATACATAATGTTGAAGGGTACAAGTGGTGATTTTACAGTGTTGGGTAAGAAGGACTCTCAGACCAGCAGAACTGTTACCAGGCTGTTGCTCAAGAATCATACCCCTGTCCCTGGTTGGAGACTAACTGCTCTTATCTGAGTTTCAGGCTTAACCACAAAAGATGAAGCTACAAAGAAAAACAAGAACTGATTAGAACCAGCTAGGTCCAAGATGGTGGAAGACTTAGCTTCCAGTAGACCTTGAGCCTCATTATACACTCTTTGTTATACATTAAGCATGCTAATGTATTAACACCATGACAGTTGACAATTGCCAACAACCGGAAGATTCATACAAGAACCGAAAAGGAGTGTTGCCTGAGTTCTGAGCAAACCATAGCCCTGTTCTCAGATAAATCATGAACATTCCTCCCTCTCTTTATTCCCTCCCTTTTACCTCGATCCTCCTATATATATATATGGTGTCTCAGCCCAAGTTAGCTTGAGAAGTTGATTTTTGAACTAAGTTCCCACTTCTCCATTCTCTGGTCATTGAATAAAGCTTGTGCTGTTTTGGTCTCAGCATCGGTTTCATTATTGGCTGTATAAATCTGAGCTGGAAAAGAACCTTCCCCACCAAGGTAGGGGACTTTAGCTGTGCTAGGGCCAATTTGGTAAGAGAATCAACATACCCATCAAACACAGTACCTGATAGTTTGCCCTTAGTGCTTTGGGATAAGTATTACTAACCTCAGAATATTAGTGAATATCATAGCAGAAGTAATTGCTTTGAAATTTAGAAAATAAGACATACACAGCTAGGAAAAGTACATGTCAAGTCAGTAACATCTTAGTGTGAATTAATTTAAATAAAGAGAAATAGGCATCTGTAAAACAAAACAATATGAGGAAAGGGAGAAGTTGGAAAATAGGGCTGATGGAAACAGTTTGCTGACATATTTTACCAAGGATCTGGCCTGGCTAAAGATATATAGGCACTCTCTCCTCCAAAATCAACACAACATACATCTTGCCCTATTGAGCCCACATCTTTAGTCAGTCCTTATCTAACAATCAAAGCTTTGGTAGCTGAAAAAAAAAATGTTTACAACACTGATCTTGTGGTCTGTGGCAGGTCTAGCTTAACAGAATTTTCTGAAGAGAGTAGAATAATACTCTTTCATTTTCTCCCTTGACCTATTTTAGCATATTCTGCCCCTTTTAGTATTTCTCTTCCTTTTCATTCTCCCTCCTGCATGTTATGCAAATGAGCTGCTGAGGTGGAAAAAATAAACTGCATTTGTCTTCCTGCCACCCTCCCTGAAGGGCGGTGTGGAAACCTTAACAGATTCATTGATCACACCTCCCACTGTCATGGATTTGTCTGCATAAGGCACCCATCTTACAGAAAAACTCATGGCATTCAGGAAGACACAGAAAGAAATTTCAAATGACCCACCTCATCCCCACCATCTTCCTTAGGAATTTGCATCTCTGTATCCCATGTAAGCCTGTCCTAACTAGACTTAGTCTCAAAACATTCAGGAGACCACATCACATATATTTAGCTCTCTCCCCTCCACTACCTGATTAAAGCTCACAGGAGACAGGTTGGACTGACACTGTCATCCTTCCAATGAAGCTCAGGTTAAGTGCTTGTAGTTGGTAAAGTGTAGTTCAGCAGTGTTAGTTTCACCTGGGAGCTTGTTAGAAATGAAGACTCTAAAGCCCCACCCAGACACACCAAATCAAATCCTACATTTTCAATAAGGCCCACAGGTGATTCATAAGCACATTAGCTTGAAAAGCCTTCACCAAGTTGCTCAGAAAAACTTTCTCCTTTTTGCTCCCAACTACCTCAATGAAAAGTTACCATGAGAGACCACTTAGTGAACAGGGCAGATTACTCCCACCATGAGTAATCTTCTGTCAGGCATCAGAAGGAGAGGTGTCTGAATTTTGTCATTCTAACAAATGAAGGTTGTTGACACCCACATCCAGCAGGACTCTTTCCAAGAGACATCATGGCTTTTAAGCAGCAGTGTTTTAATCCTATGGTTTTCAAATCTTCTCTGTCAGCACCTATTTGACTGAGTATATTCTTCTTCATGTGACTGTCTCAAGGCATTTGCACCATTCCTGAGGCCCAAGCCACTTTTTGTTAGAATGAGTAAAATAATGTTTCTAAAAATATAACTGAGGGCTTCCCTGGTGGTGCAGTGGTTGAGAGTCTGCCTGCCGATGCAGGGGACACGGGTTCATGCCCCGGTCTGGGAAGATCCCACATGCCGCGGAGCGGCTAGGCCCATGAACCATGGCCACTGAGCCTGCGCATCCGGAGCCTGTGCTCCGCAATGGGAGAGGCCACAACAGTGAGAGGCCCGCATACTGGAAAAAAAAAAAATATATATATATATATATATATATATATATATATATATATATATATATATACACATATACATATAACTGAGAACCTTCTCTAATTATTACAAAGTAAATCACTAGTACACTCTGGTGCATTGCTATTCATAGTGATAACACAATTTCAACACATGTCTCACCCAGTCACAATCCATTTGGGGACCCATCTCCTAAGACATAAAATTGCTTTCTTTATCCAAGAGAGTGTCAACTACAGCAGCTGACAGGGGAGATGCTTGGGAACCAGGGGTGTTCATGGCATCAATTGTGGCACCTATCTGACTACAGGTAAGACTCAACTAACCTGTTTACTTCAGTCAAAACCTAAAGAGGAGAGACTGTCCTTTATCACAATTCATTGGTATAGATTCAAGTTGACTAACCTAGAGAATGATTTAAGGAAGAAGTAGATGAAACAGAGTAATTTACTAGTAGGGAACGTCAGCTGTCCCAAGCTGGGAAGCCTGTGAGGAGCCTCAAGATCAGGAGAGGAACAGTTAAAATGCTCTTCAAACAGACCTATTTGATTGAAGTCCAGGGCTTTTGACTGCAGTTGGCAAGTTATATAAGGTTGTGAGCTAGTTATAGCTGGTCTTTGAAACCTTCTCTTCTCTTGCCCCGCTCACCATGCCCCATTTAGTTTTTCATTCACACCATTGATTCTCTCTGTCCTTTTAGGTATCACATATCCAACTTCTTGTTCCTGCCTCCTCAGAAAATCTCTGAAGAAAGAAGAAAAAAATCGTATCCCATTCACTTATGTAAGCTACTGTCACTGAGATTCTGACATTTTAAAGTTTCACCTCTAAAAAAAGAATTTTGGGGACAAGGAACCTCTTTTCAGAGCCCCTGGACACCCACCCCCCGGAGGTTACCTTAGTTGGCCTATGTGGGAACCCTACCCTGAATAAGGTTATGTACTCCTATAAATTATAAATTTTGTTTATCATTATTTTTGGTGGCTGCTTATTTGGGGAGAAGACATTTCAGTGGATTATTATTCTACGGTCCTGAAATTCTTTCTCCTGCTGAGTATCTTGGAATTATATACTTCTTGATATTATAGTAAGGAAAAGTCCATGTAAGTCAATATCTTGGAATTATGAACTTTTTGATATTCTAGCAAGAAAAAGAAATGAAAGTATAACTGCTATATTATGCTGAACTCAGGCAGACAAAAGAAATAAAATCAAGACAACATATTTAAAGAAAAGAGCAACAATGTGGGATTCCTAGGAATTACCTGTAAGGAAGTGTCCTCACATGAAATGTCACTCTTTTAACATATATTAAAGACATGAAGAATGTCCCTCTGAACCCCTAGAAGACTGGTTCCTGGTTCATGAGAGCTGCCATTGCTTGTGTTATCCAATAATCACCACCCAAATACTTGTAAGCAGCATGCATCTAACCTGTTGATTTTATTGCTCAATCTTTGTTGACCTCAAAGTATGTCATATTTTTTCTTGTCATGTATGTTCTGATAGATACTATACATTTTTTAAGTGAACCCACTCTGATCACACATCTTATCTTTCTACCTGGTTTTATTCTTCAGAAACAGTATCAAAAGATTTGAAGTATAAGATTAGTTACATTTATTCTATTTTGCTTATCACTTCTCCAACAATAACCTTCCTCTCTATATATTTTTTGCCTAAGTTGCTGTTTTTATTTTTATGTATCAGGTAGTTGATTACATTTCCTGACGTTGGAGAACTGGCTTTTTGTAGGAGATGTCCTATTTGTCCCAAGAACACACTCGTCTCTCAACACCTGAGCTATATGCTCTATGGGTTCCCCCTATGAGGGCTACGTGGGTACTTCAGTTGTGGGGAGCTGACTATGTGGTGGCCTGGTAGGTTTGGTTGGCTCCCCATCCAGTTGGTTGCCAGGCCCTGCCTTGTGCGGAGGCTGCCAGCAGCTGGTTGGCAGGGCAGGGTCACAAGTTGGCTGACTGAGGAGCCCTAAGGGGCTCCAGGGCTACTGCTGTCTCACTGGTTGGTGGAGTCAGGGTCCAAGAGACTCTGGTACTGTGATTGCCCACTGGTAGGTGAAGCCAGGTTCTGACGTTAGTGCCTGACTAGTGGTGGGAAGAGCTGGATCCTGGAGTCTGGTTGCAGGGCACAGGGATCCCAGAGCTGGTGTCCGATTGCTGGTGGGTGGGGCTAGTCTTTGACACAGTTGGGCATGGGGTTCAGGATGTCCCGAAGCTTGTGTTGACATGCTAGTGGGTGGGTTCAAGGCCCAGCTGGCACTAGGGAAGGATCAGGCCTGCTGGTGGGTGGACCATGTCCAAAGGCCGCATGATTATGGTTTTCTTGCATCTGGTGTCTGTCCTCTTGTGGGTGAGGCTAGTTTGGGGGTTAGAGCAGGCTCCCTGGAGGGCAGGGCCAGGGCCCAGGGGATTCTGGGGCTGGTGTCTGCCCATTGGTGGGTAGAGCTAAGTCCTGTGCCCTCTGGTGGGCAGGGTCATGTCCAGAGTGTCTGTGGGGTCAGGGGGTCTTAAGGCAGCCTGTCTTCTGGTGGATGGAGTTATGTCTTTACCCAGTTTGTTGCTTGGGTCAGGGTGAAGCTGGGCCCTGGAACTGATAGTCTAAATGGAAGACTCCAAAATGGTGCTTGCCAGCACCAGTGTCTATGTGGTAGAACAAGCTCCCCAACATGGCTGCCACTAGTGTCTATGTCCCCTGGGTGAACTTCAGTTTCTTCCTGCCTCTCCAGAAGACTCCCCACGATCAGCAGGCAGGTCTAACCTGGGCTTCTATCAAGTTACTATTTCTGCCTTCAAGCTCAGAGCATGTGAGATTTTTGTGTGCACTGTATAAGAGTGAAGTCTCTACTCCCCCAGCCCTCTGGGTCTCCCAAAAGTAAGCCCCACTAGCCTTCGAAGCCAAATGCTGTGGGGGGCTCATCTTCCCAATGCAGGACCCCTGGGCTAGGGAGCCTGACATGGGGCCCAGACCTCTCACTCCTCTGGAAGAACCTCTGCAATTGTAATTATTCTACCATTTGTGGGTCACACACCTTGGGTATGGGACTTGACTATATCATGATTCTATCCCTCTTACCCATCTCTTTATTGTTCCTTCTTTATGTCTTTAGTTGTAGAAGATCTTTTCCGGTAGGTTCTGGTCTTTTTCACTGATAGTTGTCCTACAAATAATTGTGATTTTTGTGTGCCCATGAGAGGAGTTGAGCTCAGGGTCTTTCTACTCTACCATCTTGGCCAGTCTCCTCTATTTTTTATTATAGGCTGAATCTACCTCTGAAAGGCTAGTGGTCAAGCACTCCATGATATTTCACTGTTGGTAAACATGGCATGGGGCTAGTTTCTTGTGTAATCTGTTAAAGCTATACATCTCAAGAAGTGATGAGAAGAGGATTCCCTTTAGCCTAAAGAAACATCATTCTCCCAGATCCCCAGGTTTGGAATCTCCAAGATATCCTCAGTTTCCTTCCTTTTCTCATTCCTGAAATCCCACTCATAACCAACCCCTGATACTCTTCTTCCATTATGCCCACGTCTCCCAACTATCACCTCCTAGTTTTAGGCTGAGTTCCCTGGGAAACAGAATTTAACTTGATATTGGTATTCAAGAAGTTGATTGAGGAGCGGTCTCAGGGATGACACCTGTGAGGGAAACTTAACTGAGCAGAGAGAAGAGTTGAACCATGATGTACTTGCAACAAAGGCTTCAGCTAAACACATGGGGAGCTCTGGATTTGGGATAGCCCAAAAGTGAGGTCTTGAATTTAGGAAAGATGCCATTTTAATCTACTTTTGACAAGCCAGTGAATGTAAACTGGCCCAGGAAGTACACATAAGCTTAGGAAAGGCAATTTCCTTCAGTAGAGGGCAATTTCCAGAAAGCAATTCGTCTGTGAGCTATTAAGAGCCATCACTTCAGGAATTAGGGAAATGAGTGTCTTGGTCCTAAAGGGAAATCTAGGAGGTCCACCACAGCATCCATTACATTTGTAAACTTTCAAATACTTCCCATTAGAAAAATATTCTGCACTGAGCTATAGAATTCATAAAAAGAAAAAAAGAGCCAAGTCTTTATCTTTGAATTACACTGCTTTTCTGCCACCATTTTAGGGGACTAAAATTCTTGCTCCACTCTGCAGACACTAGTTATCCTATTTCAAAAACAAAAATAAAGAAAAGAGCAAATAGAGTGGCATACAAAGAAGAATTTTTACCTTAAGGATCTGTAGCTGAATAGCAGACTTACATATTTTCTGGAGCATTCCACTGGTCAAAAGTCAACAAAACAATTCCGAGCCAACCTGCCCCATTAGTTCTCTGAATTTTGATTACTAATTTATAAGAGACCTTCCCCAGACAACCAGAGAGCACCTTCAGGACAGCCATCCCTTTGGTCCTTAGTGTTTCCCACTGGGAACATTAGAAATCTTGCCCATCAACCAAACTAAACAGCTCTTCTCATGAATAGACTAAATGAAGCCCTATAAATCATAGCTGTCAAAAATGTTACTAGCATTGCAGAAGATAGAAATCAATCCAAAATTCATTAGTTTTCTGACAAGAGCTTAATCTTATATTGTATAATACCAACCATGGCACCTCAGGTAGAATAGGAAGCTTCAAGAGATCATCTTGCTTTCCTGTGACAGAAATGTTTAATGTTTATAGCTTAATCTGCCCTTCTGACCACTGTCATTCTGTGGGCAGAAACTCTTGCCCCCTGGTTAAGGTCAAGTTGCCAGTGGTATGAGGCAGGAATCATTCTGCTATTGTCACAATCTTTCACAGACTGTGTTATGGTTGGGTGGATTGCAGACATTTCAGATTAAAAGGACACAGAGTTTATAAGCATAAGTGAAGTGTTTCTGTATCTACAGTGAGTCAGGGTTTAAACATAGTTTTTACCATCATCAGAAACACTCCTGCCAACCAGAGGTTAGCAGGAACGCCTCCTTCCCCTTCATATAACCTCTGATATGAGAGCTCCTGTGTGACTGCATCTCTCCTTTGAGGCTGCCCCAGTTCTTTTTTTTTTTTTTTAATATCTTTATTGGAGTATAGTTGCTTTACAATGGTGTGTTAGTTTCTGCCTTATAACAAAGTGAATCAGTTATACATATACATATGTTCCCATATCTCTTCCCTCTTGCATCTCCCTCTCTCCCACCCTCCTTATCCCACCCCTCTAGGTGGTCACAAACCACCTAGCTGATCTCCCTGTGCTATGCGGCTACTTCCCACTAGCTATCTATTTTACGTTTGGTAGTGTATATATATATATATCCATGCCACTCTCTCACTTTGTCACAGTTTACCCTTCTCCCTCCATATATCCTCAAGCCCATGCTCTAGTAGGTCTGTGTCTTTATTCCCGTCTTACCCCTAGGTTCTTCATGACATTTTTTTTTCTTAGATTCCATATATATGTGTTAACATATGGTATTTGTTTTTCTCTTTCTGACTTACTTCACTCTGTATGACAGACTCTAGGTCCATCCACCTCACTACAAATAACTCAATTTCTTTTCCTTTTATGGCTGAGTAATATTCCATTGTATATATGTGCCACATCTTCTTTATCCATTCATCTGTTGATGGACACTTAAGTTGCTTCCATGTTCTGACTATTGTAAATAGAGCTGCAATGAACATTTTGGTACATGACTCTTTTTGAATTATGGGGTTTATTCCAGGAATGCAAGGATTCTTCAATATACCCAGTTCATTTTAATCAGATTTCAACTACATACAAATGTTTAGGAATAAAAGTGATAAGAGGTGTGGGACAGGGGTAGGAAAAGCATGGAACCTGGACATAGATGGATGGTGGTCATAGCCTCCTGCACACAGAAAAGGTCAACCCCTTTTTCAGGTCATGCCAAGCTGGCAAAAATTAGTTTGACCATGTTAGTTTCCCAATGTCCTCCCAACCCACCAATACATTCTGACATCCCTTTCTTCCCTGATCCCACTGAAGTGACTTGGCTCCTTCACTGCCTGTCCAATGCTTTCCTGGGCTTAAGGTCCTCAGGAAACCTTATTTCTGTTCACATTAATGTGTTCCATCTCCAAAGGGTTTTATTGTCTGTGTACCTCATGACACCTAATACTATCTTGGATGTGACCATCTTTTCAAAATCAAATAGATGATTCCCAAAGAGCTTGTTAAAAACCAAAGTTGCTGAATCCATAATTCATTTTGACCAAGGGTGCTGGAAATTTCCATTTGTCAGCTAAAGTATTATCACCTTGAGGTGAATAGGGTTTACATTTCACTTTGCCCAGTTTCCTTTAAAATTATGCAATTTTAAATAAATGTCTTAATAAGATGAGATATCATTTCATATTGCATAAAATTTGAAACCACCTACCCCAGAACACTAAAAATCCTGGAGAACAGGAATCATGACCCATACCCAAGACTGTCTTCATCCATCACCTAAAACAATACATAGAACTTCAAAAAAATTATTGTTTGCCCTCAATGTTGAGGAAAAAAAATTGAAACTCTCCAATTCTATTATAAACTCTTTAAATTAGACTAAGAAGATACATAATGGAAAGTCAGGGTGACTTATCACCCTCATGGACTGAGAAGGCAAGTTCATTTTAGACTATGTTTCCAAATGATATTTGTTTATTTTGAAAAAATTGTCTGTACAATTTAAGTTTTCAAAAGTTGTCAGTTCAAACAAAATAGCCAGAAATCAATTAGCAAAATGCCAATAAGAACATACCTATCAATAACTACTTTAAATGTAAATGTACTAAATTCTCCCATCAAAAGACAGAGTGACTGAATGAATTTTTTTTTAAAAAAAAAAGAAAAGAAACCCAGACCTATCTATATGCTGCCTACAAGAGACTTACTTCTGATGTAGGGACACACACAGACTAAAAGTGAAGGGGTGAAAAAAAAAAAAAAAACAATATTCTGTGCAAATGGAAACCAAAAGAAAGCTGGAGTAGCTATATTTATATTAGACAAAATAGACTTTAAAACAAACACTGTAATAAGAGACAAATAATGGCATTACATAATGATAAAAGAGTCAATCCAACAAATGGATATAATATTTGTGAATACTTATGTGCCCAACATAGGAACAACTAAATATATAAAGCAAATATTAACAGACTTAAACAGAGAAATAGACAGAAATACAATCATAATAGAGGACTTTAATACCCCACTTACATCCATAGATAGATCATCCAGACATAAAAACTATAAGGAAACATCAGCCTTAAATCACACATTATACCAGATGGACTTATGTAAAGAACAATTTATGCAGAAACAACAGAATACACATTCTTCTCAAGTGCACATGGAACATCCTCCTTTGCACAACAAAGGAAACCATCAGCAAAATGAAAGACAACCTATAGAATGAGAGAAAATATTTGCAAATCATATATCTGACAAAGACCTAATATCCAAAATATATAAAGAAGTCATACAACTTAATAGCAAAAAAAAAAAAAATCTGATTTAAAAAATGGGCAGAGGGGCTTCCCTGGTGGCGCAGTGGTTGAGAGTCCACCTGTTGATGCAGGGGACATGGATTTGTGTCCTGGTCCGGGAAGATCCCACATGCCATGGAGCGGCTAGGCCCATGAGCCATGGCCGCTGAGCCTGCACGTCTGGAGCCTGTGCTCCGCAACGGGAGAGGCCACAACAGTGAGTCGCCCACGTACCACAAAAAAAAAAAGAAAAAGAAAAAGAGAAAATGGGCAGAGGATCTGAATAGATATTTTTCTAAGACATACAGATGGTCAACAGGTACATGAAAAGATGCTCAACGTCACTAATCATCAGGGAAGTGTAAATAAAAACCAGAATGTGATACCACTTCACATCTGTTAAAATGGCTATTATTAAAAAGACAATAAATAACAACTGTTGAAGAGGATGTGGAGAAAAGGAAAGCTTTGTGCACTGTTGTTGGAAATGTAAATTGGTGTAGTCACTATGGAAACTGTATGGAGGTCTCCCCCCAAAATAAAAATATAACTACCATATGATCCAAAAATTCCACTTCTGTATATATATCTGAAGAAAACAAAAACACTAATTTGAAAAGATATGTGTACCCTCCTGCTCATTGCAGCATTATTTACAATAGCCAAAATATGGCAACAAACAACAGCCAACATATGGAAATGACCTAAGTGTTCATCAATGGATAACTGGATAAAGGAAATGTGGAATACACACACACACACACACACACACACACACACACACACAGTGCAATATTATTCAGCCATGAAGAATGAAAGTTTGCCATCTGTGGCAACATCGATGGACCTTGAGGTGAAATAAATTAGACAGAGAAAGACATACCTTATGATCTCACTTATATGTGGAATCTAAACAAAAACGGCAACAACAAAACCAGACTCATAGATACAGGTTGGTGATTGCCAGAGGCAGGGTGCGAGGATGGGCAAAATGGGTGAAGGAAGTCAACAGGTAGAAACTTCCAGTTATAAAGTAAATAAGTCATGGGGATATCATGTACAGCATGGTGAGTATAGTTAGTAACACTCTATTGCATATTTGAAAGCTGCTAAGAGAGTAAGTCTTAAAAGTTCTCTTCATGAGAAAAAAAGTCTAACTATGTATGGAGACAGATGTTGACTAGACCTATGGTGATCATTTTGCAATATATACAAATATTGAATCACTGTGTTGTACACATAAATCTAAAATGTTATATGTCAATTATATGATAAAAGAAACAAAAAAGGTGTCAGTTCATTAAATATCTTTAACTAATCCAACAAATTTAGCAATTGATTTTTCTTTAATTTGATTCAATTTGTTAGTGAGGTTATTGGTTAACTCAGTCAAATGTTCAAAAAGTTTTTCACATAGAACTATGGTCATAAAATTGCATAACTAGTCTTAAAATGGGAGGATTTGAGAAAAACAGATCAAAATAATTCATATTAACAGAACTGATTGTGATGTACTACACATGTGCTGGCACTATGCTAACAATCAAATCACATTTCAAATTCTGGCCAATTAAGGATTCATAGACAAAGTTCCAATGAAAGCAATGAACATAACTATTACTTATCATCAAGTTTTGCCCATTGTAAGGGTCACATCTCTGAAGGGAATGATTATCTAAATAAGTCTATTTTCTTTATTGAACTAGGTGGTCACTAGGCTTTAAGAATATGACGTCCAGAATCTTTGATTTCCATAGTGTGCTTGTGTTTGTATGTATGTGTGTACCTACATGTGGTCAAGCTGAAGGTAGTCGGAAAAAGTAAAGGATGCCAAGTTGTGAACAGAGAGATTCATGAAAACCTGACTAAGTAAGGACTGTCTCTCAGAATATAAGTCCTGTGCATTCTCCACCACTAGAAACATCATTTTCACCAATAAATCCTCTTTTTTTTTTTTTTTTGCGGTACGTGGGCCTCTCACTGCTGTGGCCTCTCCCGTTGCAGAGCACAGGCTCCGGACGCACAGGCCCAGCAGCCATGGATCACGGGCCCAGCTGCTCCGCTGCATGTGGGATCTTCCCGGACCAGGGCACGAACCCGTGTCCCCTGCATTGGCAGGCAGATTCTCAACCACTGCACCACCAGGGAAGCCCAATAAATCCTCTTTTTGAAAAACAAACAAACAAACACTCCTGAAATTCACTCATTATGTGAATTATATTAACAAATTTTTAAAGTTCTGCTAAAGACCAGGAAGGGCTACCAGCAGTACTGTTTTATTGTAGTATTCATTTTCTATTGTTCCTGTAACAAATGACCACAATTTGGCAACTTAAAACAATTCCCATTTATTATCTCACAGTTCTATAAGTCAGGTTCAGCTGTTTTGCTGCTCTGGGTTTCACAAGGCTAAAATCAAGGGCTGTATTCTTTTCTGGAAGCTCTATGACTGAATCTTCTTCCAAGCTCATTAAGGTTATAGGCAGAATCCCATGCAATTGTAGGACTGAGGTCCTGTTTCCTTGCTAGCTGCCAACTAAGGGTTGCTCTCAACTGCTTGAGGCTGCCCACATTCCTCAACCTGCAGGCATCTTTCTTCATCTTCAAAGTCAGCATTGGTGATTTGAGTCTCTCATGCTTCCAATCTCATGGGTCTCCCCTTTTGACACATCTATATGACCTCATCTACCTGCCCTCTGTTGGAAAATTCATGTGATATCATTGGGCCCAACTATAATACTCAGGATGATCTCTGATTCTTAAAATCAGCTGATTCATAACTTAATTCCATGAACAAAGATCTTTCACAGCAGTACCTAGTTGAGGGTTTAATTTAATAACCAGGGAGTGGGAATATTTGGATACATTTTTGGAATTATGCCTAACACAATTAAGGAGGTTGGGATTTGGGGTCATCTGGTTCTTGGACAGACCAGGTAGTATGGTAGGAAAACTTTAGGGAGGGAATCTAAGAATTTGGCAAGAGGAAAACTTTTGGAGCACAGTGATATAAAATCAGGTCAAAAGAATCCAGAGACTTTTAGCCTGTTTTATATTTTTCAAGAAGTGTTATACCTCTGAAAATAATTAAGGTGCTATAAATAATTATTCTCTTTCTACTAAATAATTTTCCTAACTTAATGATATTTTCTTCTTAACTATTTAGTTTTATCCTCTTTGCCTCTGTCCTTGGAAAGCATAGAAATATTAGTGATAAAAACAAAGCAAAACAAAACAAAAAAAACTGTCAGAGTCCATTGTATCCATCCCCCACCATCCCCCTCATTGATGGAATCCCACTGCCAATTTAAAATCTGAGAACTTATATTTAGAAGGAACTGTCAAGTCATCTAACACAACCCTCCCCCATCCACACATTGTGACTGGTGGAGGCATATCCAGCACAGCCCTGCCAGATGGTCTTCCAGCCTGTATCTGAACATTTCATTGAAGAGGAACTTCCTACTTCATAAAGCAGCAGTGTCATTGTTGGACAGTTCTAATTATGAGAGTATTCTTCAGTAACTTCTGACCTTTAGTTTTCAAACCCACACATGTGACCCTCACTAATGTAATAATCCTTCAAAGGTTAGATAATAGCTATCAGATCTCCCTTACATTTTCTAGGCTAAACAGCTAAAATTTCATCCTTTTCTCAGATGATACTTTTTTCCTAAATTCATCTTCACAAATGGCTACTAAACTGTGCCCTTCTCTCTCACACAGGACCTAAAATTAAGAAAAAACAAAACAAAAAACAAAAACTTCAGATGTGTTCTAATGTAAAGGTTTTCACTAGGTCATAAATCATCATCCAATGTGTTCCTTTGTATCTATAAAAGTCCTTAATCATTTACTTAATCTTTACTTTTTTGAAGTAACATCATTGCTTGGCTATTTTTCACATATTATTCACCAGTCATCCAAAGGGATTGTAAATGTACAAGCTAATTAAAAAGTGAAAACTAATAATGAAGATACTTCAAATAGATTTCCCTGTTTCCCATTAAATTCATTATTCATATTATCAGGTGTAATTTCTAACTGATAATAAGAATTCTAGAATTTCTATTTTCCAAAAAAAGTGGGGAAATAGAATAGAAATAATCATGCCATTCATTGAAGAGTTTCTGTCTTCTTCAAAGTATTTTCAAACATTGGCTAATAATTTTATTTATTGGGTATTTGTGCTTAAAGGAAATAATAATTAAAAGTTGTACATTTTAGGAGCAAGGCACCACTGTTGATTGACACACAGAGGGTGGAGTCACCATTTCAGCCTCTCTCTTCCCATGCACTGGCCCCTGCTCCCCCAGGTGCTAGGAGAGGCCCCCACTGGGTCTGGCCTTCTCCTCATTGCTTCTGGGCACTAGGAAAAGCCCCCAATGGGGCAGGCCTATGTGCTCATGCAGCCAGACAATAGGAAAGGACCCCACCGTAGCTGGCTCTCAGGTGCCTGCCTCCAGGCAATAGGAAAGGACCTGCCAGGGCTCATCCTCTCACAAAGGCTACCAGGTGCTAGGAAAAGCTCCTACTAGGACTGAATCTCCTGCGCCCATGACCACTGGGTTCCCAAAACACCTGTGGCCACCAGGGCTCCCACGATGCTGGCAGCCATGCTACCTCCATGCCCTGTCCTCATCAGGGCAGACCTGAGTGCTCCAGGGCAACCTCAGAAGCAGATTCCTGTGGGTGGCCCACATGCAAAGGGAGGGCTAAAAACCACAGATAAGCCACAGAGGCAGGGTGACTAAGGAAGAGGAATGAAAATCTAACCATGCAGCTGCACAAGCCACAGATTCAATCCCCACAATTGACTTGGTAAATCCTGTGTTTGTGAAACATCTAAATGGACAACGAGTGTTCCCACAACTGAGACCGGACTAGCCTTAGTAGCTATGAATTTTGGGGCAAGTACACACGGGAGTTGGGCCAGGTCAGAGTCTGACCTGCCCCCACAGTGCCTGTAGTGGGCTCAGAGACCTACCTAGAGGTATATGAGGGCCTCTTGGGGAGGAGGAGTTTGTGGCTGTGGCTCACAGTGGGGGAAAAGACACTGACAGCTGAGACCCCAGGAAAATATTATTATTACTATTATTTTTTATGTTTTGTTGTGTTATTCATTTTTTATTAGTATTTTTAATTTTTATTTTCTGTTTAAAACATTTTAAAATATATTTTTAATTTTTTCTATTTTCATTTCACTTTTTCATTGTTTTGTCTTTTTGTTTTCTTTTTCTTTGTTCTGTTTTCTTTTTATTTATCTTTTTTTTTGGATTATTTGATGTGTGTGTTTTGTTTATTTTTCTTTTTTTCTTAGTTTGCATTCTGTTTTTATTTTCTTTTTTGTTTTTTGCTTTTCTTAGCTTGTTTTTAATTGTTTGATTTCGCTTTTGTGTTTTTTTGTTGGTCTGGTTCTTCTATTTTTTCCTGTTTGCTTTGCTTTTGTTTCTGTTTCTTATTTGTGTGTGAGTTTCTAAGCTTTTGTTTTTGTTTCTTTGGTTTTGCTTTTACATTTGTCTTGGGCTTTGTTTGTCTGTTCATTTGTTCCTTTCTTTTTTCAATTGTTATAGTTAATGTTTGTTTTTGTCTTTGCTATTTGTCTTGTGTTTTGTTTGTCTGTTTGTTTTCTCCCCCCCATCTTTTCTTGTTTTTTTCTTGATTTTTTTTTTAGCCATGCCATGTGGCTTGCAGGACCTTTGTTCCCCAGCTGGGGGTTGGGCCTGAGCCTCTGGGATGGGAGTGCCAAATCCAGGACACTGGATGGCCAGAAAATTCCGAGCCCCAGGGAATATTAATCAGTGAGAGCACTCCCAGAGGTCTCCACTTCGACTCCAAGAACGAACTCCACCCAACTGCCTGAAGGATCCAGTGCCAGACACCTAATGCCAGACAACAAGCAAGACAGGAACACAAACTCACCCATCAGCAGACAGGCTGCCTAAAGTCATACTAAGGTCACAGAAACCCCAAGACACACCATCTGATGCGGCCCTGTCCATCAGAGAGACAAGATCCAGCTTTACCCACCAGAGCACAGGCACCAGTCCATCCAAACAGGAAACCTAAACAAGCCCCTGGACCAAACTCACCAACCACAGGGCAGACAGCAGAAGCAAGAGGAACTGTGACCCTGAAGCCTGTGGAAAGGAGACCACAAACACAGTAAGTTAGACAGAATGAGATGACAGAGACATACATTACAGATGAAGGAGCAAGGTAAAAATGCATGAGACCAAATAAAGATGAAATAGGCAACTACCCGAAAAATAATTCAGAGTAATTATAGTAAAGATGACCCAAGATCTCAGTAATAGAATAGAGGCAGGGATTGAGAAGATACAAAAAATCTTTAACAAAGATCTAGAAGAAATAAAGAATAAATAATCAGTGATGAAAAACACAATAACTGAAATTTAAAATACATTAGAAGGAATCAATAGCAGAATAACTGAGGCAGAAGAACGGATAAGTGAGCTGGAAGGTAGAATGGTGGAAATAACTGTCACAAGGCAGAATAAAGAAAAAAGAATGAAAAGAAATGAGGACAGTCTCAGAGAGCTCTGGGACAATATTAAATGCAGCAACGTTAGAATCATAGGGGTCCCAGAACAAGAAGAGAAAAAGAAAGGGTCTCAGAAAATAATTGAAGAGATTATAGTTGAAAACTTCCTTAATATAGAAACGGAAATAGTCAATCAAGTCCAGGAAGCACAGAAAGTCCGATGCAGGATAAACCCAAAGAGAAACATACTGAGATACATGTTAATCAAACCAACAAAATTAAATATAAGAAAAAAATATTAAAAGCAGCAAGGGAAAAGCAACAAATAATATACAACAGAATCCCCATAAGGTTACCAGCTGATCTTTCAGCAGAAACTCTGAAGGCCAGAAGGGAGTGGTAGGATATATTTAAAGAGATGAAAGGGGAAAACCTACAACCAAAATTACTCTACACAACAACGATCTCATTCAGATTTGACAGAGAAATCAAAAGCTTTACAGACAAGCAAAAGCTAAGAGAATTCAGCACCACAAAACCAACTTTACAATAAATGCTGAAGGAACTTCTCTAGGCAGGAAACACAAGAGAGGAAAAAGACCTACAAAAACAAACCAAAACAATTAAGAAAATGGTAGTAGGAATATGCATGTCAATAATTACCTTAAATGTAAATGGATTAAACGCTCCAACCAAAAGACATAAAATGGTTGAATGGATATAAAAACAGGACCCATATATATGCTGTCTCGAAGAGACCCATTTCAGACCTAGGGCTACATACAGACTGAAAGTGAGGGGGTGGAAAAAGATATTCCATGCAAATAGAAATCAAAAGAAAACTGGAGCAAAAATATTCGTATCACACAAAATAGGCTTTAAAATAAAGACTGTTAAAAGAGACAAGGAAGGACACTACATAATGATCAAGGGATCAATCCAAGAAGAAAATATAACAATTGTAGATATTTATGCACCCAACATAGGAGGACCTCAATACATAAGGCAAATGCTAACAGCTGTAAAAGGGGAAATTGACAGTAATACAATAAAGTGGGGACTTTAGCACCCCACTTTCACCAATGGACAGATCATCCAGACAGAAAATTAATAAGGAAACACGAGCCTTAAATGACACATTAGACCAGGTACACTTAATTGATATTTATAGGACATTCCATACAAAAGCAGCAGATACACTTTCTTCTCAAGTGCACACAGACATTCTCCAGGATAGATCACATCTTGCATCACAAATCAAGCCTCAGTAAATTTAAGAAAGTGGGCAAAGAGGATCTCAACATAATTAAGGCCATATACAACAAACCCACAGCAAATATCATTCTCAATGGTGGAAAGCTGAAAGCATTTCCTCTAAGATCAGGAACAAGACATGGCTGTCCTCTCTTGCCACTATTTTTCAACACAGCTTTGGAAGTCCTAGTCACGGTGATCAGAGAAGATACAGAAATAAAATGAATCCGAATCAGAAAAGAAGTAAAACTGTCACTGTTTGCAGATGACATGATACTATACATAGAAAACCCTAAAGATGACACCAGAAAACTTCTAGCGCTAATCAATGAATTTGGTAAAGTTGCAGGATACAAAATTAATGCACAGAAATCTCTTGCATTCATATACACTAACAAAGAAAGATCAGAAAGAGAGATTAAGGAAACAATCCCATTTACCACTGCAGCAAAAAGAATAAAATACTTAGGAATAAACCTATCTAAAGAGGAAAAAGACCTGTGCTCAGAAAGCTACAAGATACTGATGAAAGAAATAAAAAATGACACAAACAGGTGGAGCAATACACCACATTCTTGGATTGGAAGAATCAATATTGTGAAAATGACTGTACTACCCAAAGCAATCTACAGATTCAGTGCAATCCCTATCAAGTTACCAACGCCATTCTTCACAGAATTAGAAAAAAAAAAAACGTTACAATTTGTATGGAAACACAAAAGACTCCAAAGAGCCAAAGAAATTTTTGAAAGAAAAACAGAGCTGGAGGAATCAGACTCCCTGATTTCAGACTATACTAGAAAGCTACAGTAATCCAGACAGTATGGTACTGGCACAAAAACAGAAGTATAGATCAGTGGAACAGGCTAG
Source organism: Hyperoodon ampullatus (assembly GCF_949752795.1). Classification (NCBI taxonomy): domain Eukaryota; kingdom Metazoa; phylum Chordata; class Mammalia; order Artiodactyla; family Ziphiidae; genus Hyperoodon; species Hyperoodon ampullatus. The sequence continues at coordinate 58,491,792 of NC_136926.1, read as the reverse complement.
AAAGCCCAGAGATAAACCCACACACCTATGGTGAACTAATCTTTGTCAAAGCAGGCAAGAATATACAAAGGAGAAAAGACCATCTCTTCAATAAGTGGTGCTGGGAAAACTGGAAGCTACATGTAACAGAATGAAATTAGAACACTGCCTAATACCATACACAAAAATAAACTCAAAATGGGTTAGAGACCTAAATGTAAGGTCTGACACTATAAAACTCTTAGAGGAAATCATAGGAAGAACACTCTTTGACATAAATCGCAGCAAGATCCTTTTGACCCACCTCCTAGAGAAATGGAAATAAAAACAAAAATAAACAAAAGGGACCTAATGAATCTTAAAAGCTTTTGCACAGCAAAGGAAAACATAAATAAGATTAAATCCAACCCTCAGAATGGGACAGAATATTTGCAAATGAAGCAACTGACAAGGGATTAATCTCCAACATATAAAAACAGCTTATGCAGCTCAATATCAAAAAAACAAACAAACCAATCAAAAAATTGCCAGAAGACCTAAATAGACATTTCTCCATAGAAGACATACAGATGACCAAAAAACACATGAAAAGATGTTCAACATCACTAATTATTAGAGAAACTCAAATAAAAACCACAATGAGGTATGATCTCACGCTGGTCAGAATGGCCATCATCAAAATATCTACAAACAATAAATGCTGGAGAGGATTCAGAGAAAAGGGAACCCTCTTGCACTGCTGGTGGCAATGTAAATTGATACAGCCACCATGGAGAACAGTATGGAGGTTCCTTAAAATCTAAAAATAAAACTACTATATGACCCAACAATCCCACTCCTGGGCATATACCCAGAGAAAACCATAATTCAAAATGATACATGCACCCCAATGTTCATTACAGCACTATTTACTATTTATATCCAGGACATGGAAACAACCTAAATATCCATCAACAGAGAATTGATAAATAAGATGTGGTACATATATACAATGGAATAATGCTCAGCCATAAAAAGAAACGAAATTGGGTCATTTGCAGAGATGTGGATGGACCTAGAGACTGTCATACAGAGTGAAGTAAGTCAGAAAGAGAAAAACAAATATCGTATATTAATGCAAACTATTGGCATCTAGAAAAAATGGTACAGGTAATTTTATTTGCAAAGCAGAAATTGAGACGTAGACATAGAGAACAAATGTATGGATAGCAAGCGGGGATGGGGGGGTGGGATGGATTGGGAGATTGGGATTGACGAATATACACTACTATGTATAAAATAGACAACTAATGAGAACGGTCTATATAACACAGTGAACTCTACTCAATGCTCTGTGGTGACCTAAATGGTAAGGAAATCCAAGGAAGAGGGGATATATGTATACGTGTGGCTGATTCACTTTGATGTATAGCAGAAACTAACACAACATTGTAAAGCAATTATACTCCAAGTTAAAAAAAAAAGGAAAACAACAAAAAAAGGTGTACATTTTGAACATCAAAAGCTTCACATAAAGCTGCATCTTTTATTTTTATTCTTTCTGCTGATAATACATTTATGGGTTTTTATTAGAGGAATTTGTTTTCTTTGATTTTTAAGTGAATGATACATTCACCCTCTTCTTTATACTCATTCTAGGAATACTCTAAATTATTCAATCATCACAAGATGCAAGTAAAACTCTGAAGACAGACATGTCTTCTTTGTCCCCATCCCCATCCCCATCCCGTTCACCCTAGATCAGTGCTTTCTGCCTCCGACAGAAACAACTTCCCTTGTCCTATTTTCCACACAATTCCTAACCCCTCCTTCACCTTCAGAATAGCTTTAGTCCCACTTCCTAAAAAATGTCTTTCCTACTACTTTCAGACCATGCTACTTCCTTTGTCAAGATACCTCAGGGAATGATTTGGTAATGCCATTTTTAAAGGTGAAAATGACAAATAGGACTAAGGCACCTCTGAAGTTTCAGTGGATAAATTTTACCAGCTGATGGTGGGAAAAATATTTGATCCATTCTGTTTTCGAGGTAAAGGGGCACAGCTTTAGAAGCAAAGAGCACTGGGTTCTAGTCCCATCTCCATTTTGATCCTGTACCTCATAGAAATACAATTAACACATGATATCATAGGGAACATTAAAAGAGATAATGTATATAAAAATCTTTGCACACTTCCTGGCACTTAAATCTCAGCAGGTAAATTATTCTTTATATCGTTATTATTAATGATATTATTAATTGCAAAAAGAAATACTAGATCATGCAATCTTGTATTAAATTTCATGCTTTCTTGCATGGTTGTTTCTCTGCATATATAACTAAGAGTCTAAAACACCTCAGGGTTTTTTTTTTTTTTTTTTTTTTTTTTTTTTTTTTGCGGTATGCGGACCTCTCACCGTTGTGGCCTCTCCCGTTGCGGAGCACAGGCTCAGGACGCGCAGGCTCAGCGGCCATGGCTCACGGGCCCAGCCGCTCCGCGGCATATGGGATCTTCCCGGACCGGGGCACGAACCCGCGTCCCCTGCATCGGCAGGCGGACCCTCAACCACTGCGCCACCAGGGAAGCCCACCTCAGGGGTTTTTTGAAGACATTTTATGCTCTATCCTAGGCGGGCTGTGTATTTTGAAAAAGAAAACTTGAGTATGGGGGAGTAGTTGAAACAGAAAGTGGTGATCCAATTAAGTCAAGCAATCACCTTATGCCCTTCAAAGCTCAGAGGACAGTGGCCTAGGCAGTGTGGGGGTCAAGAAGGAGGGACTGTTCCAGTTCTGGAAAGTGGGGTGATATGCAGAGTATAGGCAGAGTATATTCCTTAGCATTGGAATATATTAACTTGGCTGTGTTAAATTAATAAACAAGGAGGCCATTAGACTGAGGTTGCTCTAATGCCGTGGCAGCTACATAAGCAAACCAAAATCTAGGCCTGTAAGTGCCTCAGGGTTACAAAATCAAAACACTAAAGACGCTAAAGACGCTAAAGACGCTAAAACGCTGAAGATCACAAACAAACAGCCAAGTAGGCTTTAAGCTACAGCCAAGGGATAATTTCCTTACTTTGCTTCCTCCTCTTCTCTATAGAAGTCTCTCCCTGAGCTCCCATCTGCAGAAGACCCCCTAACCACTTCTGGTTAGAGGTTGCTCAATTCAGATTGATTTTTTCACAAGCTCTTAAAATTCTTAATATGCCTCATATTTGTCTAACACAACAAAGATGTGAAAGGCTTTTTAAAAACTGTAAATATCAGTTGAAGTAGGTGAGTTATAGATGCACTTTCCTCCTCCTTCTCCTGTATCCCACATTTTATTTCCACCTCTTCCATCACAGAAATGACAGATCTCAGAGGGAACAAATATTAATGTTACTACTTTCTCTGAACACTGAACATTTAGAAACATTAAAGTTTTCAGAATACAAGGTAAAAAAAAAAAATAGTTGAAAAGAAAAGAAAAAAAACACCTAACTCAAATGTCCTAACATTTATAGGCAAATTTTGAGAAAAGAGATTCCATTTCTTCATAGATGTTATTATTCATTTTTATTGCTGCAACGCTTTTGGATACACATGGTTTTAACATAATTTTTATGAGTAACAAATAAGTTTGTGAGGTGGTGTGACTTTTCTGCATTTTACTAAACATATTCTCTGGTTGACTTGCACCTGAAGTACAGCTGTTATGCTAATAAAGAAAATATTAAATATTAATACAGTATTTCCAGGGGAAAAAATGCTATTTCCATTGTTTTCCTCATCCCAAGTTTATTCTTTTTTTTTTATTAGTTTCTGCTTTATAACAAAGTGAATCAGTCATACATATACATCTGTTCCCACATCCCTTCCCTCTTGTGTCTCCCTCCCTCCCACCCTCCCTATCCCACCCCTCCAGGTGGTCACAAAGCACCGAGCTGATCTCCCTGTGTTATGCGGCTGCTTCCCACTATCTTATCTACCTTACGTTTGGTAGTGTATATATGTCCATGCCTCTCTTTCGGTGTGTCACAGCTTATCCTTCCCCCTCCCCATATCCTCAAGTCCATTCTCAGTAGGTCTGTGTCTTTATTCCTGTTTTACCCCTAGGTTCTTCATGACATTTTTTTTTCCTTAAATTCCATATATATGTGTTAGCATACGGTATTTGTCTTTCTCTTTCTGACTTACTTCACTCTGTATGACAGACTCCAGGTCTATCCACCTCATTACAAATAGCTCAGTTTCATTTCTTTTTATGGCTGAGTAATATTCCATTGTATATATGTGCCACATCTTCTTTATCCATTCATCCGATGATGGACACTTAGGTTGTTTCCAGCTCTGGGCTATTGTGAATAGAGTTGCAATGAACATTTTGGTACATGTCTCTTTTTGAACTATGGTTTTCTCAGGGTATATGCCTAGTAGTGGGATTGCTGGGTCATATGGTAGTTCTATTTTTAGTTTTTTAAGGAACCTCCAAACTGTTCTCCATAGCAGCTGAATCAATTCACATTCCCACCAGTGGTGCAAGAGTGTTCTCTTTTCTCCACACCCTCTCCAGCATTTATTGTTTCTAGATTTCTTGATGATGGCCATTCTGACTGGTGTGAGATGATATCTCATTGAAGTTTTGATTTGCATTTCTCTAATGATTAATGATGTTGAGCATTTATTCATGTGTTTGCTAGAAGTCTGTATATCATCTTTGGAGAAATGCCTATTTAAGTCTTCTGCCCATTTTTGGATTGGGTTGTTTGCTTTTTTGCTATTGAGCTGCATGAGCTGCTTCTAAATTTTGGAGATTCATCCTTTGTCAGTTGCTTCATTTGCAAATATTTTCTCCCATTCTGAGAGTTGTCATTTGGTCTTGTTTATGGTTTCCTTTGCTGTGCAAAAGCTTTGAAGTTTCATTAGGTCCCATTTGTTTATCTTTGTTTTTAGTTCCATTTCTCTAGGAGGTGGGTCCAAAAGGATCTTGCTGTGATTTATGTCATAGAGTGTTCTGCCTATGTTTTCCTCTAAGAGTTTGATAGTTTCTGGCCTTACATTTAGGTCTTTAATCCATTTTGAGCTTATTTTTGTGTATGGTGTTAGGGAATGATCTAATCTCATACTTTTACATGTCCCTGTCCAGTTTTCCCAGCACCACTTATTGAAGAGGCTGTCCTTTCTCCACTGTACATTCCTGCCTCCTTTATCAAAGATAAGTTGACCATATGTGCGTGGGTTTAATTCTGGGCTTTCTATCCTGTTCCATTTATCTATCTTTCTGTTTTTGTGCCAGTACCACACTGCCTTGATTACTGTAGCTTTGTAGTATAGTCTGAAGTCAGGGAGCCTGATTCCTCCAGCTCCATTTTTCGTTCTCAAGATTGCTTTGGCTATTCAGGGTCTTTTGTTTTTCCAAACAAATTTTGAAATTTTTTGTTCTAGTTCTGTGAAAAAAGCCAGTGGTAGTTTGATAGGGATTGCATTGAATCTGTAGATTGCTTTGGGTAGTATAGTCATTTTCACAATATTGATTCTTCCAATCCAGGAGCATGGTATATCTCTCAATCTATTCGTATCACCTGTAATTTCTTTCATCAGTGTCTTATAATTTTCTGCATACAGGTCTTTTGTCTCCTTAGGTAGGTTGATTCCTAGATATTTTATTCTTTTTGTTGCAATGGTAAATGGGAGTGTTTTCTTGATTTCACTTTCAGATTTTTCATCCTTAGTGTACAGGAATGCCAGAGATTTCTGTGCATTAATTTTGTATCCTGCTACTTTACCAAATTCATTGATTAGCTCTAGTAGTTTTTCGGTAGCATCTTTAGAATTCTCTATGTATAGTATCATGTCATCTGCAAACAGTGACAGCTTTACTTCTTCTTTTCCAATTTGGATTCCTTTTATTTCCTTTTCTTCTCTGATTGCTGTGGCTAAAACTTCCAAAACTAAGTTGAATAATAGTGGTGAGAGTGGGCAGCCTTGTCTTGTTCCTGATCTTAGTGGAAATGGTTTCAGTTTTTCACTTTTGAGGACGATGTTGGCTGTGGGTTTGTCAAATATGGCCTTTATTATGTTGAGGAAAGTTCCCTCTATGCCTACTTTCTGCAGGGTTTTTATCATAAATGGGTGTTGAATTTTGTCGAAAGCTTTCTCTGCATCTATTGAGATGATCGTATGGTTTTTCTTCTTCAATTTGTTAATATGGTGTATCACATTGATTGATTTGCATATATTGAAGAATCCTTGCATTCCTGGAATAAACCCCACTTGATCATGGTGTATGATCCTTTTAATGGGCTGTTGGATTCTGTTTGCTAGTATTTTGTTGAGGATTTTTGCATCTATGTTCATCAGTGATATTGGCCTGTAGTTTTCTTTCTTTGTCACATCCTTGCCTGGTTTTGGTATCAAGGTGATGGTGGCCTCGTAGAATGAGTTTGTGAGTGCTCCTCCCTCTGCTATATTTTGGAAGAGTTTGAGAAGGATAGGTGTTAGCTCTTCTCTAAATGTTTGATACATTCACCTGTGGAGCCCTCTGGTCCTGGGGTTTTGTCTTTTGGAAGATTTTTAATCACAGTTTCAATTGCAGTGCTTGTGATTGGTCTGTTCATATGTTCTATTTCTTCCTGAGTCAGTCTTGGCAGGTTGAGCATTTCTACAAATTTGTCCATTTCTTCCAGGTTGTCCATTTTATTGGTATAGAGTTGCTTGTAGTAATTTCTCATGATCTTTTGTATTTCTGCTGTGTCAGTTGTTACTTCTCCTTTTTTCATTTCTAATTCTATTGATTTGAGTCTTCTCCCTTTTTTTCTTGATGAGTCTGGCTAATGGTTTATCAATTTTGTTTATCTTCTCAAAGAACCAGCTTTTAGTTTTATTGATCTCTGCTATCATTTCCTTCATTTCTTTTTCATTTATTTCTGATCTGATCTTTATGATTTCTTTCCTTCTGCTAACTTTGGGGGATTTTTGTTCTTCTTTCTCTAATTGCTTTAGGTGTATGGTCAGGTTGTTTACTCGAGATGTTTCCTGTTTCTTAAGGTCGGATTGTATTGCTATAAACATCCCCCTTAGAACTGCTTTGGCTGCATCCCATAGGTTTTGGGTCGTCGTGTCTCCATTGTCATTTTTTTCTAGGTATTTTTTTACTTTCTCTTTGATTTCTTCAGTGATCACTTCGTTATTGAGTAGTGTATTGTTTAGCCTCCATGTGTTTGTATTTTTGGCAGATCTTTTCCTGTAATTGATGTCTTGTCTCATAGCATTGTGGTCGGAAAAGATACTTGATACAATTTCAATTTTCTTAAATTTACCATGGCTTGATTTGTGACCCAAGATATGATCTATCCTGGAGAATGTTCCATGAGCACTTGAGAAAAATGTGTATTCTGTTGTTTTTGGATGGAATGTCCTATAAATATCAATTAAGTCCATCTTGTTTAATGTATCATTGAAAGCTTGTGTTTCCTTATTTATTTTCATTTTGGATGATCTGTCCATTGGTGAAAGTGGGGTGTTAAAGTCCCCTACTCTGAGTGTGTTGCTGTTGATTTCCCCTTTTATGGCTGTTAGTATTTGCCTTATGTGTTGAGGTGCTCCTATGTTGGGTGCATAAATATTTACAATTGTTATATCTTCTTCTTGGATTAATCCCTTTATCATTATGTAGTGTCCTTCTTTGTCTCTTCTAATAGTCTTTATTTTAAAGTCTATTTTGTCTGATATAAGAATTGCTACTCCAGCTTTCTTTTGATTTCCATTTGCATGGAATATCTTTTTCCATCCCCTTACTTTCAATCTTTATGTGTCTCTAGCCGAGTTTATTCTTAATAAAATTTCTGTGGAAACATCTATCTCCCATCAAGCACACCCAGAGTGCTGCATATTTTTCAGCTGGTCTTGGCTCTGCCACGGGATATGATAGCAGGAGGGTAGACTCTTATTACAAATTACTTGGGAATATTACCTTATGGAGACAGATTATACAATGCATCTCCCTCTCTTCACAATGCAACAGAAGGCTCCCACGATGCTAACTTGAGGACATTACAGATTCAACCTGAGTAATTCTCTATGGTTTTCACTTACAATGCAATAGCCTGTGGCTTTATTTTGTAATGTGTCTTCAAGAGCAAAATTCATCATTCTAAGTGCTTTACCAAGTTAAACAATACTGTTAGAAAACTAAACAGCAGCAGTGGGAGAGAAAATCTGAGTACCTGAAAGCAGGGGGAAATGGGATAATTTCAAACCAGAGTTTAGAAGATACATATGCTGTGAGACAGGGAATGTTTTCTCAGACTCACATACCTTGTGAAGTGGGGAAATCGTGAGTATTTTGCTCCCCTTTCATTAGTTTTGCATCCTTGCTCATCCCACACCGACATCAGGGTACACAATTTTCTTTTGTTGAGCAAACTCTTTTTTTGCATAAATGAACTGATAAGCCTGTTCCCTCTAAAGTCAGAAAACTTCACACCATACCCCTTACAGGCTGCTCAACTTTACAAGAGATCTAGAAGAGGGCAGTGTATTTAAGCCAGGAAAGGAATCATTAATGCAAGAATTCCAGATAGTAGCTTGGAGAGGGATTCTGAGCCAGAAACTTTTCCAGGACTATCAAATCGCATCATAAAGGCAACTTCAGTTTTCCTTGAGATCACACATCCCTCATCCCTTTTTTTTTTTTTTTTTTTGAGTTCTGAGAGTTTATTTTCCAAAGTCATATATTTTGAACCAAACTTTCCAAACTACTTGATCCCTGATATTATATTTCTTTTCTATTTGTAGTTCTAAAATGTCTAAACACAGTTTCTCACCTTGGTCTATCCAAGACAGAGATGAGACTGGGTTTTCCTGACTCATTGAGCCTCTCAGAGAATGGTCTTCCTGAACAGCTTTGACTGTTGCAGCTGGAGATGAAGACAGGATCACATACTGGCCAGAATCTGTATTGATCTCTAAGGCATATCTGTGAAGCATGTTTTCCCTTTTTAATAACTCCCTAAAATAAACTTTAAAACATTTACTCTTCTCCTTCAAAATGGTTTCAGGGAGAAGAACTCTATGGGGCAAGTGAATTTCATGATGTGATTTTACTTTAATTTGAAGAGTCACAATCCTCCCTTAGGCATGTGAGGAACTATCCAATACAATGTTTAATGTTAAAAGAAAGCCAGTGGTGCTATCACTGACTCCAAAGCAAAGATAATGTTGTGCCTATTGAAAACTTTCTGTAAATCCTCTACTGAAGCTTTCAGCAGGAGACAAAGGCAGGTAACTGATCTGGAACTTTCTACCTCAGTCCCCTATTGTACTCACTGATCCATTTCTCAAATGCTTTAACCCAAAAAGAAAAACATCTACGTGAGCAATACTAATTTTCCTAAAATGAAAAACTCCCTTGCTAATATTCACCCAACTGGAAAAATTATAATCATTGAATAAAAAGCAATATCCTGTTTAACACAGTAGAAGGAACGCTATTGACAAAAGTGTGGTGAGATCCTGGTCATTGCCAATGATCAGAGATAATCAGACCAAGTGGTAATGAGAAAAGCAGCTGTCAGACAGAAATCCTTCTTGTGCCAGCCAAGGAGAGTTTGGCAATCAAACCAGTAGTTTTAGTTCCCTCCAGCAATGCAGATGGAGGATCTTTTCAAAACCAGGCTTAAGGAAAAATTTGAAGGAGAAACATGAGATGAGAAACTGACAAGTTACCTCTATATTCCATGCCAGGAACCATGAAAGGTCCAGGTTAAGGACTGATTGTGAAATCAGTAGCAAAGTGACGACTTAACTCTTGAGATTTCATAGTCTAGCATATAACCCCTTATTTACCAGAACAATCATTCTTTTAGGACTAAGACATTCTCAAAAGAAAGTTTTTCCTCTTCCAAGATTTCTGCAATGCCCAATGCCCTCTGAAACATTTCATAAATGTGTTTGAAGAGGCAATCCTACACTCATCTCCATTAAAACGCACAATTTTGCTCAGTTTTAAATTCTCTTCTCTTCAGTCTCAGTAGGTTATTTTGATGGGCCCATCAAGTGCTCTGAAGATATAGGAGAAATAAGACTATGTCTTAACATAGTCTCCACTTTGAGGGGTTTACAAATTAATTGGAGATAAAAGATTAGCAAATTCACAACAAAGGTAATGACAGTGCTCTCCATAGGTTACCTGAGAGAATCTCTGTCACCCTTCCAGGTGCCCTGAGCCTTTCTCAACCCTGTCCACCTGGCTTCATTTTTCTCATCTTTCAAATTCACATCTTTCAAAAAGAAGCCAAGTTTGGCAACACATGTCTTAAGGAAACTTATCCAAAATTTGGAAATAAGGGAAGAATAGGACTGCAAGTTTTTGCATTATTATATTAGAGCACTAATAGATCTTCCCAAAGATTATGTAATTCTGTAAGATAATGTGCCTGTTTTGATGTAGACTTTATTATTGATTACATTCCAGGCATTGTTAAGTTACATGTTAACATGTAGGCAGACTTTTGGTAGAGGTGCAAGTGATTTCTGTCTGGTAGAAAAGATAAACTTAAAACAAGAGTTATATCGCCCTTTTGTCACAATATGGATGAATCTAGAGTGTATCATGCTAAGTAAAATAAGTCAGAGAAAAAAATACAGTATGATTTCACTAATATGTGGAATCTAAAAAACAAACAAACAAACAAAAAAAGAAACAAAATGAAAACAGACTCATGGATGCAGAGAACAAATGGGTGGTTGCAAGAGAGGAAGGGAGAAGGGAGCTTTGGGTAAAATAGGTGAAAGGAATTACGAGGTACAAACTTCCAATTAGAAAATGAATAAGTAACAGGGATCTATCATACAGTATATGTAATATTGTCAATAATACTGTAATAACTTTGTATGGGACAGATGGTTACTAGACTTATCATGGTGATCATTTCATAACATATTTAAATGTTGAATCACTATGTTATATGCCTGAAACTAACATAATATTGTATATCAACTATATTTCAATTTTTTATAAAGTGTATTAACTCCATGCAGTTATACTTTATATTTGTTGAATACAATAATGAATAAGAATTGTCAACCTCAATCAGAATTAATCTCAAAATCTAAACAATATTTTAGTTATTTTTCATGGTCTCTTTTTTACTAAACACTGTATAAGGTTATTTTGATGTGTGCCTGTCTGATGTTCTGAACATACACACTTTGGGGAAAAAAAAAAAGATTTAATGAGAGTATACTTATAAGGCTCATATCATATCTTCTCAAGATATGTTAATTATTATTATCCTTTCATCAAGTTTTTAATGAGATGGTTTATGCAATATTCACTCTACTGATATCTGCATTGATTTCACATTGCTCCTTTTTTCTTTGTTCCCAGGAATTTGCTTCTCTCGTGTCGTTTGATATAAGATGGTACTAGACACTTCAGTGATTATATGATATTTAAATCATAAATCATTCTGTCCTCTCTATGTTTTACTGGCACATTTGGCTAAGCTTTATTAAAATATTATTTAAGCCAAGAATTTCCCTTGGAAAAAAAAGAGTTATATTGCCCTTGAATGTTGTCTCTAGATTAGTAAACTTACCTTCACATGCCTTTCCCTACTAAATATGTAAATATATGTTTATCAAATGCCCATCGAACCAGCTTTACTTGTCTGATAGTTTCATCATAGTCTGGTTAAATAAATATTTGACATGTGTTCAATCTTTATTTATTTGAGGGCCATGTTTTTAACTTTTGTTAAATGTAAAATGGTAGGGGCATTACTATGATATATTCATTATTGTGTTGTTTGTAAAAGAAAATAATTAGAAATAAATCAAATATCTATCAGTAGGGAAAGGGTAAGTAAATGATATGCATGTGAAATGAATGACTATGCAGTTATATAAATTGATGATGTTTATCTCATTATTAACATTAAAATAATTTGATAATATTGAAAAGGCAGCTTTCAGAACAAACAGCATACATGGTATGGTTCTGTTTCAGTAGAATTATATATATATATATATATATGTGTGTGTGTGTGTGTGTGTATATATGTGTATATATATATGTATGTATATATATATATATATACATATATATATATATATATATATGTATATATATATATATATACAGAAAGATGGCTGAAGGAGTATTCACCAAGATATTCACAATGATTGTCTCTGAGAGTGTAGATTTCACATAACTTTTATAACCTTCTTATTTGTATGTCTTCTTCTTTGTGCATTTTTTTTCACACAAAAAGTTATCATTTTTACAAATTCTTAAACAGTCAACCTAAGGGTCATTACCTACATTGGAAAAGGCATGTCTCTATTGACAACCTATGTAGAGTAGACCCCTCTCTTTTGTGGCTCACTGGATAATGCCTATATTTCTGGGAGAGCACCTTTAAGCTGTCAGTGCTCTAACAAGTTCCCTCTGTACTATACCATGAACACATCAAAAGCCATAATATGCCTAGTTCATCTGTATAGGTCCAATGTATCATAATATACTCATATCTTTGTGTTTAAGAGATAGCCTCTAAGTCTTGGCAATCCTTAGCTCCATTCTAAACCAATCTAATTGATTTGGCTGGGTACTCCCTTGATTTCACAATATCACCCTCTGTAAGAATAAGTTCCATCTAAAATTTGGGCACTTCCCTGAAACCCCAGGCTGTAACTGGGACCACAGTAGTGAAACTGAGGAAGACCCTGTGGAGCTCCTGGTCATGGAAGAATTTCTATGTCCCCTGTTCCTTGTAGGAAATAGACTCCAGCCTCCATGACCTCCCTTGAGTGCCAAAGGACAGATTCAAACAGTTGTTAATCAGGGAAAGAAGTGGATGCAGAGACAAGGGAGAAGCAGCCAAGAAACAATAGTGTAGTCTCAGGGCAGGGTCCTAGTTCCTCAAGGGATATACATATCAATATCTTTGAGCTCTTTACAGAAACAAAACTCCAAAAAAATGAAGTTAGCATTCTTCATTCCAGAGAAGACCACCTGAGGCAAGATTAAAGGAACCAGGGGAGCTCATCAAGAGATTACCTGAGAGTAGATTAAAGGAATGTAGGTCCTGCACACACCCTAATCTTTTTAGCAACCCCACTCTTGAACCATTGCTATAAAAGCTCCTCACCAAATCCTCCCGGGCTGGGACACACAGTTTTTGAGGGCAGGAGCCCTCTGTATTCCCTTTTGCCTGGCAAAGCAATAAAGCTATTCTTTTCTACTCCACCCAAAACTCTCTGAGATTCAATTTGACACCGGTGTGCAGAGGCTGAGATTTCAGCATGAGTAGTTAATCTAGATCCTTCTAACCCTTCACCTCTGTGCCTAAAGGCTCATCTTCATATTTCGATGTTTGTAGGGTCCCTGCAACCTAAGAAGAAAACTTCCCGAACTGACTCCAACGAATGCAACATGGTTTACTAATTGAATCTATAGCTGTTCTGTACTGGTTGGTCCTCAAGTACTGATCAGTGGCTGAACCTCACCTCTTCTTGGGCACTGTGGTTGGAACCACTTTGTAACTGAGCAGGACCATATAGGGCCTTCCCAGGACAGATCCCTTCCCTCATATCCTCTGCTTAACTCCTCTCTGAAGTATCTAAATAACTGTATCTGATGCACATTACCTGAGTTGTTTTACAGATGCTAAAACCCCACCAAATGGAAGACAATAACTATTTGATGACCATGAGTACATAGCCCCCAGGCTTACTGAAGCCTAAGTATTGATAAAGTTAAGCCCTGTGACACCACCCTATTACCTCATCATCAACCAAAGAATTGTGCACAAGCTGATCACATACCTTGCAACTTCCACCCCTCACCTGGTCTTTAAAAATGCTTTCCTGAAACCCATCAGGGGAGTTCAGGTGTTTTGAGCACTAGTTGCCCTGGACTCTTTGCTTGGCACCCTGCAATAAATGCTGCACTTTCCTTCACTCTTCAGTACAACACAGTGACAATATACTGGCTTTACTGCATTCAGGTAAGCAAATCCAAGTTTGGTTCTATAACATTTTTATTCATTCACTCATAAAATATGTATTAAACATCAATCATATGTCAAGCACTTGATTGGACTCTGGACATTTGAGTGAGCAGGATGAAGTTGGTTCTTTCCATCACAAAGCTTACAGTACAGTTAGGAGAATAATGGTATGTTGGGTTCTGCTCACCCATTCCAATTGTGAGGGTGTGGGGCTTCCCCCTATCTCCAACAATTCTCAGGACACCAGCTGGTTGTCTTGCAATTCAACTCAATTCTGACACTATCTACCCAGAGATAGCATCAGATTCCACAGGTAAAGGGCTCAGTCCCATAAGACTGCCTTCCACTTCAGAAGCAAAATAAACCCAGGTTGTTACCTGTACTTCTGCCCTACCAGGTATAAATTGGATGTTCCAATATCCCCCTCCAACTTGGGAGACCAATCACAACTCCAGGTTGTAACCTGTACTTCTCATTGACAGGCTATAAATCAGAGGTTCCCATGACTCCTTTGTTGAGTTTGATTAATTTGCTAGAGTGGCGCACAAAACTCAGGAAACCTGTCTGCTCAACAGATTACTGGCTTATTACAAAGGATGTACATAGGATACAGATGAACACCCAGATGGAAGAGATACATAGGGCAAGGTATATAGGAAGGGATGTGGAGCTTCCACGTTCTTTCCAACTGTGCCACTTTCCCCAAATCTTCATGTGTTCACCAACCTGGAAACTCTCCAAACCTTCTCCTTTTAAGTTTTCATGGAGGTTTCAGTATATAGGCATGATTGATTAAATCATTGACCATTGACAATTGATCCAACTTCTAGCCCTTCTCCCTTCCCCAGAGGTCAGGAAAGTAAAAGTAAAAGTTCCAACACTCTAATACCACGTTTGACTCCTCTGGCAACCAGCTCCCATTCTTAGTACTTTCCAAAAGTTACCTCATTAATATACAAAAGACATCTTTATGCTCTAATCACTTAGGAAATTCCTAGAATTTTAGGAGCTCTGTGCCAAAAGTGGGTACAAAGGCCAAATATATATTTATTACTATAAATCACAATATCACAGATGATTTCCTAAGTAATTACAAGTTTACCACAGGATTAGAGAACAGGCTGCTTTATTCTGGTTCATTTTCACCCTGGAGGACCATCAAGCCAGCCTTTTTCCAATCTCTATGATCATCTCATGACACCAGTTTTCTTTCTCCTTTCCTCTGGCTGTGTTACTGAGTTCCCATATTATGGCTCACCTGAGATATTAAAAGTTCACTGAGCACAGAGGGAAAAATCTATAATATGCCCTCTCCCTTTAGGATATTCAGGACATATTAATTTCTCCTGAAAAGGAAGGAAAAAATTTCTCATATTAAAAGGTAAAGTTAATCCAATGACTACCCCATAAGTATATAACACCCACGGTATGCCAGCCAGTATGCAAGAGTCTCCCTGAAAGAGCTCATTAACACTTTCAGTTGTTTTTTTAAAGATACATCTGTAGGGCTTCCCTGGTGGCACAGTGGTTGAGAGTCCACCTGCCAATGCAGGGGACACGGGTTCGTGCCCCGGTCCAGGAAGATTCCATATGCCGCGGAGCGGCTGGGCCCGTGAGCCATGGCTGCTGAGCCTGAGCTTCTGGAGCCTGTGCTCCACAACAGGAGAGGCCACAACAGTGAGAGGCCTGCATACTGCAAAAAATAAAAATAAAAAATAAAAACAACACATCTGTAGTGAAACAGGTACATGCCCTCTTCCAGAGCTATTTGTGATAAAGATGCCTTTTGAGAAAGCAGGTGTGAGGAATAGAATTCTGGTTAAACAAGACAATACAGTTAACTGAACCATTTGAGGTCAAGTAAAACTCATGACTCAGTTTTGTTAATATTGTGCTATAGACTATGTATTTATACTAGAGACTCGGTGAGCTCTAAAACTTACCCAGAATTAAGGTGATGCTGATCACTTATCTCCCCATATGGACACACAAAAGACTTCTCAGTAGTTTAAGTTAGAGTCTTTAAGGCAGAAAACTAGAAGTAATTCTTGCCACCTTTCTCCTACCCAAGAACCAGTCACCGAGTCTTCTTGAATTTTCTCCTGTACATCTCTTTTCTCTCCATCTCCAATGCTACCATTCTAGTCCAAAGTTCCCTCATCTGTCATGTAGACCACTAAAATTAACTACCAACTTATTCTAAGGAAAATCTTAGGTCTCTCATATCTGTTCTAAATGAACATAAGCTTATGTCACCACTTACATAAAACACTGTAAGTCTTTATTAATGCCATTAAGCAAGGACTACAGTCCTTAACATGTTTTGCAATGTCTGGTCCCAGCATGCTTTTCCCAATCACATCTCACATATTTCCCCTTCCACCAGCCCTATAAGTTCAGGGGTTTTTTTGTTCTTGACCTCAAAGAACCACATTCCTGCCCTTCCAAGTTCTTAGATTAAATAGTTACTATGTGTGACTCTCTCTAATCAGCTTCAGCATGGTATTCTTATTTGCGAGAAACTAATATGGTGCCTGGCATCTAGTAGGTATTCTTTAAATGTTTATTTAATCAGTGGATGAATAGATGAATAATTGGAATGCCCATTGAGTTTTAAAACAACAGACTTAAAGACTTTAATGTATTTATTATTATAGTTGAGCCTTGAGCAATGTGGGAGTTAGGGACCCCAACACTTAGTGCAGTGGAAAATCTGTGAATCATTTATTATCAGCTCTCTGTATCCATGGTTCCTGCATTTCCGACCAACAAGAGATCATGTAGTACTATAATATTTACTATTGAAAAAAAAATCTGTGTATAAGTGGATCCTCACAGTTTGAACCCATGTTGTTCAAGGGTCTACTGTATATTCTTTTCCTTTGTACCATAAAATATATTTAAAATTTCAGAATAAAGTGTCATTGAAAATTTGAATTTTTGTTTTGTTTTATACTTCATATACTTTATGTATTGTGACTATATATTAGGAAGACCTATTTCACAAATCAATATTATATATAGACTCATTGCTCAAAGTGAAAGCAGTTTGAAGACAGTGGTAGTTTTTCTGTATTCCAAAAACAAATTTTAATGTGTCAATTCATCTGAAAGATATAATCGAGTATCCACTGACATTGACCACCAGTTAGTTGAGATCAGTAAAAACCTTTATCCAGTCTATAGACAAACACAAGTAAAGAATCTGGTGATTCATGTCCCTCTGAATAAAATAACTGAAAGAATATTTGGCATTCAACAGAGAAAGACATTATTCTAAAGTAATGGATTATCCCTAATTTGGGCAACAGAAAATGGGAAGATATAAATCTCTAGTCCTTTGAATTAAGTGCTTTCTTGATATAAAACATTGACAAAATGCCAAAAAAAAAAAAAAAAAGCACAGAGAGAAACTCCTATACAACTCTCTCCTCCGGAAAATCTCAAAAACTTCAGATCTTACAAAAAGTTACTTGATTTTAATTATTGATATGCAAACTATTTATCATTGTAAATGACCTTTAAGTCCTCATCTTGTAATTAAATTCTACAACCCTTCTGATCCTCAAACTAGGAGGAGTAGTTATATCCAACCTCTTCTCTCACACACTTTCTCTCTCTTCCCCCCCTACTTAGTGTCTCTCTCTTCTTTCTTCCTTCCTTATGTATTCTCAGCTCCATTAGCTGTTTCCTCATTAATCCTTTTCTTCTGCTTGGGCATGCCAGGCAACCAAGGAGATGATGAGTGTAGAAACCTCATGTTTTAATCTCATGTGAGGTTAAAATTAGTGGAAGTGGAACTTGAAAATATGAGATTTATGGAACATATGATAGCCTCTTTCAAATATCTACGCACTAAAATGGGAAATGCATGAGCTTCTGCTTATGAAGCTGAGCCTTTGTTTGTAACTGTAATGCATAAAAATCTGTTGGATGAAGGGGGAAAATACTGTAATTTTGTTGACAAGTTATGAAAATGTTTAAATAACAAGAAAACAACCTGTTATTTTCATGAAAGAAAAAGAATTCATTATTTCCTTTTCTTACCAGCAGCTTGCTTTCTTCAATGTGGGGGAAATAACTATATTGTAATCCCCAAATTGAATACTTACCTGAGTAAATAGTGAATCAAAAGGAATATTACTCTGCTGTAGTTAGTGAATATTGAGATGCTAGCAAACACAATAATGTAGACAGGGTTCAAGAAAGACCATGTAATCAGACACAATCTCAACAAATAGACATTAATGTCTGCAATTTAACCACATTTGTTTGGCAAACAAAAGAAGTGATAAAAAGAACAATTTAAGTAATGTGCATAATCCACCCAGATATTCCCCTCTGTGAACATATGCCTCAGACACCAGTGGTGGAAACCATAATCTGCTGTTCTCCATCATGGTCTTATTTCCCTTAGAGTTCTCCTGGTTTGGTGTGAGCTTCTTACAACTTGGGTGAAAATCTACAGAAAAGATATGCCTTTTACAATATGGCCCTAAATGCAAGCTGACCACTTTACCTAGTATTCCACTAAAAAAACAACCATATGCTTCAATGATGGAGGAAAAGAAAGACAAACAAAACAGGCAGTATTTTATTCAGCAGGAGATGGTGTGCCTGACTCCAATATGGCACCTTCCCTCTTTTAGGCTGCACCCCGCAGGCCTACAAGGCCTGTGCTTGCCCAGCTTCAAGATGAAAGAAAGAGACTGGAGTCAGCAACAGAGATTTATATGATTTAATGGATAGGGGAGTTTACACATCTGAAGCAAGGCCCTGGGGCTACACCCCACAGTGCACGTTGGACAGGACATGTTGGCAGTATTCGCTCCTGTGGGTGAGGCTGGGGGAGGAGACTACCAGTTACAGGGAAATTGACATCAGGTGGGCTCATTAGTTACTGGGGAAAACAGCAGAGGGACATGTTCCTCACTGCCCATTTGGTAAGAACAATCACTAGCTGGGGCCTGGGACAAGTATGTAGGAAGATCAGTCATGTGCATAAGTTATAGGTGGCACTGGTCGGGTAGGGGATATACAGAGAGCAAGAGAACAGCCATCCTGAGCGGCCTGACCATATACCCTCTGAAATACACCTCTCAAGTTCACATGACAGACCTAAGTTTGTTGTTGTCAAGTTTTCCATCCTATCAAGACATTTGGTATGTTGCTGTCACCATGGAATGTTCCACAAAAGAATAAGAAATGCATTGATTAATTTGGGGTGTATACAGTGTGAGTTCAGGAAAAGGGGGATTTAAATAAAAAACTGAGAGCTCTTATCCTAATTTTGTCTTGGACTTATACCTGGAAGAAAATCATTTGCCTCTCTGGGGCTTGGATTTCTCTTCTATCTGATTAATAGAAAAAAGTTCTCTCCTCTCATGGTCTCTGCTTGTCTCACATGGTCATTGTGTTAATCAAGATCATAAAAATGAAGGCACTAGAAAAGAGCATAAATACTATATTCATCTAAGGGGTTAATGTATTAATTTTAGAGAGAAGAGTAAATAGCATTTTTCCAGGTTGTTAGACAATATGCCTCAATAAGTAATTCCAATTAAAAAAATAATGACGAAAGTTTTTTTTTTTTTCTTAGTTCCTTACTGTTTCATATACACTTAGAGTCTGTCAAAGTCTGCCCAAAAACCTGCCAAAATTTTGTTTGGAATTACATTGAATCCATGGATGAACTTGGGAATTGACTTCCTTACAGTATTGAGTCCTCCAATAATAATAATAATATTAATAAAATTCTGTTAATTTCTCTTAATGATATTTTATAATTTTCAGCATGAAGATAGTGCATACCTGTCATTCAGTTAATTTATAATTGATGTTTTGTGAAGCTTGAAAAACATTATCATTTCTTAAAATTTTGAATTCCATCTATTTTTATCAGTAGATAGAAATACAATTTTATATATTTACTTTATATAAATATATGCAAAGAGATCTTGCTAAATTCACTTATTAAGTTTGAAGATTCATTTGGATTTCACACATACATAATTATGTCTCCTGTGACAAATGATGGCTTTATTTCTTTCTCTCCAAACCACATGCATTTTATATTGTCTTCTTGTCTTTTAACACTGCCTGAGGCCTCTAGTAAAATGTTGAGTAAAAGTGATTCCCATGTCAGGGAAAAGCTTGTAATATTTTACCATTAAGTATATGTGTTGTTTGGCCATATCTACTAGTGCTGAACATATGCATATCTTATGATACAGTGACTCCACTCAGATACATACGTTCACTATGTAATATTTATAAGAATTATCATAGCAGTGTTATTTATATTATCCTCAAACTAGAAACCACTCATATGTCAACCAACAATAGAATGGATAGAGGCAGATACGCCCTGAAATACTATATAGCAAAGAGAATGACCACACTAGAACTACATACATAAAGTTCAACCTTATAAGAGTGAATAAAAGAAGGTGGATACAAAAGAATATACTCTGCATGATTCCATTTATCTAAGAGATCAAAATGAGGTAGAACTAGGCTGTGACTTTAGAAGTCAGTAGAGTAGTTATCAGTGAAGGAGGTAGTGAATGAAGAGAACAGGAGGAGACTTCTGGGGACCTGGTGGTTTCTTAATCGAGGCACCAATTACACAGATGTGTCAGTTTGTGAAAATTCATTGAGCTTCACATTTATGATTTGGGCATAAATTCCTTAAATTCCTACTTTAAAATGCAAAAATGAGCCTCCACTGATTTTAAGATAAAATGCAAAATTAATACAGCCCATGAGAATCACTGAGCGCTCCCCCACCACTCGCTGCCACCCAAACTTGTGCTTTAGGTTGAAGCCAAGTGTGTGTAGCTCTGTGGGTACTATCTGTGCACTTTTTCCATTCATTATTTCCCCTTACTAATTTTTATCAGAGACAGCATAATATAGTTGTAAAAGCACTGATTGGAAGAACTTGCCTGGGTTTGAATGCTGGCTCTGTCACTTCTTAGTTTCATAATCTTGGGAAATTTACATAACTGTCCCATGCCTCAGTTTCCTCTTCTATAAAGTTGGGATAATAATAGAGTTGTCTCAGAAATTCTGCTCAGATGCCACCTCTCTGTCTTAACTGAGCAGTTAAATTTGGGGCCTTTCCTCTGTGCTTCTTTCTCTATCACTGAAGGCTAACTTTCTTATCGCAGCTCTGACTGAACTGCATTAGAGACATATATTATTGGGTTGGCCAAAAACTTTGCTTGGGTTCTTCCATTAATGGAAAACCTGAATGAGATTTTTGGCCAGCCCAATAGTTTGCTAGGGCTACCATATAAAAGTACCACAGACTGAGTGTCTTAAACAACAGAAGTTAATTTCCTCACAATTCTGGAGGCTAGATGTCCAAGATCAAAAAGTCCAAAGGGTTGATTTCATTCTGAGGCCTGTTTCCTTGGTTTGTAGATGGCTGTCTTCTCCCTTGGTCTTCACATGGTCTTTCCTCCCTGCATATCTGTGTCCTAATCTCCTCTTCTTATAAGGACACCAGTCATATTGAATTAGAGTGCACATCAATCACCTCATCTAACCTTAATTACCTCTTTAAATAACCTTTCTTCAAATGCAGTTACATTCTGAGGTACTAGAGGTTAGGATTTCAACATATGAATTTGGGGGAACACAACTCATCCCATACAGAGATACTTAATTCATCTCTGTCTCTCCCCTCTAATTATGATCTCCTAAAAGAGGAGGTTTGTCTTATTGTCTGTGTATCTCCAGCTCCTAACAACATCTGGCACATAGCTTAATAAATGGAAGCTACAAAGGAAAGGAAGTTCACACAAACAAGCTCATGGTAACAAAACTCATCAATTCTTGAAAAGCACTGATGATCTAAGGAAAGCAGGTGAGCTTCACTTAATCAAGTTAATAATTCGAGTTGAAAACAAAAGTAGATGAATGCAATATACTGACCTGGTTGAAGCTGACAGAGGCATAGCTATAATTCTAGGTCAATCACTCCAAAGTGAAGCTTGACTTTTCTTTAATAAGTGTTCTTTAATATTAATTATCTAGTAATTCCTACTTTTGTGCCTTTTCTGGGTAGAAGCCAAAAGAGATGACCTCCATAATATTTTCTCTTTTATTTTTAATTGTATTTTAATAGGAAGTTCATTCTTTCAGATTAATAACCATATTATAAGGTACTGATTAAGAAATCTTTGTCTCATTCCTGTTCCTGTCTACTCCCCTCATATACATGGTTTCCTTATGCAGATGAGAGAACATATAAAAATACACTTTATCACTCCTCTTTTTAAAACAAATGATAGCATACTGTATATATTTTTCTGAACTGCACTGTCTGCACTTGCCAATATATCCTGGCAACCTTTCCATATCTGTAAACAGAAGCCTTCTTGGTTCTTTTGTTCAGCTGTGTAGTATATCATTGTGTGGATCATGTATTATTTAACTATATTTTATTGATAGATACTTGGAATGTTTCCCACATGCTAATATTGCAAAGAATGCTAAAATCAATAATTTTATCCATATGTCATTTCAAACATATGCAGGTGTACCAAAAGTGTAAATTCCGGATGTGGGTTTGTCAAGTCAAATGTTAAATGACTGTGTAAATAATTTTGATAAATATTTCATGCTGTTGATAAGGTTGTATATTTTCACACTCACAATAGCAGTGTTGAGTGTTTCTCTACAATCTCACCAACAAAAATATTATCACAATTTTGAGTTTTTGTCAATCTGCTAGAAGAAAAAAAATGTTTCTCAAAACTATGCAGATATAAGCAAGGCTATATTGTCTTACAGGGTATTTGATCTGACAGGTAAATTTCATCTGAGTTTAAATTCTTATTTCTTAATTGTCTTGACTTCCACTTTATTAGTGACAGTAACCCTTGATGAAATAAGACTGGAGAAAAGAGAATGGAGGGAAAAGATCCTGGAAGACAGTGTGAGAGACCCTCAGATATCCAGGTCTGGAAGTGGTGTACATCACTTTTACTCATGTTTCAGGGTCTGGATCTAGTCAGAGTTCACATGGAAACGCAAACAGATCTTGACAGTGTTCTCCCCAGCTGAGCATCCACCTTCCAGAAGCAACCCTATGTTATGGAAGGGAAGAAAGAATCTTTGGAAGACAGTTGGCTGTCTCTGTCACACATATACATTGCTGTGTTTCTGCTGTTCTATTATTTAACTTCAGTTGCTTCACCCAAACACTGAACTTGATCACATAAAATCACTTTTAAGCTGTAGAATTGTGTTATTAAAAGTATATATATAAGAGAATGGACTTGAGGATACAGGGAGGGGGAAGGGTAAGCTGGGACAAAGTGAGAGAGTGGCATGGACATATATACACTACCAAACGTAAAATAGCTAGCTAGTGTGAAGCAGCCGCATAGCACAGGGAGATCAGCTCGGTGATTTGTGACCACCTAGAGGGGTGGGATAGGGAGAGAGATGCAAGAGGGAAGAGATATGGGGACATATGTATATGTATAACTGATTCACTTTGTTATAAAGCAGAAAATGGCACACCATTGTAAAGCAATTATACTCTAATAAAGATGTTTAAAAAAAGTATATATGTATATATATATATATGTGTGTTTGTGTATATATATATATATATATATATATATATATATATTTACTTCCTAGGACAATTTCTTCAAAATTGGTCATCTTCTAAGCTCCTTGACCTCAATGTCCTTATCTGTAAAATAAGGAAATTGAACTAGACATTTCTAAGGATCTTCCAAGCACCAACTGCATGAATTTGGGATTGTTATAATTTAACGTGCCTTGCAGTGAATGAGTTGTTGACCACAAGCCAATACAATCACCAAGCTAATTTTTCAGTTACTTCCTCTTTCTGTCCTTCCTGGGGTCTCTCAAGGAATGTGAACTTATCTTAACAGGAAGCTAATGTTAGTGAGGTAATTGGTACATCCCCAATCTCTTTTCACTTCTCAGATCAAACAGATTCCCAATTTGCTGCTGACTGAATTATTAGTAAACCACGATCTTACAGATAGAGAGTTTTAGTCAAAGCCAAGAAATATTCATTAGGTTCTATAATAAGAATTCATAAAGTGCCTATTCTGTGTCCAATACTCAATTGTAGTGGAAGTACAAAGAAAAATACAAAATTTAAACCTAGAAGGAGTTTATGTTCTGATTCAAGAACTAAACATTTAAAAATAAAGAGGTATAAAAACAGAGCTCTTGATCCAAACGAGCTTATAATTTCTTTCTGTATATTAGGTACACCCACATGAAAAGATAGCAATATGAGATCACAAATGATTTTCTGTCAAGGTGAGTAAATGGGGAGAGCAAACAGTGCAAATGAGGGCAGTGATAGGCCTGACCTGAGTGGCTTTTGTAACATCAAGATGACGTCCAAATTCTTTGTAATGTGAAGCATGAAGGAAGCAGATCTCCAGTAAGTAATTCTCAACCATACAAAGCAAACTTGGCCTCTTTGGGGCTCTGCCCTCTAAGTGGGCTTAGGTCAAGGCTCCTTTCGTTCCTGCCTATAATCAGCACCTTGGTTTATGATGGGAAAAATATGCTTGTCAATCATTCTTATCAGGGGAGAGACTAAAACACATGTAGTCCAAGGGAATCATTTCAGTGATGGATAAAATGAAAAGATCAAAGATCATCCATGCCTAGAATAGATGGAATTTAGAAAAACGCCATTAACTTCACCTCAATCCTCCTCTTGTTGACACAGTGATATCATAGCACAGGGCATATAACATAGATTTCCCATTGTGTGACTTACATAAAAGAAAGTCAGTTATGTGTATTTGGGGCACTAAGTCCTATTAAACCCAGGTTTAGGAAACTCTGTCCTACTTGCCCCCAGCTGTACTCCCCTTGCTCAGTGGCCATCAGGTAACATAGGTCCTGGATATGCATGACTTTCAGAACCAGAGCCATTTCTGAAAATAAAAAGAGTTATCAACTCTGTAATGTGTGGTTCCCAATATTTTAAAGAAAGCAAGAGAAGAATTACTAACTCTAGTTTATAGACAAAGAAACTGAGATGAAACTTGGTTTTATTAGTAGGCAAAAGTTCAGATGTTCTAAGTGAAGCAGCCAGGACTAGAACCCAAGTCTTCTAGCTCCAACTTTGGTATTTTTTCTACCAGATCTCACTGTCAGGATGGTCTTTCTTCCACACTACAGCAGAGAAATTGATGGTCAACAGAACAATATGTAAAGCAAGTCAGAGTTACAACACAGAGGTCCAAAGTCTCCAATGAGGCCCAATACTTGATAAGTACCAATTAGATCTAAAAGGAACTGAATCTATCTGGTTCAACCCCTCATTTTACAGATGATATAATGAAGACATGAAGATGCAGAGGCATTAGGTAACTAACACAAGATCAGAATTAAAAAGCATTTCCATCTCCTAGTCTAGACTTTGCACTACAGCATGAAGTTGCTGGATATCTTGTCGCATATTTTGCTGCCACAAATTCTCTGTATTTTTGCTGATAATTGTTTAAAACAAACAGCATTTCTCTTTTGTATAGAGATAGTTCATTCTCATTGGCACTTCTCTCTCCTTTTATCTATTAATCATTTGTCGAATCTTCCTGCTTCCTTACTCTGAGATTAAATGTGATCCTCAGAGCAAAAACAAAGAAGTGCCCTCAGGCTAGTAGGAAATCAGTCCAGGGAGCCCCATGTAGAGAGGTTGGTGCTGATAAATAGTAAATGAAAACAAATGCTTCAAAACTGCTGAATAGAGAACACAGCATACGATGAACAGGTTGGCTTTACCAGAAGTGGGGTGGCTGCAAAAGGATATTTTAAGGGGTCCTGAAATATGACCTCCACTTGGAAGATACTGTTATTATTCATTGTTATATTCAGTAATATGAGATATGTTTCTTTCATTACATTCCTAACATACCTGGAATGATTGGAGAGATGGGGTTGGGGGCTATAAGTTATTTATACCTTAGTGCATGCAATTTAATTAAATTGCTCTCCTCCTAACACATATTTGAGCTCAGCCACAGAGGAGTGTAATAGCTGCAACAGAAATGTAAGGAAGTAATTTTAAAAGGTGGACAATTCTAGAAAGGGCAGGACTTCCTTGGGGAAATTCAGTGTGAGGTTTTGGCAATATGAGAACCATTAATCCATTGGGATGTGGGACTCTGAGATTAAACATAAGGAAGGGAGAGGATGTCACAGAAGTGGACAAGGGGAACTGGAATGAAGAGGAAGGCAGCCAAAGACATGCCCAGGTAAGGTCCCAGTTTTCCAAGTTTCAAATCTGAGTTTGGGTTGGTTTGGAGGTTTCTGGAACTTGATGAAAATTTAAAGCCTCCTGCTTCTTTATTTTCCTCCTGGATAAGATCTGTCAGGGACTTTACCTTCCTACAAAATAAACAGAAAGGTTTATGAGGGGGAGGCAAAGCAATATGCTGCCAATGAAGTCAGAGTTGCCAGACACCCACACTCACAAGTCACTCATAGCAGCTGCCCGCTGGGAAGGAACGTTTTTAAATTGTGACTTGGCTTTCTTGGCCTCAGATATTTTATTAACCCCCTGTAGCAATGAGCAATGGTTTCCGTTTGAGGGCCATTCCTTTTTATGGGAAGAAATGTATAGCTGACTCATGGTCACAGTGCCAGGGATCTCAAAACCAGCTGAACTCATCTCGGTCACTTTGTTGACTGATTAATACGTGATCATTCTAAAAGGCAAGTTTGGGGCTTCCCTGGTGGCGCAGTGGTTGAGGGTCCGCCTGCCGATGCAGGGGACACGGGTTCGTGCTCCGTTCCGGGAAGATTCCACATGCCGCGGAGCGGCTAGGCCCGTGAGCCATGGCCGCTGAGCCTGCGCGTCCGGAGCCTATGCTCAGCAACGGGAGAGGCCACAACAGTGAGAGGCCTGCGTACTGCAAAAAAAAAAAAAAGGCAAGTTTGATCATATTTCTTCCCTGCTTAAGCTTTCAATGGCTTCCAGCTGCCTGACAAGGGCTGTACTCCTCAGTGTAGCCTGCTAGGGCTCAGGCCTCATGGCTGAGCACCCCTTGTACCTACTGGAGCAAAGATCACCTCCACCCCACCCCCACAGTGAATTTCCTAAAACTCTCTAAAGGAATTAAGCATCCTACAGTCTCCAAGCCTTTGAACACTCCTTTAACTCTGGTTAGAATGAGTTTCTCCCTACATCCTTCAATTTCCAGTTCAAGTGTCATATCCTGGGTACAACGAGATATGGGAGATGGAGTAAGACCACCTGAGCTCAAATCTTGGCTCCTGTTCACTGCCTGGGAATTACTTAGTCTCTCACTGCCTCTATCCCATCATCTGCGAAGTGGGAGGTAATAATCATAGTACTTCCCTAATGGGACTGTTGTGAGGATTAAATAAATTAACCTACATAGGGCATTTAGAAGAGTGCATGGGATTTGATGAGCTCTGAATAAGCATTAGCCATGATTCTGGGGCTCTTCTGCTAACCCACTTAGGATGAGCTGATCATCAAGTCTTCTCTGCCACCACATTATCACATCTGTCACATTACATGGAGAAGATTTTATCATGATACTCTGTTTCAATCCAAAAAAGACTTGATCTGAGGTGATTCAATGATTTGATTTATTACTTTTTTAAAATCATTTTTAAATGAGTTTGTCCTCCCATGGGTTATGAACTCCTGGAGAACTCCTTTATCTTATGTTTTATGTTTCATGTTTTAACCAACACTAGTGCCTGCCTAGACCAGTGTCTAAGGCATAGTAGATGCTCAATAAATGTTTAAAGTGGGATGTAATTATTCAAGAATATGTGGAATTAAAAGTTCATTGAATTGACATCGATCTGGGGGTTCCACTCATGACCTGGTCTCTAATTTGTTCTTTGACCTTAAATAATTCACATAGCTTTCCTAGGCCTCATTTTCCTTATCTCTAAATTGGAAAAATTTGGAAGTCAGGATGATAGATCAGAGCCAGTTGGGAAACATCTTAATATTCAACTTAGGAATTGTATAATTCTTCTATAACAAAAGAATCCAATGATGGACAAATCTATTGTATTAACATTTAAATATAAGATTTATATTCAAACTTCCTAGCATTGTACCTGGCATATAGTGAATCCTCAATAAAGGGTAGGTTTTTTCCTAATTTTCTCTGTTTAAAAACACCATAATATTGCAGTGAATTTATGTGAATGTAAATGTGTTTACTTTTATAGAAATTCTTTCTAAAATGTTTACCACCTTGAAGGATATAAACGTTTAAGGCTTTGATACACAACGTCAAATGGTTTCCCAGTAAGTGTAACAAATTTCTTAGCAGGTTTGTGTGGGATAATTCATCTTTCTGCATCTTTACCAGCAGTACAGTTTATTGAAATTTATATCTTTGCCAAATTGGAGGGTAAAAAGTTTGTATTATTTACATTCAACTTTATGTTGTTTTTTTTAAATTACAAATGAACTTAAAATTTCTCATACTGTTAATGATTTAATTCTCCTCTTCTGTAAATTATGATCATTATATTAGAATATTTGGTCATGCCCCCAACAAAATGAGAAAGACAGTCATTCTGAAGAAGTGTGTTGGTTAAGATGAACATAGATTATATGGAAAGTTTTATCCCACATTTTGTTCTTAATCATTGATTATCTCATTGATGTTTTCTCAAAGTTAGTTTCAACCCTCCATCCCATGCCTCTTTCTTTCTGCCTTTTCCACAATTCTGTTCTAGTGTCACCTCCCAGACACTATCCTGGCTCTTTTTTACTTTTTTTAAAACATATTTATCGGAGTATAATTGCTTTACATTGTTCTGTTAATTTCTGATGTATAACAAAGTGAATCAGCTTTACGTATACATATATCCTCATATACCCTACAACTTGCATCTTCCTCCCACCTTCTCTATCCCACCCCTCTAGGTGGTCACAAAGCACTGAGCTGGTCTCCCTGTGCTATGCGGATGCTTCCCACTAGCTATCTATTTTACATTTGGAAGTGTATATATGTCCATGCCACTCTCTCACTTCGTCCCAGCTTACCCTTCCCCCTCTCTGTGTCCTCAGGTCCATTCTCTATAGCTGCGTCTTTATTCTTGTCCTGGCCTCAGGTTCTTCAGAACAATATTTTTGTTTTAGATTCCATATATATGTATTAGCATACGGTATTTGTTTTTCTCTTTCTGACTTACTTCACTCTGCATGACAGACTCTAGGTCCATCCACTTCACTACAAATAACTCAATTTGGTTTCTTTTTATGGCTGTGTAATATTCCATTGTATATATGTGCCACATCTTCTTTATCCATTCATCTGTCAGTCAACACTTAGGTTGCTTCCATGTCCTGGCTATTGTAAATAGAGCTGCAATGAATATTGTGGTACATGATTCTTTTTGAATTATGGTTTTCTCAGGTTATATGCCAGGTAGTGGGATTGCTGGGTCATATGGTAGTTCTATATTTAGATTTTTAAGGAACCTTCATACTGTTCTCCATAGTGGCTGTATCAATTTACATTCCCACCAACAGTGCAAGAGGGATCCCTTTTCTCTACACCCTCTCCAGCATTTATTGTCTGTGATTTTTTTGATGCTGGCCATTCTGAATGGTGTGAGGTGCTACCTCATTGTAGTTTTGATTTGCATTTCTCTAATGATTAGTGATGTTGAGCATCCTTTCATGTGTTTCTTGGCAATCTGTGTGTCTTCTTTGGAGAAATGTCTACTTAGGTCTTCTGCCAATTTTTGGATTTTTTTTTTTTCTGATATTGAGATACATGAGCTGCTTATTTATTTTGCAGATTAATCTTTTGTCAGTTGCTTTGTTTGCAAATATTTTCTTCCAGTCTGAGGGTTATCTTTTCATCTTGTTTATGGTTTCCTTTGCTGTGTAAAAGCTTTAAGTTTCATTAGGTCCAATTTGTTTATATTTGTTTTTCTTTACATTTCTCTAGGAGGTGGGTCAAAAAGGATCTTGCTGTGATTTATGTCATAGAGTGTTCTGCCTATGTTTTCCTCTAAGAGTTTTATAGTGTCTGACCTTATTTAGGTCTTTAATCCATTTTGAGTTTATTTTTGTGTATGGTGTTAGGGAGTATTCAAATTTCATTCTTTTAGGTGTAGCTGTCCAATTTTCCCAGCACCACTTATTGAAGAGGCTGTCTTTTCTCCATTGTATATTCTTGCCTCCTTTATCAAGGATAAGGTGACCATATGTGCGTGAATTTATGTCTGGGCTTTCTATCTTGTTCCACTGAACTATAGTTCTGCTTTTGTGCCAGTAACCTATTGTCTTGCTTACTGTAGCTTTCTGGTATAGTCTAAAGTCAGGGAGCCTGATTCCTCCAGCTTTGTTTTTCATCCTCAAGATTGCTTTTGCTATTCAGGGTCTTTTGTGCTTCCATACAAATTGTGAATTTTTTTGTTCTAGTTCTGTGAAAAATGCCAGTAGTAGTTTGATAGGGATTGCATTGAATCTGGAGATTGCTTTGTGTAGTATAGTCATTTTCACAATGTTGATTCTTCCAATCCAAGAACATGGTATATCTCTCTATCTGTTTGTATCATCTTGAATTACTTTCATCAATGTCTTATAGTTTTCTGCATAAAGGTCTTTTGTCTCCTTAGGTAGGTTTATTCCTAGTTTTTTTTTGTTGTTTTATTTTGTTTTTTGCAGTGGTACATGGGAGTGTTTCCCTAATTTCTCTTTCAGATTTTTCATAATTATTGTATAGGAATGCAACAGATTTCTGTGCATTAATTTTGTATCCTGCTACTTTACCAAATTCATTGATTAGCTCTAGTAGTTTTTTTGGTAGCATCTTTAGGGTTCTCTCTATATATTATCATGTCATCTGCAAACAGTGACAGCTTTATTTCTTCTTTTCCATTTTGGATTCTTTTTATTTCTTTTTCTTCTCTGATTGCTGTGGCTAAAACTTCCAAAACTATGTTGAATAACAGTGCTGAGAGTGGGCAGCCTTGCCTTGTTCCTGAACTTAGTGGTAATGGTTTCAGTTTTTCACCACTGAGAATGATGTTGGCTGTGGGTTTGTCATATATGGCCTTTATTATGTTGAGGTTAGTTCCCTCTATGCCTACTTTCTGGAGAGTTTTTATCATAAATGGGTGTTGAATTTTGTTGAATGTTTTTTCTGTATCTACTGAGATGATCATATGGTTTTTATACTTCAATTTGTTAATGTGCTTCATCACATTGATTGATTTGTATATATTAAAGAATCCTTGCAGTCTTAAGATAAACCCCACTTGATCATGGTGTATGATCTCTTTTATGTGCTGTTGGGTTCTGTTTGCTAGTATTTTGTGGAGGATTTTTGCATCTATGTTCATCAGTGATATTAGCCTGTAGTTTTCCTTTTTGGTGACATCTTTGTTTGGTTTTGGTATCAGGGTGATTGTGGCCTTGTAGAATGAATTTGGAAGTGTTCCTCCCTCTGCTATATTTGGGAAGACTTTCAGAGGGATAGGTGTTAGCTCTTCTCTAAATGTTTGATAGATTCACCTGTGGAGCCTTCTGGTCCTGGGGTTTTGTCTTTTGGAAGATTTTTAATCACAGTTTCAATTGCAGTGCTTGTGATTGGTCAGTTCATATGTTCTATTTCTTCCTGGTTCAGTCTTGGAAGGTTGTGCTTTTGTAAGAATTTGTCCATTTCTTTCAGATTGTCCATTTTATTGGCATAGAGTTGCTTGTAGTAATCTCTCATGATCTTTTGTATTTCTGCAGTGTCAGTTGTTACTTCTCCTTTTTTCATTTCTAATTCTATTAATTTGAGTCTTCTCCCTTTTTTTCATGATGAGTCTGGCTAAAGGTTTATCAATTTTGTTTATCTTCTCAAAGAAACAGGTTTCAGTTTTATTGATCTTTTCTATTGTTTCCTCCATTTCTTTTTCATTTATTTCTGATCTGATTTTTATGATTTCTTTCCTTCAGCTAACTTCGGGGTTCTTTTGTTCATCTTCCTCTATTTGATTTAGGTGTAAGGTTAGGTTGTTTGTTTGAGATTTTTCTTGTTTCTTGAGGTAGGATTGTATTGCTATAAACTTCCCTCTTAGAACTGCTTTTGCTGCATCCCATAGGTTTTGGGTTGTTGTGTTTTCATTGTCATTTCTTTCTGGGTAGTTTTTGATTTCCTCTTTTATTTCTTCAATGATCTCTTGGTTATTTAGTAGTGTACTGTTTAACCTACATGTGTTTTTGTTTGTTTGTTTCTTGTTTTTACAGTCTTTTTCCTGTAATTGATATCTAGTCTCATAACATTGAGGTCGGAAAAGATACTTGATATGATTTCAATTTTCTTAAATTTAGGCTTGATTTGTGACTCACGATCTGATCTATCCTGGAGAGTGTTCCATGAGCCCTTGAGAACAAGCTGTATTTTGTTGTTTTGGGGTGGACTGCCCTATAAATATCAATTAAGTCCATCATGTTTAATGTATCATTTAAAGCTTGTACTTCCTTATTTATTTTCATTTTGGATGATCTGTCCATTGGTGAAAGTGGGGTGTTAAGTTTCCCTACTATGGTTGTGTTACTGTCAATTTCCCCTTTTATGGTTGTTAGCATTTGGCTTATGTATTGAGGTGCTCCTATGTTGGGTTCATAAATATTTACAATTGTTATATCTTCTTCTTGGATGGATCCCTTGATCATTATATTGTGTCCTTCTTTGTCTCTTGTAATAGGCTTATTTTAAAATCTATTTTGCCTGATATGGGAATTGCTACTCCAGCTTTCTTTTGATTTCCATTTGCATGGAATATCTTTTTCTATCCCCTCACTTTCAGTCTGTATGTGTCCCTAGGTCTGAAGTGGGTCTCTTGTAGACAGCATATATACACGTCTTGTTTTTGTATCCATTCAGCCAGTCTATGTCTTTTCTTTGGAGCATTTAATCCATTTACATTTAAGGTAATTATCGGTATGTATGTTTCTGTTACCATTTTCTTAATTGATTTGAGTTTGTTATGATAGGTCTTTTCCTTTTATTGTGTTTCCTGCCTTGAGAAGTTCCTTTAGAATTTGTTTTAAAGCTGATTTGGTGGTGCTTAATTCTCTTAGCTTTGGCTTGTCTGTAAGGTTTTTAATTTCTCCATCAAATCTGAATGAGATCCTTGCTGTGTATAGTAATCTTTGTTGTAGGTTTTTCCCTTTCATCAATTTAAATATGTCCTGCTACTCCCTTCTGGCTTGCAGAGTTTCTGTTGAAAGATAAGCTTTAACCTTATGGGGATCCCCCTGTATGTTATTTGTTTTTTTTCCCTTGTTGCTTTTAATATTTTTTTCTTTGAATTTAGTTTTTGATCGTTTGATTAATATGTTACTTGGCATGTTTCTCCTTGGATTTATCCTATATGGGACTCATTGTGCTTCCTGGACTTGTTTGACTATTTCCTTTTCCATATTAGGGTAGTTTTCAACTCTAATCTCTTCAAATATTTTCTCAGTCCCTTTCTTTTTCTCTTCCTCTTCTGGGACACCTATAATTCAAATGTTGTTGTGTTTAACGTTGTCCCAGAGGTCTCTGAATCCGTCCTCAATTCTTTTTGTTTACTGTGCTCTGTGGTAGTTATTTCCACTATTTTACCTTCCAGGTCACTTATCCGTTCTTCTGCCTCAGTTATTATGATATTGATTCCTTCTAGAGAATTTTTAATTTCATTTATTGTGTTGTTCATCATTGTTTGTTTGCTCTTTAGTTCTTCTAGGTCCTTGTTAAAACTTTCTTGTATTTTCCCCATTTGATTTCCAAGATTTTGGATCATCTTTAGTATCATTACTCTGAATTCTTTTTCAGGTAGACTGCCTATTTCCTCTTCATTTGTTTGGTCTGGTGGGTTTTTACCTTGTTCCTTCATCTGCTGCATATTTCTCTGTCTTCTCGTTTTTCCTAACTTACTGTGTTTGTGGTCTCCTTTTTGCAGGCTGCAGGTTAATAGTTCCCATTGTTTTTCGTGTCTGCCCCCTGTGGCTAAGGTTGGCTCAGTGGGTTGTATAGGCTTCCTTGTGGAGGGGACTAGTGCCTGTGTTCTGGTGGATGGGGCTGGATCTTGTCTTTCTGTGGGAAGGACTGTGTCCGGTGGTGGGTTTTGGTGTGTCTGTGAGCTCATTATTATTTTAGGCAGTCTCTCTGCTAATGGGTGAGGTTGTGTTCCTGTCTTGCTAGTTGTTTGGCATTGGGTGTCCAACACTGGAGCTTGCTGGTCGTTGAGTGGAGCTGGGTCTTAGCATTGAGGTGGAGATCTCTGGGAGACCTCTCACTGCTTGATATTACATAGGGCTGGCAGGTCTCTGCTGGTCCAATATCCTGAAGTTGGCTCTCTCACCTCAGAGGCTCAGGACTGACACACAGCCAGAGCACCAAGACCCTGTCAGCCATATTGCTCAGAAGAAAAGGGAGAAAAAAAAGAAAGAAAAAATAAAATGAAATAAAGTAAAAAGTTATTAAAATAAATGTTTTTAATATTATTAAAATAAAAAAGGATTTTAAAAAAAGAGAAGAGAACAACCAAACCAATAAACAAATCCACCAATGAAAATAAGCACTAAAAACTAAGGTAAACATAAAAATCAGAAACTAGTCAGTTGTATGCAGCAAACCCCAAGTCTATTGTTGCTCCCAAAGTCCACTGCCTCATTTTGGGATGATTTGTTGTCTATTCAGGTATTCCACAGATCCAGGGTACATCAAATCGATTGTTGAGATTTAATCCACTGCTCCTGAGGCTACACGGAGAAATTTTCCTTTCTCTTCTCTGTTCGCACAGCTCCTGGGGTTCAGCTTTGGATTTGGCCCCACCTCTGCATGTAGGTCGCCTGAGGGCATCTGTTCTTTGCCCAGACAGGAGGCGGTTAAAGGAGCAGCTGGCTCCTTTAGAGAGCTCTGGCTCACTCAGGCTGGGGAGGAGGGAGGGGTATGGTAGTTATAATTGGAATATAGGGCGAGCCATAGGCGGCAGAGGCCGGCATGTTGTTGCAACAGCCTGAGGCACACTTTGTGTTCTCCCTGGGAAATTGTTCCTGGATTATGGGACCCTGGCAGTGGCAGGCTGCACAGGTTCCCAGGAGGGGAGGTGTGGATAGTGACCCATGCTTGCACACAGGGTTCTTGGTCACTGCAGCAGCATTAGCATTCATGCCCGTCTCTGATGTCTATGTTGATAGCCACAGCTTGCGCCCATCTCTGGAGTTATTTTAGGTGGTGCTTTGCCTTCTGTGGGCAGACAGGGAAAGAATCTCCTCTCCTCGCACACCCTGAAACAATGGTCTCTTGCTTCTTAGGCAGGTCCAGACTTTTTCTGGGACTCCCTCCTGGCTAGCTGTGATGCACTAGCCCCCTCAGGCTGTCTTCATGCCGTCAACCCCAGTCCTTTCCCTGGAGCCTGATCTGTGAACCCCGAGCCTCAGCTCCCAGCCCCCACCTGCCCCAGCAGGTGAGCAGACAATCCTCTCAGGCTGGTGAGTGTTGGTTGGCACCAATCCTCTGTATAGTAATCTCTCCACTTTGCCCTCAACACCCCTGTTGCTGTGCTCTCTCCTCCATGACTCTGAAGTTTCCCCCCACCCCACCCCATCTCCAACAGTGAAAGGGCTTCTTAATGTGTGGAAAATTTTCCTCCTTCAGAACTCCCTCCCAGAGATGCAGGTCTCATCCCTATTCTTTTGTCTCTGTTTTTTTCTTTTTTCTTTTGCATACCCAGGTATGTGGGGAGTTTCTTGCCTTTTGGGAAGTCTGAGATCTTCTGCCAGTAGGTGCTCTGTAGGAGTTGTTCTACATGTAGATGTATTTTTGATGTATTTGTGGGAGGAAAGTGATCTTCACATTTACTCCTCTGCCATCTTGAAGGTCCTCTGGCTCTTTTTTATGTTACTTTTTCTCTCCAACTAGGCCCTAGGCACCTTCGGTGCTGGGATTGAGTTATTCTTTATAATCTTCAACCTTCAATATTTCAGAGACAGGCTCACAGCCAGTCCTCACCAATTGGAAGATTCCATACTGTCAGTTTCATTGAAAGGGTTCAGATGTGGAAAGGAAGAAGATAAATAGTGACTCTATAACAAACTCACAGGATGAAGTCCATCCTTCCTACCAGCCATGCCATCTGATATAACAGTCTTCATTCTATTTTTACCAATATTACACCTTTTATTAATATTCAACAAATAACTTTAAGTCTCTGTATTAGTCTCCAGAAAAATAGAACCAATAGGATATATATAAAGATATATAGATATAGATAGGTTTATTATGAGGAACTGGCTCACATGACCATGGATGTGGAGAAGTCCCTCAGTTTGCTGTCTGTAAGCTGGAGACCAAGGAAAGCAGTTGGTATAGTTCCAGTCCCTGTCCTAGGACCTGAGAGCAGTGAGCAGCAATGGTGCAAGTCCCATTCTCAGGGCATGGTTTGGATTATGCCCACCTACACTTGGGAAGACTATATGCTTTCATCATTTTACCTATTCAAAAGCTGACCTCTTCCATAAACATCCTTACAGATGTAAAAATATCAACTTCACTGGGTCACGTGGTGCCCAGATATCTGGTTAAACATTATTTCTGGGCATCCTGTGACCCAGTGAATTTGACACATAAAATTAACCATCACAGTTCCCTATTACTTGTGACCAGTTGTGCTAGAAGCAGGAAAGTAAGGAGGCAATATCTGACCCCCCAGTACCTAAGGCAGTGCAAGTCCTAACTATTTTCCACCTTTGCAAAAGAATGTCATTAGACAACCACAGGGCTAAAAGTCACCTTAAGCAACACTTCTATCATCTTCTTAATTGTCAGCTCAGTGATCTGAATGGGAGGAGGTTAATTAGATATGACTTCACCTGGTGACTTTACTGCTGGTCTAGGGCCTGGGCTCAACTTTCTGAGATTGGTTTGGGGACACAGGCATAGTTAACACTTTGAGCTCTGCAGACGTGCTGCCCTCCATGTGTCCTCAGAGCACAGGATGGAGCCAAGGCCTAAGACTGAGGTCCACAGAGACTGCAGCTACTCCTGGCATGCCAAGAGTGCCTTAAGTATATTCCAGATTATAGTATTCAACTTTACAAAATAAGTAAATTTGTGAAAGGGGGAAAGAGCTATAGATGGTAAAACAATCCATTTCATTCATCTGCAGAATGTAAGACTATTTCAGGTAGTAAATTTCCCTGAAAAAATAAGTATTTGTTTAACTTATCAGTTGATAGAAATGCTTTGAGGTAGGGAGGAAGAATATACATCATGGAATTTAAAAGTCAATATTAAGGAGCTAAACAACTGAAGACAAATTCAAAATTAAGATGGAGCCCAATATAATTCAGCTGCAAAAGTCAGGAGAGCTATGGGTTTTAGATCCACTTTTGCTTTCTAATTGCAGTTGTCCCATTTTATCCATGGTTTCACTTTCAGAGGTTTCACTTACCCACAGACAATTGCAATCTGAAAATGAAATGTGAAATTCCAGATATAAAAAATTTCATAAAAAAGAATTTAATTGTGCACTGTTCTGGGTAGAATGATGAAATTCCATGCCATCTCACTATGTCCCTCCCAGTCTTCCCAGTATCCCCAACCATCATCACCTGAAGCAGATGATCCTCTTTCTGAAGGATCATCAAAAGGTCAATAATAGCCTAAGTCTGTGTCACAATGCCCATGTTATTTATCTCACTTCATCTCATTATGTAGGCATTTTGTCATCATCACAAGAAGAAGGGTGAGTACATTACAGACATACCTCATTTTATTACACTTCGCTTTATTGTGTTTTGAAGATACTGTGTTTTTTACAAATTGACAGTTTGTAGCAACCCTGCATCAAGCAAGTCTTTGGCCAACATTTCCCAACAGTATTTGCTCACATGTGTCTCTGTGTTACATTTTGGAAGTTCTCATAATATTTCAAACATTTTCATTGTTATTATATTTTATAAGGATCTGTGATCAGTGGTCTTTGATGTTGCTACTATGATTAACTGAAGACTCAGATGATGGTTAGCAGTTTTATCAATAATTTTTTTTTTTTTTTTTTTTTTTTTTTGTGGTACGCGAGCCTCTCACTGTCGTGGCCTCTCCCGTTGCTGAGCACAGGCTCCGGATGCGCAGGCTCAGCGGCCATGGCTCACGGACCCAGCCACTCCGCGGCATGTGGAATCTTCCCGGAACGGAGCACGAACCCGTGTCCCCTGCATCGGCAGGCGGACCCTCAACCACTGCGCCACCAGGGAAGCCCTCAATAAAATATTTTTAAATTAAGGTATGTACACTGTTTTTTTAGACAAAAAGCTATTGCATATTTAATGGAATATAAAAAGTTAGCATAAACATAACTTGTATATGCAATGGGAGACCAAAAACATTCATGTGACTCACTTTATTGAGATATTTGCTTTATTGAGTTGGCATGGAACTGAACCCTAATATCTTCAAGGTATGCCTGTAAAAATAGATATTTTGAGTGAAAGATCACAATCACATAACTTTTTACAGTATATTGTTATAATTGTTCTATTATTGGTTATTGTTGTTAATCTCTTCCTGTGCCTATTTTATAATTTAAACTTCATCATAGTTATGTACATATAGGAAAAAAATAGTATATATAGGGTTTGGTACTATTCATGGTTTCAAGAATCCATTGAGGGTCTTGGAACACATTCCCCATGGATAAGAGGGACTATTGCACAGGCTATTTAATCACTCCCAGCATCATTTCCCTCATGTGTTGTTGCACTCTGTTATTTTTAAGATCTCTCTTTTAGAATTATGACAGTGTGTCCTGGCCTTAACACAAAGCAATCCCTTTTGTTTTTTTGTGGACTTGTCTATAAAGAAAAAATGGTAAAACTTTTTCAGCTAAAAGTCATTTGAGATCATGGCTCTGTAAATTCTTGGAAATGTTCTAAGAGTTCCACAAGGGTAATGTTATACCATCATTATCATTTTTAAAATGTCTAGCTTTTCAAAGGAATGGAATTTAAGACTCCATATCTCATTTGGTTTTGTCTTTCATGAAAGGGTCCTGGACTTGCTTGGATTCCTCTAGAGCTGGCTCAGAAGAATATCAGTTCAATGGCCCAGGATATTTCTATACCAGCAAAACAGAGATAACATTCATAATTACCTAAGACTTGTCAAAGAGAGTTCTCAAATATTGTCTTATTCTGTATTCACGTCACTGAAGATTTTTACCCACTGCTTAGTAATATGAAGGCTGGAGCACTAAGAAGTTAAACTCACCTAGCTCTTTAGATGACCTGGAATTGAATCTAAAAGTCCCAGGACAAGGCCCGCATTGGTCAGGGAATGACAGGGTCCCTGATATCCACTGTTGAGTGCCTTACTTCCCATCACCTATGAAGCTTTTTCTTACTCCCTAGATGGCACAATCAATCCCCTTGGGAACTCTTTAATTACTCTTACAAATTTTTAACAGCATTCAGTCATGTATTATCTTCTTCACTGGACTATGAGGTTTTTAAGCCCAGAAACCACAGTTCTAGCCACAGCCCTTGACATAGTGATTAACATAAGCCGGGACTCAGCAAATGGTCATGGAATAAATGACCAACAAAAGGGCTATCAAAAATCTAGAAGAGGGAGAAACAATAAACGTGGCGGGGGGGGAAGAAAAGGTGGGGAGAGAAAGAAAGAAGGAGAGAGACAGGCAAGCTGCTGCTGTTTCTGACCATGTTTCAAAGCCAAAGCGTGCACTATAAATATTTAGCCACTGAGTTTACCCACCCACATTCTGTTCACCACCATTAATGAGAAAACTTGGGAGTTGGTGTATTTGCAAACATTTCCACCCAAATACAAAAAAAAAATAAACTGGTGAAAATGAAATGGGTGTTTCAGCATTTCTGTTAGTCATTTACCATGGCTGTCCAGAGAGCACTATATTTTTCAGAGACAAGACAAACTAAGCACATATACATATATATATATATATATATATATATATATATATATATATATGCGCTTTTGTAAGAGAAAATTGAAATACTCATGGTCATCATGAAAAATTATAAAGACCTCCTTCATCCACCCTCTTCCTCTTCATCTGTGACTCATATATATACAGTGCCTGGCACATAGCAGGCATTTAGTAAATATGTGACTGAGAAGAACATTAGCTTATTTGAGCAGACGTTGTCTTGCTCTGGAAAAATACTATTATTCTTTACACATATATACTGAAGTGATGTCTATTTCCCCAAAATGATCATCTCTACTAAGGACAGTCAACAGTTCATCTGAAAAAGATGCAGAATAAAGCAAACAAAAATTTAGTCAGTGCACATTCTCACACAACTGTTGAGGAAACTAAATACTTAATTAACCAGATTGCAATTATTTATACTTTATTTGTGTTGTCACTTTGCATTCATTTAAAAATTTTTTAAAATTATATATTGAGAATGTACTATGAGCCAAAGTCCATGTAGGGTGCTTGGGATATAGTAGTAAGACAGAAGTGGTCTCTGCTTCTGTTTTAGTGGAGAAGATATAAAATAGCAATTACCTATAATGTGATTTTTACTCTACAAGGAAAAATTACAACAGCATTTAATTCACTCTACATGTCTCTTTGATACTACAGCATATTATACATTCCTATAATTCTTTGCCCTTATATATAAATTAATCATAAATATATCCTAATAATTATAAATACATCTTATTTTCTGAGGAAGCAAGAAATTAGGTTGTTCAGTCCTTCACAACCTGGAAGGTTTTACCTAATTGTCAAATGCTATAAACGTTCCATTATACTCAATTTAATTGCTTTGTAGAGGACCTCTCCCTTTTTACAAATTGGTGGGAAATTAAACTTTATTGACCTAATCTACTTTAATACCTAAAAAGCACCTATCAACATATAATATTCCAATGCACAGAATCATCAAAAACCATTACTTTTACAGTGATCAGTTATCACATAGCATTTATTGTTCAGGTCATAGACACAGTCCAAGTGATACTTTAACGAGTTAACATGAAAACTTGGGGGACTTCCGGGGAAGATGGCAGAAGAGTAAGACGCGGAGATCACCTTCCTCCCCACAGATACACCAGAAATACATCTACACGTGGAACAACTCTTACAGAACACCTACTGAACGCAGAAGACCTCAGACCTCCCAAAAGGCAAGAAACTCCCCACGTACCTGGGTAGGGCAAAAGCAAATAGAATAAACAGAGACAAAACGATAGGGATGGGGCCTGCACCAGTGGGAGGGAGCCGTGAAGCAGGAAAGGTTTCCACACACTAGGAAGCCCCTTCACGGGCGGAGACTGTGGGTGGTGGACGGGGAAAGCTTCAGAGTCGCTGAGGTGAGCACAGCAACAGGGGTGCGGAGGACAAAGCAGAAAGATTCCCGCACAGAGGATTGGTGACAACCGGCACTCACCAGCCCGAGAGGCTTGTCTGCTCACCAGCTGGGGTGGGCGGGGCTGGAAGCTGAGGCTCGGGCTTTGGTTGGAGCGCAGGGAGAGGACTGGCGTTGGCGGTGTGAACACAGCTTGCAGGGGATTAGTGTGCAACAGCTAGTCGGGAGGGAGTCCGGGAAAAAAGTCTGGACCTGCCGAAGAGGCAAGTGACTTTTTCTTCCCTCTTTGTTTCCTGGTGCGCGAGGAGAGGGGATTAAGAGCACTGACTAAAGGAGCTCCAGAGACAGGCGCAAGCCACGGCTAAAAGCGCAGACCCCAGAGACGGGCGTGGGACGCTGGGGCTGCTGCCACCGCCACCAAGAG
Organism: Hyperoodon ampullatus; assembly: GCF_949752795.1. NCBI lineage: Eukaryota > Metazoa > Chordata > Mammalia > Artiodactyla > Ziphiidae > Hyperoodon > Hyperoodon ampullatus. The sequence goes on along the minus strand of NC_136926.1, from coordinate 58,450,039 downwards.
GCCTGTGTGCGATCGCAGGTCACTGTCCATGACCCCTTCCGGGGAGCCTGTGCAGCCCGCCACTGCTGGGTCCCGGGATCGGGGGACGGCTTCCCCGGGAGAGCACATGGCGCGCCTCGGGCTGGCACAACGTCACGCCGGCCTCTGCCGCCGCAGGCTCGCCCTGCACTCCGTACCCTTCCCTCCCCTCGGCCTGAGTGAGCCAGAGTCCCCGAAGTGGCTGCTCCTTTAACCCCGTCCTGTCTGAGCAAAGAACAGAGGCCCTCCGGCGACCTACACGCAGAGGCGGGGCCACATCCAAAGTTGAGACCCAGGAGCTGTGAGAACAAAGAAGAGACAGGGAAATCTCTCCCAGCAGCCTCAGAAGCAGCGGATTAAAGCTCCACAATCAACTCGATGTACCCTGCATCTGTGGAATACATGAATAGACAACGAATCATCCCAAATTGAGGAGGTGAACTTTGAGAGCAAGATTTATGATTTTTTCACCTTTTCCTCTTTTTCTGAGTGTGTATGCTTCTGTGTGAGACTTTGTCTGTACAGCTTTTCTTCCACCATTTGTCCTAAGGTTCTATCTGTCCGTTTTTTTGTTTTTTGTTTTTTTTTAGTTGTTTGTTTGTTTTTTTTATTTCTTTTCCTTAATAATTATTTTTAATAACTTTGATTTATTTTATCTTACTTTATTTTATTTTACTTTATCTTTTTCTTTCTTTCTTTCTTTCTTTCTTTCCTTCCTTCCTTCCTTCCTTTATATAATGAATCATCCCAAATTGAGGAGGTGGACTTTGAGAGCAAGATTTATTATTTTTCCCCTTTTCCTCTTTTTCTGAGTGTGTATGTATATGCTTCTGTGTGAGATTTGGTCTGTATAGCTTTGCTTCCACCATTTGTCCCAGGGTTCTATCTGTCCGTTTTTTTTTTCTTAATAATTATTTTTTTATTTTAATAACTTTATTATATTTTATCATACTTTATTTTATTTTACTTTATCTGCTTTCTTTCTTTCCTTCCTTCCTTCCCTCCTTCCTTCACTCCTTCCTCCCCCCTCCCTCCCACCTTTCTTTCTTTCTTTCTTTCTTCTTCTACTAATTCTTTCTTTCTACATTTTCTTCTTTGTATTCTGGGGGGTGTGGATGAAAGGCTCTTGGTGCTGCAGCCAGGAGTCAGTGCTGTGCCTCTGAGGTGGGAGAGCCAACTTCAGGACACTGGTCCAGCTCCACATAATATCAAATGGAGAATATCTCCCAGAGATCTCCATCTCAAAACCAGCACCCAGTTTCAGTCAACGACCAGCAAGCTATAGGGCTGGACACCCTATGCCAAACAACTAGCTAGACAGGAACACAACACCACCCATTAGCAGGGAGGCTGTCTAAAATTATAATAAGTCCGCAGACACCCCAAAACACACCACCAGACGTGGACCTGCCAACCAGGAAGACAAGATCCAACCTCATCCACCAGAACACAGGCACTAGTCCCCTCCACCAGGAAGCCTGCACAACCCACTGAACCAAACTTAGCCACTGGGGACAGACACCAAAAAAAATGGGAACTATGAACCGGCAGCCTGCAAAAAGGACACCACAAACACAGTAAGATAAGCAAAATGAGAAGACAGAAAAAAACACAGCAGTTGAGGGAGCAAGATAAAAACCCACCAGAACTAACAAATGAAGAAGAAATAGGCAGTCTACCTGAAAAACAATTCAGAATAATCATAGTAAAGATGATCTAAAATCTTGGAAATAGAATAGAAAAAATACAAGAAACATTTAACAAGGACGTAGAAGAACTAAAGAAGAAACAAACAACGAAGACCAGCACAATAAATGAAATTAAAAATACTCTAGATGGGATCAATAGCAGAATAACTGAGGCAGAAGAACGGATAAGTGACATGGAAGATAAAATAGTGAAAATAACTACTGCAGAGCAGAAGAAATAATAAAGAATGAAAACAACTGAGGACAGTCTCAGAGACTTCTGGGACAACATTAAACACACCAACATTCAAATTATAGGGGTTCCAGAAGAAAAATAGAAACAAAAAGGGACTGAGAAAACATTTGAAGAGATTATAGTTGAAAACTTCCCCAATATTGGAAAGGAAATAGTTAATCAAGTCCAGGAAGCACAGAGAGTCCCATACAGGAAAAATCCAAGGAGAAATACGCCAAGACACATATTAATCAAACTGTCAGAAATTAACTACAAAGAAAACATATTAAAAGCACCAGGGGAAAAAACAACAAATAACACACAAGGGAATCCACATAAGGTTAACAGCTGACCTTTCAACAGAAACTCTGCAAGTTAGAAGGGACTGGCAGGACATATTTAAAGTGATGAAGGAGAAAAACATGCAACCAAGATTACTCTACCCAGCAAGGATCTCATTCAGATTTGATGGAGAAGTTAAAAACATTACAGACAAGCAAAAGCTGAGAGAGGTCAGCACCACCAAACTAGCTTTAAAACAAATGCTAAAGGAACTTCTCTAGGTAAGAAACACAACAGAAGGAAATGACCTACAATAATGAACCCAAAACAATTAAGAAAATGGGAATAGGAATATACATATCGACACTTACCTTAACTATAAATGGACTAAATGCTCCCACCAAAAGATACAGATTGGCTTGCTGAATGGATACAAAAACAAGACCCATATATTTATGCTGTCTACAAGAGACCCACTTCACACCTAGAGACACATACAGACTGAAATTAAGGGGATGGAAAAAGATATTCCACGCAGATGGAAATCAAAAGAAAGCTGGAGTAGCAATTCTCATATCAGACGAAATAGACTTTAAAATAAAGACTACTAGAAGAGACAAAGAAGGACGCTACATAATGATCAAGGGATCGATCCAAGAAGCTATAACCATTGTAAATATTTAGGCACCCAACATAGGAGCACCTCAATACATAAGGCAAATACTAACAGCCATAAAAGGGGAAATTGACAGTAACACATTCTTAGTAGGGGACTTTAACACCCCACATTCACCAATGGACAGATCATCCAAAATGAAAATAAATAAGGAAACACAAGCTTTAAATGATACATTAAACAAGATGGACTTAATTGATATTTATAGGACATTCCATCCAAAAACAACAGAATACACGTTTTTCTCAAGTGCTCATGGAACATTCTCCAGGATAGATCATATCTTGGGTCACAAATCAAGCCTTGGTAAATTTAAGAAAATTGAAATTGTATCAGGTATCTTTACCGACCACAACGTTATGAGACTAGATATCAATTACAGGAAAATATCTGTAAAAAATACAAACACATGAAGGTTAAACAATACACTACTTAATAACGAAATGATCACTGAAGAAATCAAAGAGGAAACAAAAAAAATACCTAGAAACAAATGACAATGGAGACAGGATGACCCAAAACCTATGGGATGCAGCAAAAGCAGTTCTAAGAGGGAAGTTTATATCAATACAATCCCACCTTAACAAACAGGAAACATCTCAAATAAACAACCTGACCTTGCACCTAAAGCAATTGGAGAAAGAAGAACAAAAAAACCCCAAAGATAGCAGACGGAAAGAAACCATAAAAATCAGATCAGAAATAAATAAAAAAGAAATGAAGGAAACGATAGCAAAGATCAATAAAACTAAAAGCTGGTTCTTTGAGAAGATAAACAAAATAGACAAACCATTAGCCAGACTCATCAAGAAGAAAAAGGGAAAAGACTCAAATCAATAGAATTAGAAATGAAAAAGGAGAAGTCACAACTGACACTGCAGAAATACAAAAGATCATGAGCAATTACTACAAGCAACTCTATGCCAATAAAATGGACAACCTGGAAGAAATGGAAAAGTTCTTAGAAATGCACAACCTGCCAAGACTGAATAAGGAAGAAATAGAAAATATGAACAGACCAATCACAAGCACTGAAATTGAAACTGTGATTAAAAATCTTCCAACAGACAAAACCCCAGGACCAGATGGCTTCACAGGCGAATTCTATCAAACATTTAGACATGAGGTAACACCTATCTTTCTCAAAATCTTCCAAAATATAGCAGAGGGAGGAACACTCCAAAACTCATTCTACAAGGCCACCATCACCTTGATACCAAAACCAGAGAAGGATGTCACAAAGAAAGAAAACTGCAGGCCAATATCACTGATGAACATAGATGCAAAAATCCTCAACAAAATACTAGCAAACAGAATCCAACAGCACATAAAAAGGATCATACACCATGATCAAGTGGGGTTTATTCCAGGAATGCAAGGATTCTTCAATATATGCAAATCAATCAACGTGATACACCATATTAACAAATTGAAGGAGAAAAACCATATGGTCATCTCAATCAATGCAGAGAAAGCTTTCGACAAAATTCAACACCCATTTATGATAAAACCCTGCAGAAAGTAGGCATAGAGGGAACTTTCCTCAACATAATAAAGGCCATATATGACAAATCCACAGCCAATATTGTCCTCAATGGTGAAAAACTGAAACCATTTCCACTAAGATCAGGAACAAGACAAGGTTGCCCACTCTTACCACTCTTATTCAACATAGTTTTGGAAGTTTTAACCACAGCAATCAGAGAAGAAAAAGAAATAAAGGGAATGCAAATCGGAAAAGAAGAAGTAAAACTGTCACTGTTTGCAGATGACATGATACTATACATAGAGAATCCTAAGAATCCTACCAGAAAACTACTAGAGCTAGTCAATGAATTTGGTTAAGTAGCAGGATACAAAATTTATGCACAGAAATCTCTGGCATTCCTATATACTAATGATGAAAACTCTGAAAGTGAAATCAAGAAAACACTACAATTTACCATTGCAACAAAAAGGGTAAAATATCTAGGAATAAACCTACCTAAGGAGACAAAAGACCTGTATGAAGAAAATTATAAGACACTGATGATAGAAATTAAAGATGATACAAATAGATGGAGAGATATACCATGTTCTTGAATTGGAAGAATCAACACTGTGAAAATGACTCTACTACCCAAAGCAGTCTACACATTCAATCCCTATCAAACTACCACTGGCATTTTCACAGAACTAAAACAAAAAATTTCACAATTCGTATGGAAACACATAAGACCCCGAATAGCCAAAGCAATCTTGAGAACGAAAAACTGAGCTGGAGGAATCAGGCTCCCTGACTTCAGACTATACTACAAAGCTACAGTAATCAAGACATTATGGTACTTACACAAAAACAGAAAGATAGATCAATGGAACAGGATAGAAAGCACAGAGATAAACCCACACATGTATGGTCACCTTATCTTTGATAAAGGAGGCAGGAATGTACTGTGGAGAAAGGACAGCCTCTTCAATAAGTGATGCTGGGAAAACTGGAGAGGGACGTTTAAAAGTATGAGATTAGATCACTCCCTAACACCATACACAAAAATAAGCTCAAAATGGATTAAAGACCTAAATGTAAGGCCAGAAACTATCAAACTCTTAGAGGAAAACATAGGCAGAACCCTCTATGACATAAATCACAGCAAGATCCTTTTGGACCCACCTCCTAGAGAAATGGAAAGAAAAACAAAAATAAACAAATGGGACCTAATGAAACTTCAAATATTTTGCACAGCAAAAGAAACCATAAACAAGACAAAAAGACAACCCTCAGAATGGGAGAAAATATTTGCAAATGAAGCAACTGTTAAAGGACTAATCTCCAAAATTTACAAGTAACTCATACAGCTCAATAACAAAAAAACAAACAAACCAATCCAAAAATGGGCAGAAGACTTAAATAAACATTTCTCTGAAGAAGATATACAGACTGGTAACAAACACATGAAAGAATGCTCAACATCATTAATCATTAGAGAAATGCAAATCAAAACTAAAATGAGATATCATCTTATGCCATTCAGAATGGCCATCATCAAAAAATCTAGAAACAATAAATGCTGGAGAGGGTGTGGAGAAAAGGGAACACTCTTGCCCTGCTGGTTGGAATGTGAATTGGTACGGCCACTATGGAGAACAGTATGGAGGTTCCTTAAAAAACTAAAAATAGAACTACCATATGCCCAGCAAACCCACTACTGGGAATATACCCTGAGAAAACCATAATTCTAAAAGAGTCATGTACCAAAATGTTCATTCCAACTCTATTTACAATAGCCAGGAGATGGAAACAACCTAAGTGTCCATCATCAGATGAATGGATAAAGAAAATGTGGCACATATATACAATGGAATATTACTCAGCCATAAAAAGAAACAAAACTGAGCTATTTGTAATGAGGTGGATAGACCTAGAGTCTGTCATACAGAGTGAAGTAAGTCAGAAAGAGAAAGACAATTACCGTATGCTAACACATATATATGGAATTTAAGAAAAAAAAATGTCATGAAGAACCTAGCGGTAAAACTGGAATAAAGACACAGACTTACTTGAGAATGGACTTGAGGATATGGGGAGGGGTAAGGGTAAGCTGTGAAAAAGCGAGAGGGAGGTATGGACATATATACACTACCAAACGTACGGTAGATAGCTAGTGGGAAGCAGCTGCATAACACAGGGAGATCAGATCAGTGCTTTGTGACTGCCTGGAGGGGTGGGATAGGGAGGGTGGGAGGGAGGGAGACACAAGAGGGAAGGGATATGGGAACAGATGTATATGTATAACTGATTCACTTTGTTATAAAGCAGAAACTAACACACGATTGTGTAGCAATTATACTCCAATAAAGTTGTAAAAAAAAAAAAGAAAACCTATGTAACCAGAATGTTTTCAGGTAGTTGTTTTATGCTGGACTGGTTTTATGAAGGTCTAGTTTTATGCAATTAAAAACAAAAACAAAAAAATCAAAAACAAACAATAAAAGATGAAAACTTGCACAGTTTTATATATATATATATATATATATATATATATATATACACACACACAAACATATATATATATGTATACGTATATGCAACTTACTCAGAAGTGAGAGTTTCCCAGAATACTAAAAAAGTAATTAACTTGTTTCCCAGGTTAGAAATATTAGCTAAAAATAATGTGCAGGAGGGAGCAGCCAGATGTAGACACAAACAGGAAGTAAGATAATAATAGCCCAAACAATAATCACATTAACAGGCAACAAGTGGTTACTATGTGCCAAGCACCTTACAAAGTCCTTGACTTTGTTCCCCTCAACAAGCCTGTGAGGCAGCTACTATCATAAGGTACCTACTACCCTACTAGTGCCAAGAATTTTACATAATTGTTCTGAAATCTTTACAACAATTTGGCTCAGTTGTGCCCAACTTGCAACTGAGGAAAATGTGGTTCAGAGAAACTGAGTAACTTTTTGTGATAAGATTCTTTAATTAGCAAGTAACTGGACCAGAATTTAGACCTGATCCAAAGTAAAGTGACCATATATCCAGTTTGAATGGGGGAGTTGCATTTATTCCTGTTGTCCTGCTTAACTATAAATAGTGTCCCATTTCACTCTCAAAAGTGTCCTGGTTTGTATGGAGTTATATTGTCTTCTATCCAAAGGACACAACCTCTCTACTCAGCCATACCTTTTCCACACCACAGTGGTTTTCAGTGCAGATACTTTACATGGAAGCAAGAGAAGCATACTACAAAAAAGAACTTCAAATGCTGTAAATGCACGGCAATTCTAAATCATTCAGAGAAAGGGAAAAATGGATTATTCAGTTAAATTACTTTCAAGAGCAGAAATCTATTAAAGGAATGAATACTTATAAAATGATGCTGTCCCAAGTAAAGGTTAAGTTAAATTAAAAGTAAACAGAAGAATGGAATGGGTTCTAAAGGACTTTTTATCCCAACTGTTGAAGTTTTAACTTTGGAACTTAAAGAAGATACATCACAGTTGTCTAGAAATGTATTGGTTTTGACCCTTTCTTAGCCTTGCTAGAAAGAGGAATTGTGTCATTTTTCCCCCAGAAAAATGTTCTCCCCTCAGACTGGAAAGAAGAAATAAGTTTCCAAGGTCAGTCTCGAGTGTGACTATTTCAGTTCAAACACTCACTATGCACCGTATGATCTTTGGCAAGCTACTCACCATCCCTGCCATTTTTATCGAATGCAAAATTAGAACACTAACAGTATATTGCTCACTGAAATGCAGGGAGGACAGTATAAAATAATGCAGGTAAACACTCAGAAGGGTGAATAGTGCTTGGACCACAAGAAGTCCTTGTTTACTTCTGAGAAATATGACCACTTATGTTAACCCTAGTTCAAATCCTGTCACCCTTTTGAAAAGTGAAATCCCAAGTTGAAGAGACAAGATCAAAATCTAGCCAAAATGATAACTCTCACTACTATTAATAAAATACACCCCAAAATACACCTAAAATTTAAAGCTAAAGGGGTCCCTAAAATCACGAGTCCAAGTACTTCATTTTATTTCATCTTATAGAAAAGGAAAATTGAACCAAAGAGGTGATGCAACTTCCACAAAACTTAAAAACAACTAGTGGCAAAGCTAGATATGGACTTTGTGCCTAAAAAGTCCTGAGTGTGGGAAGAGCATTGGTCTTTGTGATAGAAAAAATTCATTTTCCACAGTGTAGCTGTATAAACTTACAGAAGTTTATTTAATATTTCTGAAGCTCGTTATTCTCAGTTGATGAAAATAAGGATTAAAGTTCTTCCTTGTCAGGGTATTCTGAGGATTAAAATAAGTAACATGCAAAGAGCCCCGAGTCATACTTATACTCTCAATAGGGTGGACACATGAAGTGGTAAGCTGCCCAGCTGCCATAAGGGAAATTGTCAGTGTCTACCAAATTGCACAGATCTTTCAACTTAGAAAGTCCACTTCTAGAATTGTATCCTATGAGCAAATGTTTGTTCAAGGATGTTCACTGCGGTTTCAACTGTAATAACAAAAAATCTCCTTCAAGAGAGAAATGCTGCCAAAAAAGAGAGATTTTATACAGTGGCACTGATAAACCTTTTGAAACATGTTAAATAAAAAAGAATACCATTGAACAATATGTGAGAGGAAGTTTTGAACCCATTCATATCAAAACAATATGAAAAATATACATATGTATATACAAATCCAATTGTTATGAAGTCTCTTTGAGGCCAGTGGTGTTTGGAGGAAGAGGGAAATAAAGATAATTATCCCCTTTTATTCTATATACCCCCTTATTTTTTAAAACTTTTATCATAAGAATACATTCATATATTACTTTTATAATAGAAAAAACTTAGACTACCTAGCATAGTAGATACTAGTAGACACTAAATGTTTCCTTCTGTCTATACACCTTGATTCTTAGTGTTACAACTTTTATTATTATAACTGCTATTACTAGTCATTATAACTGCAGACACAATTTTAGAAACAAATATTGTTTCAGGGACTAATCTGCCCATTAGAAAGCTTTTCCACAGAGCTTCAGCTATGGCTGTTTGTTTATGACCCGCACTAAAGGTCTACGTCCCACAACCTGAGCTAGGGGATGAACGAAGGTTAATAAAAACACATAAAGGAAAGGCAGGGGCAGTCTCCCTCATCTCTGTTTATGGTGTCATTTGTCTCCCTGTTAAATTGCAAACAAGACAATAAAACGAAATTGGATGTGAAAAATGAAAGAGCCCTCTATTCATAAAATCAGTTCAAATGAATAAAAGCCGTTTAATGGAAAAGGGACCACTACCATGCAAACAAGTGAGTAGGAGGGGGACACATAAAACCCTTAAGACAATTCATTAACCACAAAATATTGAAGGCAACTCAAATCCTTTCCCCCAAATCATGCTTATGTTCTAACCATCAGAGTGAGGGATGCCTTCAAGCAAATTCTCAGACTGATGCTTCTGTTGCAAAGACAATAGGCAAAAGCAATATGTTTGACTATAGAATCTGCCCTACTGATATGAAAGCCCTTAGAAGAAAGGTGGTCCTTAATGGGCATGATGAATGGGACAACGTGCTATAGATGGAAGGCCAACATGCTCACAAACAGGAGATCTGACTTCTCCTTCCACTTCAACCAACTCATCTTCCTGAATGAATAAATAGATGATCTTACAAAAGCTAACAACCTCATCTCTGGACTGCCTCACCTAAAATGAGGATAATAATATATGTGCTACCTATCTCTCATAGCTGTTATGATTAAATATATATATATATATATATATATATATATATGATGATTACAAATTGCTCCCTTTAAATCATGCCAGCCACCCAGTCAGTGCCTTATTAAAAGAACAGTCCTGTTTCCAGCAATAATTGTAGAACTCTCACTTTACTACTGCCTCTATTTTCTCTCTTTCTTTCCATTCCTAAATTTGCATAATTTCAAATCAGATTGTATGTTGAACAGCTCTTCATGTAATGGGAACAAATACAACTTTACATTTTTTATCCCTCTGCCCTAAAATGCTAGCCCCTAGATGAAAATTTTGGCAGCCTCCTTTCTGTTCAAATTGACCCACTGCAAATCTGCTCTTAGCCTCAGTGTGACTCACAATTACAGGGAATATCCTTGAACGCCCTCCCAGTAGTCTGCTTGGAACTTGAGACATCTCACTTTAAGTACTGATAGAATCAGTCTAATTTCTTCACCCTTCTTTCTTTTCTCTTCAACCGCAATCCACTCTTCACAAAGTAAATGAGAATTCACATTCAAAAGTTGGACCCTGCAACTTGCAAGGTTTTAACTGGCAAAGAAACCTTCATTCATGCTCAGTAGATTAGACTAATTGAGGCATAAGAGAGGGTCAGTCAGTTGCGAAGGATTTTTATCACAAATCATCAAAGCCAAAATGTACACACAACGAGGCTCTAAAAGATCTGTTTCAACTCAGCCACCAGCTAGCTTCTAAGAACAAGAGGAAGAGGTCCCCACTCAGGGACATCACTTTCTCTTTAGGTACAGGTTTTACTGAAAGAATTGGACCAAAATCTCAGGTTTTCACACTGGGTTTCTTCCTCAGGTGCATGTTAAGGCCTACTGTACCCTGGGGCTTTCATTCATGAGCCAGGTCAAATTTCAGAAATCTTCCTCATTCAGGATTTCATTCTTCTGCAGGTTTGCTGTTGACCATTATGAATTGACACCAAAAAAAAAAAAAAAATCTAAGCTGAAAGGGTGTGTATGATACACAATGTTAACTCAAACTCCATCTTTTCTAGAATAGCAAAGTAAAGGATATTTTATAAATAGAGTATTTGAATCATCAGTGAGCTGTCAAATAGGCAGTGCTTCTAGAAAATAAAATTTAAATATAATAAGCATTACTCTTAGACATAACGGCTTTATACATTCAGATAATACCTGGTTGATTATGAGTGAATCCTTGATCTACTATGGGTGTCAATTTCCTATGTGTAAAATAATTAGGTTTTTTATCATTTCTAAGATTACTCCCAGATCTAAGATTTCATAACTTTGTAAGATCTTGATTTACATTTTAAAATTTATTTTGCAGTAATTTTTTTGTAGTTTAGGGGTTTCTTCATCTGCAGGAAAATACAGGACTCGTTGCGCCCATTGCAGCCTTGGTTGACTAACTGTTTATGAGAACTGGGGGTCAGGTGCCATAAATTTGAGATTACATTCAAGAAATCTAAAGTCCATTAAAATAACATATTCATATCCTTTACCTTTTAAGGACAATCTGTCCCATTTTCTTATTGTTATTGAATGTACTAAAGAATTTTACTGGTAATGATTATTACTAGATTATTGCTCCATGAAGTCAAGGATTTTTTAAAAATATTTTGTTTCCTATCTCCCATTTTTACAAACAGCTTTATTGAGACACAATTGATATACTCTAAAACTCACCAACTTAAAATGTACAATTCAGTTTCTCTTAGTCTAAGTCATAGAGTTGCAGACCTATCACGAGTTCTTCATTTGGGGTGATGAGAAAGTTATGGATTTAAATAGTGCCAGTGGTTGTACAACATTGTTAATTTACTTACTCTACATGCATAACTTTTTGGACAGAAAGAAATTATAAACACTTTTTAAGTATTGTGATTACAATTTTTGTGTAAAGGATCTCAAAAGAATTTGAGTATGAGGAGAATATTAAATATTTGGGGATACTGCCTTGGGTGCCTCTTTCCTATGGCATTCCAGAGCATGTTTTTATGTTTATGGATCATTTGTGAAATGTAACATTTTGCATTTATCGTGCATTTCCTATACAAACTATACTATTTGTTTTCAAAAAATTCTGTTTATATTTGTATTTCAGAAATATATCCGAACATACATCCATATCTACATTTAATTTTAGTTATATAAACAACAGAGCTACAATAGCCCCATCTTCCAACTTTTAATGAATTAATAGATGATTGACCATCAACAGCTGCTAAAAGAGAAACAACCAGATAGTAAATGCCTAATAATGGAAAAACACACTAACATTAATCAAATAATATTTCCCAAATAAACACTACCTGGATCTGATTAAACCACAAAACCTACCCAGTTTATAGGAAATACAGAGACCAGATGAAAAATGTTAAATAACACTGAGGGAGGTACAATCATGAAAATCCAGACTGTGGAAAACTCTGCAGGACAAATGACCTGCTTCCTTGAACAAAGCAAACTGTTTTTCAGACCCATCCAAGACATACAGGTTGCTTTAAAATGACATTTATGAGAAAAATTGAACAATGACTAAGTATTTGATGATAGTAAGAAATTAATTTTACTTGTGACAATGAAATTGTGGTTATTTTAAAATTATTATCTTTTGGAAATACACACTGAAAATATTTACAGATGAAATAATTTGATATCTGGGGTTTGCTTCAAACAAACACTCAATGAGGTTAAGTGGATGGAGGTATTAATGAAACAATACTGTCATGAGTTTATAATTTCTGAAGCCAAATGGTGAGTACATGGGGGCTTATTTTACTATTATTTCTACTTTTACATGACTGAACTTTCTATAATAATTAAAAAATAATTTTAAACAACTTTAGTGGTGAGGAGGGGGCACTTGGAGGATTTTTATTTGTTTTTATTCTTTTGAGTTTGCAGAACATATACAGTATAATTCATTCTTGTATTCTCTAGTGAGTTTCCTCCATTGACCATTGTCATGTATATAAACTGAAGGAGTAATTTTTCTCTGACCTGCCTTCCTAGAATTACAGAATGTCCAGAATATTCTTCATCATCTATATCCTGAAGCCATGTGGCTCACTCATAAATGGGAAGAAGCTATGAAATGACAGAAAATACTCAATTTTACAACTACTTTTAAAAATCTTTAATGTTTAATATTTTAAAAGTACTTTAGTACATCTGACGATGTTGGAAATGTAAACTGCATCAGGTTTTGAGCAGAATTATGGTGTAATACAAATGTGCAGCAAAACTGGACAGTGGAATAGCTCCCTGAATCTCATCAAAATGTGTTGTATTATCAATCATAGATATAAAACACAGCATGTTTAAGCATTTGGCAAGGTAGAATACAAGATTTTTTTTCAAAGACAAGTAGATATTTCCTGACTCATGTAACAAATACAAACATACAAATATATAGTAGCAAAAAATCAGCATCCACATTATATTATAAAACATACAGTACAGTGCAAAGAAACCCACTTAACCTGTTGTAAGTAACCATATATGTGATCATGTTGGCATTATTATTCTGAGACAGGTGCATGTACACTGTGAGATAAAAAGGATAATTATGTTGGTATAATTAAGACCTGGGACTTTTGGCATGGAAGAAAAAACATACAGATGTAGGATCAAAGAGATTACATTTTTTAAAACCCTATGATCTTACATTTGTATTGGAAGTATCAGTGTGAACTTGTAATATATTTTACCATATGCATGTAAAAAATAGCAACTAAACTAATAGCAATGAGTTCTTCCAGTGACAATACCATGGTCTATAAGTATAGCTTCCTACTAAAAAGAACCAGGGAAAAGGGCTTACAACTGTGGAGGAGTAAGTGAAAATGTCCACAAATCCTCTCCTTACCTCCACAAAAAAAAAGGATAAAACTGCACACAATTGTCAAAAACAATTTGGGGCTTTGAAAAAAATAACCAAATGAAAATTGACCAAATACAAAATTGACCAAAACAAATTGATAAGCATTTATTTATGAAAAACTGCTAGTCCTTCAGTTAAAAACAACAATGTGTATAGTCTTCTTGCCTGGAGCTAAAACACAACCCCCTCCCCAACTCCACCTTGGTCAATGATAATGACAGTGTTGCCATTGGGGGGCTGGCCAGCATACCAATAGCTTTGCTGCCAGAGAAAGTGGACCCAGTTTCAGGCATAGAAGAAAAATCTGCAGCAGGCAGTACTGTCAGTAGGTAATAAATGGGAAATAAATGAGAAACTGACAGCTCTACTAGCCTAAGTTTGGGTATGTGTTGTAGCAAGAGGTGAATCAGCCACAAACTTAGTGGAAAGATTTTTAAAGTAAGAGAGCCATAGAAGAGATGAGATAAAATTTCCATGTACCCCTGGATGACTGGCAACCTATACGCATATGTGGAACATAGCCAAGAAAGTTGAGTTGAAAGTAAAAGCCAAAGAAAATGTGAGACCTGGCTGAACATCAAATGTGCTCCCCAACCCACACAAAGATCAGTTAGGAAAAAAAAAATCAGTTAACAGAAGGACGATTAATGGGCTTAAGGTGTTTGAGCACAACCTATTCCCAAATTATTTGCTGACCTTTAAGCTATGCAGATGCTGGGGTGACTCCTAGAAAGCCAGGCTAAACAATAAAAGTTAAAATAAAAAATCTGAGTAGAGACACAAGCAAGTATACACTGCAGGGGAGATAAATTCCACAGTTTAACTCCAAGTAAATAACAGAACACAAAACAAAAAACACAGAAAAAGTAAAATTTGAGTGTAAAATTACTTTATTACCTAAATGTCCAGTTTTCAACAAAATATTACAGGATATACAGAAAAATAAAACCAGGAAAATATGACCCATACTTGAGCAAAAGGTCACTAAGTGAAACTGACTCAGTGTAGGTCTAAGTATAGGATTTAGCAGCCAAAAACTTTCATGCATCTGTTATAAATATGTCCAAAGAATTAAAGGAAATTATGAACCATGATGAAATAGAAAATCTGAGCAGACCAATTACTAGTAAGGATATTCAATCAGTAACAAAAAACCTCCCACAAAACAAAAGTCAAGGACCAGAGAGCTTCACTGGTGAATTTTACAAAACATTTAAAGAGGAGTTAATACCTATCCTTCTCAAGTGATTCCAAAAAATTGAAAAGGAAAGAATACTTCCAAACTCATTCAACGAGGCCAGCATTACCCTGATACCAAAACCAGATAAAGACACTATAAAAAAAGAAAATGTCCTACATAAGTGAATAGATAATAAAACTGTGGTGCATCCATACAACAGAATATTATTCTGTGATCAAAAGAAATGATCAAGCCATAAAAAGGTATGGTTGAATTGTAAGTGCATATTGCTAAGTGAAAGAATTTGAAAAGAACCTGAAAAGACTACATACTTTACTTTCCAACTATTTGACATACTAGAAGAGATAAAACTATGGAAACAGTGAAAAGATCATTGGCTGCAGAGTTCATGGAGCTGAGTGGGAGGGATGAGTAGGTGAAGCACAGGGAATTGTTAGGATGGTAAAATTATTCTGTATGATACTGTAATTGTGGATACATGACACCATGCTTTTACCAAAATCTATTGAACTTTACAGCAAAAAGAGGATACCTTAATGTATGTAAATTTTAAAAAATCATTTAGGATGTTAGGGGAATCCCAGTATGGAATATAGAATGTGATGAAACAATCTAACTGTTTTACAAATGTACAATGCAACCTCACTGAATGGGGTCTGGGAAAAGCATGCAGACCTAAGCAATTTTAGGAATGAGTGGAGTCTGTAAAACTAAAGGCAAAAGAGAGTGTACATAAGCACTATACTCCAGTTGATAAAGGTGAATTCCATAAGGGTAGACATTAACTCTGATATTGGTATAAATATGTACTGGATTTGAACAACTAAGCAAATGAAAGGTAGATGGTAGGATCCAGGTTTCTCACTATTGCAGTCACAGTTTACAAATAAGCATATAGAAGAGGCTTGAATGATCCATAATTATAATGGATTGAAGTTGGAGACATCAGCATGAACTCATGTTTAGCCTAACATATAGATACAGGTGGTTACATATGAAAATATTTCTAGATAGGTACATATACATGGGTTAGAATACACACACATGTATTTCCTTGCTCTGTTAGCTGAGAGGGCCTAGAAGCAATGACACTCAAGTAACAAAGAGTATATCTAGCACTCAGATCTTGGTTTCTAATACCATTTTCCAGAAAAAGAACCAGGCCTCCTTGAAGAAATGGCAGATTCTAGCACGAAATAGGAAGGCAGGAAATATACAAATGAGTCTTGAGCATATTGCAGTGCCATAAAGTAAGAAAATAGTTGTTAAAAAAAAAAAACCTTTAGTGATGGGTTATGTCAAAGGGGACATAGAAACCAACTGAAACAGTTACCAAAGGCCAAAACTGTAACAATATGGGATAGAAAATAAGCAAAGTAGTATCAGATTATAATTCAAAGTATAAAATAAATATCCATAGGTTATTCAGATATAAATGACAGAATATCTAAATGTTTGGGAGATAATAGAGAAATATTCCATGCAGGAGAATTCCAAATAATTTATATAGGTATTCCTTCTTCAAGGATGTAGACAATAACTCTTTACTCCTTAAGTATGCGCTGTACATAATGACTTCCTTCCAAAGAATACAGTATGGAAAGAGAAAAAAAGTAACTACAGTGGAGAAGGCTGACAAACACTACTTTATCCAGGTGATCAAGGTCAACACCAACAGTGATAAGTTACATTGATAGTATATACCATTGGTATGTGATGAACATGGCACTTTACTTTTGTAGTCTTCCTCCCTCAAAAATATAACTAAAGTCTCATCATGAGAAAAACATCAGAAAAATCCTAATAGAGGGACATTCTCAAAAAAAAAAAATCCTGATAAGTAGTCCTCAAAACTTTCAAGGTCATCAAAAGTAAAGAAACTCTGAGAAACCATCACAGCTTTCAGGAACCTAGGGAGAAATGATAACTAAATGCAATGTGATATCCTGGATGGAATCTTGGAACAGAAAGGGAATATTAGGTAGAAAGTAAGGAAGTCTGAAAATCATATGAACTTTAATCAATAATGATGTCTTGTTCTAGGTTTATTAATTTTAACAATTGTACCTTAATAATGTAAGATGTTAATAGGAGAAATAGGGTATTAAAATACAGGAATTCTCTGTACTAATAGTTCTCTGTAAATTTAAAACTGTTCTGAAAAGTAAAGTTTATTTAAATGACAATAAATAATGGTTGAAACTCCCTAATTTGATGAAAATCTTTAATCTACATATCCAAGAAGTTCAATGAAATCCAGATATGATAAACCCAAAGATCAATACCTAGACACATCACAGTCAAAGTGCAGGAAGACAGAGAAAATCTTGAAAGCTGCATAAGAAAAAAAAAAAAAAAACTCATCACACATAGGGAACTGATGGTACTATTTAAAGTTGATTTCTGAATCAGGAAAAATAGAGACCAGAAGGCAGTGGAAGGACATATTGAAAGTGCTATGAAATAAGAATTCTATATCTAGCCAATCTGTTCTTTAAAAAAATGCAAAGATAAAATATTCCCAGACAAACAAAGATTGAGAGAAGTTGTGGCTAGCAGAACTGCCTTATAAGAAATACTAGAGGAAGTCCCTCAGGTTGAAAGAAAATAAGATCTGATAATAATTTAACTCCACAGGAAGAGAGAAGGAGTCAAGATGGTGGAATAGGAGGATGCAGAATTCATTGCTCCTCACAACTACATCAAGAATACATCTACAAATGGAACAGTTCTCTCAGAGCACCTGCTGAACATTAACAGAAAACTTAGGACACCAAAAAGGACAAGAAAAATCCCCTCACAACTGGGTAGGATGAAAGAAACAAAAAAAAAAAGAGGAATCAAAAAAGGAACCAGCAACTCTTGTGGGAAGCTAAAGGTGAGGGGAGGTCTCCAAACTCAGAAACACTCCCGGACGGTGGGGAAATCAGCTGGGATAGAAAGAGACCTTAGGGGGATCAAAGGAGAATGCAGCAGACGGCCTGTGGACGGCAGGACAAAGTAAAAACTGCACACACATCTGCACTGCAACTCTACACATCCTAGCTTGAGTCATGAGTCTCCTGTTGTGGAGGGGGCCAGGTGCTGGAAAGTGGGGTTTAGATTTCAGACCCAGGGAGGGGACAGCTGTTGGCTGTGAAGAGACAGCCTAAAGGGACAGGCATAAGGAGCTCCACAACCGAGAACATTTGTGGAAAAAGCCTGGGACACCATAGAAGCGAGGTGTCATTGTTGAGTGGTGCACAAGGGGAGGGGCCACCAATACAACTCCTTTCCCCACCTGCCAGCTTCTTCAGCTTCTGTGGGCACTGGGAAGGACTCCCAACACAGCAAGCATGCCCCAGACTGTTTCAACTGCCTGCCAATCCCCGCCACCGTAGGCAATTTGTGCAACCCAAATTGTGGCTGCCATACACCTCCCTAGGCTGAGGGAGTAAGTGTGCCCCAATCACCGCTGCTTTTGCTCCCTCTCACCTGGGTGGAGAACAGATGACTGAGGCGTACAAGCAGAGGTGGGACCAAAACCAAAGCTGAGTGCCAGGGGGGGCAGTGTGACTAAGGAAGAGGAACAGAAATCTTTCAGCAGATTAAATCACTGTGATTGGCTTGGTAAATCCTGCATCTGTAGAATACCTGAATAGATAATGTGTGTTCACACAACTGTTATGGGGCTAGCCTTAGCAGCAGTGGACACTGGGGACAAGTACAAGTGGGAGCTGGACCAGGTCAGAGTCTGAACAGGCCCAACAGTACCCACAACATGTCCAGAGACCTACCTAGAGGTATTGGAGGGCCCCCTGGGGAGGTGGGGGATGGCTCTGGCTCACGGTGGGAACAAAGACACTGACAGAGGAGGCCACAGGAAAATATTTGTATTACTATTATTCTTTTTTGTTTGTTTCCTTTTGTTCATTTCCTGGTGTTGTTGTTTTATTATTTTCTCCTTTTCTTTTTTTTTTTTTAATATATATGTTTTTCTATTTTCACTTTACTTTTTGTTCTTTTGTGGATGTTTTCTTCTTTTTGTTCTTTGTTTTTTATTTTAATTTATTTTTCTTTGATTGTTTCTATGTGTTTATTTTATGTTTCTTTGCTTTTTTCATTTGTTTGCTTTCTGTTTTAGTTTCCTTTTTTTTTTTTTTTTTTTTTTTTTTTGCAGTACGCAGGCCTCTCACTGCCGTGGCCTCTCCCATTGCAGAGCACAGGCTCCGGACGCACAGGTGCAGCAGCCATGGCTCATGGGCGCAGCTGCTGCATTGCATGTGGGATCTTCCTGGACCGGGGCATGAACCCGTGTCCCCTGCATCGGCAGGCAAACTCTCAACCACTGCGCCACTAGGGAAGCCCTCCTTTTTTTTTTTTTTTAATTAGGTTAGTCCTTATTGATTGTTCTCATTTTTAATTCTTTTCTTTGTTCTCAGTTTTTCTTCTGCTTTACTGTCTGCTTCTTTGTTTCTGTTAGTTTGGTTTTGTGTTATCATTTGTCTTGGATTTGGTGTGTCAGTTTGTTCTCTTTCTTCGTGTGTCTGTGTGTGTTGTGTTGTTGTTGTTTGTTTTTGTTTATGCTATTTGTATTGGGTTTTGCTCATCTGTTTGTTTTCTTTTCTTTTTTCTTTCTCTTTTCTTTTTTTCTCTGGCCCTGCAATGCCACTTGCAGGCTCTTGGTTCCCTGACAAGGGGTTGAGCCTGGGCACCGAGGTGGGAGTGCTGAGTCCAGGACTGCACTGCCAGAGAATGCCCAAGCCCAGGGAAAAGTAATTGGAGTGTGCTCTCCCAGAAGTATCCATCTGCACACCAAGACGTGGCTCCTCTCAACTACCCATGGACTCCAGTGCTGGATACCTCATGCCAAACAACCAGCAAGAAAGGAATACAACCCCACCCATCACCAGACAGGCTGACTGAAGTGGTACTAAGCTCACACATACCCCAAAACACATCACCTGACATGACCCTGTCCATTAGAGGGAAAAGATCCAGTTCCACTCACCAGAGCACAGGCATCAGTCCATCCCACCAAGAAGCTTACACAAGCCTCTGGACCAAACTCACCCACAAGGAGACAAACAACAGAAGCAAGAGGAGTTACAATCCTGAAGTCTGTGGAAAGGAGACCACAAACACACTGTTGGACAAAATAAGAAGACAAAGAAATATGTTGCAGATGGAAAAACAATGTAAAAACCCACAAGAACAAATAAATGAAAAGGAAATCGGCAACTTACCTGAAAAAGAGTTCAGAGTAATGATAGTAAAGATGATTCAGGATCTCAGAAATATAATGGAGGCACAGATTGAGAAAATACAAGTAATGCTGAACAAGGACCTAGAAGAACTAAAGAACAAACAATCAGTGATGAACAACACAATAACTGAAATTTAAAATACACTAGAAGGAATCAATAGCAGAATAACTGAGGTAGAAGAGTGGATAAGTGAGCTGGAAGACAGAAGGTGGAATTCAATGACATGGACTAGAATAAGAAAAAAAAAGAATACAAAGAAATGAGGATAGTCTCAGTGACACCTGGAAAAACAATTAAATGCACCAACATTCGAATTTCAGGGCTCCCAGAAGAAGAAGAGAAAGGGAAAAGACCTGAGAAAATACTTAAAAATATTATAGTCAAATACATCCTTAACATGGGAAAGGAAATGGTCAAATGAGTCCAAGAAGGGCAGAGAGTCCCAAACAGAATAAATCCAAGGAGAAACAAACCGAGACACATATTAATCAAAGTAAGAAAAATTAAATACAAAGAAAAAATATAAAAAGCAGCAAGGGAAAAGCAACAAATAACAAGCAAGAGAATTCCCCATAAAGTTAAGAGCTGCTCTTTCAGAAGAAACTCTACAGGCCAGAAGGAGTGACAGGACATATTTAAAATGATGAAAGGGAAAAACCTACAACCAAGATTACTCTACATAGCAAGGATCTCATTCAGATTTGACAGAGAAATTGAAAACTTTACAGACAAGCAAAAGCTAAGAGAATTCAACATCACCAAACCAGCTTTACAACAAATGCTAAAGGAACTTCTCTAGACAGAAAACACAACAGAAGAAAAAAACCTACAAAAACAAACCCAATACAATTAAGAAAATGGTAATAGGTATATACGTATTGATGATTACCTTAAATGGAAATGGATTAAATGCTCCAACCAAAAGACAAAGACTGGCTGAACAGATACAAAAACAAGACCCATATATATGCTGTCTACAAGAGACCCAGTTCAGACCTAGGAACACATCCAGCCAAAAATGAGGGGATGGAAAAAGATATTCCATGCAAAGGGAAATCAAAAGAAAGCTGGAGTAGCAATACTCATATCAGACAAAATAGACTTTAAAATAGAGACTGTAACAAGAGACAAGGAAGGACACTACAAAATGATCAATGCATTAATCCAAGAAGAAGATATAACAATTGTAAATACTTATGCACCTAACACAGGAGCACCTCAATACATAAGGCAAATGTTAGCCATCAAAGGGGAAATTGACAGTAATGCAATAATAGCGGGGGGACTTTAACACTCTATTTTCACCAATGGATAGATTATCCAGAAAGAAAATTAATAAGGAAACACAAGCCCTAAATGACACATTAGACCAGATAGACTTAACTGATAGACCTAATTGATATTTATATGACATTCCATATAAAAGCAGCAGAATGCACTTTCTTCTCAAGTGCACACAGGAAAATCAATTACAGGAAAAAAACTGTTAAAAAACAAACACGTGAAGGATAAACAATATAATACTAAATAACCAAGAGATCACTGAAGAAATCAAAGAGGAAATCAAAAAATACCCAGAAAGAAATGGCAATAAAAACATAACAATCCAAAACCTATAGGATGCAGCAAAAACAGTTCTAAGAGGGAAGATTATAGCAGTACAATCTTAACTCAAGAAATAAGAAAAATCTCAAACAAACAAACTAACCTTACACCTAAAGTAACTAGAGAAAGAAGAACAACAAAAAAACACCCAAAGTTACTAGAAGGAAAGAATTCATAGAGATTAGCTCAAGATGGCGGAGTAGAAGGACATGCTCTCACTCCCTCTTTCAAGAACACCAGAATCACAACTAACTGCTGAACAATCATTGACAGGAGGACACTGAAACTCACCAAAAAACATACCCCACATGCAAAGACAAAGGAGAAGCCACAATGAGATGGTAGGAGGGGTACTATCACCATAGAATCAAATCCCATAACTGCTGGGTGGGTGACTCACAAACTCAAGAACACTTATACCACAGAAGTCCACCCACTGGAGTGAAGGTTCTGAACCATACGTCAGGCATCCCAACCTGAGGATCTGGCAACAGAAGGAGGAATTCCTAGAGAATCAGACATTGAAGGCAGAGGGATTTGATGGCAGGACTTCGGAAGGACTGGGGGAAAGAGAGACTCCACTCTTGGAGGGCACACACAAAGTAGTGTGCACATCGGGGCCCAGGGGAAGGAGCAATGACCCCATAGGAGACTGAACCAGTCCTGCCTCCTAGTGTTGGAGGGTCCCCTGCAGAGGCAGGGGGAAGCTGTGGCTCACCAAGGGACAAGGACACTGGCAGCAGAAGTTCTTGGAAGTACTCCTTGGAATGAACCCTCCCAGAGTCCACCATTAGCACCACAAAAGAGTCTGGTTAAGCTTCAGTGTTGGGTCGCCTCAGGCCAAACTACCACCAGGGAAGGAACTCAGCCCCAACAATCAGCAGACAAGTGAATTAAAGTTTTATTGAGCTCTGCCCTCCAGAGCAACAGCCAGCTCTACCCACCTGCAGTCCCTCCCATAAGGAAACTTGCACAAGACTCTTAGATAGCCTCATCCACCAGAGTTCAGACAGCAGAAGCAAGAAGAACTACAATCCTGCAGCCTGTGAAACAAAAACCGCATTCACAGAAAGATAGACAAGATGAAAAGGCAGAGGGCTATGTACCAGATGAAGGAACAAGATAAAACCACAGAAAAACAACTAAATGAAATGGAGATAAGCAAACTACCAGAAAAAGAATTCAGAATAATGATAGTGAAGATGATCCAGGACCTTTGAAAAAGAATGGAGGCAAAAATCGAGAAAATGCAAGAAATGTGTAACAAAGATCTAGAAGGATTAAAGAACAAACAAACACAGATGAACAATACAATAACTGAAATGAAAAGATATATGAGAAGGAATCAATAGCAGAATAACTAAGACCGGAGAATGGATAAGTGACCTGGAAGACAGAATGGTGGAATTCACTGCTGCAGAACAAAATAAAGAAAAAAGAATGAAAAGAAATGAAGGTGGCCTAAAAGACTACTGGGACAACATTAAATGCAGCAACGTTTGCATTATAGGGGTCCCAGAAGGAGAAGAGAGAGAGAAAGGACCAGAGAAAATATTTAAAGAGATTTTAATGGAAAAATTCCCTAACATGGGAAAGGAAATAACCACCCAAGTCCAGGAAGCACAGAGAGTCCCATACAAGATAAACCCAAGGAGAAACATGCTGAGACACATAGTAACCAAATTGGCAAAAATGAAAGACAAAGAAAAATTATTGAAAGCAGCAAGGGAAAAATGACAAATAACATACAAGTGAACTCCAATAAAGTAAACAGCTGATTTCTCAGCAGAAACTCTACAAGCCAGAAGGGAGTGTCATGACATACTTAAAGTGATGAAAGGGAAGAATCTACAACCAGGATTACTCTACATAGCAAGGATCTCATTCAGATTTGATGGAGAAATCAAAAGCTTTACAGACAAGCAAAAGCTAAGAGAATTCAACACCACCAAACCGGTTCTACAACAAATGCTAAATGAACTTCTCTAAGTGGGAAACACAAGAGAAGCAAAGGACCTACAAAAACAAAGACAAAACTATTAAGAAAATTGTAATAGGAACATGAATATCAATAATTACCTTAAATGAGGATGGATTAAATACTCCAACCAAAAGACACAGGCTGGCTGAATGGATACAAAAACAAGACCCATATATATGCTGTCTAGAAGAGAACCACTTCAGACCTAAGGACACATACAGACTGAAAGTGAGGGGATGGAAAAAGATATTCCATGCAAATTGAAATCAAAAGAAAGCTGGATTAGCAATAATCATATCATATAAAATAGACTCTAAAATAAAAATGTTACAAGAGACAAGGAAGGACAATACGTAATGGTCAAGGGATCAATCCAAGAAGATATAACAATTATAAATATATATGCACCCAACATAGGAGCACCTCAATACATAAGGCAACTGCTAACAGCTCTAAAAGAGGAAATTGACAGTAACACAATAATAGTAGGGGACTTTAACACCTCATTTACACCAATGGACAGATCATCCAAACAGAAAATTAATAAGGAAACACAAGCTTTAAATGACACAATAGACCAGAGGGATTTAATTGATATTTATAGGACATTCCATCCAAAAACAGCCGGTTACACTTTCATCTCAAGTGTGCACAGAATATTCTCCAGGATAGACACATCTTGGGTCACACATCAAGCCTCAGTAAATTTAATAAAATTGAAATCATATCAAGCATCTTTTCTGACCACAATGCCATAAGATTAGAACTCAATTATGGGGAGAAAAAAATGTAAAAAAAAACAAACAAACACATGGAGGCTAAATAATATGTTACTAAATTACCAAGAGATCACTGAAGAAATCAAAGACTACCTAGAGAGAAATGACAATGAAAACACAATGATCCAAAACTTATGGGATGCAGCAAAAGCAGTTCTAAGAGGGAATTTTACAGCTATACAAGCCTACCTCAAGAAACAAGAAAAATCTCCAATAAACAATGTAACATCACACCTAAGGGAACTAGAGAAACAAGAACAAACAAAACCCAAAGTTAGCAGAAGGAAAAAAAATCATGAAGATTAGAGCAGAAATAAATGAAATAAAAACAAAGAGAAAAATAGCAAAGATCAATAAAACTAAAAGCTGGTTCTTTGAGAAGATAATGAAAATTGATAAACGATGAGCCAGACTCATCAAGAAAAAGAGGAAGAGGACTCAAATCAATAAAATTAGAAACAAAAAAGGAGAAGTTACAACAGACACCGCAGAAATACAAAGCATCCTAAGAGACTACTACAAGCAACTCTATGCCAATAAAATGGACAACTGGGTAGAAATGGACAAATTCTTAGAAAAGTATAACCTTCCAAGGCTGTACCAGGAAGAAATAGAAAATATGAACAGACCAATCACAAATAATGAAATTGAAACTGTGGTAAAAAATCTTCCAACAAACAAAAGTCCAGGACCAGATGGCTTCACAGGTGAATTCTATCAAACATTTAGAGAAGAGCTAACACCCATCTTTCTCAAACTCTTCCAAAAAATTGTAGAGGAAGGAAAACTCCCAAACTCATTCTATGAGGCTACCATCACCCTGATACCAAAATGAGACAAAGATACTACAAGAAAAGAAAACTACAGAACAATATCACTGATGAATATAAATGCAAAAATCCTCAACAAAGTACTAGCAAACAGAATTCCACAACACATTAAAAGGATGATACACCATGATCAAGTGGGATTTATCTCAGGGATGCAAGGATTCTCCAATATACGCAAATCAATCAATGTGATACACCACAATAACAAATTGAAGAAAAAAAAACCTATGATCATCTCAATAGATGCAGAAAGAGCTTTTGACAAAATAAAACACTGATTTATGATAAAAACTTTCCAGGAAGTGGGCACAGAGGGAACCTACTTCAACATAATAAAGGCCATATATTACAAGCCCACAGCAAACATCATTCTCAATGGTGAAAAACTGAAAGCATTTCCTCTAAGATAAGGAACAAGACAAGAATGTCCACTCTCACTACTATTATTCAACATAGTTTTGGAAATCCTAGACATGGCAATCAGGGAAGAAAAAGAAATAAAAGGAATCCAAATTGGAAAAGATGAAGCAAAACTGTCACTGTTTGCAGATGACATGATACTATATATAGAGAATCCTAAAGATGCCACAACAAAACTACTGGAACTAATCAATGAATTTGGTAAAGTGGCAGGATACAAAATTAATGCACAGAAATCTCTTACATACCTATACATTAATGATGAAAAATCTGAAAGAGAAATTAAGGAAACACTCCCATTTACCATTGCAACAAAAAAAATAAAATACCTAGGAATAAACCTACCTAAGGAGACAAGAGACCTGTATGCAGGAAACTATAAGACACTCATGAAAGAAATTAAAGATGATACCAACATGGAGAGATATACCATGTT
Organism: Hyperoodon ampullatus; assembly: GCF_949752795.1. NCBI lineage: Eukaryota > Metazoa > Chordata > Mammalia > Artiodactyla > Ziphiidae > Hyperoodon > Hyperoodon ampullatus. The sequence continues at coordinate 58,423,516 of NC_136926.1, read as the reverse complement.
CCTGGATTGGAGGAATTAATATTGTGAAAATGACTAAACTACCCAAGGCAATCTACAGATTCAATGCAATCCCTATCAAATTAACAATGGCATTTTTTACAGAACGAGAGCAAAAATCTTAAAATTTGCATGGTGACACAATAGGCCCCAAATAGCCAAAGCAGTCTTGAGGGAAAAAAACGGAGCTGGGGGAATCAGATTGGCACACCTCAGACCATACTACAAAGCTACAGTAATCAAGACAATATGGTACTGGCACAAAAATAGAAATATATGTCAATGGAACAGGATAGAAGGCCCAGACATAAACCCACGTACCTAAGGTCAACTAATCTATGACAAAGGAAGCAGGGATATACAATGGAGAAAAAAACAGTCTATTCAATAAATGGTGTTGGGAAAACTGGACAGCTACATGTAAAAGAATGAAATTAAAACACTCTCTAACACCGTACACAAAAATAAACTCAAAATGGATTAAAGACCTAAATGTAAGACCAGGCACACTAAAACTCTTAGGGGAAAACATAGGAATTACACTCTTTGACATAAATCACAACAAGATATTTTTTGATCCATCTCCTAGAGTAATGGAAATTAAAACAAAAATAACCAAATGCGACCTAATGAAACTTCAAAGCTTTTGCACAGCAAAGGAAACCATAAGGAAGATGGAAGGACAACTCTCAGAATGGGAGAAAATATTTGCAAATGAATCAACAGAGAAAGGATTAATCTCCAAAATATATAAACAGCTCATGCAGCTCAATATTAAAAAAACGAACAACCCAATCCAAAAATGGGCAGAAGACCTAAATAGACATTTTTCCAAAGAAGATATACAGATGGCCAAAAGCACATGAAAAGCTGCTCAACATCACTAATTATTAGAGAAATACAAATCAAAACTACAATGAGGTATCACCTCACCAGTTATAGCGGGCATCATCAGAAAATCTGCAAACAACAAATGCTGGGGAGGGTGTGGAGAAAAGGGAACCCTCTTGTACTGTTGGTGGGAATGCAAATTGATACAGCCACTATGGAGAACAGTATGGAGATTCCTTAAAGAACTGAAAATAGAATTACCATATAACCCAGCAATCCTACTACTGTGCATATACCCAGAGAAAACCATAATTTAAAAAGACACATGCACTGCAATATTCATTGCAGCACTATTTATAATAGCCAGGTCATGGAAGCAACCTAAATGCCCATCAACAGATGAATGGATAAAGAAGATGTGGTACATTTATACAATGGAATATTACTCAGCTATAAAATGTAATGAAATTGGTTCATTTGTAGAGACGTGGATGCATCTAGAGACTATCATACAGAGTGAAGTAAGTCAGAAAAAGAAAAACAAAAATCATATATTAATGCATATATGTGGAAGCTAGAAAATGGTACAGATGAAACGGTTTGCAGAGCAGAAATTGAGACACAGATGTAGAGAACAAACATATGGACACAACAGGGGAAAGCAGCGGGGGGTGGGTGTTGTGATGTGATTAATTGGGAGATTGGGAATGACATGTATACCCTGATGTGTATAAAATGGATGACTAACGGAAAATAAATAAATATATAAATAAACATTTAAAACATCATGAAGATCATAGTAGAAATAAATGAAATAGGACAAAACAATAGCAAAGGTCAATAAAACTGAAAGCTGGTTCTTTGAGAAGATAAAGAAAATTGATAAACCTTTAGCCAGCCTCATCAAGAAAAAGAGGGAGAGGACTTAAATCAATAAAATTAGAAATGAAAAACAGAAGTTACATTGGACATGGCAGAAATACAAAGGATTATGAGAGATTACTACAACCAACTATATGCCAACAAAATGGACAACCTAGAAGAAATGGACATATTCTTAGAAAAGTACAACCTTCCAAGAATGAACCAGAGAGAAATAGAAAATGTGAACAGACCAATCACAAGTAATGAATTTGAAACTGTGATTAAAAATCTTCCAACAACTAAATTCCAGGAACAGATGGCTTCACAAGTGAATTCTATCAAACATTTAGAGAAGAGCTAACACCTGTTATTCCCAAACTCTTCAAAAAAATTGCAAAGAGAGGAAGACACCCAAACTCATTCTATGAGGCCACCATCACCCTGATACCAAAACCAGACAAAGATATCACCAAAAGAAAAGGAAAAAAAATTACAAGCCAATATTACAGATGAACATAGATGCAAAAATCCTCAAAAAATACTAACAAAGAGAATCAAGGACACATTAAGAGAATCATACACCATGATTCAGTGGGCTTTATCCCAGGGATGCAAGGATTCTTCAGTGTATGCAATCAATCGATGTGATACACCATATTAACTAACTGAAGATTAAAAACCATATTATCATCTCAATAGATGCAGAAAAAGCTTTCGACAAAATGCAACACTGATTTATGATAAAAACTCTCCAGAAAATGGGCAGAGAGGGAGCCTACCTCAACATAATAAAGGCCATATATGACAAAACCACAACAAACATTATTCTCAATGGTGACCAAGTGAAAGCATTTCCTCTAAGATCAGGAACAAGACAAATGTGTCCACTCTCACCACTATTCTACATAGTTTTGGAAGTCCTAGCCCTGGCAATCAGAGAAGAAAAAGAAATAATAGGTATCCAAATTAGAAAAGAAGAGGTAAAAGTGTCACTGTTTGCAGATCACATGATATTATACATAGAAAATCCTAAAGATGCCATCAGAAAACTACTAGAGATAATCAATGAATTTGGTAAAGTTGCAGGATACAAAATTAATGCACAGAAATCTCTTGCATTCCTTTACACTAACAACAAATGATCAGAAAGAGAAATTAAGGAACCAATCTCATTCACCACTGCAACAAAAAGAATAAAATACCTAGGAATAAACTTACCTAGGGAAGAAAAGACCTGTAGACAGAAAACTATAAAACACTGATGAAAGAAATCAAAGATGACACAAACAGATGTAGATATATACCATGTTCTTGGATTGGAAGAACCAATACTGTGAAAATGGTTATACTACTCACAGCAACCTACAGATTCATTGCAATCCCTATCAAATTACCAATGACAGGGGCTTCCCTCGTGGTGCAGTGGTTGAGAATCTGCCTGGTAATGCAGGGGACACGGGTTCGATCCCTGGTCTGGGAGGATCCCACATGCTGCGGAGCAACTAGGTCCGTGAGCCACAACTACTGAGCCTGCGCGTCTGGAGCCTGTGCTCCGCAACAAGAGAGGCTGCAATAGTGAGAGGCCCGCGCACCGCAATGAAGAGTGGCCCCCACTTGCCACAACTAGGGAAAGCCCTCACACAGAAATGAAGACCCAACACAGCAAAAATAAATTAATTAATTAATAAACTCCTACCCCCAACATCTTTGAAAAAAAAAATTACCAATGACATTTTTGACAGAACTAGAAAAAAAATTTTCCAATTTGTATGGAAACACAAAACACCCTGAGTAGCCAAAGCAATCTTGAGAAAGAAGAGAAAAGCCAGAGGAATTAGGTTCCCTGATTTCAGACTATACTACAAAGCTACAGTAATTAAGACAGTATGGTACTGGCATAAAAACAGCAATATATATCAATGGAATAGATAGAAAGCCCAGAACTAAAACCACACACCCTTCATCACCTAATCTATGACAAAAGAGGCAAGCACATACAGTGGAGAAAAAGACAGCCTCTTCAATAAGTGGTGCTCAGAAAACTGGACAGCTACATGGAAAAGAATGACAGTAGAACACTCCCTAACACCATACACAAAAATAAACTCAAAATGGATTATACACCTAAATGTAAGGCCAGACACTATAAAACACTTAGAGGAAAACTTAGGAAGAACACTCTTTGGCATAAAACACAGCAAGATTTTTTGACCCACCTCCTAGAGTAATAAAAATAAAAGCAAAAATAAACAAATGAGACCTAATGAATCTTAAAAGCTTTTGCACAGCAAAGGAAACCATAAACAAGATGAAAAGACAACCCTTAGAATGGTAGAAAATATTTGCAAATGAAGCAATTGACAAGAGATTCATCTCCAAAATATAAAGTCAGCTCATGCAGCTCAATATCTAAAAACAACAACCCTATCAAATAACGGGGAGAAGACCAAAATAGACATTTCTCCAAAGAAGACATACAGGGCTTCCCTGGTGGTGCAGTGGTTGAGAATCTGCCTGCCAACAGGGGACACAGTTTCGAGCCCTGGTCTGGGAAGATCCCACAAGCCGCGGAGCAACTGGGCCCGTGAGCCACAATTACTGAGCCTGCGCGTCTGGAGCCTGTGCTCTGCAACAAGAGAGGCCGCGATAGTGAGAGGCCCACGCATCGCGATGAAGAGTGGCTCCCGCTTGCTACAACTAGAGAAAGCCCTCGCACAGAAATGAAGACCCAACACAGCCATAAATAAATAAAAAAATAAATAAAATTAAAAAAAAAACAAAGAAGACATACAGATGGCCAACAAACACATGAAAAGATGCTCAATATCACTTATTTTAAAGAAATGTACTCAAAACTGCAGTGAAGGATCACCTCACACTGATCAGAATGGTCATCATCAAAAAAATCTACAAACAGTAAATGCTGAAGAGGGTGTGAAGAAAAGGGAACCCTCTTGCACTGTTGGTGGGAATGTAAATTGGTACAGCCACTATGGTGATCAGTATGGACGTTCCTTAAAAAAGCTAAAAATAAATTCCAGGAATTAAAAGATTTTTAATCACAGTTCTAAAAATAGAACTACCATATGACCCAGCTATCCTACTACTGGGCATATACCCTGAAAAAAACATAATTCAAAAAGACACATGCACCCCAATATTCATTGCAGCACTATTTACAATATCCAGGACATGGAAACAATGTAAATGTTCATCAACAGGAATGGATAAAGAAGATGTGGTACATTTATACAATGGAATATTACTCAGTCATAAAAAGGAATGAAATTGGGTCATTTGTAGAGACGTGGATGGACCTAGAGACTGTCATATAGAGTAAAGTGAGTCAGAAAGAGAAAAGCAAATATCATATATTAACACATATATGTGGAATCTAGAAAAATTGTATAGATGATCTTATTTGCAAAGCAGAACTAGAGATAGAGATGTGGAGAGCAAACATATGGATATCAAGGGGGAAGGGAGGGTGGGATGGATTTGGAGATAGGGATTGACATATATACACTATTGATATTATGTATAAAATAGATAATTAATGAGAACCTACCGCATAGGACAGGGAACTCTACTCAGTGCTCTGTGGTGACCTAAATGGGAAGGAACTCCAAAAAAGAGGGGATATATGTATACGCACAGCTGATTCACTTTGCTGTACAGTAGAAGCTAACAGAACATTATAAAGCAACTATACTCCAATAAAAATTAATTTAAAAATAAAACAGCAGAACAAACACAATGATAAATTGAAGTGGCCTTTTGACTTTGGTTAGTGATGGAGAGATATTAAGGAGTGTTGCAGACTGGGGCAAACTTGGCCTTAATACCATCTCAGTGGGGTAGCTGCTGTGTAGGAAGGTGAGATTTCTGTTAGAGCTTCTGATTACTTTTTGAGAAATATTAAAAATATTGTTTTATTTTTTTATGAAAAAAAAATCCACAGGAAGAAATAAAGAGACCCCCAAATGGTAAATGCATAGGTAAATTAAAGACTGTGTAAGTATATTTTCTAATTCTCATAATTTAAAGAAAACATAAGATTGTATAAAGAAATAATGATAACACTATTTGGGGGGTTATAACATATAAAGATATGATATATGTGATCATAATAGTACAAACAGGGAGAGTGGAAAAATTGAGCTATTTTAAAGCAAAGTTGTCATATTTTGAATTAATTAACACTGAATTAAGTCAGTATTTACCTAAAGTAGATTTTGATAAATTAAGATATATATTTTAATTCCAAGTAACTACTAACAAAATAACTCCAAAAACCTAGTTTTAAAAAAATCAACAGATAATAGAAGATATAGTTACAGAATTGTGCTACTATGATCAAAGAAGAAATCACAACAAATCAAATATATCTGAACAATTGTTAATGGAGATTATAGGAGCCTGAAATAGTAGAAGCCAAGTGGTAGCAATTAACCATAGTAGCAAGGTAGTCAAAATTACCATAATAGGCAGCAAATTTGGACGGCAACCAGGGTAGGGTTGACTTAGTAACAGGATGGACAGTCATCAAGACTATTGCTTGACAGCTCATAATGAAAATATATCAAAAATGGATAAGCAGAATGCAGAGATCACTTACCTAATGGAAAGTCATGTTCTTTGGCCAGTTTCCAAACATTAGTCAATTCTCAGACTCAGAACACAACAACTGAGGGAGAGGTCAGGTCCTAATGAATAAGGATCCAGTAATCCCACAGAAAGTGTGTTACTAGTGGTCTCCACAGTCCTTCTGAAACGTAACTATGGTTCTGTATTCAGATAACCATACATTAGAGAAAGAATAACCAGATGTATAGTGGGTATGACTTGATCCTGAGAACCAGGGATCCAGAGTCCTCATGGTCTCCTGTTAGAGTAACAGAATGAGGTTCAGGGAATAAATGGAGTTGTGACCCATGTCCACCTCACAGTGTGTCCAATAGGTCTGTGGGCCCACCTGGTAATTATTTCTCAGTTCCAAAATGTCTAATTAGAAGAGACGTGAATAACAATTTAGAAATTTTGTATTAGCTCCTGGACCTGTTAAGTAAGAACTGGTGTAGAAGGAAAGGACAAATGGAAATACCTGAAATTTTCCCTTCTGTCAAGATAGTAAATTAAAAACCAGTATTATTTTCTGGGGAGAGGTATGAACAGTGTCACTTTCAAAAATTGAAATCAGTTATGGCAGTGCCATTATGCCCTATTTAATTAATTCAGCAGTATAGCTCTTGCAAAAAACTCAATGAATCTTAGCAACTGATAGTGGACCACTGAAAACCTAAGCAAATGGTAGGCCTACGTACAGCTGCTATATCAAATATGGTATTAGTAGAGCAGATTAACACATCCCTGGTAATATGATAGTTATATATCTGGCAAATGCAGCTTTTTCAATATCTGTAAGGAAGGAGGATTAGAAGAAGTTTGTTTTCACTTAGGACAGACAACAGTATACATTCATGGTTTTTCCTGAGAGTGCTGGAGGAGATCATAGAGAGAACATGACTGCTGGTTGACTGGTGACCTGGACCCAGGCAGCTGGAGGCTCCTTATCCTTTCCCCTGCCTATTACTCCCATACTACCAGCCATTTCAGGAACATATAGGCTTAAAAGAGTAAGGTGTTATTGAGCCTATCTGGACAGTATATGTGACTGAACCCAGTTAAGGCCTCTATATAAACTTTTAAGATTCTGGCTGCCACCCAAGGCAAGCCTCATATGTAAATTCTCTTGCTTATTAAATCTGCCACCTACCAATCTTGAATGGTCTGCCTCTTTCCTGCTTTCACCATGTATGGGGGCCAGTTTTTTATTATACCCAGAGAACTTCCAAGGTTTCAAACCAGCAGAGAGCCATCTTAATTCTATTGCTTTCTGTCAAAATATAACTCAAAAGAACTTGAACCATCTGGACCTTCTGTAGAATCTCACACTGCCCACTATATAGATGGGATCATGCTTATCAAACCTGATTATCAAAAATTGGCAATTACTATGAATGCCTTGAAAATATGCATGCACTCTAGAGAGTGAAAGAAACCTCACAAAGATTCAGGGACTTGCCACATTGGTGAAGTTTTTAGGGGTCCAGCGATCCAGAGAATCTTGGAACAACCCCTACAAAGTAAAGGCCAAGTTTGCACCTTGCAACTCCTACCGTTAAGAAAGCTATACAGTGCTTGGTCCGTCTCTTTGAGTTTTAGAGACTGCATATCCTACAGTTGGGAATACTTTTTAATCACATTCATCAGGTGGCATAGAAGACTGCAGAATCTTATGGAGGCCCAAAGTAAGAGAATAAGTATCTGGATTAGAGGAAAAAAGACATGTGAGACTCTATCCTTAGTCCTAATAGGAAATTCAAAGCAAAAACCTCATGATTTCTGGAGCAACACCATACCAAACTTAGCAGAGAACTAGACACCATTTAAAAAGTAGGTCTGGCATGCTACTTGGCACTGGTAGGAAATGAACATCTAACTATGGACCCTGAGACCAGACATCAAGTGACCCTGAGACCAGAACTCCCTACAATATACTCCATACTATTAGATGACTGTCATAATTTCACATAGGCCCAGCAACAACTCATCATAAAGTAGAAATGGTATATCAGAAATTAGGCTTGGGCAAGTCCAGAGGGCTCATACTCACAGTCGCATGAGACATTCCCTATGAATAGCTGATGGAGAGGGAAGAAATATAATCTTGGTTAATGGATGAATCAGCTTGGTATGTGGTTACAAGCCAAAAAGAGACTGCTGTCTCACTACAGCCACACTCAGGCATGTCTTTGGAAGAGAATGTCAAAGGGCAATCCTCTCAATGGCAGAGATTCAGGCAGGGCAGCTCGCCATTCAATATCTGTAGAAACTGAAGTGGCCCAAATTAAGGATATGCATGTGCTTATGTGAAGTGGTAAATGATTTGCCTATCTAGTCGGAGGTTGTGAAGTTGCAATATTAGAAAACTGAGTGCAAGAAGGTATAAGAGACAAATGTTGGATTTTGGAGAGTAGACACAAAATGTGAGAATTTTTTTATTGCACATTAATGCCTAAGAGAAATTATCAACTTCAGAACAGGTCCAAACAACCAAGCAGAGAGATATGTTCACCAGCAGGTATCAGTCAGCTTCTCCCTTCAGACAAAGGGCTTGTGCAATGGGATCAAGACTGGATTAGCCAAACTGACAGACATAACGGGTAGGCATTGCCAACAGCATGATCTCACTAAAACTGATAGTCACTGCTAAATGTCCAACCTCTCAATAGAAGTCAATGCTGAGCCCCCAGTATGATACCAACTCTCAAGTAGACCAACCGGTATCTCAGTGGCAAGTTAATTATATTAGATACCTTCTACCTTGAAAGTGTAATGTTTTGTCTTGACTGGCATTACTCATATTGTAGATATGGGTTTACCTTTTCTACCCACAACACCTTAGTCAGCATCACGATCCATACTTATTTCCTAGGGCTGCCATAACAAATTGACACAAACTGAGTGACTTAAAATAATAAAAATAAAAATCTATTCTTTCACAATTCTGGAGAACAGAAGTATGAAATCAAGGTATTAACAAGGTTGGTTCTTTCTGAAGGCTCTGAGGGAGAATCTGTTCCATGGCTCTCTCCTAGATTTAGGTGGTTGCTGGCAGTCCTTTTCATCCTTTGATCTGTAGACACATCACTTCAATCTCTGCCTGTATCTTCACATTGCCTTCTACTCTCTTCTTCTCTTCTCTTAAAAAGGTACTTGACATTGGATTTAGGGTCTATCCTAATCCTGGATGAAGGTTTCTGCCTGGTCATTTTGGGTTCCTTATGCCAAATGGCCAGTGGGCACAAAAAGTAGTTACCTTGCTGACAGAAGTAATCAACCCTGATCATTATGAAAAGATACAACTGATGCTACATTAAGAGGCAAGAAGGAATATGTTTGACACTCAGATGATCCATTGGACATCTTGGTTTCATGCCCAATTGTACCTATAAGTAAGCAAATATAGAAATAATAGTTTGATAAGAACATGGTAACCAATGACTAAGGTGTCTCAGTATCAAGGACCTGGGTAACTCTACTAAGCAAGCCATGAAGACCAGAATAAGGGGTAGCCAAAAGGGAGGTGGGATCATGAATGGGTGATGAAGAAGAGAGATAAGTTACAACTTAGCATTTACAAACTACGGACCAACTTAATCTCACTAAATCCCTCTCCCTCCTTTTTAAAAACAAGTTTTCCCATAAACTGTGACAAACCACAATGCTGGTGAAGCTGTGCTTGAATAAAGTGATCTTAAGGTGACAAGCAAGGAAATCTAAATAGTGCAAGGAGTGGACTTTAGTGAAAGCTGTTGGTGCCCCCAGCCAGATCCCTTTCACTGAGCTGGTGCACACAGCCCACCCATTGTTAGTGTCTGCTGATAACAGCTCATAGCTGCTCCTTTCTCCAAAGAATTTTCCTTGGCTAAATGGAAACAGGAGCTGTCTCATTCAAGAGGTTAAGACTTGCCACCCGAGACAGTCAGGAACAAATAATTAACTGACATGGTAGATACAGAAACTTGTCCCCCGCCACCCCGCCCCCCGCCTTAAGAGGAGACCATCTACATGGTATGATTTGTGCTACAGAGCTTCCCTTGGGACCAAGATGAAACTAATCTTTAGCCAAGGCCATTTTTCTTGCTTAGCTTTCTTCTGTTGCCCTATCTTGTCTTCCTTAATAGTCTCCTGAGAACACTCACTCAATAAATTATTGACCAGGAATCACTGACTCTGACTCTGCTTCTAGAGAACAAATCTAAGACATAAGCCCAGCATAATGTGGTTTCCAAAACACTGAGAAATGAAGAAGGAATTTTAACAGTTCCACAGTGTTGGGGAGGAAAAGAAATGATATTCAATGCCCACCAAGTAGGAGAAGGACCCTGATAAAGATTTCAGGTTCTCACTTAAGATACCTGAAGAGCTATACACTCAACTTGTAATTAGCTCAATCCCTCACTGAAATAGTGATCTGCCACTATCTTCTCTGTAGGGAGACCAGAATCTCTTCAATTTTTCATAAATAATGTCTCGTATTCAATTAAAAATGACCAGGCATAAAAAGAAATAAGACCAAGAGATGAAACAGAAAATAGAAAGAGACCTGAAAGTGATCCAGATATTCAAGTTAACAGAAATAGTTAAGATAACTGTAATTATTATGGTCAAGGAAATAAATAACAAGATATAGAATTTCAGTAAATAACTATTTAAAAAAAATAAAATGAAAATTCTAAAACTGAAAAACAACTGAAATTAAGAGGTGAGTTTAATGAAGTGGACAAAGTAACAAAATTGATGAAAGGGATAAATAATGGGAACATAGGTCAGACACAAGCATGCACATTGAAACAAGGAAAGGAGAAAGGATAAGCACAAGAGACATTTAGAGTACAAATTTTTATAGGATTAACATACATATAATTCAAAGTTCTTAACTAGAGACTGTTTTGTCCTCCTCTCTCAGAAGACATTTGGCATTATCTAGAGACTTTTTTTTTTTTAGTATCACAATTTCTAGAGGTTGCTACTGGCATCTAGTGGATAGAGGCCAGAGATACTATTAAACATCTTACAATGAACATGACAGACTCCCACAAATAAGAATTATCTGGTGTAAGAATGTCAATAGAGCTGCTGCTGAGAAACTATGATATAGAGCATCCAAGAAAGAGAGGAAATAGAATCTGGCAGAGGCCATATTTAAAGAGATAATGGCTGAGATTTTTCCAAAACTAACAAAACACAACAAGTCAGGTATTTAAAAGAAGCCACGCCACATAGCTTGTGAGATCTTAGTTCCCTAACCAGGGATTGAAAGTGGGCCCTCAGCCATAAAAGTGCAGAGTCCTAACCACCGCTGGACCACGAAGGAACTCCCAAAGAAACCTGATTCTCATGTCAGCTACTTGCAATACATGGACTTACGTGATCCTGCCAGAGAAACAAATTACAAAAAGAAATACTATAAGAAAATCAGGGAAGTTTGAACACTGACTAAACCTTAAATAGTATAAGAAATCATCCTTAATTTTTTAAGGTGATTGATATAATAGTATTATGGCTATGCTTAATAAAAGAGTTATTCCTTATCTTTTAGAGATGCATACAGATATACTTATGGATGAAATTATTTCAACTCTGGGATTTACTTCAATATAATCAGAGCAAGGAGAGATGAGAGTAGGGGTGTAAATGAAAAAGAATGGCTCATGATTTAGTAATTGCTAGTGCTAAGTGACAGGCACTTGGGCATTCATTATACCATTCTCTCCATTGGTTATATGTTTTATATTTTTCCACAATAAAAAGTAAATAAACAAACTGATAGTGCATAGAGGCAAGAAATCTAATTGATATTAGACTTTTACAATTGCTTTAAACCATGTCAATTTTCTAGCCCCAAAACATTACTTATTTTTTTAAACATCTTTATTGGAGTATAATTGCTTTACAATATTGTGTTAGTTTCTGCTGTATAGGAAAGTGAATCAGCTATATGTATACATGTATCCCCATATCCCCTCCCTCTTGCGTCTCCCTCCCACCCTCCCTATCCCACCTCTCTAGGTGGTCACAAAGTACCAAGATGGTCTCCCTGTGCTATGCAGCTGCTTCCCACTAGCTATCAATTTTACATTTGGTAGTGTATATATTTCCATGCCACTCTCTCACTTCGTCCCAGCTTACATTTTCCCCTCCCCATGTCCTCAAAGCTATTCTGTACATCTGCGTCTTTATTCCTGTCCTGCCCCTAGGTTCATCAGGACTTTTTTTTTTTTTTAGATTCCATATATATGTGTTAGCATATGGTATTTGTTTTTCTCTTTCTGACTTACTTCACTCTGTATGACAGACTCTAGGTCTATCCACCTCACTACAAATAACTCAATTTCTTGTCTTTTTATGGCTGAGTAATATTCCATTGTATATATGTGCCACACCTTCTTTATCCATTCATCTGTCCATCGACAATTAGGTTGCTTCCATGTCCTGGCTATTGTAAATATTGCTGCAATGAACATTGTGATACATGACTGTTTTTTAGTTATGGTTTTCTCAGGGTACATGCTCAGCAGTGGTATTGCTGGGTCATATGATAGTTCTATTTATAGTTTTTTAAGGAAACTCCATACTGTTCTGTATAGTGACTGTATCAATTAACATTCCCACCAACAGTGCAAGAGGGTACCCTCTTCTGCACACCCTCTCCAACATTTATTATTTGTAACACTAATTATCTTTGACTGTACAACCTGTAAGTATCAGCTTTGTCAGGCACCTCTTAAGGACTTCCTTTCCAGAAATTTTGATGATAGAATTGTTTCCTTTAAGTGCTAATATTCTGTATAAAATGAATGAAAATGTCACAATCACTTACTTGTCTGACCTGCTGTCATAAAATGCCATGTTTTACAATCTACTTCAAAAGCAAGATTTTTAATCACTTTGCCTCACTCTTGTAGATTTTTCAGATTTCCTTGTCTTAACTGCTGCTTCCATTTGTTGCTTGCCTTATTAGTGCTCTTATTTTCCCTTTTGATCCTCATTTCCTGTTTCCTGACCTCTAACACATTGTCATATGGCCAATCTGTTCCAAGCCCCAGTTTTAACTCCTGACTCTAAGGCCGCTACTCAGTACTCATATATGACCTTGCTTTAAAGTTCAGCAATTGGATATACTCCCTGTCCAGATTGGCCACCTGCTCTCAGGTTCCCACTAGCAAACTATTCTGACTGCAAATTTCAGTCACATAGACTAGACACATGGTTGTGTAATCACCAAAGACATGAAAATATTGGTATGTTTGAATGGGACACTGCCAAACAACCATAGTTCAGTGACTTCTACTCCCTAAATGCTCTAGGATGAGTCCTTCCCAAAGTAGGTGCTAAGCACATTTGTTGGTGCTAAGTATGTGCTACTTCTGGCTAAGATTTTGTTGGCAACAATTGTAAAAACTTATAATGATATGTCTACTTGTTTACAAAGTTGTTAAAAATACAAATGTTTCTTCATTTTTCCTCATATCCTTTAAATTCCTTTCTCATGCAGATTGGCCATCCTCACACTTCCAGGGACCAAATACCCCCTTATTGGCACACAACTGCTCAAGCTCCTCATGAATAGAGTGATCTCCCTCATGTTATCCAAAAAATTATAGTCATAGTTTTTCATTCTGAGGGAATCTATCCTCAGTAATTTGTACTTTTAAGGTCCGTCCATCCATATCCAATTCTTTTATTGTAAGCCCCTTATATTAACTAGCACAATGCTATGCACACACCAGTAATTTAATAAATACTTATCAAATAGTCAAATAGATAAATGAAATAGATTAATGAATACACTAACAGGTGAAAATATTTATGTCCCTTCAAAATCCAAATGAATCACTTTCAATATAAATCAACAATGATGTCAAATCATTGCCCCACACAGAGTAAAGAACATGAATTCATTAAATTGATGTTCTACTTGGATGGAGGCCACTTTCAAATGAATGTGTCCAAACTCCCATTATGAGTGCTTGGGTATGGTGCCATGCTGTGTTTTCTGTAGAAAGCAATTGTTATGAGTGCCAAAATAGAGCTGCTGTGAAACCTGATGGGACCTTAGCTTTATCCAGTATCTGGACTGTAAAGTGATTGCTTTGGGTTTCTACTATTTCCCATTCTCATTGCATTGTCACTAGAATGGATTTATGTGGTGCCATATTCTGCACATATTACAATGTTTGTCAAGATAATGAATAGTCTGAAATTTTGAATTTCCAATAGTCAGTAAATTATGAAAATTTGTCTTAAAATGCTTCCTCATTCCATTCACTTACCCAACAGGCTCAGCTTTCCCTCTTCTCAAATCTTAACTGTTGCCAGAAAGAGTTCTGAGAGGTCAGGAAAGCAAAGATTAGAATATTGAAAAGGTCAGGGGGGGCATGGCTACTTCTTTAATTCACACCACATACTAAACATTAAAAATCGAGGTTCTCACTCTTATGACAAATGAGAATAGAATAATAGCATAAAATTAATCAGCAACTCTTTTAAAGTGACAAAAGTTTATTAATTTCTTTGATATTCATTATAATAACATTAATCATGAAAAATTCATTGAATGTGAAAGTAGCTGTTCTGTGCAGTTCCGTAGGAATGTGGTGGTAATTTAGCATTCATTACTGTCCATTTACAATGAAATGTTACTCTATTAATCCAATTTTGTGTGACAAAACCTGTAATAGGCAAAAGACATAAAGTCTGTTCCCTCTGTAGACTTCCCATTTCAATTGTGAAGCCAATATATGTCTTTAGTTAAGACAAAAATTGTAAGTGGTCTCCTGGTTATTATGCTAGCCCCTTGAGTTCAAGCTCCAAAGAATGTGAAATTTAGTATGACTCTGGGTACCAAGGACAGTAACACATTTTTTAAAAATGGATGTCACTGAACAGTGAATAAACACTTTATGACATAAAGTCACATAAACAATTTAAATAAAGTGAATTTTTGCATTAGCCACATATTACTCCAGCCAACTCAATGACACTAAATATAGGATTCAATCTTCTTAGTGGTATAAAGCTATTCCATGCCTCAATTCCTAACCTTAATCCAGGTTTGTTATCCTGTTGCAAGTAGCTAAAGGAGAAGGATAATATCCAGTCTTGTTACAAAGAGTAAATGGAAAATATTAAAACTCTAAGGTACAGATTCAATGTAACCTCTACCAAATTCCAATGGTGTTTTCCACTACACTACTTAATACCCAAGAGATGAATGAAGAAATCAAAGAGGAATTCAAAAAATACGTAGAAACAAATGACAATGAAAACATGATGACCCAAAACCTATGGCATGCAGCAAAAGCAGTTCTTAGAGGGAAGTTTATATCAATACAATCCTACCTTAACAAAAAAGAAACATCTCAAATAAACAACCTAACGATACACCTAAAGCAATTAGAGAAAGAAAAATAAAATAAAACCAAAGTTAGCAGAAGGAAAGAAATCATAAAGATCAGATCAGAAATAAATGAAAAAGAAATGAAGGAACCAATAGCGAAGATCAATAAAACTAAAACCTGGTTCTTTGAGAAGATAAACAAAATTGATAAACCATTAAGCAGACTCATCAAGAAAAAAAGGAAGAAAACTCAAATCAATAGAATTAGAAAGGAAAAAGGAGAAGTAACAACTGACACTGCAGAAATACAAAGGATCATGAGAGATTATTACAACCAAATATATGCCAATAAAATGGACAACCTGGAAGAAATGGAAAAATTCTTAGAAAAGCAGAACCTTCTGAGACTGAACCAGGAAGAAATAGAAAATATAAACACCAATCACAAGCACTGCAATTGAAATTGTGATTAAAAATCTTCCAACAAACAAAAGCTCAGGACCAGATGGCTTCACAGGTGAATTCTATCAAACATTTAGAGAAGAGCTAACACCTATCCTTCTCAAACTCTTCCAAAATATAGCAGAAGGAGGAACACTCCCAAACTCATTCTATGAGGCCACCATCACCCCGATACCAAAACCAGACAAATATGTCACCAAAAAAGAAAACTAAAGGCCGATATCACTGATGAACATAGATGGAAAAATCCTCAACAAAATACTAGCAAACACAATCCAACAGCACAGTAAAAGGATCATACATCATGATCAAGTACCGTTTTTCCCAGGAATGCAAGAATCCTTCAATATATGCAAATCAATCAATATGATACACCATATTAACAAATTGAAGAATAAAATCCATATTATCATCTCAATAGATGAAGAAAAAGCTTTTGACAAAATTCAACACATATTTATGACAAAAACCCTCCAGAAAGTAGGTATATAGGGAACTTACCTCAACATAATAAAGGCCATATATGACAAACCCACAGCCAACATCATTCTCAATGGTGAAAAATTGAAATCATTTCCATTAAGATCAGGAACACGAAAAGATGGCCCACTCTCACCACTGTTACTCAGCATTGTTTTGGAAGCTTTAGCCACAGCTATCAGAGATGAAAAAGAAATAAAATGAATCTAAATCAGAAAAGAAGTAAAGCTGTCACTGTTTACAGATGACGTGATACTATACATACAGAATCCTAAAGATGTCATCAGAAAACTACTAGAACTATTAAATGAATTTGGTAAACTAGCAGGATAAAAAATTAATGCACAGAATTAGAAATGAAAAAGGAGAAGTAACAACTGACACTGCAGAAATACAAAGGATCATGAGAGATTACTACAACTAACTATATGCTAATAAAATGGACAACCTGAAAGAAATAGAAAAATTTATACCTCTTGCATTCCTATACACTAATGATGAAAAATGTGAGAGTGAAATGAAGGAAACACTCCCATTTACGATTGCAAAAAAAAGAATAAAATACCTAAAAATAAACCTACCTAAGGAGACAAAAGACCTGTATGCAAAAAAACTGTAAGACACTGATGAAAGAAATTAAAGATGATACAAACAGATGGAGAGATACTCCATGTTCTTGGATTGGAAGAATCAACATTGTGAAAATAACTATACAACCCAAAGCAATCTACAGGTTCAATGCAATCCCTAACAAACTACCAATGACATATTTCACAGAACTAGAACAAAAAATTTCACAATTTGTATGGAAACACAAAAGACCCTGAATAGCCAAAGCAATCATGAGAAAGAAAATAAAGCTGAAGGAATCAGGCTCCCTGACTTCAGACTATACTACAAAGTTACTGTAATCAAGACAGTATGGTACTGGCACAAAAACAGAAATATCGATGGAACAGGATACAAAGCCCAGAGATAAGCCCATGCTAATATGATCAGCTTATTTTTGATTAAGGAGGCAAGAATATACAATGGAGAAAACACAGCCTCTTCAATAAGTGGTTCTGGGAAAACTGGACAGCTACATGTAAAAGAATGAAATGAGACCACTCCCTAACACCATACACAAAAATAAACTCAAAATGGATTAAAGGCTTAAATGTAAGGCCAGACACTATAAAACTCTTAGAGGAAAACATAGGCAGAACACTCTATGACATAAATTACAGCAAGATGCTTTTTGACCCACCTCCCAGAGAAACGGAAATAAAACCAAAAATAAACAAATGGGATCAAATGAAACTTAAAAGCTTTTGCACAGCAAAGGAAAACATAAACAAGTGAAAGGAGAACCCTCAGAATGGGAGAAAATATTTGCAAACAAAGCAACAGAAAAAGGATTAATCTCCAAAATTTACAAGCAACTCATGCAGCTCAACATCAAAAACAACAACAACAACAACAAAAAAAAAAAACCCAATCCAAAAATGGGCAGAAGACCTAAATAGACATTTCTCCAAAGAAGATATACAGATTGCCAAAAAACACATGAAAGAATGCTCAACATTATTAATCATTAGAGAAATGCAAATCAAAACTACAATGAGATATCACCTAACACCAGTCAGAATGGCCAGCATCAAAAAATCTACAAACAATAAATGTCAGAGAGGGTGCGAGAAAAGTGAACCCTCTTGCACTGTTGGTGGGAATGTAAATTGATACAGCCACTATGGAGAACAGTATGGAGGTTCCTTAAAAAACTACAAATAGAACTACCATATGACCCAGCTATCCCACTACTGGGCATATACCCTGAGAAAACCATAATTCAAAAAGAATCATGTACCACAATGTTCATTGCAGCTCTATTTACAATAACCAAGACATGGAAGCCACCTAAGTGTAGACTGACAGATGAATGGATAAAGAAGATGTGGCACATATATACAATGGAATATTACTCAGCCATAAAAAGAAACGAAATTGAGCTATTTGTAATGAGAGGTGGATGGACTTAGAGTCTGTCATACCAAGTGAAATAAATCAGAAAGAGAAAGACAAATACCTTATGCTAACACATATATATGGAATTTAAGAAAAAAAAGTCATGAAGAACCTAGGGGTAAGACAGGAATAAAGACACAGACCTACTAGAGAATGGACTTGAGGATATGGGGAGGGGGAAGGGTAAGCTGTGACAAAGCGAGAGACATATATACCCTATCAAACGTAAAATATATAGCTAGTGGGAAGCAGCCACATAGCACATGGAGATCAGCTCGGTGCTTTCTGACCACCTAGAGGGGTGAGATAGGGAGAGTGGGAGGGAGGGAGATGCAAGAGGGAAGAGATATGGGTATATATGTATATGTATAGCTGATTCACTTTGTTATAAAGCAGAAACTAACACACCATTGTAAAGCAATTCTACTCCAGTAAAGATGTTGAAAAAAACATAGTCATTGCACATTGTCTAAACTATATATTTTTTAAATAATTGAATAAAATATTAAATGCAATAAAATTATATTTAAAAAATAATGGCAATGGGGGCTTCCCTGCTGGTGCAGTGGTTGAGAGTCTGCCTGCTGATTCAGGGGACAGGGGTTCATTCCCTGGGCTGGGAGGACCCCACATGCTGCGGAGCAGCTGGGCCCATGGGCCATGGCCGCTGAGCCTGTGCGTCCACAGCCTGTGCTCTGCAACAGGAGAGGCTGCAACAGTGAGAGGCCCTCGTACCGCAAAAAATATAAATAAATAAAAATAATAATAAATAATGGCAATGCACTGTATTAAGTTACAAATAAAAATATTTTTAACATATTGTTAACTAAAAAATTCAGATTCAGTAATGTATAATTCCTACTATTATAGTTACATACCAACAAAAACTGAAAGAAAATAATATGAAATGTAATCAGTTGTTCTGTTAGATTATCATTTATGTCTTTTAAAATCCATTGAATGCCATTTACGCTTGTGTAATCAAAATATATTTGACTGCGCAATTATCTTGGGCATTATTACCAATTCTGTAAACAACAAAATACATCTTATTTCACCACACTAAAAAGATAATGAAATCAAAAAGTATTTTGTTTAAATACTCGGAAGTTATAGGGTGATGCTCAAGTCACTTAAAGGCCCAGAAAGGTTATTTCCTCATTTTCAAAACAGTTATGAAAGCTCTTGCCACTCCTATCTCACAGATTTTACACTGCTCAAATAAGGTGATACACATGAAAGTGCTTATTAATCATATTTTCTTAGTCCATTAGGCTGCTATGACAAAATACCATAAACTGGTTCACTTATAAACAAACAAAAAAAGTATTTCTCATGGTTTTGAAGGTTGAGAAGTCCAAGATAGAGTGCCAGCATATTCATTGTCTGTGAGGCCTCACTTCCTAGGTGGCCATCTTTCCCTGTAACCTCACAAGGTAGAAAGGAAGAAAGAGAGTGCTCTCATAAACTGAAGATTGAAACAAACAAATGATGAATGATTCAAACAAGGATTTATTCAGCACTTGTTACACATGCAAACTGTGCTTGGCTTGGTGGAGAAGAGAGAAGAAGGGAACGAGAAGAGAAATGATCCTGACATGGAAATCACTGTGTTGGGTGCTTTGCCTACATTTCCCATCAATCCTCTGTGGTAGTTATTATTATGCCTAATTTCCAAAAGAGAAAACTAATTTTCTTAAACTCAAATGAACTCATACAAGGTTACTCATCTGGGAAGTGGCAGAGCAATAGCACAAATTCATATCTACATAACTCAGCAGCCCATGTTCTTTATATTACATTTGCCTTCCAAAGAGAAACTAGATTACTTTTAAGCTACAAGACAGCAAAAATATCAGTTTGGGAACAATTTTTTTAAAATAGTTTTATTGAGATAACATTGACATACAATAAAGTACATATTTAAAGAGGAGAATTTGACCCATTTTAACATGTCTATACCTGTGAAACCATCATCATAATCAATAAATGAACACCCCAAAGTCATCATCCCTAAATTTTCTCAGGATTATTTGAAATTCTTTTCTCCTGTCCCTCTCTTCACCCCCAAGTAATCACTGATCTATTTTTCCTCATTAGAGGTTAATTTACATTTTCTAGAACTGCATATAAATAGAATCACACAGTATGTAGCTTTGTTTGTCTGGCTTCTTTCATACAGCACAATTATTTTGAGATTTATCCATGTTATTACATGTATCAATAGTTTATTCCACTTTTTTACTAAGTAATAATTCATAGTATGGATATACTATAAATTGTTCATTCATCTGTTGTTTCTAGATTTTGCTACTACAAATAAAGCTGCTATGAAAATTTGTGTAAATCTTAAACGAATGTATACTTTCTTTTTTTTTCCTTGTGTAAATACCTAAGAGTGGAATAGTTGGATCATATGGGAGGTACGTTTTTAACTTTTTAAAACACTGTTAAACGTTTTACAATGTAATTATACCATGTCACAGTCCCAGCAGCAGTATGTGAGAGTTCGAGTTGTTCCACATCCTTGCTAACACTTGATATTGTCAGTTTTTTTCATTTTAGTCATTTTAATGGGAGTGTAGTGGTATCTTACTAAGGTCTTCATTTGAATTTCCCTGATGACTAATGATGTTGAACATCTTTTAATGTGCTTATTTTCCATTTGTACATCTTCTATGGTAAAGTATCTTTAGAATCTCTTCCTCTGGGGCTTCCCTGGTGGCACAGTGGTTAAGCATCTGCCTGCCAATGCAGGGGACATGGGGTCAAGCCCTGGTCTGGGAAGATCCCACATGCCGTGGAGCAACTAAGCCTGTGCACCACAATTACTGAGCCTGAGCTCTAGAGCCCACAAGCCTCAACTACTGAGGCCACATGCCACAACTGCTGAAGCCCTCATGCCTAGATCCTGTGCTCTGCAACAAGAGAAACCACCATAATGAGAAGCCCGTGCACCACAACCAAGAGTAACCCCCACTCACTGCAACTAGAGAAAACCTGTGTACAGCAACAAAGACCCAACACCGCAAAAAATAAATACATAAATAAATTTAAAAAGAAAAATAAAATCTCTTGCTCTTTTTAAAAAAAATTGGGTGTTTTCCTCTTATTGAGTTGTAAGAGTATATATTCTAGATACAAAATCCTTTATTAAATACATGGTTTTTGCTATGTTTTTAACCAGAATGTGTCTTTGCTTTTTATTTTCATAAGTGTCTTCTGAAGAGCAAAAGTTTTTAATATTGATGAAGTCAATTTTTCTTTGTTTTTTTACTTTAATGCTCTTTATTTTATGCCTTGTGTGTGGTATTTAAGAATTCTTTGCCAAACTGAATGTCACTAGGATTTTTTCCTGTTTTAATTTTGATATTTCATAGTTTTAGCTATTACATTTAGGAACAAAATCCATTTCAAGTTAATTTTTCTATATGGTATTAGGTAAAAATTGAGGGTATTTTTGTTTTGTTTTTTTTCTTGTTTGTGTACATATAAGTGTAAAATTATTCCAGCACTATTTGTTGAAAAGATTATCCTTTCCTCACTGAGTTTCTTTGGCACCTCTGTCAAAAATAAATTAACTATATATGTGTGCATCTGCCTTCAAAAAGAAACACTAAGTTTCTTCTTTTTTTAACCCATCAATACACAGCTTTATTTGAAAAATTACTCAAGGTGATTCAATAGAAAATAAAAACAAGTCCAAGTAAATAGAAAGACATGAAATAAAGAATACAGTGGCAGTAAACAAAGAGCTAGAAAGAAATTCAGAGAAGGTGCTTGGAATTCGATTCTCTCTCATATGACAAAGACTTAATAAAGTCTTTCCTACTTTTTGATTGATAAAATTTCTCACAGTACAATCCTAAAAAATACATACCTACAGGAAATATTTTTGTCTGGAAATATTTTTGTTTTGGTATCCATCCAGCAGAGTCTGGATATTGTTAGAATTAAGGTTATTTCTTGTATCATAATCTGTGTGTGGTTTGTTTTGAACCAGCATGCTATCATCCTTATTAGGTTTATGTATAATTCAATCAATACCATGGGTCACAGTATTTGATGATTACAATTAAGAAAAGAGATCTATTTTGCTGTTCTTTGTGAAGATACTTTCATTATCACATCAGTCACTTACAAGAGTCTATGGGACCATTTACACCCAATGGACACTTTAAACATACGATTTTATGACAACTATACACAAAGATAAATGAAAACATTTTAGAAAGATATTAGGGTCCTTTCCTTGGTATTTGATTGATATGAATTGGGGCCATAAAAAGGGTTTTCCTTTGTACAGTCCTGCCTGTTACAAGGCACTGGAGAAATGGAGCTGAGATGAAGCGTTCCAAATAGCTAATGGCTTAGCTTGCTCACTCAGTAACAGCAATGTCCCCAAAGCTAAAAATAAAAAATGAAAACAAAGCAAATGATTTTTTAAATAATGTTCAAATACTTCAGGTCAATTAGACAAATATTTATTGGACACTCCCCATAAGACTAGGAATATATCTGGTTAATGGGTAACCCTCTTCTCTCAAATAGTAACCCTACGTCCTATAGTTCCCCAACAGTATCATTCTTTTGAGTCATGAAATGATTTTGGCTTACAGTCATTTAAAATGCAAGCCACTACAGCAGAAGAAATTTGAATATGAACTTCATATTAGATAGTACTATTATATCAATGTTAAATTTCTTGATTTTGAGAATTGAACTATGGTTATGTTAAAAAAAAATTCTACATCCTTAGGAAATATGTGCTGAAAGAATGATGCAGCATGACCTCTGCAAATTACTTTCAAATGGTTCAGCAAGATGGTAATAATTATAAGAATAATGTTCTATATGTTTTATATGATAGAAAGAGTAAATGTGGCAAAATGTTAACATTGGGTTGAATTTAGGTGAAGGATGTATGAGAATAAAATATAGGGTTCTTAAAACTTTTCTGTAGATATGAAAGTATTTTTAATAAAAATTTAATTGAGCGGGATTAAGTCTCTGTCTGATCAAAGAAGAACCCATAGAAAATGGTACCCAAGTGGTACCTAAAGGAACAATTGGTCTCTCAATGCTCCTTAGCGATTTCTTTCTTTATACCTCGTTATTGCTGTATTGCATTTCCTCCAGTGGTGGTAAATTTCTAGCACACTCCTCAGAATCTCTAATTCTATCTACCCTAGTCACTCTGAGCACGTGACTCAGTGGCATTTCTTCACCTCCAGGTTAACCTGTCAGCAATATCTATTCTAACTACTGTCCCAGAAGAAATGTCTCCACTCTCCACCCCCTCCAAATTCAACCGCATATTTTCCCTCCTGCAAGATCATCAGTGATGCTCACCCTTCCTGCCCCTCAGCCTCTTGCTGGTTACCCTCTCTTCCTGACCCTTGCCTGCTTCCCAGCATATATGTGTATATATGACCTCCTTTCACAATTTTTAAAGTATAAAGGTGACAATGAGCTGCTCCCCACCAAGAACTTGGAGAGAAAAAAGAAAAAAAAGAAATGAGCTAAACTATGATCGTATATGGATCACATGTTAATAGATTGAAGTGGAAATCAACAAAGTTATCTTAAATTGACAGAATGGCTCTAAAGCCATCCATAAAGACGTGGCTAAAATGAGATTAGTAATATTCACAAATATATTGAAACAATATGGTAATTACTTGAAAGATTAGTTTAGAAATATATCAGGTCTGTGGTGTCCGCGGCGGTGGCGAGAGCGACTGTCCCATCCTTCCCACCCTCTCAGCTCCGCTCACTGCACGCCCTCCGCTCGCGCCGACTTCTCCGCAGCTCCGCGCGTCCCAGCTGGACGTTGAGCCTTGGGAGGAGACGCGCGCGGTGGGAGCCGGAGCGGGGACCGCCGCAGAGCCCGGGCCGGGAGGAGAGCGAGGCGAGGAG
This sequence comes from Hyperoodon ampullatus, assembly GCF_949752795.1. NCBI lineage: Eukaryota > Metazoa > Chordata > Mammalia > Artiodactyla > Ziphiidae > Hyperoodon > Hyperoodon ampullatus. Next base: position 58,398,987 of record NC_136926.1, on the reverse strand, counting down.
CCGGAGGAAGATGGCGGAAGAGTAAGACGCGGAGATCACCTTCCTCCCCACAGATACATCAGAAATTCATCTACACGTGGAACAACTCCAACAGAACACCTACTGAACGCTGACAGAAGACCTCAGACCCCCCAAAAGGCAAGAAACTCCCCACATACCTGGGTAGGTCAAAAGAAAAAAAGAATAAACAGAGACAATAGGATATGGACGGGACCTGCACCAGTGGGAGGGAGCCGTGAAGGAGGGAAGGTTTCTACACACTACAAGCCCCTTCGAGGGCGGAGACTGCAGGTGGCGGAGGGGGAAAGCTTCGGAGTAGCGGAGGAGAGCACAGCAACAGGGGTGCGGAGGGCAAAGCAGAGAGATTTTGGCACAGAGGATCGGTGCCCTCAGGCACACACCAGCCCGAGAGATTGTCTGCTCGGCCGCCAGGGCGGGCGGGGCTGGGAGCTGAGGCTCGGGTATCGGCTTTCAGTCGGAGCGCAGGGAGAGGTCTGGGGCTGGCGGCAGGAAGAGAGCCTGAAGGGGTTAGTGCTAGCCCGGAGGGAGTCTGGGGAAAGGGTCTGGAGCTACCGGAGAGGCAAGAGACTTTTTTCCCTTTTGTTGCCTGGTGCGCGAGGAGAGGGCATTCCCCTCCCTCCCCTCTGCCTGAGTGAGCCAGAGCCCCCGAATCAGCGGCTCCTTTAAACCCGTCCTGTCTGAGCGAAGAACGGACGCCCTCCGGCGACCTACGCGCAGAGGCGGGGCCAGGTCCAAGGCTGAGACCCGGGAGCTGTGAGAGCAGAGACAGGGAAATCTCTCTGTGCAGCCTCCGAGGCAGCGGATTAAAGCTCCACGGTCCATTTGATGTGCCCTGCGTCTGTGGAGTGCATGAATGGACAGCGAATCATCCCAAATTGAGGAAGTGGACCTTGAGGACAAGATTTAAGACTTCCCCCCCCCCTTTTTTTTTCCCTCTTTTTACAACGAATTATCTCAAATTAAGGAGGTGGACTTAGCAAGATTTCAGACTTTTCGCCCTTTTCCTCTTTTTACAACGAATTATCCCAAATCGAGGAGGTGGACTTGGAGAGCAAGATTTTTGATTTTTCCCCCTGCTCTCTTTTTGTGAATGTCTATGTGTAATCTTCTGTGTAAGATTCTCTCTGTATAGCTTTGCTTCCACCATATATCCCAGGGTTCTTTCGGTCCGTGTTTTTTTTCAATAATTACTTTTTAATTTTAATAACGCTACTATATTTCATACTTTATTCTATTTTACTTTACCTGCTCTTTCTTTTTTTCCTCCCTTCCCTTCCTCCCTCCCTCCCTCCGCTCCTCCTTTCCTTCTTTCTTTTTCTTTCCTCCATCCCTCCCTCCCTCCCACCATTCTTCTTTCCACTTTCTTTTTCTTTCCTTCCTCCCTCCCTCCCTCCCTCCTGTCTTTCTTTCTTTCTTTCCTTCCTCCCTCCCTCCCTCTCTTCTTCCATTCACTCTTCCTTTTGCTTTCATTCCTCCCTCCCTCCCTCCTTTCTTTCCTTTCTTTCCATCCTTCCTCCCTCCCTCCTTTCTTTCTTTCTTACTTCCTTCCTTCCTTACTTCCCTTCTTCCTTTCTTTCAATCTCTCTTTCTTTCTTCTACTAATTATTTCTTTCTACTTTTTCTCACTGTTATTCTGAGCCGGGTGGATGAAAGGCTCTTGGTGCTGCAGCCAGGAGTTAGTGCTGTGCCTCTGAAGTGGGAGAGCCAACTTCAGGACACGGGTCCACAAGAGACCTCCCAGCTCCACATAATATCAAGCAGCGAAAATCTCCCAGGGATCTCCATCTCAACACCAGCACCCAGCTTCAGTCAACGACCAGCAAGCTACAGTGCTGGTCACCCTATGCCAAGCAACTAGCAAGGCAGGAACACAACCCCACCCATTAGCAGAGAGGATACCTAAAAACATAATAAGGCCACAGGCACCCCAAAACACACCACCAGACGTGGACCTGTCCACCAGAAAGACAAGATCGAGCTTCAACCACCAGAACACAGGCATTAGTCCCCCCCACCAGGAAGCCTACACAACCTACTGAAACAACCTTAGCCACGGGGGACAGACACCAAAAACAACGGGAACTACGAATCTGCAGCCTGCAAAAAGGAGACCCCAAACACAGTAACATAAGCAAAATGAGAAAGCAGAAAAACACACAGCAGGTGAAGGAGCAAGATAAAAACCTACCAGACCTAACAAATGAAGAGGTAATAGGCAGTCTACCTGAAAAAGAATTCAGAATAATGATAGTAAAGCTGATCCAAGATTCTATTTCCCAGATCCAAAATCTTGGAAATAGAATAGACAATATGCAAGAAACAGTTAACAAGGACCTAGAAGAACTAAAGATGAATCAAGCATCGATTAAAAACACAATAAATGAAATGAAAAATACTCTAGATGGGATCAATAGCAGAATAACTGAGGCAGAAGAACGGATAAGTGAGGTGGAAGATAAAATAGTGGAAATAACTGATGCAGAGAAAAATAAAGAAAAAAGAATGAAAAGAACAGAGGACAGTCTCAGAGACCTCTGGGACAACATTAAATGCACCAACATTCGAATTATAGGGGTTCCAGAAGAAGAAGAGAAAAAGAAAGGGACTGAGAAAATATTTGAAGAGATTATAGTTGAAAACTTCCCTAATATGGGAAAGGAAATAGTTAATCAAGTCCAGGAGGCACAGAGAGTCCCATACAGAATAAATCCAAGAAGAAATACGCCAAGACACATCTTAATCAAACTGTCAAAAATTAAACACAAAGAAATCATATTAAAAGCAGCAAGGGAAAAACAACAAATAACACACAAGGGAATCCCCATCAGGTTAACAGCTGATCTCTCAGCAGAAACTCTACAAGCCAGAAGGGAGTGGCAGGACATAATTAAAGTGATGAAGGAGAGAAACCTGCAACCAAGATTACTCTACCCAGCAAGGATCTCATTCAGATTTGATGGAGAAATTAAAACCTTTACAGACAAGCAAAAGCTGAGAGAGTTCAGCACCACCAAACCAGCTTTACAACAAATGCTAAAGGAACTTCTCTAGGCAAGAAACACAACAGAAGGACTATACCTGCAATAACGAACCCAAAGCCATTAAGGAAATGGGAATAGGAACATACATATCAATAATTACCTTAAATGTAAATGGACTAAATGCTCCCACCAAAAGACACAGAGTGGCTGAATGGATACAAAAACAAGACCCATATATATGCTGTCTACAAGAGACCCACTTCAGACCTAGAGACACATACAGATTGAAAGTAAGGGGATGGAAAAAGATATTCCATGCAAATGGAAATCAAAAGAAAGCTGGAGTAGCAATTCTTATATCAGACAAAATAGACTTTAAAATAAAGACTATTAGAAGAGACAAAGAAGGACACTACATAACGATAAAGGGATCGATCCAAGAAGAAGATATAACAATTGTAAATATTTATGCACCCAACATAGGAGCACCTCAATACATAAGGCAAATACTAACAGCCATAAAAGGGGAAATCGACAGTAACACAATCATAGTAGGGGACTTTAACACCCCACTTTCACCAATGGACAGATCATCCAAAATGAAAATAAATAAGGAAACACAAGCTTTAAATGATACATTAAACAAGATGGACTTAATTGATATTTATAGGACATTCCACCCAAAAACAACAGAATACACATTTTTCTCAAGTGCTCATGGAACATTCTCCAGGATAGATCATATCTTGGGTCACAAATCAAGCCTTGATAAATTTAAGAAAATTGAAATTGTATCAAGTATCTTTTCCGACCACAATGCTATGAGACTAGACATCAATTACAGGAAAAGATCTGTAAAAAATACAAACACATGGAGGCTAAACAATACACTACTCAATAATGAAGTGATCACTGAAGAAATCAAAGAGGAAATTAAGAAATACTTAGAAACAAATGACAATGGAGACACGACGACCCAAAACCTATGGGACGCAGCAAAAGCAGTTCTAAGGGGGAAGTTTATAGCAATACAATCCCACCTTAAGAAACAGGAAACATTTCGAGTAAACAACCTGACCCTGCACCTAAAGCAATTAGAGAAAGAAGAACAAAAAACCCCCAAAGTTAGCAGAAGGAAAGAAATCATAAAGATCAGATCAGAAATAAATGAAAAAGAAATGAAGGAAACGATAGCAAAGATCAACCAAACTAAAAGCTGGTTCTTTGAGAAGATAAACAAAATTGACAAACCATTAGCCAGACTCATCAAGAAAAGAAGGGAGAAGACTCAAATCAGTAGAATTAGAAATGAAAAAGGAGAAGTAACAACTGACACTGCAGAAATACAAAAGATCATGAGAGATTACTATAAGCAACTCTATGCCAATAAAATGGACAACCTGGAAGAAATGGACAAATTCTTAGAAATGCACAACCTACCAAGACTGAATCAGGAAGAAATAGAAAATATGAATAGACCAATCACAAGCACTGAAATTGAAACTGTGATTAAAAATCTTCCATCAAACAAAAGCCCAGGACCAGATGGCTTCACAGGCGAATTGTATCAAGCATTTAGAGAAGAGCTAACACCCATCCTTCTCAAACTCTTCCAAACAATATCAGAGGAAGGAACACTCCCAAACTCATTCTACGAGGCCACCATCACCTTGATACCAAAACCAGGCAAGGATGTCACAAAGAAAGAAAACTACAGGCCAATATCACTGATGAACATAGATGCAAAAATCCTCAACAAAATACTAGCAAACAGAATCCAACAGCACATTAAAAGGATCATACACCATGATCAAGTGGGGTTTATTCCAGGAATGCAAGGATTCTTCAATATACACAAATCAATCAATGTGATACACCATATTAACAAGTTGAAGGAGAAAAACCATATGATCATCTCAATAGATGCAGAGAAAGCTTTCAACAAAATTCAACACCCATTTATGATAAAAACCCTGCAGAAAGTAGGCATAGAGGGAACTTTCCTCAACATAATAAAGGCCATATATGACAAACCCACAGCCAACATTGTCCTCAATGGTGAAAAACTGAAACCATTTCCACTAAGATCAGGAACAAGACAAGGCTGCCCACTCTCACCACTCTTATTCAACATAGTTTTGGAAGTTTTAGCCACAGCAATCAGAGAAGAAAAGGAAATAAAAGGAATCCAAATTGGAAAAGAAGAAGTAAAGCTGTCACTGTTTGCAGATGACATGATACTATACATAGAGAATCCTAAAGATGCTACCGAAAAACTACTAGAGCTAATCAATGAATTTGGTAAAGTAGCAGGATACAAAATTAATGCACAGAAATCTCTGGCATTCCTGTACACTAATGATGAAAAATCTGAAAATGAAATCAAGAAAACACTCCCATTTACCATTGCAACAAAAAGAATAAAATATCTAGGAATAAACCTACCTAAGGAGACAAAAGACCTGTATGCAGAAAATTATAAGACACTGATGAAAGAAATTAAAGATGATATAAATAGATGGAGAGATATACCATGCTCCTGGATTGGAAGAATCAATATTGTGAAAATGACTCTACTACCCAAAGCAATCTACAGATTCAATGCAATCCCTATCAAACTACCACTGGCATTTTTCACAGAACTAGAACAAAAAATTTCAAAATTTGTTTGGAAAAACAAAAGACCCCGAATAGCCAAAGCAATCTTGAGAACGAAAAACGGAGCTGGAGGAATCAGGCTCCCTGACTTCAGACTATACTACAAAGCTACAGTAATTAAGACAGTGTGGTACTGGCATAAAAACAGAAAGATATATCAGTGGATCAGGATAGAAAGCCCAGAGATAAACCCACGCACATATGGCCAACTTATCTTTGATAAAGGAGGCAGGAATGTACAGTGGAGAAAGGACAGCCTCTTCAATAAGTGGTGCTGGGAAAACTGGACAGGGACATGTAAAAGTATGAGATTAGATCATTCCCTAACACCATACACAAAAATAAGCTCAAAATGGATTAAAGACCTAAATGTAAGGCCAGAAACTATCAAACTCTTAGAGGAAAACATAGGTAGAACACTCTATGACATAAATCACAGCAAGATCCTTTTGGACCCACCTCCTAGAGAAATGGAAATAAAAACAATGATAAACAAATGGGACCTAATGAAACTTCAAAGCTTTTGCACAGCAAAGGAAACCATAAACAAGACCAAAAGACAACCCTCAGAATGGGAGAAAATATTTGCAAATGAAGCAACTGACAAAGGATTAATCTCCAAAATTTATAAACAGCTCATGCAGCTCAATAGCAAAAAAACAAACAACCCAATCCAAAAATGGGCAGAAGACTTAAATAGGCATTTCTCCAAAGAAGATATACAGACTGCCAACAAACACATGAAAGAATGCTCAACATCATTAATCATTAGAGAAATGCAAATCAAAACTACAATGAGATATCATCTCACACCAGTCAGAATGGCCATCATCAAGAAATCTAGAAACAATAAATGCTGGAGAGGGTGTGAAGAAAAGGGAACCCTCTTGCACTGCTGGTGGGAATGTGAATTGGTACAGCCACTATGGAGAACAGTATGGAGGTTCCTTAAAAAACTAAAAATAGAACTACCATATGACCCAGCAATCCCACTACTAGGCATATACCCTGAGAAAACCATAATTCAAAAAGAGACATGTACCAAAATGTTCATTGCAGCTCTATTCACAATAGCCCGGAGCTGGAAACAACCTAAGTGTCCATCATCGGATGAATGGATAAAGAAGATGTGGCACATATATACAATGGAATATTACTCAGCCATAAAAAGAAACGAAACTGAGCTATTTGTAATGAGGTGGATAGAACTAGAGTCTGTCATACAGAGTGAAGTAAGTCAGAAAGAGAAAGACAAATACCGTATGCTAACACATATATATGGAATTTTAAAAAAAAAAATGTCATGAAGAATCTAGGGGTAAAACGGGAATAAAGACACAGACCTACTTGAGAATGGACTTGAGGATATGGGGAAGGGGAAGGGTAAGCTGTGACAAAGGGAAAGAGAGGCATGGACATATATATACTACCAAACGTAAGGTAGATAGCTAGTGGGAAGCAGCCGCAGAGCACAGGGAGATCAGCTCGGTGCTTTGTGACCGCCTGGAGGGGTGGGATGGGGAGGGTGGGAGGGAGGGAGATGCATGAGGGAGGGGATGTGGGAACAGATGTATATGTATGACTGATTCACTTTGTTATAAAGCAGAAACTAAAAAAAAAAAAAAAAAAAAAATTTAAAAATTAAAAGTTAAGGTAAAAAAAAAAAAAAAAAAGAAATATATCAGAGGGAAAACAAAAACAAAACTATAGTGATAGAAAGCAGATCAATGGTTGCCATGGGATGGGAGTGGAGGGGGTGAAGGGAATTGACTGCAAAGGGCACAGAGAACATTTAGGGTGATGAAAATGTCCTACATCTTGATCATTTTGGTGGTACATGAGTACACACATTTGTCAAAACTCATTAAACTGTACTTTTAAAATTGGTTAATTTTACTGTAGATAAAATATAACTCAACAAAGATAATTTTAAAATTGAAGTTATCACATATAACAGTGTTTACTAGTGTTTATTAGTAGCAACAAGATTGGGAGGATATATGTCACAATTGATTACTACACACCTGTGGGCACGACACCCTGTCTATTATGCCAAATAACAAGAATATGTGCTCCCTCCTGCTACAACCCTCAGGGTCAACATGACCTTCCCAGTCTGTGCTAGTTGCTTTTAAACTGCTTTCCTCTGGGAGCTTCCAGCTCTACACAGAAGCCTTGCTGCATGGTATCATAATAAAATTATCCTTTACTTTATTTGAATATATTGAGAATGCTCCTCTTATTCAGTGTGTACACATGGCATTATAGCCTTTTCAATGAGATAAAAGGACACATACAAGCCTTTTATTTGTTATCAGATATTAACTCACCCACACTGGGCTTAAAATTACCAGTAACAGCGGGAAAGGTCTGTCCTTCACTTTTCTTCTATTTCTCAGGTGGGGGAGGGGGAGAAGACAAAGAAAAAATGATCTAATTGCATCCAGAATGGATTTTTCTCTTTTGTTTGGCTCAAGTAACACACCCAGGAAATTCTAAATCCTAGAAGCTAGCTGTCAGCATCTGGTTCCCCAGAGAACAAAAGAATGCTTTCATTTAGCTGAAGGTTGCTATAGGCAGCCATACACCCTCCTGGGAAAATACATCATTTTTTGAAAAAGTGTGAAAATGACTGCTAAAGGGAGACAAAGCCCTAGTTACATGCCTCATTTCAGAGCCTTCAGCCCCAGTTGTAGCAACAAAATAAGACAGAAATGACCCTGGGGATTCAGGAATTCAGTTTCTGTCTGACATCCTCACAACCCCTGGGCCAAATTGAGGAAGAACTGCTACTATCACCAGCTCAGAAAAGTCATCAATGGCAGATACCCAACCTTGGCTCCAAAAGAGGTTTTGCCAGCCCATCACTCAGCTTCCACAGGCTGGACACTTCAGAGAACTGTGAGTGAATGCTGTCATAAAAGATGATTCTAGACAAACATCTGCAGGGAAAGCAAGTCTCTTCTTCTTGCCTCAGCATCCAGCTAAACTGCCCAGCTCTGCCTGTCTGTGTTTCAGCTTAGTTCAGTTCTTGACCCTGCATCCCTGACCCCCATCTGCCCCTTACCGTTTCTGCCAACTCCCTCCCCACCTCACCCCACATCCTGGCAACACCAAGTCTGAACAGGTGCAGGCCCAACATGATTCAATCCCACTTTGTTATTCATAAATATGTTCATAGACCCTTACTCTTGCCTAAGTTTGCAAATAGTATTTTATTATATCACTTCTGCCAAAACGCAGTAAATTCTAAAGGGAAAAATTTCAGTGTCCCCTTCAGACCTTCCACAAGAATACTGGGTACAGGATAATGAGAGAAAGGAAACACTCCACCATTCTGAGATGCAAATGCTGGGTGGGCAGCAGATCTACACACAAGCTAAACCACATCACAAGGTCTTTTGCACCTGCTTCTCAGCACGCACAATTCAACTTTGTGCCTTAAGCCAGGTGCAAGTGGCCAGGGAGCTCCAGAATCCTTCACAAACACAAAAGGCTGCAACTATTACATCCCAGAACCCTAAGGCTCCTACACCATTATCACCTGTCCTAGGCAGGCCCATCCCAGTTCTACTGCATCAAGGGTGCACCAAGATCCCCCAGTGATCAGCTGCTTTCTGAGCCCACCTGGACATGGGGAGGCACAGCAGACTCCTTCATGTTAAAGGCGGCCCAGACCTCACATTCGTACTGAGCAATTTGGCTGAAATGGAAACATTCCAGTGAAGAAACCCTATAGAAGCCCAAGGTACAATTTTTTTCCTCTGCTGCAGGCTGGAAATTTGTCAGTTGATTAGAATCCTCTTTGCATTGTGATGGAGTACTCTTGGTTTTTTTTTTTTTTTTTTTTGGCGGGGGGGAGTACTCTTCGTTTTCATTGACATTTTTCACTGCAAAATTGTGTCTTCCCTTTAGCACTTCATTGTAATCCTATCCCATCAAGTTATGCGTGGGGGTTACTATGGATTTTCTTCCCAGTCTCAACCCCAATAGCCAGATACATACTAAAATATCACTTTTATCTTTCTTTCATATATTATGGAGAAACATCTGTGGATTCCTTTCATCTAAAATATCACCTCCAAATGCATTAGCCAATCTTTCACTGACCACCAACATCCTTCTCCACCATTTCTTAGCACTTGCCTTCAGCTCCAGCTGGACAAACTTACTCTCCTTTTCACTTTTTAAATTAAAGTGTAGTTGACTTACAATATTATATTCATTTGAGGTGTACAATATAGTGAATCAATATTTTTATAGGTTACATACCATACAAAGTTATTGCAATATTGTTGACTATATTCCCTGTGCTGTGCATTATATCCCTGTGACTTATTTATTTTATAAATGGTAGTCTGGACCTCTTAATTCCCTTCACCCATCCCTCTGCCCCACTCCCCTCTGGCAACCATTAATTTGTTCTCTGTATCTGTGAGTGTCTTTTCATTTTGTTATGTTTGTTTGCTTGCTTTTTTAGATTCCACATGTAAGTGAGATCATGTGAGATTTGTCTTTGTCTAATTTATTTCACTTAGCATAATACCCTCTAGGTTTATCCATGTTGTTGCAAATGGCAAGATTTTGTTCTTTCTTATGGCTGAGTAATATTCCATTATATAAATATATATGTATATAAACATCTTCTTCATCCATTCATCCAACAATGGACAGTTAGATTACTTCCATAGGTTGGCTATTGTAAATAATGCTGCAATGAATATTGGAACACTGTGGTGTCTGTATCTTTTTTAATTAGTGTTTTCCTTTTCTTAGGATAAATACCCAGGAGTTAGTTGCTGGATCATATGCTAGGTCTATTTTTTAATTTTTTGAGGAGCCTCCATACTGTTTTCCATACTGGCTGCACCAATTTTATATTACCACCAACTGTGCACAAGTGTTCCCTTTCCTCCACATCCTTGCCAACACTTATCATTTGTTCTCTTTTTGATGATAGACTCTCTGACAGGTGTGAGGTAGTATCTTACTGTGGTTTTGATTTGTATTTCCCTGATGACTACTGATGTTGAGCATCTTTTCCTGTGTCTGATGGCCCTCTGTATGACTTCTTTGGAAAACTGCCTATTCAGATTTTCTGTCCATTTTTAACTGGGTTGTTTCTTTTTTGATATTGAGTAGTATGAGTTATTTGTATGATTTTGATATTAACCCCTTATTTGATATATAATTTACAAGTATATTCTCCCATTCTCCCTTTTCATTTTGTTGGCGGTCTCCTTCATTGTGCAAAAACATTTTAGTTTGATGATGTAACATTTGTTTATTTTTGCTTTTGTTGCCCTTGCCTGAGGAGACATACCCCAAAAAAATATTATGAAGACTTATGTCAAAAAACATACAACTCATGTTTTCTTCTAGGAGTTTTACAGTTTTCGGTCTTACATTTATGTCCTTATTCCATTTTGAGTTTACTTTTGTATATGGTGCAAGAAAATGGTCTAGTTTCATTCTTCTACATATCTAGTTTTCCAAAATCACTTATTGAAGGACTATCTTTTCCTCATTGTATATTCTTGCCTTCTTTGTCATAGATTAATTGACCATACGTGTTTCGGTTTATTTATGGACACTCTATTCTGTTCCCCTTATCTGTGTCTCTTTTAGTGCCAGTACCATATGGTTTTTTGGGGGGTTTTTAAACATCTTTGTTGGAGTATAATTGCTTTACAATGGTGTGTTAGCTTCTTCTTTATAACAAAGTGAATCAGCTATACATATACATATCTCCTCCCTCTTGTGTCCCATATCTCCTCCCTCTTGTGTCTCCCTCCCACCCTCCTTATCCCACCCCTCTAGGTGTTCACAAAGCACCAAGCTGATCTCCCTGTGCTATGCAGTTGCTTCCCACCAGCTATCCATTTTACATTTGGTAGTATATATGAGTCTATGCTACTCTCTTACTTCATCCCAGCTTACCTTTCCTGCTTCCTGTGTCCTCAAGTCCATTCTCTACATCTGCATCTTTATTCCTGTCCTGCCCCTAGGTTCTTCAGACCTTTTTTTTTTTTTTAGATTCCATGTATGTGTTAGGTATTTGTTTTTCTCTTTCTGACTTACTTCACTCTGTATGACAGACTCTAGGTCCATCCACCTCACTACAAATAACTCAATTTTGTTTCCTTTTATGGCTGAGTAATATTCCATTGTATATATGTGCCACATCTTCTTTATCCATTCATCTGTCAGTTGACACTTAGGTTGCTTCCATGTCCTGGTTATTGTAAATAGAGCTGTAATGAACATTGTGGTACATGACTCTTTTTGAATTATGGTTTTCTAAGGGTATATGCCCAGTAGTGGGATTGCTGAGTCATATGGTAGTTCTATTTTTACTTTTTAAGGAACCTCCATACTGTTCTCCATAGTGGTTGTATCAATTTACATTCCCAACAACAGTGCAAGAGGGTTCACTTTTCTCCACACCCTCTTCAGAATTTATTGTTTGTAGATTTTTCGATGTTGGCCATTCTGTTGTGAGGTGATACCTCACTGTAGTTTTGATTTACATTTCTCTGATGATTAGTGATGTTGAGCATCTTTTCATGTGTTTGTTTGTAATCTGTATATCTTCTTTGGAGAAATATTGATTTAGGTCTTCTGCCAATTTTTGGATTGGGTTGATTGTTTTTTGATATCAAGCTGCATGAGCTGCTTATATATTTTGGAGATTAATCCTTTGCCAGTTTCTTTGTTTGCAAATATTTTCTCCCATTCTGAGGGTCCTCTTTTTGTCTTGTTTATGGTTTCCTTTGCTGTGCAAAAGCTTTGAAGTTTCATTAGGTCCCATTTGTTTACTTTTGTTTTTATTTCCATTTCTCTAGGAGGTGGATCAGAAAGGATCTTGCTGTGATTTATGTCATAGAGTGTTCTGCCTATGTTTTCCTCTAAGAGTTTGATAGTTTCTGGCCTTATATTTAGGTCTTTAATCCAATTTGAGTTTATTTTTGTGTATTTTGTTAGGGAGTGTTCTAAGACACTGATGAAAGAAATTACAGATGATACAAACAGATGGAGATATATTTCATGTTCTTGGATTGGAAGAATCAACATTGTGAAAATGACTCTACTACCCAAAGCAATCTCCAGATTCAGTGCAATCCCTATCAAACTACCAATGGCATTTTTCACAGAACTAGAACAAAAAAATCTCACAATTTGTATGGAAACACAAAAGACCCCGAATAGCCTAAGCAATCTTGAGAAAGAAAAATGGAGCTGGGGGAATCAGGCTCTGTGACTTCAGACTATATTACAAAGCTACAGTAATCAAGACAGTATGGTACTGGCACAAAAACAGAAATATAGATCAATGGAACAGGATACAAAACCCAGAGATAAACCCATGCACAGATGGTCACCTAATTTTTGATAAAGGAGGCAAGAATATACAATGGAGAAAAGACAGCCTCTTCAATAATTGGTACTGGGAAAACTGGACAGCTACATGTGAAAGAATGAATTAGAACCATACTGCTTTGATTACTATAAGTGTGTAGCACATTTTGAAGTCATGCAGTATGATACCTCCAGCTTTGTTCTTCTTTCTCAAGATTACTTTGGCTATTTGAAGCCTTATGTGGTTTCATACAAATTTTAGGAGTATTTCTCCTAATTTGATGAAAAATGCCATAAGTGTTTTAATAAAGATTGCACTGAATCTGTAAATTCCTTTGGATAGTATGAACATCTAAGCAGTATTAATTTTCCCATCCATAAGCATGGTATATCTTTCCATTTATTTGTTTCATCTTCAGTTTCATTCATCAGTGTCTTTTAGCTTTCAGAGTACTGGTCTTTCACCTCCTTGGTTAAATTTATTCCTAAGTAGACTGACCCTTGAACAATGCTTTGGCTAAGGGTGCCAACCCCCCAACTCAATCAAAAATCTGTGTATAACTTTATAGGTGGCCCTCTGTAAATGTGGTTTTGCATTCACAGATTCAACCAATCATGGATTGTGTAGTACTGTAGTACATATGTATTGAAAAAAATCATGCATAAGTGGACCCATGAAGTTCAAACCTGTGTTGTTCAAAGGTCAAGTGTATTTTATTCTTTGTGATGTGATTGTAAAAGGGATTGTTTTCTTGATTTCTCTTTCTGATACTTCACTATTATTGTATAAAAATGCAGCTTTAACATTTTTGTACATTAGTTAGAATAATCTATGTGAATTATTAGGCTATCTGATACTAGAGATCTAATTTTTGTGCCTTCTAATACCTTTCTTATTACCCTGACTTTTACATTAAATCAGACATTAAAAAAATGCAACAGATTTTTGTATATTAATCTTGTATCCTGCAACTTTACTGAATTCATTTATTAGTTCTAATAGTTTTTGGGTGGTGTCTTTAGAGTTTTCTACATATATTATCATGTCATCTGAAAATAGTGACAGTTTTACTTCTTCCCTTCCAATTTGTATGCCTTTATTTGTTTTTTTTTTTTCTTTTTGTCTGATTGCTGTGGCTAGGACTTCCAATACTATGTTGAATAAGAGTGGTGAGAGTGGACATCCTTGTCTTGCTTCTGATCTTAGAAGAAAAGCTTTTAGCTTTTCTCAGTTGAGTATGATATTATTGGTGGGTTTCTCATAAATTGTCTCTATCGTGTGGAGGTATGTTCCCTGTGTACCCACTTTGTTGAGAGTTTTTACAATGAATGGATGTTGAATTTTGTTAAATATTTTTCTACATCTGCTGAGATGATCAGGTGGTTTTAATTTTTTTGTTTTTTTAATGTGGTATATCACATTGATTGATTTGAAGATATCAAATCATATTTGCATCCCTGGAATAAATCCCACTTGATCATCATGTATGATCTTTTTAATGTATTGTTGAATTTGGTTTGTTAATATTTTACTGAGGATTCTTGCATCTATATTCATCAGAGATATTGGCTTTTTATTTTTTTCAGTGTCTTCGTCTGGTTTTGGTATCAAGGTAATTCTGGACTCATAGAATAAGTTTGTAAGTGTTTCCTCCCCTTAAATTTTTTGGAATAGTTTGGGAAGCTACCTGATCTTGGACTTTTGTTTGTTAGGAGTTTTTTATTTGTTTGTTTTTTTGGTTTTTTACTGATTACTGTAATCAGTCTGTTCAGATTTTCTACTTTTTCCTGATTCAACCTTGGAACATTATATGTTTCTAAAAACTTATCCATTTCTTCTAGGTTGTCCAATTTGTTGGCATGTAATTGTTCATAGTATTCTCTTATGATTGTATTTCTGTGATTCTGATTGTAAGTTCTTTTTCATTTCTAATTTTATTTATTTGGGCCTTCTCTCCTTTTTCTTGATGAGGCTGGCTAAAGTTTTATCAATTTTGTTTATCTTTTCAAATAGTAGCTCTTAGTTTCATTATTGTCTCTTTCTGTCTCTTTTTTTCTTTTTTTAGTCTCTGTCTCATTTATTTCCACTCTGATCTTTATTATTTTCTTCCTTCTACTACTTTGATTGTTCTGCTTTTTGTAATTCCTTTAAGTATAAAGTTAGGTTGTTTATTTGAGATTTTTATCATCTTTTGAGGCAGGCCTGTATCACTACAAACTTCCCTCTTATTACCTCTTTTGCTGTATCCATACAATTTAGAAAAATGTGTTTCTATTTTCATTCATCTCAAGGTATTGTTTTATTTCCTTTGATTTCTTCACTGATCCATTTGTTTTTTACTAGTATGCTATTTCGTCTCCAGGTGTTTGTGTTTTTTTCCAGTTTTCTTTCTGTAATTGATTTCTAGTTTCACACAATCATAAAAGATGCTTGGTATAATTTCAGTCTTTTAAAATACATTGAGACTTGTTTTGTGGCCTCCTGAAGAATATTCCATGTGCACTTGAAAGGAATGTGTATTCTGCTATTTGAGGATGGACTGCTCTGTAGATATCTGTTAAATCCATCTGTTTATTGTGTCATTTAAGACCAATATTTCCTTATTGATTTTCTATCTGGATGATCTATCCATTGATGTAAGTGGGGTTTTAAAGTCCTCTACTATTATTGTAGTATTATCAGTTTATCACTTTATGTCTGTTAATACTTGCTTTATATATTAGGTACTTCTATTTTTGATTGGCCTTTTTATCATTACATAATGCCATAATTTGTCTTTTGTTATAGTCTTTATTTCAAAGTCTGTTTTGTCTGATGTGAGTATTGCCACCCTAGCTTTCTTTACATTTCCATTTGCATAGAATATATTTTTACTATCCTTTCCTTTTTTTATGGTTTACTTATTTATTTATTTATTTATTTATTTATTTTAATTCCTTTTTTTTTTTTCAGTTATACATATACATGTATCTATTGTTTTTCTAATTCTTTCCCCAGGGAACTCTGCTCAATATAATCCTTTACTTTCAGTATGTGTGTGTCTTTAGCTCTGAAGTGAGTATCTTGCAGGCAGCATGTAGATGGGTCTTGCTTTCTAATCCACTCAGTCACTCCGTGTCTTTTGACTGGGGCATTAGTCTATCTAAATTTAAAGTGATTATTGATAGGTATATACTTATTACCATTTTGTTATTTGTTTTCAGTTGTTTTTGTAGTTCTATGTTATTTTCTTCTTTTAGGCTTTTCTCTTGTGGTATGAAAATTTTCTTTAGTGTTATATTAGAGTTCTTTTTTCTTTGATTTTTGTGTACCAATTGTATATTTTTTCATTTGTAGTTACCATAAGGTTCATATATATCAATATCTATATCTATATATTACATACATATTATATATACACACACATTTGATTTAAACTGATAGTTATGTAAGTTCAAACACATTTTAAAATCTTACATTTTTTACTTCCCTCCCAATGTTTTATTTTTGACATAATATTTTACATTTTTTGTGTATTTTTTGTAGTTACAGTTGATTGTATGACTTTTGTTTTTTTAACTTTCATACTAAGTTTTTAAATAGTTGATCCACTGCCTTAATATATATATTGCCTTTACCAGTGAGATTTTTTTCCTTCATATATTTTCTTATTTCTTGTTAGAGCTTTTTATTTTTTGCTTAAAGAATACCCTTTAACATTTCTTATAAGGCAGTTTAGTGATGATGAACTCTTTCAGTTTTTGCTTATCTGGGAAAATTTATCTCTCCAATTCTGAATGAAAAACCTGCTGGGTAGACTATCCTTGGTTGTAGTATTTTTCTTTTGGCACTTTAAATATATTATGCTACTTCCTTCTGACATGCAAAGTTACTGCTAAAAAATCAGCTGATAGTATTATGGGGGTTCCCTTGTATGTGACTCTTTGTTTTTCTTTTGTTGCCTTTAAAATTCTCTTTACTTTAAATTTCACCATTTTAATTATGATATGTCTTGGTGTACATTTCTTTTGGTTTATCTTTTGGGGGGTTCTCCATGCTTCCTGGAGTTAGACATCTGTTTCCTTCCATAGGTTAGGAAAGTTTTCAGCCTTTATTTCATCAAATTTGTTTTCTTCCCCTTTATATCTCTCCTATCCTTCTGGGACTCCTATGATGTGAATGTTATTATGCTTGATGTTGTCTCAGAGGTCCCTTAAACTATCTTCATTTTTTAAAATTCATTTTTCTTTTTGCTGTTCTGACTGGGTAATTTCCACTATTCTATCTTCCAGGTCACTTACGCATTATTCTGTATCACTTAATCTGCTATTGATTTCCTCTAGTATGTTTTTCATTTCAGTTATTATATGCTTCAGCTCTGATTTTTTAAAAATGTTTTCTAATTCTTTCTTGAAGTCCTCACTGTTCCTCTCTTCCTCTCCTGAGTTCAGTGACCATGTCTATGACTGTTACTTTGAACTCTTTATCAGGTAAATTATTTATTTCTGTCTCATTACAGTTTTTTTTTTTCTGGGGTTGTATCTTGTTCTTTCATTTGGAAAATATTCCTGCCTTCTCATTTTGTTTGACTTTCTGCGTTTGTCTCTATGAATTAGGTGAAACAGCGTGTCTCCCATTCCTTTGTGTAGGAGCATCTCTATGCAGACTGCATATGCCCAGTATTTTTGACAGGAGGGCTGGAGCTAAAGCAAGGGGTGGGCGGCTGGGGCTTTTTCTGGGGTACATGGCTGCCACCTTGGCCAGGTGGGCTGGAGCTGGTGTCCGATGTGGGCCAGAGCTTCTCCCAGGGCACATAAAAAACCACTGCTTTGGTGGGGAGAGGGTTCAAAGTGGAGCCTGGCTCAGACCAGGGCTTCTCCCAATGTATGCTGAAGACCACCACCCTGGCTAGATGGGACTCGAGCTGGAGTCTGTTGTGGGCCAGGGCTTCTCCAGAAATGTGCTGGAGCCAGAGCCAGATGCAGACTGTGGGTCATGTTGAGGTGGCCTTGGCAAGCCAGCTAGAGTGCCAGGTGCTTTTCAACCTGCTGCCCCTGTGCTGGGACTCAGAGCAAGTGAGTTTGTGAGTCTCAGTTTCCTACAGCCTCTCCCAGTCATAAACCCCACTGGTTTTCAAAACCCATTAAGGGGGCTTATTTTCCCAGAGCCAGTCCCCAGGGCTGGAAAGCCCAATGTGGGGCTCAACATCCCTGCTCCTTAGGAAGGGCCTCTGAGTTTGTGATATCCCCTTTCTCTTTGGGATTACCCATTGAGGGTGTGGGTTCTGACTGGATTATTTCTTTCCCATTCATACCTGTCTAAATATGGTTTTTCTTTAGATCCTTAATTGTAGAAAAGCTGTGCTGCTAGTCTTCAGGTTGTTCTCATAGAGAGTTGTTCTATATGTAATTGTAGTTTTGGTGTGTCCATGGGAGGAGAGTCTTCCTACTTGATCCAATTTCCAGACTTACTCACTCTCACCAACCACTTTCATCATTACTTGTATCTTTCCTCCCACTCCAGTTTCCACTCTTCCTACCTCTGGTTAAAACAAAACAAAACAAAACAAACGAACAAACAAAAAATACTACATGCCCATTTTTTATTGCCCAGTACAAGACTTAGCTTGTCTGCGAAGCTTCCATGAAAATTCTTCAGCTGGTTCTCTCTTTCCCTCCTTTTCTAGTGTCCTGATACATCTGTGATCCACATCACATAGGTTAGCACTTCACTGTTTGAAAATTATTTCATGGGTGTGTGAACTTTGAAACATATCCTGCATCACTCTAGCACCTTGCAGACTGCTAGACATGTACAAGAGGCTTCCCTACTTATTTCTAGGCTGAAATAATTTTCTAGGTTGAATATTGTTTCCAGCTACTTCCTTATACCTGTGTGGGGGGAAAAAAAACAAAAACAAAAACAAAAAAACCTACACCTAATCCACTCAGAGTGATGCTCAAAATTCAATAATCACCTTGTGAAATATTCCCATTCCCCATACAATTTGACACTTTTCCCAGGAGGGTATCTCTCAACTTCTATGTTGCTAACTCTACTGCTTTGACAAATAGAGTTCACCCAGAACTCCCTTCAAATCATATTTAAACCTTCACACTTTCAGCAAAAACCCTGGGCTATATCTCATTGAGCCAGTCAGCTTCACTAATTTGTAAACAATTTTTGATTTACTAAATGACGGTGTTAAGCTAGAGGAGAGATGGAAAAGCCCCAGGTGACTGCTGACCTTCTGATTAGAGGAATAAGATAACCATACCCAATTTCATATTCATATATCTATAGAGATTGGGTATGAAAAATTTTCCCCAGGGTTAGAAAAAGAAGGAAAGCATACGGACCAAAAATGGCATGTGGTTAAAGGACTTATGAATTAATAGGAGAGACTTATTATAACCTTCAAAATGGATAAGAAATATGCTGGTGCTGGGCTTTTCTGAAAACTTGAATACCATTCTGAGCAGGCTAGTTTTATCAGGGGACTTTTATCTTCTAAAAAGTGGAATATACTATAAACAATAAGGGATTTTGTTCCCAATGAGAGGTACAGGTGACTACTATTCCTAAAGTGTTGTGGAGAGCAGGGGCAGCTCGTGGCATGATTGTGCAATATAAGGGGTTTGATTTGGTTCTTCTCTGTCCTCCTCCATGTGTGCAGACCTGTCCCAAATCCTCTCCCTAGTCTTGCCATGGACATCTCCCATATTAACCACCTCAACCCTTGTAACTTTTTCCTCCCTTTTATGCTGCCTATCACAAATTCGCTCCAACCCTGTGTGAGATTCACACTATTATCAATGGAGAGATGATTTGCTGTGTGTTCTTCCCAGAGCATATGCACTTGAACAGGGGGAAGACTGACATACCCAAGGGAGTGAGTTTCTAAAAGGCATTTTGGCCTTGGGTGTTCTCTAAACACAAATTACATTGTAGACCACCTGGCTGTTAAGACAGCCCTTGGAGACTGATGAGAGTGGGGTCGCGGTGCACAAGCCAGGTTCTTTGAAATGGCTCTGAGGAGAAGCATCAGAAACAAGCAGAAGAGCTGCATCTAGGACGAGTTAGGGCAGGTGGCCAGTCACAAGGACTGGCTGGACTGGGGGAAAGTAAGCAAGGGGAATTCTGGTGAAGAACCATTTGGTAACAAATCATGTAGATGCCATGTCTGACTCATAGCTTGCAGGGAGGGAGGACTTCTGTCTGTTCCACAGGGGCCCCTGGGAAAATCACAATAATAAGCAGATTCAGTGGGGAATCAAGACTTTCTGTACAGTTAGGATAGTCAGAATAATGACAGAAAGATCCCAGAACTTTCCCCTTCTTTAAGTAAAAAAAGAGTACTTTTTATTTATATATGTCCCAAGGAAATACATAATTTCATCTTCAATCATATTCAGTCTTTCTTTTGATATTAATCTATTTTTATATTCACTTTGGACTAGTAATATTTCTACTTCAGAGGTTCTCTAAAAAGATTGCACTGTCATTAGAGGTTGCATGTATGGGGGAATAATGTGGAAGGAATACAGATATGGTACAATGCCAGGGGTATTTGTGGACTGGAAAATACAACAACCAGCAGAGACTGCATGAGATGTGTTAGAAAGAGTCAAGGGATGAAACTGGAAGGCCATGTATGAGTCCACATGGCAAGAGGATTCACTGTTGGATAAGGAGATTGTTGCACAGCCAACTATGCACCTTCCCCTGTGAACCTCATTCAACACACAAAGCAACCCCATGAGGCTGGTGTTTCACTACTCCTCACTTACAGATGTGGAAATGGAAGCTCAGGGATACTAAGTACCTCGGTCAAAATGAAGAGAGCAAGCCAGTGACAGAGCCAGGATTTGAACACACTCCTCCTCCATACCTCACTCTGTCCAACAGGTTTTTGAACACTGGAGACATTGAAAGAAGGATTTTGAAACATACACAGGGATATTAGTTAAATTATGGGAGACCATAAGCCTTAGGTGGCATGTGAAGGCTCATCTACTTATCCACTGCTTTAGGGAAAGTTTTAATTTGACATTACCAATAAAAAAGTATTAAATCCTAAAAGACTCTGAGAGAAGTGATTTCATACTCTTGAAAAGTAATGCTTTCTTATTTTCTGCTGTTCTTATTGTTAGAGTTGTCTGATCATTAGTCTTACCTAAGTCCCTCTAGGAAGGAAAGAATTCCTCCTGTTTAACTGAATGATAAAACAAATGCCTCCACTGCCATTTTTATTTATGGTGTAATCAGCTCAGCTCCCCAGAACATGTTATAGACTCACTGCCTTTTCAAAATATGGACCATCTAAGCTTGTATACGCTCGATAACACTCTAAATGTGTTTATTCAAGCACTCTTCTCCTAATTATTTTTGGGTGTATTTCAAGGGACATTTAATCCATCTCTGAGTCATTTACTTGAGCTCATTCAAATCATTCAGAAATAGACTGCAAGAAATATTTGCTTTTTAAGTAGTATCAGAATCACCACATACCTTAAAATTTGGTGCATTGGCTAAGATAAAATGAAATTGCAGTTTTTAAGCGAATTTTTGAACTATGAGGTTGAAAGAACAGATTGTTAGCAGACAACAATTACTTCCTAACTTTATTTTATATGTTAAAATTTGCAGTCACTCCACAACATTTAGGAGCATACAAGAGACCAAGGAATGAGTTAATTTTGCTGGCTGCTGAAGTACTCATGGCACCATCTCTTCTGCCCTGTATTTGTGTCCCTGGATCAGTATTCATGTTTTTGCCCTGAGGGCAAACTGCTCTTTTTTCCATGCAGCACATTTCCACATGAACCTCTTAGGGAAAGTCAGTATTTGATAAAGAAAATCCAAGTCAGAAATAAATCATAATATTAAGTTACAGAGGGGGAACATTGAATACTGAACAACTGGTATACCAGGATAACACAATTTAGGGCAGCTGTAAGTAAAATCTAGGTCAGCATCAGGAAGCCATGTAGGGTGTTCCTTGCTGAAAAGAGAGTTACTATGTAAATCAGAAATCAAATGAAGAGTAAATGCAAGATATTTATCCCACCTGAAGATCAGTTAGTCTTATTAGAGCCAAACAAATTATATTTTTCTCTGTGATGTTGGCAGTGATAAATAAAAATTGTGATCTCTCAACAGGGATGTGTCCTCCAAGCCTGTTATTGAAATTGTTGAAAAAATAGAAAAAGCCCTCAGTAGAATAATGCAACAGCCAGGGGTAGGTCTCAGGATATTTTAGATATGGGGCATATTGTAAACTGAATATCGGGGGTTTTTCTTTGGATTTATGGACAGCCACAAACGTTCTAAGGGGCAAGGGTGATCTTTTCATCCCAGGTTAAATTTTTCTGCCGGCCATACAGCAAATTATCCAATCTCCCCAGTTTGATGTATTAAGTCCTGAATGGCCCGGCCCATCTTTAGTTCTCAAACTCTCTTCCAGCCACTCACTTACAAGCAGACTAAATTTTCCAGAGTAGACTATGATCTTTTGGATTCTGTGGCACATCCAACTGGGAAATCTTTTTGGCTTCTCTATGCCCCATAACATTTTACTAATCTAATCAGACTGGCTGACTAAAGGCCACAGTTTAGTTATCTTTACACTTCTAAGTCCAAGAAAAGGACCCAGAACCCACTAGAAACTGCTAGATAAATATTTTTAGTATGATGAATAAAAAGCTTCATGACATGACCTAGTAATAAAAATTTTCCACAACATTTTCAGCCAAGAGGGATCGAATACAATTTTCAAGGCTTTGAAAAAGAACCTACCTCACCACTCATTTTATTAATACTCCTGTTACTTGGTTAGGGGTGAGGCCAAAACTTTGCTCATATTCTAAGAAATATCATTGCAAGTCTGGAAATGGAAAAAAAAAAATAGCACAAGCCCACAGCTGGAAGCTGGATGATGACTTCTCAGCTGATGCTTGCATTTGGTATGAAGGGTGAGCTTGCAGAAACTCCAGTGCTCAGATTCCACAGTTATATAGTCATACTTATTTAAGAAATATGTTAAAGATCAAGCTGAAATTACTTGCTGCAAATGGGTGCTGTATTGAAATGACTCCTGGGGAATTTTAGCTTTTTATCTTGGCAACTATCCACAAGTTGGCAAATATTCACTGATACTTAATATGTGTCTGTGTATAGGGCCAAACACCAACTGTTTTCTTACACTGGTAGTCCCCAAAATTCCAGAACTACAATTTTTTCAGTAGAAATAAGAAACAACTCTTTTTCAGGAAGCACAAATTAAATACCAAGTTAGGAGCCTTTACATTTTGAGGATATTATGGAGACTATCCTGTGCAATTTTGAAGTAATTTGAAGTAATTTGAAGATATTGTGCTATGAGGCAGACCAATGTCTCCATCATTGTCTTCTATTGAAAGAGGAAAAATCAATTATTCTTCCCAGCATCTTGCCTTCCTAAATCCTGCTGAACGTATGAGATAGCAATCTTCTTTGGGGAAATTTTATCATGGTGGGAAGGGGGCATTGCCAATACAGTGGCACGAATAACTATTAAAGAAATATAAGCTGAGAGCTCAGAGGGAAATCTATTCTGACAAGAATCTCCCGGGAGGAATTATCGTTTGCTTAAAGAGTTAAAACCTTCCCTCACCACTGCACCCCCTATATGTGGCCTGGTCATGAGGAAACCTTCATGAAGACGGCCAGATGAAGTGATTAAGCCTTTCTCCAAATTAATCGTGGATTCTTTAGGCTTTGCCTTCCTGATAAGCAAGGGGAGTTGCAACCCAGTTCTATCTTGCAACAGGAAATAAAATTGCCTTTCTCAGAAGTGTGCATCCCCAGGGCCTTTGTGATGAATCAGCTTTCATAGATTCCTTCTTTGACCTTATTAAGGGCAGACACAGCAGATAATTTTAATAATGCAGCCTTCAATAGATCTAGGGTATTGCTTCCAAAGGCTGCATTGCTGAAAACACTAATTAATGTTGTTTCTTTGGGGAGGGAGCTGGGGAAGTAGTCAGAAGGTAGAACAGTTTTACCAGAGCTTGGACGATAAAATGCTGGCCTTAATTTTCCTTTTTCTTATCTGTCTCCTCACACTATGAATCAAATACAGCACATCTAGCCTGGCCTGTGGAACCATAACCAGCCAACAATCAATGGATTCCTAATGAGAACAGCCAGCCAAGCAGCCACAATAATCACCTTTTGGACAATCAATATAAAAGAAAATGTGAAAAGAGTTTGATATCAGGTATTTCTCTAATCCTCACTAACCACCCCTAATTAGAGGGGTATGGTATGAATCCCAGAGATCTTTGATAAGTAGACATTACTGGAATCTTTTCAAATAATTACAGGATTAAGATGCATGAACCACATGGCTTGGGATATATGAAATAGCAGGGGCCAAGAACCACATGTAGATTTGAAGGGAGGAGCCTCTATCTTTCCTTGGTTCTAGATATGACAAATCAAGTGCCCAGTTTAATTAACCTTACCAGAAACAAAGATTTGAAAAAAAAAAAAAGTGTATTTGTTCAAAATATCAACCCATAACTACAAATAAAGCAACAACCAAAAAACTTATACTACCTCCTTCCCAACAGCCAGAGAAAGAGCCAGTGATTGACTGAGGTCAGTTTCAGCCAGACATCCAAATTTCACATGCCGGCTGCAAATCGCTCTCAGAGCCTGCTGCGCCGTTCCTGGATTAGTCTGCTGCAGCACATTCCTTTTGAAACAAGAACTCTGACTTCTGCTCAACACTGAGTGCAACAGAGATCAGAATGTGGAAAGTGCTTTTTCTGAACTCTACATATGCAGCAGAATGAAATAGAGGTTCTGCCACCAGCTGTGTGACATTTGCCAAGTCATCTAACCTCTCTGAGCCTCAGTCTCCTCATCACCAAAATGAGGGTGTGATAAGCACACAAGCTCCTCTTAGATTTAAATTCAGAGTCTACAGGGATCTGAGCAGCCTGCTTATAGTTTCATTTTTACTTGGAAGTTCATTCTCTTCACTATGAGCTGCAGCTGAACATTTGGCAGATCTGACCCTGCTGTCCCTCCAAAGGAAGCATGAAGCCAAATGAGAACTAGCTAGGGATGGTGAAAAAAAAAATCAGATAAACAGTAGAAAATCAGAATAGTTTGGCTATTTCCAAATCCCACATCTATATGATGGCTGTCACATAAACAATACATTCAGATAATTCACTGAAGGGTTTCTTTTTTGTCCTAATGTTTTGGTGTTGTACAAACCAAATCAACCCAAATTACACTGCTAGCTCCCATTTCACTCTATATTGTTGTTATCAAGGAGTGAAAATAAACACTCTGGTTGCTGCAAAAAGTCACAAACTAGTGAGAACCAAGACATTAACTAAGGCACTTGGAACATATCACTTCTTCCAGGTGTTTCATTTCTGTTTGGCATCCAAGAAACTGGAGCCAGATCTTGTACCTTGGAAGAATCAAAAAATGGTTAAATGATGTAAGTACTTTGATTCAAAGGTCTTTTTAGATCACTGCACATGGGGCCAGTTCAAGGAGGTACAAGTTGAAGGGAATATGCCAGCCCCAAATATGCCATTTTGGAATATTGATTATTTTGAGCTATAAACGCTTGAAAAACAAATGCAGGGTGATGGTTTCTCTGAACTCCCCTTATCTGCCTAAAGACAGATCTTCCAAAAGGAACTCAATTGTCATAAATCCCCTTCCAAGGAGTTTCATCCACCAGAGAAGATTGACTTTTATCATGGGAGAGGAGATTAGAAGTCGACACCACACCCAGACACAGTGTGTCACAAAGTATCATACCCCTCAATCTATTCTAAGAGCCCATTCATCTTTCCAAAATCATTTACTCTCCCCTAAGAGGCCTACACCTCCTCCATCTTTTCTCTCTAAGATGGTATTTAATCCTGAATTATAAAGCTACTTCTTTGGGCTATTCATTTTTTCTTGGGTACTTCCCATGATTCACATACTAATAAACTTCTATTTGTTTTTCTCTTGTTAATCTATGTTTTAGTACAGGAGTCTCAGTCAAGGACTCAGAAGGGTGGGGGGAAATTATTTTTCCTCCCCTACAAAGCTTTGTGGGATGCAGCCTGGGTTCATATTTTATGAAATCAGAAAAGTACTGGGTCAGCTAAGAGTGGCCAGTGGGTAGATAAGTTCTAAAAGATCCCATTTTTTACATCCTCTTGCCTAGGGTTACCATATAATTTGTCTGCTAGTCAGGACACTTTTGAGACTGACAAGGGACTTTATTAATAATTATACCAGGTCAACAGAAGCAAATGAGGACAGAGTCAGGCAAACAGAACTATGGTCACCCTACTCATGTCCCATAATCTGAAGGTTCTGAGTAACTAAAAATCACCGACCTCTCCAAAACATTTGAAGATTCCCCAACCAAGAATTCAAGGACTAGAGCTGTGTTGTATTTTTTGTATTCGATCCTTCCCTCCTTCCTTCTTCCCCCTGTCTTTTCCTCTCTCCCTTCCTTCCTTTCCTCATTCCTTCCTTCCTTCCTTCCACCAGTATGAATTTAGCACTACTAGATACTAGTTCCTGTGCAGAAACTGACTATAAATCAGAAATGGTCTCTGCATTCACGGGGCAGATGTTCTGAGGGAATACCAACATTAATAAAATAATCACACAGAAAAACAACTGAATTATGAAAAGGCTACAAACAAGGTTCTGGTGCACAGTGCTTAGGATATGTATATACATCACACAGTACTCAATTAAGAGTCAATAAGTAGGCTGGGATGCTGCTGCAAATAATGAGTCATGATGGTCATCCCAATGAAGGCACCATCTCTCTGCTGTTTAAGCCATATAGACAACTGAATGCTCCCTAAGAAAACTTCACTTTCCAAACTTGTTTTCATTAATCCCAAGAGTATCAAGGTTCTGTGATTTGATCTTCAGTTTAAAATAATGCCATAATTTCAATCACTTTTATCCCCCATATATTTTGGTAACTTGGAGACAGACAAGGCTTTCCATCTCAGAGGCAAGGAAAGCAATTGTTTTTTTCATAATATGGTTGAGGAAATAAAAAGATTTGGCTTAATGTCTTTCCTCCTTGAAAAGCAGGCACTCTATAAGTGTATGTGTGTGGATGTAAAATTGCATCACCACAGAGCTGAAGGCAGAAATTCTCATAGACCACTGGAGAGGAAAAAAATCCTTCACCAAACTCAACTAATAGAGGTTCAGTATTTAAAGGCTTTATTTTGAGCAAGTGTATAAGCACAGACTATGCCTTATTAGTAATAGTGCCTTTAAATCAAGAGCAAGATGCACTAGCATTTACCCACAATACTATTGTGCATCCAAAAAAAATAAAGCCTGGACTCAAACTGGCCCCTTAACCACACCAGTTAGGATCATTACCAGTTCCTCTGACAGATGAACTGAGGACCAATTTCAGGAACTTTTGCTTTTAACCAGGTGATATACATTGCAAATAGTCATTTTTTTCCCGCAACAACAAAAAAAATTATTGTCTTTTTAAGTCTTAGCTTAACAAAATAAGAGATCCCTTTGATTTAGTTGAACTAATCAACTCCATGTTAACATTAGAGGCAAGATCCAGGTATGTGGATACCCAGGTAAGAAGAGCCTTGACAAATTGTTTTAATTGGCCTAATTTCTACTTGGATGGCCAATCACTTTCAATAGCCCATAGCACATTGATATTGTAATCAATAATTTTTACAAAACCATTCTAAGGGAGAAAAATTTTAAATTTTTATTTATATTTCTATAATTTCTTTGTACATTTTATAATGTTCATATTAGAATAGCAAAGTATGTTGTGTTATGAATAAGTAAGGATAATTGGAATGCATGTCAAAAAGTGTTTAGTGCTGGGATGTGAGATTTAAAAATCTGGCAGCCATTGCTCTATACTAGCAGTTCCTTAAAACTGTATTATGTCTTACTTTGCCCAGTTAAATTGTTAGAAAACAGCAGACTGTCCATTGAAATGATAGAGGAGGGAAAAGAAGGATGAAGGGAAGGGCTCTTGGCTAGTATCTCCATATCGAGAAGACAGGTTTATATTATAACCATAGGTCTACATGTGCATTTTTGTAAAGTGCCTGTGTTTATTATGAACAAAGCTCATTCTTTATTTTGCAACATCTAAGCTTTTTAAATATCCTGAGGTGACAATGTATGATAAAAAGTAGAACTAGTGAATTAACCAATTTGTAAATATCTTTTTAAAAATAATTGATAGAAAAGCAGCATCTAAGACATGGAATTGTTAAACCATCTCTGAGTCAGGACTTGTTCATTATGTTGACAGCAGAGGGGCAGAAGGAAGTGTAAAGGGAGGGATGTATGTGGCTGTGTTCACATTTACATTTTGATGATAACCATTGATGTGTGTGCATCTATTTTGGCTCTACTATAGGAGTACATTGTTGAGTAATTCAATGGAAACATACTTCCTTGCTAATATTTTAATACTACAGATGGGATAATGAATTCTCTTAGAAACACTGAAAAAAAAAGTAAAAGAAAATAGTAGACAGTTAATAAATGTATGCTGAATAAAATAATGAAAGGAGTAATAAGTGCACATGGCTATGACATTTGTGTTCCCATACTCTGTATCAGCCCATTTTTATTGATTAAACATAAAACCTGATCATAAGTAACAACTTCAGTGAGGTCAGTTTTCAGGCTCCTTCCATACAGGAGACATAGCCTGACATCACCACCCTCTCATCTGTCACCAGATCCCTTTGGAGGTGGTCCTGATACCTGTTAAAGAATGTTGGCTCTTCTTATTTTCAGGCTCACTACAGCACAGACAGCCTTGAACCTTATTGTACTGGGGAAGGAGGAATCAGCTGGAGAAAGTTTTAACCTCTGAGAAGGAAGGCAGTTGCTTGGTGGAGACTGAGAAAATTTATCCAGTCCAAAGCACACTTCTCTTCCCCCCTGGCATAACCCTGTCCTTTCCCACTCTGCCTCATTCTGGCTTTGTTGTGATGCCCACAAGCAATGGGGCATGGCTTTTGCTTTCTTAACTCCCCTCTGCTTTTATTCTCCCTTCCCCACCTGTGAGAGACCCTCAAGAGGAATGCTCTGCAGAGGAATAAAAGAATGAGGACAATATTCATGAACCAACCAATATGGAAAGATTCCCAATAAATACTGCATAATAACAAAAAGCAAGACACAGAATGTTGTATATGGACTATGGGGAAATATATATATATAACAAAAAAGACACAGAAATGATAAACCAGAAGCTTTTAAATGATTACATGAAATTGAAATTGGTGAGGGGGGAATGAAAGCAAGACTTTCTGTATATACACTATATATTGTTTTGACTTTTTAATTATATAGACATATTAACTTTTAAAGAAAACTAAATTAGAAACACACCTCAAATTGAAACAAATGAAGCTATCTATATATCAAATTGGTAACAGTGAAAAGATTTCACTCAAAGGACTTGAAAACACAGTATTTTTTTTTTTTTTTTTTTTTTTTTTGGCCATGCTGCTTGCAGGATCTTAGTTCCCCAGCCAGGGATTGAACCCAGGCCATGGCAGTGAAAGTGCCGGGTTTTAGCCACTGGACCACCAGGGAATTCCTGAAAAGACAGTATTTTGACTGTGAATACTTATGATATTATAATATTATAATATTATATATATATATATTATATATATATTATATATAATATAACAGTATGAGATATTCTTAGGAAAAACGAAGCATACCAAAAAAAAACCCACTTTGTTGGTTTTTAAAACTGGCATCGATATTTTCAAACTTAAAAATATATTGCATATCAAAATAAATTATGTTAATTGTTTTATTAATCAAAACTTTCAGTGTAAAACAAAGAATACAAATATAAAATAAGAAAAAGTGAAAACACTCTGATGTAAACATTTTAATTTAAATGATAAATGTGAGCTCATGACTTTTTAAATATATATTTAAACACTTTGGGAACTTCTAGAAGTGATGTAATCTCAACAGCAATTAACAGCCCTTGTGCCCAGGCTGTGGCTTCTATTACCGTTCTCCATGGAAAGAAACCAAGGCTCCTTGGAGAAATGGTTGAATCCAGTCTAAGAGGGAAAGGGAACAGGTAAATCTGGGACCTCTTTTGCCGGAAAGCAAATGTGCCTGCAGAGATTCATGGGGTTATGTCAAACATCTAGGAGCCAATATGGAGAAGGTACCACTGGTCAAAGTTGAGACAATTTAGACTTCAAAAGAGAATAATGAGTTTAGTGGATTGAAACAGATTGAATCAATGAAAAATCAATGAGTGCATAATGATACTATAAAAAAGAAAGTCATAGAAAACTCATTAGTCACTATTTGAGGTAGGTATTAACACAACTCCTCTCCGAAGATTGGGAAATAAAGGAAAAGAATTGATCATTTATCTTGACTTCCTGGCAGGAATTGGGTTTCAGGGTAATAAAATCGCCCACTTGGTGAGCGAAAGCTCTTCTTTACATAGGAATGTCAGCTAAAAAATGAAGGAGTGGTGGAATTGTAAAAACATTTTAGAAGCTCTAATTAAATTAACTGCTTCAGGCAAGGTTTATCAATTGGTGTCAAAACCAGTAGGTGAATGTTTTGTACAGTAATACATTCATATAGTGCAAAGTAATACTACACAGATTACTTTCTAGTCCCAAGAGAAAAACATAATTCTACAATGGAGGGACTGAATTGCCCTCATTAAATTTAATCTAGAGGCCAATATTAGTATCATTAATGATAGGTCAACCAAATATTATGTGTCTTCTGGAAAACTACAATATTATATACCTAAACTCAACTAAAAGCCAGAAATGTTTAATTTGAATTCATTAAGCCTTTTGACATAACCTCCAGTATAACGGAAATATGTGGGCTATATTACATCACAGCCAGACAAAGGCAGAAGGTAGTACATTCTACAGGGCAACTGACCTTTTTAACAAGTCAGTGTCATACAAAAAAAGCAACAGGGGTGTTATGCTGGATTAAAAGATACCAGAGGCAAAAGTGTGCTGGTAAATGTTTCACACCCAGCCCAGAGTGATAGGGATTTGCAGTGTTTGCTGATTTCCATGTTGTAAACAGCCCCACCAAGGTAATTTCAGGGTACTTGTGTGACATAAAACAGCTCACAAAATCTTTAGCACACAGTCGGAGTCAGCTATGGCATGCCACTGCTTAGAGGACATTGCCTGGTTCCATGTGGTCCTAGATTAATCCTGGAGGAACCAACTGTAAAAGTTACTTGAATGTCATTTGGGAGAATGTTTGATGAGTTTACCATCTAATAAAATAAAAAGGTGGACATCATTACTGAAAAAAGAAGCAAGTTGCAGAAGAACATATGCAGTATGATCTCACTTTGGTGTGAAATGTCGTAGATAGGCATAGATGGATATGCAACAGGGTGTGAACAACGGTCACTGCTGAGTGATGAAAATGTGCCGTTTGGGTTTTTTTTTCTCTAAAATTTAGCAATACAACTCTACTTGTGCTCTAACATTTGGCTGTAATGTCACAGAAATATTTTAAAAACAGAGATGATAAATGAGGCAAAAAGAACAGCTTGGAGCAGGGAGGTATCATGATGGATGGTGTTGGAGGGACTGATGTGTCTGTTCTCATCCTTCAAGGAGCCGGTTTTGGGTTTGGGTCCTGATTGAGGCCTCTGAAGTGGAAACCGGCTGCATCTGTAGATGTTCACAAATAAAATAAGAATTCCCAGCTCGTAAATTTGCCCTTCTTTCTAGTTCTCTGACACCACTGCAGCCCAGTCCATTGTGAGTTTTCCCTTAGCTCCAGTCTGACAGAGCACTTTGTAATTTGTTTGTTCACTTGGTCACTCACTTCTTCACTCTGCCACTCTTCTTGATCCCCAGCTCCTTGGCAGGCTTGACACAGACACTGGGCTTGGAAAGATGGAGGCGTGTGCCCTGCCCTCAGCAACTCACTGGGGATCCAGTGTATTCCTCTTACTCTTTTCTATTATGGGACTAGGTATTCATAAAATAATTATGGACTACAAGATGAACTGACTGTGTAATTATAACTTCCTAAGGTTTATTACATACCGACCAGTGTAGGACATTGGTTTTTTGACCCCCTCAGTACAAAAAAAGGAGATATACATATATATATATGTAGATATATATCTATATAGCTATATATATGTAGATATATAGCTATATAGCTATATATATGTAGCTATATAGCTATATAGCTATATAGATATATATTTGAGCATCATCTCTCAATACACACATATTTCTTTATCTATGAAGTGTATATATGTTACATACCACCATGCAATATAATACATCTGCATTTTTCTTATTTTTACTTGATAAATTATTGTATTTCCATGCCTCTGGAAAACACTAGTCTAAACTATCATTCTTTTGGCCCCTTTTCTCCCTTCTGCTCTCCTTCCCAAATCCACATAGACAAGTATAAGATTCTCATAATAATGAAGAAGATATGAGAATCATTGCCACCTTGATTTAAAGGCAATTTTCCCAGCCTCCTCCTCCTCTGCCCCTACATGTGGAGGAAATGTCATCTGATGGGCCTGCTCACATGTCTCCCACTCACACACACTCATACCTCTTCGATCTGGAATGTGAGCCAAGTAAATATAGCTTTGTTACCACTGCATAAATAATACCAGCCACAATGCAGCTTCTAAATGGCTCCAGATGGGCACCCTTCATGCTTCCAGAGAGGAAATAACTTTGAGCTACTGTCATTTCAGCAGAGAGCTTACTCCGTGATTTCATCTGGATGAAATAAGGAAGAGCTATCAGGACTTGTCTATTATCCACGCAGGTAAGATAGGAATAGAAACATCCTCTCTGTCAAGTTGAATGGCCTCATGCTTTAGCACTCTTAGACTCTGGTTTATCATCAAGATGTCTCAGGTTTTAAATGAAATGTCAAATATAATTTGCCTCCAGATTCTCAAGATATATGATTGCCCTTGGAGGAAACTTGATAACTCAGCATTCTTGTGTCAAATGTGTATCTACCTGAAAGGGCACTCTATAAAGCTGGTGCCCCACTTTTCCTCCAGCGCATAAAAACCCTCAGCCAGCCTGATGAGCCAGGCTCCATTCCTTGTTTTAATGCACATGAGACTCCACAAAGAAAATTTTTATGTCCATGAAGCAAAGACCACTGTTCAGAGTTCTCTTTGAGAATCTAATCTGCACAGAATATGAAAGCCCAGTATTAAAATGCAGAGACTTTCAAAATCTTGGACACAGGTGGCCATAGAAATGACAACAAATCGCACATATTCCCTTCCTTTCAAAGTCTTCTGCGTCCCTCATTTCACTGCCTCTAATTTGGGATTACTTTTCTTTATTTATGGGAGAATCAGACTCAGTCCCAAAATCCAACTAAAAAAAAAAGTAAAGAAAATAAATATATAGCATCCTTCTTCTTTGAAGTAAAAGAAACTCACAGCTTAAACTTGGAAGTGCAGAGGGGCTGTTATTCGCTAAGCAGCTGTTGGACTGTGGAGATAAGGTAGTGAATGCAATCAAAAGACTCACAATCTGGTCCAAAGTGATTTTTGAAAACTAACACAGTAGATATCGAAATCTGTCAGCCTGAGTCTTGAGTAGACATAAACATTTTGGTGGAATTTGATCTGTTGCCAAGGGCCTTTCTCTCACTGACACACTGCAGTGTCAGAAATTCCAAACTACAGCCAGTGTGCTGAATATAAATATGCCGTGAAGTGTGTCTGTGGGAGGAGCAGTGAACCATCCTGTTAGGAACATACCAACTGCTCCTTATTGAACACCTACATGAGCCTGACAGTTCCAATCCATTACTTCGAATCCTCAGACCAGCAAAGGAAGGTGCTATGCTTTGAATTGTGTTCCCAAAAGCATGTGTTGAAGTCCTATCCCCAGTACCTCAGAATGTGACCTTATTCAGAAATGGTGTCTTTACAGAGTAATCATGTTAACTTGAGGTCTTTAGGGGCAAGCCCTAATCCAACATGACTGGTGTCCTTATAAAAAGGGGAAATTTGGACACAGAGACAGACACACACAGTGGGAAAATAATGTGAAGAAGCAGGGAAAATACCATGTGAAGATAGAGGATTGCAGTGATGCACCTTCAAGCCAAGGAATGCCTGAGGACACTGCAAGGTCAGAGAGAGTCAGGGAGCAAAGCCTTGTCTAGTGTCTTTAGAGGCAGCACCGGCTACAAACATGTGGATTTCAAACTTCCAGGCTCCAGAACTGTGAGATAATACCTTTCTATTGTTCTAAGCTGTTCAGTTTGTAGTATTTTGTTATGAAGCACTAGCAAATACAGCGACAGATATCACCATTCATATGTTGCAGATGTAGAAACTGAAGCAGAATTCAAATTCAGCTCTGACTTCAGAGCTCATACTCATGCCACTATAGCAGTATTTTCAAACTGACTTCCATGGGACTGGGATTCACAGACAGATGCCCAGAATTCAAAGCATTCAATCCAAAAAATTCTGAATTGTCTATTTACATTTCAGTTGTTTTTAAAATGAAGAATATTCATAGGCTTATCTTAATGAACATCTAATAACCAAACATTACCCCATGATTTCTGTGTTCAAGTTTGTGTTGTGTTGGTGATGGAGTTGGTACCAATTGGTACTTCTTTAATTTTTAATTGTCCCAGAGTAATGGAAAAAGAGTATAGCATATTTATTATGTAAATAATAATTTTGGCACTATGTGAATTCCAAATAACATCACAGCTGTTTTTATGAAAAAAATGTCACAATAGCTGAAACAGAGGAACTGTGGGCAAATTGAGTCATCATCACACAACACATAATAGTACACTCATGCTGACTTCAAAAGGAGTGTGCCTTAGCAGTCAGAGCCATAGTGATGCCCAGAAAAACCTTTATTCAAACATCATCACATATGAGTAATATTGTTAATGTAAGTTTTATTAGGGTGTGTATTTGTTTCTATTTAAATAATAACTTTATTATGTTTATTGTTTTGCTAAAAACTAGAGACATTAAAAAACATATCTACTTTTATCTACAAGAGGTAGGAGAATTTATCAAGGTGTTAAGTTGTTTGCAGTCTACGTTGCCCAACACTTTTGTTCCAGAGGTTATTCAGGTGTGTTGTGTTCTCTCACATCAGGAACATTTGTGGCGCCCAAAGTGGAGCTACTAGAAGACCACATCATACAGGGATTTTTGTAAAGACCTCACTTATTTAGGAGATAGGCTGAGTATAGCAGCAGGGTAAGGAAGGAGGCAAAGTTTCTCACCAGGGATAGAGGAGGATGTAGAGAAAATGATGGCAGATTTACCCAAGTTTAGGAGGAGATAAGTCTCTGAGGGTCCCTCAAGTAGTGGGATACATGTTCTACTCCTTCTCAGGACAAAGCTTGGTGTACCTTGGAGAACTGGATACTAGGAATCTGGGATCCAATTCCTGGGCCCCAAATATGGTCTAGAGGGAGCAGAGCAGTAAACTTGAAGTTGCCTTGAGAACTTGGATGAGGCCATCTCATTGATTTCTAATAAGGCCAATGGCTTACATGATTTGTCACTGCCTAAGACGCTCCCAAGACCTTTTCACAGCCTTTAGTAGATGTGTAAGCTGAGCCACAAGGAGCCCTAATAAGACTAAGTTTCAATTTCCTGCTGGCCTGGCAGGATGAGGGTCTTATTCAATCTGAACTAAAGTACATAAAATAAAGGAACATATCTGTCACACTCAAATAGCCTACATACTTATTTAATTAATGTTATAATTTAAAATTATCTAGGTCAATACTTTGGGTCTGAAATTTTTTCTCCTTCTAAAAGAAGCCTGAATATTACTAGGTTTCAGAATGCATGGCATTACTCAGAGTTGCTGCTATGGTAGTAACCAATGGCTTAGCATGAGTTAATCTACCTGCTAGCTAGCTAACTGTCACCTTGGAAACTGAAGAGCAGAGCCCCAAGGGATGGGGCAAGTGGATTCATAGGCTTAAATAACAATTCAAGATAACAAGAGAAGAAATGTCACAGATAGTTCATGATTATTGTCAAATGAGTTACAAACAATATCTGTTTAAAAATAAAAGCTCCCTGCATTTCCTCAGGTTAGAGCTTTATAGAGCATTTTCAGAAAGCTGCTTCACTCTTACTATAGGATGTGAACCTGCTCCACCACCACCACCAAATAAATAGTTTGCCAGCTATTTACCACTGTCTGTTACCCCTCTAGAGGGGAACATAGAAGGTGAAGAGATTCAAGAACACAAGACAACAGGATAACTAAGGAAGATGCAAGAGAGTAAAATTTTGAAGGTAAATAAGATCACCTGAGGGGCCTGGACAAGGTTTTACCTCCACTCACAGCCCTGAGTTCCACACAGCCAATTTCCAGATGATAACTGAACTTCTTTCTCCAACCAGCCCTCCTCTCCAAGTCTATCCTGCCTAAAGCAGACCTTTGTTATTGCTCATCTGGCCTGGCACAAGTCTCTTAACTGTTCTTCCTGCTCTCCATCCTAGGCACCTTCTGACTAGCAAGGATATCACATCACCCCCCTTCCTATGGCTCTTCAGTGGCCCCATGTCCCTACACTCTTGCTCCAGGTAGCTTTGCAGCCCTGACGCCCCTTCCCTCCCCCACAGACCTGACTTGCCAACTTGCTGTGCTTTGAGTTCACCAAACACTCTGTCATCAGGCTTTTTCTCACCCCCCTGCCTAGAGTTTCCTCCTCACTGTCCTTCCAGAGGTCACTCCTCCTGGATGCCTGGATGCCTGAGACCCTCCTGCCATTCCTCCCCTTGAACTGGTTTATTGTCTGGCTCCATTAACAGTTATCAATGTGGTTCAGAATACTTTGTATTTAATGGGGTGTGTCCTGTTGTCCCAGAATCTAGGCTAAAACTGAGGACAACAGAGAAGTACTCACACATTCTAAAGAGAAGCTGAAGACCACTAAACCATCCAGGCTGTAAAAGAACTCTAGAAATGTGAAAGAGTTTCAGTAAACGAATAGAAAGTTGTTGGCTTTTCTCAACCAATGGGCTGAAGGAAGGGCTCGAAGAGCATTATTTATAGATCTTGGGTGTAGTTGCAGGAAGGGGAGGCTGGAACCCTCTTCCCCAGGAGGATGCTTAACTTGTCACAGAATCACAGGCATCACGGCAGCCAGGGATCCAAGTGAAACACAGAGTAAGCTTTTTTTGGGAGAGACTGAGTTGGGGACATCTGTGGAGACAGAGACTGAAACCTGCTTCCCACCCTGGAGGACTCTGACATCGGGATACCCAGAGCAGCCCAGGCTGACAGTGAGAGGGCAGCAGGCACATCAGAAAAGTGTTGGGCATGACAAGTGTATGAGAGTTTCCTGAGAACCAAGTGCAAGGCTGAGAGGATGGCCAAGTGGGAGGCAACTGGATGATATCCTGCCCAAGAGGGCTGCATGCCTATAGATTCACCTCAGAGGGATTGGTGTTAGAAAGGAGTTGCCAAGGGTCATCCAGAGAGTGTGGCCCCTGTATTCGGAAACCACACTGAAGAAATCCCCATGTTGGAGGTGGGGTGGTGGCACTGGGCAGCAGGTCCTGTGAGCAACCTACACCGTGCCTCCCGCAGCATTGGGACATCTGCTACAACCAAGGGCATTGATGTTGGCCTTACAAACCATCAGCCATGTGGTTGTTGCCTCCCTTATCTTTGCAATGTCTAAACCTGATCTTACCTCTCCTGGCCTCCACCCCCAACCCTGGAGGAACATGAAGCAAAACAGGGAAAGGTGATGGAGAAAGAATAGATCAGACTGCCACCCCCCACACCCACCCCTGGTCACCAAGACACAAGTTAACATGCTCCGAGTGAATAAGAAAAGCTTTAAATTAAAAGAAACCTTGGAGTTTTAAAAGGGACAGAATTAGACTTTTGAATGTTAGAAAGGGACTTTACACTGTCAAAAAGGAGTAAAAGGAATTAGACAGCTATGGAATCTGCCCAGGATGTCATCAAGAGGCAAAGAAGGGAAATGAGACAAAGCATGATGAAGGAAATGGTAAGATAATAACAAAGCCGTTTCCTGTTTACACTCTACAAAGTTCAGCCCAAGTAATAAATGTATATTATTTTTTATGAATATATGTAAAAAATGTGTGTGTATGTATGTGTGTGTATGTATAAAGGAGATGTATGTATGTATGTATGTATACATACATACCTTATTAGTCTGTAGCTTTTTGAGGCAAGAGGCTTATTTGTTTATTTTTATACCTTCAGCCACTGGCACACTGTTTATGGTGAGATGAAATGAAGAGCCACCTGGGTAGATACAAACATATTCTGCCTGGCACATCCACAAGTGTCAGACTGTCAGACACAGCAATCCTGGGACCACATTTTGTTCTCTCTTCCCACAACAGTCGCTTCTAATCAACACTGTGAATCAGGTGGGATCCTAAGAGGGCCTGGAGTCATTTCATCCTCCCAACTCTACTCGTCTTCCAAAGGCCCACAAGAGATGGGATGATAAATCCTATGGCCAGGAACACACACTAATATGTCATTCACCCCCTTTATCTGAGGGTTTCCACCTGTTAGTTGTGCCCAAGTGACAAATGTTTTCAATAAGAAAATGGAAACTCCCAAGTCATCTTTTACAAAAATGACTTCTCTGCACAGCCAGGCTTGTGTGACATCCCAGCAGTAAATGCAATTTCTATAGTAGAACTTGAAGGTAAAGTGGGCAGAGAGAAGGAGGCAGCTTTGGAGTATTTTTCTGAGGAGACTAATTAAAGGTATTGTTCAGGTTATCCATTGCTGTGCAGCACACTACCCCAAAATGTAGTAGCTTGAAATGACTATTTTATTTGGCTCATGCATTGTGGGTCAAGAATTTAGGAGAGACTGGACTGGGGAGTTGAGCTCTGAACCATGTAGCATCAAATGGGGCAGCTGAGGAAGAAGAGTTCACATCCAATATGGTATCTTGGCTTACAGCTCTGAGGTCTGGGCAGGATGCTTGGCAGTTGGTTCTGGAGGATTATTGGGAGCCCAGCTGTGGCTGTCAGCCAGAGAGCTGACATTTGGTCTCTCTGTGTGATTTGGGCTTCTCACAGCAGGTGGCCAGGTTCCAGAGAACTCATTCCCAACAACAAATGTACCAAAAGGTCCAGGCAGGTGCTGTAAGGCTTCTTATGACTAATCTCAGAAGTCTCAGAACATCATCTCTGCCACATCCTTTGGGTCAAGCAAAGCAAATCACTAGGGGAGCAGAATTAGACTCCATCTCTCAATGACAAGAATAACAAAGCCATTTTAATCTACCACAGGAATGTTGAGATATATTCCACATGAAGGAGGGACACCCCCACTTCAGCTACTCCTTCCTTCACCTCCTCTTTATGCAAGTATGGTACAGAATGAACATGATAATGAGATAAAAGCCAGGTATTCCTTATGTCCAGAGTCAACTAACCGCTAACACCTTGAACAATTCAATTAACCTCTCCTTGCATGTCAGGAAAGATGGGGTTTCCCTAGGTTTCAGTGAAGTCAGGGGTAACATGCTTGTGGAGCAGGGAAGCCAAACCCAGCCCACAGGTTTGTTCAGTGTGAACACTGTTAATATACATGATATACATATACATACATTTATACACAGGCGTATGGGTACATATGTACAAATACACACACACATATGAAAGCACATATTTACTTAATTGCCACATTTAAAAACTAAATGATGCTTTATAAAATTCAAAAAATCTAGCAACATTAGGTATGCATTCCAGCATGACAAAAACTACCTGGCATTGAGGGTCGGCTGCAGTTTTTGGGGGGGTTATCACTCTCTGGTGTTTCTACGTTACTCATGTCTGTCTTAGGCCAGGGCCAGATAGACATCAGAGTTTGCTTCTTGGCCACAAGGTGTAATAGCAAGAGCACACAGATACTGACTTTTATGGCATGTATTCAAATCTCAGCTCTGCCATTTATAAGCTATGTGACCTTAGGGAAGTTATTTAACTTCTTCCTGCCTTAGTTTCATTGTCTGCCTAATAAAGATAAAAATAGTGACCTGCCTCACAAGGTTTTCTGAGGATTAAATGAATTTACATATATTATATTAATACACAATTAATATAATATGATAATATATTAATAATATATGTAGAACAGTGCTTAGGATGTATTATCATTTTCACAGTATTGTAATCATAGTAAGAATCAAATGAAAGGATTGATGTAAAATTACTTTTAAATTGTGTAGGTATCATACACAAGTACTAGATTATTATATTTTTATTACATGTAGTACAGAAGGTTTCTGATAGGTCATTTTTCTAGCATTCTCTAGAATACTTCCAGGGTAAGAAACTTACCTCCATTTGTGATAATCTTATGACAATTCATTTCATAATTAATAGTTTTATTTTTAGAAAGTTCTGTCTTAAATTAAACCTACACAAAAATTGCTGTAACATATCTCCACATAACTGAATTTTGTCACTTCTGTGAACTTCCATAGGACTTATTTTCGGTTCATGTCTTTTGGCACTGACTTCTTATTTTCTTACTAAAATAATTTATTTTCTTCAAACATACATCATGTGTCAGACACAATGCAGGGAACCAAAAATGTAACATTGACTAGCACCCACCTAGCTCCCACACAAGAGAAGCTTAGATCAGTATACCTGCCGACATGTACTGTAGGATGTCACATGCATTAACTGTTCTATTCTTTCCTGCATAAAAGTAATGTCACCTTTTACTTCTCCCATTTATTAAGTGATTCCATAAACCTTATGTCAATTGATTTTCAGAAGGATTCTGTGAAATAAACTTTATCATTCTAATTTTAGAGATGAGGAAACTGAGGTCTGTGCAGTGTTCTCTCCATGGCACCTATCTGATCCATCATCTCCAGGCCTAGCTAGAGGGTTGGGTACACTTGAAAAAGAAGTTCAAAAGATGAATAAACCAGACCTGGGCCAGCGAGGAACTGAATTTCTGGCCAACACTGTTCCCAAAGCTAAGCAGCTAGTTCAGTTCAAAGACAGTGGAGCCTGTTAGAAAACAATGCATCTAGATTGGAAGAGTGTGAGAACAGAGGGCTCCAGGAGGAGCATGTCCAGGAAAACAGGGAAATCATGAGCTGTTTGATATAGCTGACTCTAATAAAGCTTGTACTAAGAAGCCATTGGATTATATGAAGAATTAGTAATAGACATATAGAAAATCTATAGAAAATAGGCCAAACTTTAAAATGAGGCAATTATTAAATCTGGAAAAAGAAGAAAGAAATATAACTTATTTACAATATATAGATCAGAAGTAAATGACACTTAGTTGTATTGAATAAACTAAACATATTTATATAACTATATTGGGAGAATGGGAGGAACAAAAGAAGAGAGTGTTTGAAGAATGCCAAACCTTTGCTATAGTTACAAAATAATAATGACTGAAACAGATAAATCAAGAAATAACAGCATGGTCATATTATTTAGGATTATGCATTCAAGGCCCAGAAGAACAACTAAAAGAGTTGAAAAAGGCTGCCTTGGGGAGCATGATTATAGGGCAAAGAGATAAGGATGAGGACATTATAAGCCCTTTAGAAATGCATTGACTTTTTAACTTCATGCATGTTTCACTTTTATTCACAATAGTCAAATGGTAGAAACAACTCCAAGTGCCCATCAATGAATGGATAAACAAAATGTGGTGTATACATACAATGGAATATTATCCAACCTTTAAAAGAAATTATTTTTGGCCATGCAGCATGCGGGAACTTACCCCCACCAGGGATCGAACCTGTGGCTCCTGCAGTAGAAGCGTGGAGTCCTAATCACTGGACCACCAGGAAATTCACTTTAAAAGAAAAGAAATTCTGATACATGTTACAAGATGAATAAATCGTGAGGATGTTATGCTAAGTGAATCAAGCCAGTCACAAAAAGACAACAAACACTACATGATTCCACTTACAAGAGCTATATAGAGTACCTCATAGTAAAAGTCATAGGAACAGAAAGTAGAAGGGTGTTTGCCAGGAGCTGGGGTGGGGAAGGAGGAATGGTGAATTGTTGTTTAATCTGTATAGAGTCTCAGTTTTGCAAGATGAAAAAAGTTCTGGAGATGAGTTGCACAACAATGTGAATATACTTAATACTATTGAACGGTACACTATAAAATAGT
This sequence comes from Hyperoodon ampullatus, assembly GCF_949752795.1. NCBI lineage: Eukaryota > Metazoa > Chordata > Mammalia > Artiodactyla > Ziphiidae > Hyperoodon > Hyperoodon ampullatus. The sequence continues at coordinate 58,356,721 of NC_136926.1, read as the reverse complement.
TAATATAGTAATGTTATCTGTACTTTAACACAATGAAAACGTTTTTTTAAAATTAAAAAACAACAACAATAAAGACAGTATAGCCTGGTGGTGGAGTCATAACCAGGTGATACACAAATACCAACCAATATGGCATGGGAAGTGAAATAATCAAAATGGACACAGACAGTTAAAAAGTGAAAAATTTAGCAACTAGCTACATGCTACTCTACAGTATTCAAATCCAAGGTTTGATCTTTTTATCTATTTCATTGCCTCATGCTATGAGTACATAGTATAATTCTGGAGGAAAAGGAAACTATCAACAAAATGAAAAGGCAACCAACAGAATGGGATAAAATATTTGCAAATCATATATCTGATAAGGGGTTAATATCCAAAATATATAAAGAATTCATACAACTCAATAGTTAAAGAAATCTAATTAAAAAATAAGCAGAGGATCTGAACAGACATTTTTTCCAAAGAAGACATACAGCTGACCAACTGGTACAGAGAAGATGTTCAACATCATTAATCATCAGGGAAATGCAAACCAAAACCACAGTAAAACATCACTTCATACCTATTAGAATGGCTATTATCAAAAAGAAAAGAAAAAACAAGTGTTGGCAATGATGTGGAAAAAGAGGAACCCTTGTGCCCTGTTGATGAGAATGCAGCCATTATGGAAAACATTATGGAGGTTCCTCAAAAAATTAAAAATAGTACTACTATATGACCCAACAATTCCACTTCTGAGTATTTATTTAAAGAAAGCAAATACACTAACTCGAAAAGATATATACACCCTCATGTTCATTGCAGTGTTATTTACAATAGCCAAGATATAGAAACAACTTAAGTGTCTATTGGCAGATTAATGTCTAAAGAAAATGTGGTATATGTATACAATGGAATATTATTAAGCCATAAACATGAGGAAATCCTGCCATTTGTGACCACATGAATGGACCTTGAGGGCATATGCTAAGTGAAATAAGTCAGACAAAGAAAGACATTTGTCCATATGATCTCACTTATATGTGGAATCTAAAACAAACAAACAAAGAAACCAAGCTCATAGATACAGGGCACAGATTGGTAGTTGCCAGCAGCAGGGGGTAGAGGGTGGGCTAAATGGGTGAAGGGAGTCAAAAGGTACAAACCTGCAACTATAAAATAAATAAGCCATGGGGATATCATGTACAGCAGCGGTCCCGAATCCCAGGGCCGTTGACGCCTACCAGTCTGCAGCCTGTTAGGAATCGGGCTGCACAGCAGGAGGTCAGTGACCATCAAGTGAGCGAAGCTTCATCTGCTGCTCCCCATCACTCGCATTACTGCCTGAACCATCCCCTGGCCCCCACCGTCCGTGGAAAAATTGTCTTCCACAAAACTGGTCCCTGGTGCCAAAAATGTTGGGGACTGCTGATGTACAGCATGGTGACTGTAGTTAGTTAATAATACCATATTACATCTTTGAAAGTTGTCAAGAAGAGTAGATTTTAAAAGTTCTCATCACAAGAAAAAAAAATTATGTGGCTGTATATGGCGATGGATGTAGGCTAGATTTGTTGTAGTGATCATTTTGCAACGAATACAAATGTTGAATCATTATGTTGTACACCTGAAACTAATATAATGTTGTATGTCAATTATACCTCAATTAAAAAAAAAAATAGACACCCTCCAAAAAAAAAAAAAAAATGACCACTGAGATTTTTTCCAGCCTGCTCCAGGTTGGAAATCCCCTTAGTTTCCAAATTACTCAACAAAGTTGGGATCAACCCCTTAGGATTTTCCCCAATAAGCTCTCCAGGTTGTCATCAACTGAATTCACTCTCTAATGAAATAAAACTTAAAAAGTATACAAACAACAAGATGGTGAGCCCTAAGTCTTGAGTCCTCTAAAGTATAAATCAGAAAAACAATACTGCCTAGAACAGTTAGCTTCAGCAGGATACAGCACTGAAGAGCACTGCACAGGCTGAAGAAGTTTTTAAAGAGATATCTTCAAAACTGGGAGGTGAGAGCAACAGAGACATATCTTTGAAATTGACTCTTCTATCTAAAGAAAGCCTCAAGTGCAGATTTGGCTTTCTCTTTCTGCAGGCTCCTTTCAGAATTATATAGTGGAAAGACCACTGTACTGGGAAGTCCAGAGTCTTGGATTTAATGGTTCTTGTGTTAACTAGTTGAGTGGGCCCAATGCAGCCCTTTCATCTTTGTAAACCTCAGCATTTGCAACTGTAGAATAAAGAGAATGGTTAAGATGGTCTCTCAGTACCCTTTTAGCTCTAAGGTTCTTTGAATCAATAAGTCTATTCCCCTGTAGTGTCTAAGAGTTTTATCATTAGCTAAACTTGGTGACAACTTCTTAGACACTGCTCAGTAGAGGGAAGAACAGGAGTGGGAGGTGAGGCCATTTGGTTCAGAAAGTATTCTCTCTGTATTTTAGGGCATGGGAGGGGCTGCCACTGATATCATGAACACTGGTTGGTGACTATACACACACTTCGGGGATCAAGGTGCCTAGCAGACTGATATCCAGTTAAAGGAAAAGGGGAAAAGACAATCTACCCTCAGTCAATGGGGCACTGGGAAGAAGGAGGGATCGGAGAAGCTAACAGACTGCAAGGGCTCATGAAGATGCAGAGTATTCAAAAGAGCCAAGGCATTCATTCATTTCTTCATTCGTTCTTCCAAGAGATATTTATTTAGTCCTTCTATGCAAAAATAATTTAAAACAACGCTAAAAATATGTCTCTATTTGAATTTGCTTTACAATTTGAAATACAGTTTTATGTTTCATCTGATATCAACTCTATGGGATGTAAACTCTTGCTTGTGACAGGAGCAAAGCTCAGAGAGGTTGAGTTTAACAAATGTCACAGAGCTCATTCACTGAAAAGTCAGGATTAAAATTCAAATTTTCTCATTTCTCCTCTTATATTCCTCATGTTAAATCACAGACACACCGTCTACTCCTACAAGTTCCTACTTTTGCCTTGTCAAGTGGATAGCCTTGGGCCCCACGATGCCAGTACCCCTCTTAGGGATGAGGGCGGGGCGCCCACCCCATAATATGCCTCAAAGGCATATTGATTATTTTGAATTAAAGTTACTTAAGAAACAGACAACACAAGAGGGACACTCTGACCCTCCTTTATGTCTCCCTGAAAGCAGGAAATAAATCTCCCCTGTGAAAGGTGAATTCCCTGCATCTGGAGGTAAAAGGACACCCTCATCACTAGAATAGGGAATTCAGGCCGAGAAATCTGTATGAACAAAACATGTTACTTTTTAAATTTACTACCTCAAGCCCAAACTCGGTTTAGATGCTTCACTAATCGAACACCTCAAACCTAAGTTTCTTTGTCCTGTGAATTCCTCACAAATTTATTATTTCTTTGTCCAAAAAGTATAAAAGCTGCCAGCTTTGGCCACTTTTTGAGCCCCATTTCTATGAGACCTCTGTGTGCACAAAATAAATTTTTTTCTTTTTCTCCTGTTAATCTGTCTTATCTCAATTTTATTATTAGCCTAGCCACAGGACCTCAAGAGGAGTAGAGGAAGAAATATCCCCCTCCCCAACACACCTTTTCCTTCATTTGGCTCCTTGAGAACAAAGAACTAAAAATAAAAGTCCTATAAGAGTTTAAATTTTGTCCAGTAGGAAGTAGGAATGTGCATTTTCTTCCCAAGAGGTAATGCATTGGTATCCCTGAACTACAGGTAAAGATGTTGAAGGTGGGCTACTGGCTCTGACACTGGTTTTATATTAACTTCTCTGGACCTCAGGCCTACACCTGCCAGACAGGTGACAACATCTGCCTTCTAATATCAAATCAGGTAGAATATGTAGAAACCCCTTGAAAACAAGAAGGGAAGCTGTAACTGTGGTGTGGTTATTATGGTTATTAAATGTATGATTGGGGGAATAGATAATAACCAATGCTGGCTTGACTTCAGGCTTGGAGATCCAGCAAATCCAGAGGAGAGGGATTGGACACAATTTCTAAACAAAAGAGCAAAGTCCATAAGCAGCTCAGTGCTTAGAAAATAAGGAACAGTTGGTCTCACAGCTTGACCTGGCAGGAGAGTTGGCACAGATCCTCAGATCATCATGCTCTAACTGGTGAATCAAGTGGGCCTCACCAGGGGCTGGACATTAGTCTCCTTCTGGCTAGAGAGAAGCAGGGGAAGTTGTGACCACCTGTCCTGCTCCGGATGTCACTACTTCTTGCAGATTTTCCTGCAAAGGCAAACAGAGTCCAAGCCAGGTCCTTGTCAAAACTGCAAAGCAAAAAAACCTCTGCTTCCCTCATTTCTTCTTCAATCTCCCCATTCCCTCCCCTCATGGTGTCCCTCCAGTGGCCCCCAGAGTTCACACCCATGACATTGTGGCCCTCAAAGCCAGTCTGTGGAGACAGCACACTGTGGTACAAACATCTCTGCTCTTAACCTCCAGATTCACTGAAAGTGAACTGTCCCTTTCTTGTGTTGTTCTCAGCAAGTGGTCAGTTGGAAATCAGAGCCAATCAGTAGCTTACATGGAAGAGATTATAAAAAATGACCAAAGTTAAAAGTAACTCCTCTCAAGAATACTAGCATGTTAATAATAGGCTCTTATATTCAGAAAGTATTAGAATCTCTACAGGGAGAGGGGGAAGATGGAGGAAGAGTAAGATGCGGAGATCACCTTCCTCCTCACAGATACATCAGAAATACAGCTACACGTGGAACAACTCCTACAGAACACCTACTGAACACTAGCAGAAGACCTCAGACCTCCCAAAAGGCAAGAAACTCCCCACTTACCTGGGTAGGGCAAAAGAAAAAAGAATAAACAGAGACAATAGGATAGGGACGGGACCTGCACCAGTGGGAGGGAGCCGTGAAGGAGGAGAGGTTTCCACACACTAGGAAGCCCCTTCGCGGGGGGAGACTGCGGGTAGCGGAGGTGGGGAGCTTCAGAGGAGAGCTCAGCAACAGGGTTGCGGAGGGCAAAGCGGAGAGATTCCCGCACAGAGGATTGGTGCCCACCAGCACTCACCAGCCCAAGAGGCTTGTCTGCTCACCCGCCAGGGAGGGCGGGGCTGGGACCTGAGGCTCGGGCTTCAGTCCGATCGCAGGGAGAGGACGGGGGTTGGCGGCGTGAACACAGCCTGAAGGGGCTAGTGCACCACGGCTAGCGGGGAGGGAGTCCAGGAAAAAGTCTGGACCTGCGGAAGAGGCAGGAGACTTTTTCTTCCCTCTTTGTTTCCTGTGCGCGAGGAGAGGGGATTAAGAGCGCTGCTTAAAGGAGCTCCAGAGACGGGCATGAGCCGCGGCTAACAGCGCGGACCCCAGAGACAGGCATGAGACGCTAAGGCTGCTGCTGCCACCACCAACATGCCTGTGTCCGAGCACAGGTCACTTTTCACACCTCCCTTCTGGGGAGTCTGAGCGGCCCGCCACTGCCAGGGTCCCGGGATCCAGGGACAACTTCCCCGGGAGAACGCACGGCGCACCTCGGGCTGGTGCAACGTCACGCTGGCCTCTGCCGCCACAGGCTCGCGTCGCATCCGTACCCCTCCCTCGCCCCAGCCTGAGTGAGCCAGAGTCCCCAGATCAGCGGCTCCTTTAACCCTACCCTGTCTGAGAGAAGAACAGACGCCCTCCGGCGACCTATACGCAGAGTCGGGGCCAAATCCAAAGCTGAGCCCCGGGAGCTGTGCTAACAAAAAAACAAGGGGAAATCTCTCCCAGCAGCCTCAGGAGCAGCGGATTAAATCTCCACAATCAACTTGATGTACCCTGCATCTGTGGAATACCTGAATAGATAACGAATAATCCCAAATTGAGGAGGTGGACTTTGAGAGCAAGATTTATGATTTTTTCCCCTTTTCCTCTTTTTGTAAGTGTGTATGTGTATGCTTCTGTGTGAGATTTTGTCTGTATAGCTTTGTTTTCACCATTTGTCCTAGGGTTCTATCCGTCCATTTTTTTTTTTAACTTAAAAAAATTTTTTTTCCTAATAATTATTTTTTTTATTTTAATAACTTTATTTTATTTTACCTTATTTTATATTATTTTCTTTTACCCTCTTTCTTTCTTTCTTTCTACTTTTTCTCCCTTTTATTCTGAGCCATGTGGATGAAAGGCTCTTGGTGCTCCAGGCAGGAGTCAGTGCTGTGCCTCTGAGGTGGGAGAGCCAACTTCAGGACACTGGTCCAAAAGAGACCTCCCAGGTCCACGTAATATCAAATGGCGAAAATCTCCCAGAGATCTCCATCTCAACACCAGCACCCAGCTTCACTCAACGACCAACAAGCTACAGTGCTGGACAACATATGCCAAACAACTAGCAAGACAGGAACAAAACCCCACCCATTAGCAGAGAGGCTGCTTAAAATCATAAGTCCACAGACACCACAAAACACACCACCAGATGTGGACCTGCCCACCAGAAAGACAAGATCCAGCCTCATCCACCAGAACACAGGCACTAGTCCCCTCCACCAGGAAGCCTACACAACCCACTGAACCAACTTTAGCCACTGGGGACAGACACCAAAAACAACAGGAACTACGAACATGCAGCCGGCAAAAAGGAGACCCCAAACACAGTAAGATAAGCAAAATGAGAAGACAGAAAAACACACAGCAGATGAAGGAACAAGATAAAAACCCACCAGACCGAATAAATGAAGAGGAAATAGGCAGCCTACCTGAAAAAGAATGATAGTAAAGATGATCCAAAAATCTTAGAAATAGAAGAGAGAAAATGCAAGAAACATTTAACAAGGACCAAGATGAACTAAAGATGAAACAAGCAATGATGAACAACACAATAATTGAAATTAAAAATACTCTAGAAGAGATCAATAGCAGAATAACTGAGGCAGAAGAACAGATAAGTGACATGGAAGATAAAATAGTGGAAATAACTACTGCAGAGCAAAATAAAGAAAAAAGAATGAAAACAATTGAGGACAGTCTCAGAGACCTCTGGGACAACATTAAATGTGCCAACATTCGAATTATAGGGGTCCAGAAGAAGAAGAGAAAAAGAAAGGGACTGAGAAAATATTTCAAGAGATTATAGTTGAAAACTTCCCTAATATGGGAAAGGAAATAGTTAATAAGTCCAGGAAGCACAGAGAGTCCCATACAGGAAAAATCCAAGGAGAAATATGCAAAGGCACATATTAATTAAACTGTCAAAAATTAAATACAAAGAAAACATATTAAAAGCAGCAAGGGAAAAACAAGAAATAACACACAAGGGAATCCCCATAAGGTTAACAGCTGAACTTTCAGCAAACTCTGCAAGCCAGAAGGGACTGGCAGGATATATTTAAAGGGATGAAGGAGAAAAACCTACAACCAAAATTACTCTAACCAGCAAGGATCTCATTCAGATTTGATGGAGAAATTAAAAACTTTACAGACAAGCAAAAGCTGAGAGAGTTCAGCACCACCAAACCAGCTTTACAACAAATGCTAAAGGATCTTCTCTAGGCAAGAAACACAAGAGAAGGAGAAGACCTATAATAACAAACCCAAAATAATTAAGAAAATGGGAATAGGAACATACATATCGATAATTACCTTAAATGTAAATGGATTAAATGCTCCCACCAAAAGACACAGATTGGCTTAATGGATACAAAACCAAGACCCATATATATGCTGTCTACAAGAGACCCACTTCAGACCTAGAGACACATACAGACAGAAAGTGAGGGGATGGAAAAATATATTCCATGCAAATGGAAACCAAAGAAAGCTGGAGTAGCAATTCTCATACTAGACGAAATAGACTTAAAATAAAGACTATTAGAAGAGACAAAGAAGGGCACTACATAATGATCAAGGGATTGATCCAAGAAGAAGATATAACAATTGTAAATATTTAGGCACCCAACATAGGAGCACCTCAATACATAAGGCAAATACTAACAGCCATAAAAGGGGAAATTGACAGTAACACATTCATAGTAGGGGACTTTAACACCCCACTTTCACCAATGGACAGATCATCCAAAATGAAAATAAATAAGGAAGCACAAGCTTTCAATGATACATTAAACAAGATGGACTTAATTGATATTTGTAGGACATTCCATCCAAAAACAACAGAATACACATTTTTCTCAAGTGCTCATAGAACATTCTCCAGGATAGATCATATCTTGGGTCACAAATCAAGCCTTGGTAAATTTAAGAAGATTGAAATTGTATCAAGTATCTTTTCCGACCACAACGCTCTGAGACTAGACATCAATTACAGGAAAATATCGGTAAAAAATACAAACACATGGAGGCTAAACAATACACTACTTAATAACGAAGTGGTAACTGAAGAAATCAAAGAGGAAATCAAAAAATACCTAGAAACAAATGACAATGGAGACACGATGACCCAAAACCTATGGGATGCATCAAAAGTAGTTCTAAGAGGGAAGTTTATATCAATACAATTCTACCTTCAGAAACAGGAAACATCTCAAATAAACAACCTAACCTTGCACCTAAAGCAATTACAGAAAGAAGAACAAAAATACCCCAAAGTTAGAAGAAGGAAAGAAATCATAAAGATCAGATCAGAAATAAATGAAAAAGAAATGAAGGAAACAATAGCAAAGATCAATACAACTAAAAGCTGGTTCTTTGAGAAGATAAACAAAAATGATAAACCATTAGCCAGACTCATCAAGGAAAAAGGGGAGAAGACTCAGATCAATAGAATTAGAAATGAAAAAGGAGAAGTCACAACTGACACTGCAGAAATACAAAAGATCATGAGAGATTACTACAGGCAACTCTATGCCAATAAAATGGACAACCTGGAAGAAATGGACAAATTCTTAGAAATGCACAACCTACCAAGACTGAATCAGGAAGAAATAAAAAATATGAACAGACCAATCACAAGCACTGAAATTGAAACTGTGATTAAAAATCTTCCAACAAACAAAAGCCGAGGACCAGATGACTTCACAGGCGAATTCTTTCAAACATTTAGAGAACAGCTAACACGTATCCTTCTCAAACTCTTCCAAAATATAGCAGAGGGAGGAACACTCCAAAACTCATTCTAAGAAGCCACCATCACCCTGATACCAAAACCAGACAAGGATGTCACAAAGAAAGAAAACTGCAGGCCAATATCACTGATGAACATAGATGCAAAAATCTTCAACAAAACACTAGAAAGCAGAATCCAACAGCATATTAAAATTATTATACACCATGATCAAGTGGGGTTTATTCCAGGAATGCTAGGATTCTTCAATATACGCAAATCAATGTGATACACCATATTAACAAATTGAAGGAGAAAAACCTTATGGTCATCTCAATCAATGCAGAGAAAGCTTTCGACAAAATTCAACACCCATTTATGATAAAACCCTGCAGAAAGTAGACATAGAGGGAACTTTCCTCAACATAATAAAGGCCATATATGACAAATCCACAGCCAATATTGTCCTCAATGGTGAAAAACTGAAACCATTTCCACTAAGATCAGGAACAAGACAAGGTTGCCCACTCTTACCACTCTTATTCAACATAGTTTTGGAAGTTTTAGCCACAGCAATCAGAGAAGAAAAAGAAATAAAGGGAATCCAAATCGGAAAAGAAGAAGTAAAACTGTCACTGTTTGCAGATGACATGATACTATACATAGAGAATCCTAAGAATCCTACCAGAAAACTACTAGAGCTAGTCAATGAATTTGGTTAAGTAGCAGGATACAAAATTTATGCACAGAAATCTCTGGCATTCCTATACACTAGTGATTAAACATCTGAAAGGGAAATCAAAAAAACACCCCCATTTACCATTGCAACAAAAAGAATAAAATATTTAGGAATAAACCTACCTAAGGAGACAAAAGACCTGTATGCAGAAAATTATAAGGCATTGATGAAAGCAATTAAAGATGATACAAATAGATGGAGAGATATACCATGTTCTTGAATTGGAAGAATCAACACTGTGAAAATGACTCTACTACCCAAAGCAGTCTACAGATTCAATGCAATCCCTATCAAACTACCACTGGCATTTTTCACAGAACCAGGACAAAAAATTCACAATTTGTATGGAAACCCAAAAGATCCCAAATAGCCAAAGCAATCTTGAGAACGAAAAACTGAGCTGGAGGAATCAGGCTCCCTGACTTCAGACTATACTACAAAGCTACAGTAATCAAGACAGTATGGTACTGGCACAAAACCAGAAATATAGATCAATGGAACAGGATAGAAAGCCCATAGATAAACCCATGCACATATGGTCACCTTATCTTTGATAAAGGAGGCAAGAATGTACAGTGGAGAAAGGACAGCCTCTTCAATAAGTGATGCTGGGAAAACTGGACAGGGACATGTAAAAGTATGAGATTAGATCACTTCCTAACACCATACACAAAAATAAGCTCAAAATGGATTAAAGACCTAAATGTAAGGCCAGAAACTATCAAACTCTTAGAGCAAAGCATAGGCAGAACACTCTATGACATAAATCCCAGCAAGGTTCTTTTTTGACCCACCTTCTAGAGAAATGGAAATAAACAGACAAATAAACAAATGCGACCTAATGAAACTTCGAAGCTTTTACACAGTAAAGGAAACCATAAAGAAGACCAAAAGACAACCCTCAGAATGGAGAAAATATTTTCAAATGAAGCAACTGACAAAGGATGAATCTCCAAAATTTACAAGCAGCTCATGCAGCTCAATAACAAAAAAACAACAACCCAATCCAACAATGGGCAGAAGACCTAAATAGACATTTCTCCAAAGAAGATATACAGACTGCCAACAAACACATGAATAAATGCTCAACATCATTAATCATTAGAGAAATACAAATCAAAACTACAATGAGATATCATCTCACTCCAGTCAGAATGGCCATCATCAAAAAATATAAAAACAATAAATGCTGGAGAGGGTGTGGAGATAAGAGAACACTCTTGCACTGCTGGTGGGAATGTGAATTGGTACGGCCACTATGGAGAACAGTATGGCAGTTCCTTAAAAAACTGCAAATGGAACTACCATATGACCCAGTGGTCCCACTGCTGGGCATATACCCTGAGAAAACCATAGCTCAAAAAGCGTCATGTACCAAAATGTTCATTGCAGCTCTATTTACAATAGCCCAGAGATGGAAACTACCTAAATGTCCATCATCGGATGAATGGATAAAGAAGATGTAGCACATATATGCAATGGAATACTACTCAGCCACAAAAAGAAACGAAATTGAGCTATTTGTAATGAGGTGGATGGACCTAGAGTCTGTCATACAGAGTGAAGTAAGTCAGAAAGAGAAAGACAAATACCGTGTGCTAACACATATATATGGGATTTAAGAAAAAAAAATGTCATGAAGAACCTAGGGGTAAGACAAGAATAAAGACACAGACCTACTAGAGAATGGACTTGAGGATATGGGAGGGGGAAGGGTAAGCTGTGACAGAGTGAGAGAGTGGCAGGGAGATGTATACACTACCAAACATAAAATAGATAGCTAGTGGGAAGCAGCCGCATAACACAGGGAGATCAGCTCGGTGCTTTGTGACCACCTAGAGGGGTGGGATAGGGAGGGTGGGAGGGAGGGAGACGCAAGAGGGAAGAGATATGGGAACATATGTATATGTATAACTGATTCACTTCGTTATAAAGCAGAAACTAACACACCATTGTAAAGCACTTATACTCCAATAAAGATGTAAAAAAATAAAATCATTTAACAAAATAAAAAAAAAATAATAATAGGCTCTTAAATAATTTTACCAAAAGAAAGAAATAATGAATGCCAAATGGATTATCACCAAGAAAATCAATGACATTACAGGGTGGATATCTTGAGGCTAAGTAGTGGAAAAATTATATTTACTCACCACCAAAAACCCTGCATTTCTTGGTCCTGATAAAGTTCCCCTTAAAAAGTAGAATCATTGCACAACAACCGAAAAACAAATATGAAGCACATATAACAAAACATTAGCTTTTGTCAATTCCAAATGATGTGTAGATGGATGTCTTACTTCTCTGTTATTGTTTTTTTAATTAAAAAATAAGCAAAACAGGCTCTGGAAACATCAGGTGGGTAGTGCAATGTTAGTAACACAAGTGGCTGTATGGCTAATGTCTGTTCAGGGCTCAGAGTAACACATGTAACAAGTCTGAATGAGCATCTAGAGTAATCCCTTTTAACAAATTCAAAAACCAAGACGTGATGTCTTTATCTTGATCCTTAGAGACTTCACTGTCCCTTAGGAATATCATCTCCTCTAGAAGACACCTGAGGGCTTGAAACTGGCCTAATTGCTCTGACCTTGGCACTTACTCTATATCTTATCTAAATCATGATCCATACTTGACAGACACCCAAAGATGCAGCCTGTAGTGCGCATGTGTTTTCTTTTGTACACCCGACATCTCTTCCTTAGGTGAATCATCTCATCCCCATTCTATGTGATTCGAAACTGAATCAGTTCACATCCTCCCAGAAGTAGACAGCAAGTCAGGATTAGAAAGCAAGGGGTTTATTGGAGGAAACATTTGTGAAAGACGAAGAAGGAGACAGTAGAAATAAGCAAGGAGAAACTTCGTGTAGACCATGATGCAGGTTTGACATCTATAAAAGGAGAAAGGGAGGGAAGAATTGGGTGGAAGGACATCAGACTACAGTGCAGTTCTGAGAGAGTCTCAGCCAGGCCAATGTGGGGTGGGGGGAGGGGGTCTCTGAACTCAGTAAAGCCCATTAGAGGAATCCCTCAGGAGACAGAAATGGTCTGGTTTGAGTATTCCCACTGTGCTTGGTCATTGGCTGGGAGCAACTCAGTGAAAATGCGGCCTGGTGTGATTCAGAGATGTGGTAACTAGAGGCAGTCGATCAGCTTCTGCTCCCAACAGCAAGTTCTAGAGAAGAGAGATATAGTAAGACTGTCAATCATATAACCCAGCACACCAAGAAGGTGACAGAATGATCCAAGCAAGACCAGTTAGAGCTGATTTCTGGAGTTGATATACAGACACTAAAAGGAGGCAGCTCTCTTTTCCACTGGGGAATCTGAAGTAGGTGAATCCAGACCTGCCAACTTCCCTTGGCACATATGGGAAGTCAAACTTCATCAAGGAGAATATAAGATCAAACCACAGGAGGAAACAAAATTCAAACTGTGGAGCCCCGAAGCCTGGAGCCATTAAATATCTTCCTTTTATTTTTCCTTATTCTAGTTTGAGTTGTACTTCTGGTACAATTAAAATAGTGCTTTGCCTAATACCTGCATGTTTTCCCTGCAATTATCATAATATATCAGAGTTTGAAAGGCCCTTACAGGTAATCACCTGGTGGTCTAGTGCTTAGGACTCTGTGCTTCCACTGCAGGGAACCCGGGTTCTATCCCTGGTCAGGGATCCCGCAAGCCATATAGTGTGGACAAAAAAAGAAAAGGACCCTTATCCTCATTAAACACTTTATCATTTAAAATATTAGTAGAAGAAAGCAGAATGCAACTAGTATCATTGCAACTAAGTAAAATTAATAGAAAATAGTATGAGTTAATGATGATCCAGGTTATGGGGCTTGAGATCTAAGACAACATGGCAGGGGCCAAGATGAAGGACACTATGACCAAAAGTCTAGGCTAAATGAGTGATGAGATGATGGACAATGGTCTGAGGACAGATGCTAAGCTCAGGGCCAATTATTCCAAGACAAAGGGGAACAGGTGTAATGGGCAGAACCAGAAAGGACTGGGGGGATCAGGAAAAGGTCAAATTCCTAGAAAAGGGATTCATGTTATAAGGGAAAATAGTTTAAGCTGCCAATACAATGACAATTCTATGAAGAATTTTTTTTTGAAGGATGGAGTAGAAAACATTGTAAAACATGACTCAGTACCAAGAACTCCTGATTCTTTCACTAACCAGTTTTGTGAGTTTAGGCAAGACATTTCACTTTTCTGGGCCACAGTAATATGATAACAGGGGTGGTCTAGACCAGTCGACATATATTTACCTTGTTTGGGTCAGGTACTGTGCTAGACATAGGACATTCAGTGGTGGGGAAAAACAAAACAAAACAAAACAGATTCTTCCCTGTTCTCCTGGAAGTTAGGTCTAGGGTAGTGATTTTTAAACATTTTGACATGACCCACTGTAAGACATGTATAAATATATTTTAAATCAAACACTCTGTGTGTGTGTGTGTGTGTGTGTGTGTGTGCTTATGTGAGTAAAAGTTATTTTCATGAAACAGTATCTTATCTTGTTATATGAATTGCCCTATGCTATTTTGGTTCAGTTCCATTTTAATTTTTTTAATGCTGTTAAATTGATTTCATGCCTATCTAAAGGGTTATGACCAATCATTTAAAAAACATAATTCTAGAGGATATCCTCTAAGATTCCTCTGCAGCCTTTTAATTCAATGATCCCATCACTCTAGGATTTCATTCAGTTCTCAAGCTTTTCCAAGAAAGTGATCATTACTTAATCTGTGTTTAATGTTGGGTCCTTTGTAATCATGTGAACAGTCAAACTGGCCTTCCAAATCTAGAAAAATCCACATACAGAGTAATTTTGGCCACAGCACACATTACTTCTAACACATCCTGTCTATTAACTTCCGTGAAATTTCTGATGCTGAATAGCTTTGTAATGTCCTTGCCCTTTTCCCCAAATTTTATGCTCCTTTTGTCATTAGACAAATTCCACTTTCCCTAATACCTCAACTTCACAGAACAAACCACTGCCCATAACAGAAGGTATATTCAAGAACAACACACCCACCAGGTATTTCCAAGAGGATGCCATTCTTCCCTTGTCATTTTGCCCCTGGTAGGCTGGCTTTATCTAAGAACACAGTGCTTGCACCAAAGGCATTCTTCTGGCAAAGGAAAGTTACTTTTGAAATAGAGCTGTTCACTGGAATGAAAAAAAAATGCACTTTCTGATAAAGAAATCATATTTTTTCTGGTTTTATGAAGAGCAAGTTGGGCCAAAGATGATGCTTCGTTTCTGTGTTTGGTTGGTTACTTGTCAATTTTCAAAAGAGGAGAAGGAAATTTCTTAAGGTAGAGAATGCAAGGAATTTTTTTAATGTGTGTTATTAAGAATGTGACCTGCTCAGGTCTAAGAGGCTGTAACTCTCACCTTTCGTTAATTAGACAGTGTGTGGTCTGATGAAAATACCATGGAATCAGAGTCAGAAGATAAGAATTTCAGTCTGGCTTCTCTTATATGCAGGTTGATACAAATGATAACCAAAAACCTACACTCCCCACAGAGGAATTTATAAAATAACAACATGAAATAATAAAAGATCATAGTTAGGTAGAGCAAAGGGTTTATGTAAGAACTGCATAGTAAATATGAAATTTCTACCACATAGGAACTCCACAAATGTCAGGCCCCTCTTGCCATACATGTCACACAGGTGACCTGCCAACTAACAGAGAAATAGGAGGTCACACAGCCTGGGGGTGTGCGAAAGCATCATGTTGAAGGCTTGAGGTGATCCCAGTTGGGAGGATAGGATTTCCAGAGTCCATGAGAAGAGGACTCTGGTGACTATCTCATTATAGAAATAGTAAAAAAGAAAACAAACAACTACAAAAACTCAGTTTACGTAAAATATAATAGTTTGAATCCCACATTGGCTTTTGAACTCTGATCTTGTCTGGGTTCCATTTTGTATGAATCTCAATCTCTTTATGCATTAAAAGAAGGTTAACATTGTTTACCATACCTATATAATCTCCTTGTTTTATAAAAAGAGATGATTTAGGTAAAAGAATTTTATGAAATTTAAATTAACTTAGAAACAAAAACTAATAATATTCATTCCACAAATGTGTATCGAGAGCCTGGGCTAGGGTCTAGGAACATGATCCTGAGTAGCCTGGCTGCTTTCCTCCAACTGCTTGCAATGAAGTTAAATGGTGAGAGAGACCTTGGTGAGGGTTCACAAAAGAGGTAATGTATAAGCAGCAAGTATAAGATAAAAAGTAGCTCACCAGTCACAGAATGTAGCAGGGTTGAGAGAGGCATGGCTAGGGGAGAAAATAAGACCTGAGAGAAAATAAGATTCCCAAAGGAGAAATAATATGAGCAGAGATGTGTAGTTGGTTCAGTTTGATCAAATGCATATGCCTTGAACTGGGGACCCAAGATGAATGTGACATAAGTTTTGTCCCTCTAGATAAAGTCAATGTAATATGGTACATTCCATGAGAGAGGCATGCCCAGAGTGCTGGTGGGGAGCCAATCAATGTATAAGAAGTTAGCCAGGTGTCATGGGAGGTGTTGATCACCTCAGACCAGGAAACCAGCTTGTATGTATGCAGGAGGGCATGTGAAAGCATGTAGCAGGCCGGGGGGTGGGGGTGGGGGGGAAATGGCCAGTTTGTGGGAGAGCAAAGAACCCCAGGCTATCTATTTTATGCTAGTGGTGATGGTTTGCACATGGCTTTCAATAGACAGCTAATGAGTTTATTCTTTATTCTATGCATGGTGGGGCACAGAATACTCTTCTGAGCACAGAAGTAATAGTCAGCTATTATAACTCTGGCAGCAGTGAGCTGGACATATCAAGGTGAAGAAGAACCAGAGGTAGAGAAGACTGATTAATAAACCAGGACTGAAATGGTGATGGGCCAGACTAAAAGAGTGGCAGGGGAAAGGATCAAACATATTTTTCTCATCTATCAGATGTAAATGGAGTTACTTTCATAGTATCAGTTGGAGGTATTAACTAAGATGGATTTATTTCATGTTAAAACTGATACCAGACAATTTTCTCCTGTTGATTTTGGCATACATTAAAAAGATCGACAACAGAGGCTTTAAGCCCAGCCCTGAATTGGATCGATGAGGAGACTGAGGCAAGAAAATAGCAAGGACTGTCCTGAATCAGCCAGTCTTGGCAGCAGATAAGGGAGAAAAGCCCCATTCCTGCGACTCTAGTGCACCTCTTGTCACATTTCACCCTAGAAACCACCATCCATTAGCATCCAGAGAGACCAAGATAGAGAGGGAGGGTGTGCTCCTGACAGGGATGGTGGCAGCTCTCAGTTCTTGGCTCTCTTGGTTGCTCAAAGTGAGAGGTACAAATCCTTCACCACTCAGGCTCAGCCCTCCCACATCACACATTCACTGACAAATGCTCACTGAACCCTGCTAAGAAAGAGTCCTGCTGCTGGATGCTGGGAATGCAGAGACAAATAAATCCCAGGACTGTGACAGGTCTAAAATGAGTTTTTTCCAAGGTGGGAAGCACTTTGCTAAGGTGGACAGCATGGACCCACTGGCTAGTGGAGTCTGGAATTACTTTGGCTCTTTTTAAGTCTGGAATGCTATCCATGGCACCAGTGCCAACTCCATGTGTTCACTGAAGTTGAAGCGTTGATTTGAACCTCAGTCTCCCTTGTCTGAGATCCCTCAAAGCCTGCCTTGTCAACTTCTCTCCCTGGCAGCCAGGCCATGACCCTGAAATCTTTAGCCACTGACTGGGATGCTGCTTGCAACCAGACAGACAGCCCACCATGGGTCTGACTTCCAGCCTTCCTTAGGCTCAGCAACCCTCACTGTTATGTTTCACCCATATCAGAATCTTGGATTCTGCTTGAATTAAATCTCAATTTGCCATACATTCGTATCCAAGCATTTCACTCCAGGAGGATTCCTTAGGGGTTAACTTGGTCCCTTAGTCCTAACACAGTCTGATCCAAGATACTCATCTTCACGTTCTCCATGCAGCAATCCAGAAATGCCTTCCAGCAAAACCACCTGAGAAAGGACAAAAGCAACAGTTATGGAAGACAGCATTTCCCAGGAAACCCAGAATAAAATAGGGCTCCCCTGGGTACTGGCAATAAAGTACCAGGAAGTAGAAGAACAGAAAGGGCAGGTGCTGTGCCAAGTGCTGAGCCCTGAGACAAGCAAAACCCAGAGAAGTGGTTGTTTGGACACTGCTTTATTTTACCTGGAGTTTATTTAATCTGGGCTCAGCTGTCTCAGTTAGATTGTTTGGGTTATTTATATGAAAGTATTGAGCTGTTGTGGGTATTCTCCACCTACAGCTACCAGGTTTATTCGTGTTCCAACCTATCACTATGGTTCTCAGAGAAAGATGAAAAGTAAAAGAGATGGCGGTGGGAGGCCCGCGTACCGCAAAAAAAAAAAAAAAAAGTCAAAGAGAAATAAACCACCCAGAACCATAAATGTGGGACTCCTCCCTCCTCTAATGAGCTGCCACAGCCAAACAAATGATGCTTTCTGAAACTGCACACATATTACCGTAGCCATGGAAACAAACTTAGCAACAAAGAAACCTTGACCTTTCCCCATCTGTTTAGAATCTTCACAATGACACATTAATTTCAACATATGAAAACAAAAAAAGAAGAGCATAAATGTTACATTTTCTCTAATTTCCAGGCAGTAACCAGCCCAGTGTGGATAAAACTCCTAGATGAGGAAGGAATGATGCAGTTAGTTTAAGCCCAGCACCCTGAGGTGGAACCCCAGTAACATTTTACTGGCAGTAAGCAAGATGACTCAAATATGCTCTGCAGCTTACAAAGAGACTCCAAGAAGGGCTCGAAAACTGGACCAGAGGTGGACAGCTACAAGAACAAACAGTAGCCAGTGTAAATATTACCAAGAAACAATAATGGAGATCTCCAAAAACTAATATTCTGTGAGAGTTAAAGCTTTCTTTCCAGGCAGCTATTGTTAGCAGCTAAAAGCTGAAGACAGTTGAAACAGCTTCAGTCCAATTCTATTCAATCCAATAAGCATTTAAGGAGGCTCTCTCTGTTTCCATTGGTAGATAAGAATTGGGTATAGAAGAGTATACAACACAGATTCTGTCTCTAAACTAGTATATTTTTTGTAAATAAAGAGATATTAACTAACTTAAATCAATTACAAAAACTCTGTGAAAGGTGAGATAGATGTTGCAGAAGTAATAAGGGAAGGTCTCTGCATAAGGTGTCACTAGAGCTAAATTTGAAGGTATCAAAACATTTTTCAATAAATTCACTGTCATATGAGTTCAGAGAGATGAGTCAAAGATGTATTTAACACTTTAATGAAGAACCAGCAGGATGGCAAAGCTGATTTGAAAGAGGAGTTGAGAAAATGAGGTGGGGAGGGATAAATCAGAAGCCTGGGATGAACACACATATGGGATGAACACACATACACATAATATATTACTATATTTAAAATATATAACCAATAAGGACCTTCTGTGTAGCACAGGGAACTCTACTCAATATTCTGTGATAACCTATATGAGAAAAGGATCTAAAAAAGAATGAATATATGTACATGTATAACTGAATCACTGTACTGTACACCTGAAATTAACACAACATTGTAAATCAGCTATACTCAACCAAAATAAGTAAAAAATAAAATTCTATTCAAGTAAAAAAATAAAAATAAATTAAAAATTTAAAATAAACTAGTTCCCTAAAGGCTAAATGAAATTGAATATATAATATAGTCACTTCCTCGGATGCTTAACCATTTCATACATGTTTAAGATGAAAACAGAAATAAAACTGCTCTTAGATTTCACACACAAAAAACTGATATATGTCAGTGGGAAAAAAAAGAATAAAAGAACAAACTTAGGGCTTCTCTTGTGGCGCAGTGGTTGAGAGTCCGCCTGCCGATGCAGGGGACGCGAGTTTGTGCCCAGGTCCGGGAAGATCCCACATGCCGCGGAGCGCCTGGGCCTGTGAGCCATGGCCGCTGAGCCTGCGTGTCCGGAGCCTGTGCTCCGCAATGGGAGAGGCCACAACAGTGAGAGGCCCACGTACCGCAAAAAAAAAAAAGGACAAACTTAGATTGAAATCTGGTTAATATCCTACAGGACAATAAAACCATAGCCTTTGGAGATATCTTTTCTATCCAATATAAATCACTTGTAACATATTGTAACATATAAATCTTCCATCATTTAGCATCCAACTTTAGAGATCTGAGCCCTAAAAAAATAATAAATAGTAAGCCAAACAAAGTTATCTTTCTCCAGAGTATGAGATGGCCCTTGGGTGGATTTGTTATAAAATGCTCCAGTTTGACATTGAAAGGGCATACAGGATTCTTTCTGCCTTATTTCAAGTTTCGGATAATTCTCCTTAACAAAGGCAGAACATAAGTAGAGAGCAATAGTGGAAACAAACATCATTAAAACTGAAGGAAGAGCTGGGATGACAGTGTCATGCACTCAAGTATACTATTAGGAGAAAAACAACACTCTCAGCTATGGACTGAATAAGAGAAGATAGGGTTCATTTGCAATCTAAGAAATATAGGATTTAGCAGATAATTTTTACAGGATTAGAAATATGTTGAGAATTAATTTTTTTCTATTTGTTCAAAAGCCTTGTGGGTAGGTTACAAACAGATTAATAATGTGGTAGGCATTCACTTTTGAGAATTACTGATTCCATGGAAAAAAATAAATCAAGAGCTACATACGAAAAGGAATTTCATTTATTTGGTGCTGTTTTCCTTAGAGAAATATAAAATGCTCAACATTTGCTATTTTTAATTAAGAGCTAGCTAATATGTTTAATACAACCAATATGTGCTGAAAATATATTTGACCCTTCAATTTCATGTTTACGCAGGTTGCAATGGAAGAAAGGGACAGAAAGGTAGGAAAAGACAGAGAAATGTAAAAGAGAGTAGAAAGAAGAAACATGAGTAAACTACCAGACAGGAACCGAAGAAACAAAACCAAAGGTTAGGAGGAACATTGGAAGAGAACAGTTGAGACAGTGGGAATCAGGAAAAGTCCCAAACAAGGAGGAGCAACATACAGAAGAGATTTTAAAAGACATGAGGCTAAAAGAGCAAAGTGGGAAGGTATAGGCAAAGACATGGCAGTTGAGAATTAAAAGCAAGTTGAAATCTCCATTCCATGATGATTCATTTGCTCTGTGGATTTCTTTGTCTCGTTGTTAGAAGCAGTGGTCAGTTACTGACCATCATTCAAAGTTCTTCAGTTAGTCTATTAACCCAGAGGGGAGAAATTATCTAATCCATAAGGGAATGCCATGCTGCCTGAATGAACTCTAGCTGGAGTCCCAGACTGATTCCCTAAGGTAAGAGGTTTCTGCTCCCAGGGAAACTTAGCAGCTGAGAAGGGGTGGCCATGTGGCAGACCCAGCCAGGACTTCACCCAACGATGTGACCTGAGCAAGTCCCAAGGCCCCTGGCCATCTTCTCCTGTGGCAATAGTAATGTGCCCGTAAATGAAAGGAGAGAATAAGATCGAGTAAAGTGACAGAAGAGAACGTGTTGCCAGGTGTTGGGCAGCCTCTGGTCCCCAGGCAGTGACGGAACAGGTTAGGGCCACGTCCTCAAAGCAGCAGGACACTCCAGTGACTCTCATTCCAAAGCCCCTTCTGCTCTCCTGCCCCTCTGACTAAACCTTCTCCCACTTTCCCCTGGGCTCCAAACACAACCGAAGAGGTTAATAAATGCAAGTTAGAGAGCAGCGCCTTGCAAGTTTTCTGCTTTTAATTTCTGTTTAATGACTTATTGGCCAGAACACTATCACATTGTCTTACTTAACAGCCTTTTCCTGACAATAAACTGTGCTTGGCCCCACCTTGGCCCACAAACCCTACAATTAAGCGATCGTTTGTCCTCGCAAGCTTGACAGAAACAGGAGTCCGAGGCAGGCTGAGAGGAGCCCGGATTTATTAAAGTAATAAATAACCTGGAAGCCCCCACCAAGGCTCTGCCTCCCCCTTCTTATTTACTTCCTTTTTGTGCCTTCTGGGATGGGGAGATGGGAGACTTAATTGCTTGGAAAGAAAGTTGCCTAAGAACAACATGCACTCTCAACCCAGAAACAATAAAATAAAACTGGGAGGCTGTAGGGCTACAGTTTAATAACAGCTCTGCTGCTGGCTGGGCTGGGCTTCTTGGCAAGCCTTCACTCATTCTGTGTTTCTAGAAGAGCAGCATTCACTCCTGCACATAAATGCACTCAGAGGCCAGAGTCCTCCAGCTGCCCAGAGGGAGGCCCTCTAAGATGAGGTTCTTCTTCACCTTGTTGCTTTTCCCACCTCCTCTTATTTTAAGAATCCTTTAAAATCATTTGGCAAATATTATCTTAAGTGTAGAAATCCCCGGATATTATTTTGGACTTAACATTTTTAAATGTCATTTTTTTCCCCACATATTCCTTCTCACTTGGTCATGAATTTTTAGATTATTACCACATAATATACTTACATGGCTCAGTTACAACTTATCTAGCCAGAATTCGTCTTTCTATAATATTGTTGCACCCAAAACATTATATTATATAAAAGCATTAAGAAGCAAAACAGTTTTCTAGACAGTCAAAACAGATGTCATATATACATACTACATACATATACATATACACACACACTTTATTTTACACACAATTCTCACAAATATATTTATGTGCTAAGTCTCCAATCTAGAAAATAATAATCCTCCCTACAATTTAATTTTTTGAGATAAGGCACTCCTCATCCTACTTCCTTTGTCCAAATTGAGCTTGTGAAAGTCACATAACACAAAATTAGGCATTTTAAAGTGAATGATTGAGTAGCATTTAGCATATTAACAATGTTGTGCAACCACCACTGCTATCTAGTTCCCAAACATTTTCATCATCCCAAAATAAAACCCCATACCATTATGCAATTACTCCTCATTACTCCCTACTCCAGCCACTGGCAACCACCAGTCTGCGTTCTGTCCCTATGGATTTAGCGATTTTATATATGTCAGGTAAATGGAGTCATAACATGTGACCTTTTGTGTCTGGCTCCGTTTACTTAGATCAGAGTTTATGAGGTTCATCCACATTGTAGTGTGTATCAGTACTTCATTCCTTTTGAAGGCTGAATAATATTTCATTGTGTGGATATACCAATTTTTTTTTAATCCATTGATGGACATGGGTTGTTTTCAATTTTTTGACTACTGTGAATAGTGCTGCTATGAACATTTGTGTACAAGTATTTATTTGAACATTCATTTTCAATTTTTTGAGGTAAATACCTAGAAGTGGAATTGATGGATCATATGATAATTTTATGTTTAACATTTTTTTTCTACAGAGCTTGTTTTTTTTTTTAATTTTCACTTTATATCGGGATATAGTTGATTTATAATGCTGTGTTAGTTCCAGGTGTACAGCGAAGTGATTCAGTTATACATTTACAAGTAATTATTCTTTCTCAAATTTTTTTTCCATTTAGGTTATTACAGAATATTGAGCAGAATTCTCTGTGCTATACAGTAGGTCCTTGTTGGTTATATATTTTAAATATAGTAGTGTGTACATGTCAATCCAAAACTCCCAATCAATCCCTCCCCCCACCCTTTCCCATGGTAATCATAAGTTTGTTCTCTAAGTCTGTGAGTGTTTCTGTTTTGTAGATAAGTTCATTTGTATCACTTTTTTAGATTCTGCATATAAGTAATATCATATGATATTTGTCTTTCTCTGTCTGATTTACTTCACTTAGGATAATAATCTCCAGATCCATCCATGTTGCTGCAAATGGCATTATTTCATTCTTTCAATGGCTGAGTAATATGCCATTGTATATATGTACCACATCTTCTTTATCCATTGATCTGTCGATGGATATTTATGTTGCCTCCACGTCCTGGCTATTGTAAACAGTGGTGCAATGAACACTGCAGTGCATCTATCCTTTCAAACCATGTTTTTCTCTGGATATATGCCCAGGAGTGGGATGGCTGGATCATATAATAACTCTATTTTTATTTTTTTAAGGAACCTCCATACTATTCCCATAGAGGCTATACCAATTTACATTCCCAACAACAGTGTAGGAGGGTTCCCTTTTCTCCACACCCTCTCCAGCATTTGTTGTTTGTAGACATTTTGATGATGGTCATTCTGATTGTTGTTAGGTGATATCTCATTGTAGCTTTGATTTACATTTCTCTAATACTTAGTGATGTTGAGCATCTTTTCATGTACCTCTTGGCCATCTCTACATCTTCTTTGGAGAAATTTCTATTCAAGTCTTCTGCCCATTTTTTGATTGGGCTGTTTGTTTTTTTGATATTGAGCTGCATGAGCTGTTTATAAATTTTAGAGCTTAATCCCTTGTTGGTTGCATCGTTTGCAAATATTTCCTCCCATTCTGTGGGTTGTCTTTTCATTTTGTTTATGGTTTCCTTTGCTGTGCAACAGCTTTTGAGTTTAATTAGGTCCCATTTGTTTATTTTTGTTTTTATTTCCATTATTCTAGGAGATGGGTCAAAAAAGATTTTGATGTGATTTATGTCACAAAGAGTGTTCTGCCTATATTTTCCTCTAAGAGTTTTATAGTATCCAGACTTACATTTAGGTCTTTAGTCCATTTTGAGTTTATTTTTGTGTATGGTGTTAAAGAATGTTCTAATTTCATTTTCTTACATGTAACTATCCAGTTTCCCCAGCACTATTTATTAAAAAGACTGTCTTTTTTCCATTGTATAGTCTTGCCTTGTTTGTCATAGATTAATTGACCATAGGTGTGTGGATTTATTTCTGGGTTTTCTATCCTGTTCCATTGATCTATATTTCTATTTTTGTGCTAGTAACATACTGTTTGCATGACTGTAGCTTTGTAGTATAATATAAAGTCAGGGAGCCTGATTCCCAAGATTGTTTTGGCTTTTCAGGGTCTTTTGTGTCTCCATACACACTTTAAAATTTTTTGTTCTCGTTTTGTTAAAAATGCCATTGGTAATTTAATAGAGATCGCATTGAATCTGTAGATTGCCTTGGGTAGTATAGTCATTTTGACAATACTGATTCATCCAATCTAAGAACATGGTATATCTTTCCATGTGTCACCTTCAATTTCTATAATCAGCATCTTATATTTTTCAGTGTACAGGTTTTTGGCTTCTTAGATAAGCTTATCTTTCTAAGTATTTTATTCTTTTTGATGTGATGGTAAATGGGATTGTTTCTTTAATTTCTTAGTTGTTAGTGTATAGAAATGCAAGAGATTTCTGTGTGTTCATTTTGTATCCTGCAACTTAACCGAATTCATTGATGAGCTCTAGTAGTTTTCTGGTAGCATCTTTGGAATTTCCTATGTATAGTATCATTTCATCTGCAAACAGTGACAATTTTATTTCCTTTCCAATTTAGATTCCTTTTACTTCTTTTTCTTTTCTGACTGCCTTGGCTAAGACCTGCAAAATTATTTTGAATAAAAGTGGCGAGAATGGATATCCTTGTCTTCTTCCTGATCTTAGAGGAAATGCTTTCAGCTTTTCACCATTGAGTATGATGTTAGCTCTGGGTTTGTCATGTATGGCCTTCATTATGTTGAGGTATGTTCCCTCTATGCCCATTCTCTGTAGAATTTTTATCACAAATGTGTGTTGAATTTTGTCAAAAGCTTTTTCTGCATCTATTGAGATGATCATATGGTTTTTATTCTTCAGTTTGTTGATGTGGTGTATCACACTGATTGATTTACCGATATTGAAACATCCTTGCATCCCTGGGATAAATCCCACTTGCTCGTGGTGTATGATCCTCTTAGTGTATGGTTGGATTTGGATTCCTAGTATTTTGTTGAGGATTTTTGCATCTGTGTTCATCAGTGTTATTGGTCTGTAATTTTCTTTTTCATAGTATCTTTGTCTGGTTTTGGTATCAGGGCAATGGTGGCCTCATAGAATGAGCTTGGAAGTGTTCCTACCTCTGCAATTTTTTGGAATAGCTTCAGAAGGATAGGTGTTAACTTTGATAGAATTCACCTGTGAAACCATCTGGTCCTGCAGTTTTGTTTGTTGGGAGTTTTTTAATCACAATTTCAATTTTAGTACTTGTGATTGGTCTGTTCAAATTTTCTATTTCTTCCGATTCAGTCTTCAGAGATTTTTCCTTCCTAGGAATTTGTCCATTTCTTCTCGGCTGTCCGTTTTATTGGCATATAGTTTTGTAGTCTCTTATGACCTTTTGTATTTCTGTGGTGTCTGTTGTAACTTCTCCTTTCTTCTTTCTAATTTTACTGATTTGAGCCCTCTCCCTTTTTTTCTTGATGAGTCTGGCTAAAGGTTTATCAACTTTGTTTATCTTTTCAAAGAATCAGCTTTTTGTATCATTGATCTTTTCTATTGTTTTCTTTGTCTCTATATCATTTATTCCTGCTCTGATATTTATGATTTCTTTCCTTCTACTAACTTTGGGTTTTGTTTGTTCTTCTTTCTCTGATTGATTTAGGAGCAAGGTTAGATTGTTTGTGATTTTTCTTGTTTCCTGAGGTAAGACTGTATTGCTATAAACTTCCCTCTTAGAACTGCTTTTGCTGCATCCCATAGGTTTTGGATCATTGTGCTTTCATTTTCATTTGTCTCTAGGTATTTTTTGATTTCCTCTTTGATTTCTTCAGTGATCCATTGGCTGTTTTGTGGCATATTGTTTAGCCTCCACGTGTTTGTGTTTTTTCCAGTTTTTTCTTGTCATTGATTTCTAATCTCATAACACTGTGGTCAGAAAAGGTGCTTGATATGATTTCAATTTTCTTGAATTTACTGAGTCTCACTTTGTGGCCCAGCATGTGATCAATCCTGAGGAATGTTGCATGTGCACTTGAGAAGAATCTGTATTCTGCTGCTTTGGGATGGAATGCTCTATAAATATCAGTTAAGTCCATCTAGTCTAATGTATCATTTAAGGCCTGTGTTTTCCTTACTGATTTTCTGTCTAGATGATCTCTACATTGATGAAATTAGGGTATGAAAAGACCCCACTATTATTGTGTTACTGTTCCATTTCTCCTTTTATGGCTGATAGCATTTGCCTTATATATTGAGGTGCTCCTATATTGGGTGCATATATATTTACAATTGTTATATCTTCTTCTTGGATTGATTCCTTGATCATTATGTAGTGTTCTTCTTTGTCTCTTGTAACTGTCTTTATTTTAAAGTCTATACTGTTTGATATGAGTATTGCTTTCTTTTGATTTCCATTTGTATGGAATACCTTTTTCAATCACTTCACTTTCAGTCTGTATGTGTCCCTAGATCTGAAGTGGCTCTCCTGTAGACAACTTATATGTGGGTCTTGTTTTTGTATCCATTCAGCCAGTCTATGTCTTTTGGTTGGAGCATGTAGTCCATTTACCTTTAAGGTAATTATTGATATGTATGTTCTTACTGCCATTTTGTTAATTGCTTTGGATTTGTTTGAAGGTCTTTTTCTTCTCTTCCTCTTTTGTTCTCTTCTCTTGTGATTTGATGACTAACTTTAGTGTTGTGTTTGGATTCCTTTTTCTTATTTCTGTGTGTATCTATTGTAGATTTTTGGTTTGTGGTTACCATGTGGATTTGATATAGCATTCTATATATAAACAAGATTGCTTTAAGATGCTGGTCTTTTAATTTCAAATGCATTTCCAATATCCTGCACTTGTGGTCTCCTCTTCTCACAATTGCTGGTTTTGATATATCTGTGTGAAGATGATTTCCTACCTTTACTGTGTGTTTGCCTTTACTGAAGAGCTTTCCCATTAGGACTTTTCTCATTTCTAGTTTTGGGCTTTTCTTTTTCACCTAGAGAAGTTCCTTTAGCATACAAAGCTGGTCTGGTGATACTGAATTATCTTAGCTTTTGCTTGTCTGTGAAGCTTTGGTTTTTCTGTTGAATCCAAATGAGAGCCTTGATGAGTAGAGTGCTCTTGGTTGTAGGCTCTTCCCTTTCATCACTTTAAATATATTGTGCCACTCCCTTCTGGCCTGCAGAGTTTCTGCTGAGAAATCAGCTGATAACCTTATGGGGATTCCCTTGTATGTTATTTGTTGCTTTTCCCTTGTTGCTTTTAATTTCTTTTTGGCTTTAATTTTTGTCAGTTTGAGTACTGTGTGTCTCAGCATATTCCTCCTTGGGTTTATCCTGTCTGGGACTCTCTGCACTTCCTGGACTTGGTAACTGTTTCCTTTCCCATGTTAGGGAAGTTTTCAGCTATTATCTCTTGCAATATTTTCTCAGGTCTTTTCTCTCTCTCTTCTCCTCCTGGGACCCCCATAATGCAAATGTTTTTGTGTTTGACATTGTCCCAGAGGTCTCTTATACTGTCCTCAATTCTTTTCATTCTTTTTTCTTCATTCTGTTCCATGGCAGTAATTTCCACCACTCTGTCTTCTAGTTCACTTATCTATTCTTCTGCCTCAGTCATTCAGTAATTGATTTCTTCTAATGTATTTTTCATTTCAGTTATTGTACTGTTCATCTCTATTTGTTTGTTCTTTAATTCTTTTAAGTCTTTGTTAAATATTTCTTGTATCTTCTTGATCTGTGCCTCCATTCTTTTTCTGAGATCTTGGATCACCTTTACTATCATTACTCTGAAATTTTTTTTAGGTAAATTGCCTATCTCCACTTCAGTTAGTTGTTCTTCTGGGGTTATATCTTCTTCCTTCATCTGGGACATATTCCTCTGCCACCTCATTTTGTCTAACTTTCTGTGATTGTGGTTTCCATTCTGCAGACTGCAGTGTTGTAGTTTTTCTTTTTTCTGCTGTCTGCCCCCTGATGGATGAGGCTGTCTAAGAGGCTTGTGCAGGCTTCCTGGTGGGAGGGACTAGTTCCCACCCACTGGTGGGTGGAGATGGGTCTTGTCCCTCTGAAGGGTAGAGCCATGTCAAGGTGCATGTCAAGAAGGCTGTGAACTCAGTAAACTTTAAGGAGCCTGACTGCTGATGGGTGAGGCTGTGTTCCCACCCTGTGGTTTGATTGGCCTGAGACATCCCAGCACTGCAGCTCACAGGCTGTTGTGAGTCTTAAGGTCTTAAGAAAATGGCAGCCTCCAGGAGGACTCATGCCAATGAGTACTCACCAGAACTACCACCGCCAGTGTCTTTGTCCCCTAGGTGAGACACAGCTGCCCCCACCTCTGCAGGAAACCCTCCAATACTAACAGGTAGGTCTTGGCCAGTCTCTTATGAGGTCCCTGCTTTTTTCCCTGGGTCCTGGCACACACAGGGGACTTTGTGTGTGCCCTCCAAGAGTGGAATTTCTGTTTCCCCCAGTCCTGTGGAATTCCTGCAATCAAACCCCTCTGGCCTTCAAAGCCAGATACTCTGGGGGTTCCTTCTCCCATTGCCAGACCCTCAGGCTGGGTAGCCTGATGTGGGGCTCAGAACTTTCACTCCCATGGGAGAACTTCTGTGGCATAATTATTTTCCAGTCTGTGGGTCAACTCCCCTCCCAACGTGAGTATGGGATTTTTTTAAATCACGATTGCACCCCTCCTGTGGTCTCATTGTGGTTTCTTCTTTGTCTTTCAATGTAGGAGATCTTTTTTGGTAGGTTTCA
Source organism: Hyperoodon ampullatus (assembly GCF_949752795.1). Lineage (NCBI taxonomy): Eukaryota > Metazoa > Chordata > Mammalia > Artiodactyla > Ziphiidae > Hyperoodon > Hyperoodon ampullatus. The sequence continues at coordinate 58,327,354 of NC_136926.1, read as the reverse complement.
GCATTTTTTTGTCAATGGCTGTTCAGAACTTAGTTGTGATTTTGGTGTTTTCATAAAAAGCGGTGAGCTCACATCCTTCTCCTCCACCATCTTGTCTCTACCTCCCATGTTTAACTTTTTGAGAAAATAACAAGCTGTATTCCACAGCAGCTGAATGATTTTGCATCACAACCAGCTACGTACAAGGGTTCCAATTTCTCCAATTTTATTTCACACACTATTCTCACTAATATGTTTATGTACTTTCCCAGCCCTAGTCTGGGAAGCAGTAATCCTTACAAGGCTCCCTACTAGGGGCTGGTCACTCCTTTTTCTACTTCTCTTGTCCAAGTTAAGTTTGTTCCCAGAAATACACCTAGTATCAATGTGCCTATTTATGGCATCTCACAGAATTACCCCAAAGCTGAAAATTTCCATTCAAACTTAGGCAAAGTTGCTGTGAGCAAACCTTGATTTTTTTTTTAATGTCAACTTCTAAAAAAGATATTATCAGTTATGCAAAGTTCCCCAAATTTTCACATACATATTCCAACCTGGATTCCAGATAGTCTCATTCAGGGCTGTCATTATTAAGCCCTTATGGAAAATTGTACTGGAAGTTATTGAAATGAGATGGAAACCATTTATTAAAAAGAAAACTAAGATTAAAAATCAAGGTAATTACTTACTGAATCACTTAAAAGATAAAAAGTAAGAAAGGAAACAACCAGAGTATATTGTAGGCATAAGAATGTAAATACAATTATTAATTTAACCAAAAATTATAAGATTGTATCAGAAGAATAGGGAGAGGAAACCAAGGAGTTGGTGGTGCAAGAGAGGTAAATTGTCAATACCTTAAAAGAAAGACAACAGATAATGTCTACAGTTGATGGATCAAAAGATAGCAATGTACATAAATGTTTCAGTTATTTATTGATGTAAAAAATATTACCCCAAAACTTTACAGTTTAAAATAACAACCATCATTTTATTATTTCTCACATATATGGAGTTGACTCTTCCAGTTGGTTGTGACCTCAGCTGAGGCTGTTGGCTGGAACACCCACACATAGCCTCTTTATATGCCATGAATTTCTTTATAATGTGGTGGCCTCAGACTTTTTACGTTGGTAGCTCAAGGTTTCAAGTGTCCTAAGAGGGTCATGTGTAAGCCAAGATCATTTTTTATGACCTAGTCATGGAAGTCACATAGTGTTACTTCCAACATAGTCACAGGAATACTCTGATTCAAGGAAAGAAAACATAGACACTACCTCTCAATGGGAGAAATACCAAGGTTACATTGCAAAAAGAGTGCATGAGTTGGAGATCTTACTGAGGCCATCTTGAAAAACATAATTTGTCACACATATTATTTTGAAAATGTTAAAGCTAGAAGGAAAACTAAGAGTCTTAAGCATTTGCTTCCGGTGAGGAAAATTGGGACAAGATTTTGAAACTATCTTATTTCTCAAAATAGTTACATATGTAACTTTGATGAAATTTAAAAAATTGTTTTAAAAAATAAAGAAGCTGATATTCCTCTCTAAATGGGTACATAAAGTCCCAGGGGTTCCAGAGACATATAGTTGGATTATGTCAGAGCCATCTGAGCTCTGTATCTCATTGAGCACTCTGAATAGGCATCACAGCTCAAACCACAGACCTAAAAAGTCAGCATCAGTTGTTTGGATCAGTATTCATATATGACAGTAAGAACCCTCCATTCCATGACATGTGTATCAACCACAAACACAGCCTGAGCCCCTAGTATGTGAATACCACTGAATCAGGCACAGAGGGAGTCAATGATTAAATCCCATGGACAATATATGTCTAGGTATATGAACTCCAAAAAGCTATCTTAGGGATGTTGTTATTTGAGATATTACCAAAAAAAATATTGAAACTTTTAGAATGAAATAATACCATTTGCAGCAACATAGGTAGACCTAGAGATTATCACACTAAGTGAGGTAAACTAGACAGAGAAAGACAAATACCATATGATATAACTTATATGTGGAATCTAAAATATGACACAAATGAACATATCTACAAAACAGAAACAGACTCACAGACATAGAGAACAGACTTGTGGTTGCCAAGGGGATTAACAGATGCAAATTAGTATATATAGAATGAATAAGCAACAAAGTCCTACTGTATAGCACAGGGAACTATATTCAATATCCTGTGATAAGCCATAATGGAAAAGAATACGAAGAAGAGTGTATATTATATTTATAACCGAATAACCTTGTTGTATAGAAGAAATTAGCACAACATTGTAAATCAACTATATTTCAATAAAATAAATTTAAAAAAAAATAGCTGGAAAGAAAATATATATATATATATTGAAACTTTGAATCCTTGAACCAAAGGAACCATAAATTGATACTAAAAGATCATTTCATTATTCAAAGTTTTTCTTTGCTGTTTTCTGTTTTTTTCAAACCATTTTCTCTGAGATCATTGTGCTTGACCAGGCTAAAATGTTGAGTGTGGTGGCTACTGTGGGAATTAGGAGAGTTCTGAAGTCCCTGCTCAAATATTAGGGATCTGGAATAAAAGCCAATTTAATTGGTAGTTTTTCTCATGCCCTGCCAATATTTTTTCTTAATCTATTAAACAGAGACACCTAATTATAACCTGCAATTCTTTTCTTTTGGAATGTTTTCTTTCATCTTGCCCCCACCCCCAATACAATTGATATAAATTATAAGGCATCAATGCATTTCAATATCTGCCAAGTCTACAGATGTTACACAGGAGAGGGAGGCCCTAAATGCTTATAGTTGGACCAGAAAGTCTAGAAAAACTTCACTCCCCCACTATGTTATTGAGGAACCACCCAGTGCAACTATTTCTGAATTAAGATCACATAGTACAAGTGGTTGCAATGTATTAAGGAGCTGATATTGGAAAGGAATTGTGAAATGTTGCAACGGAGAAAAGGTTTTTCTCTTCCTTATATAAGCCTTGTTCATAAGTTATATAACAGAGATAAGATGGCTATGTCTACATCCTGGCTTCTACATCATAATATCACTATATCAATATTTCTCAGAATTATATGAGTCAGATAGTTCTTCGACTACTTATAGTTTACTCCTGGGCTGCTGCAAAAGGAGTCCTGGTTTGAGGATCTGAAAACAAGAGCTCCATTTTCAAAAAAAGGACTAGAAATATGAAAACACAACACTCGTTACCTGTAAATGACCCGAGCTCTATCACTTCATATAACATTGAATAAGTCATCTGAGCCCTTTGAGCCTGACTTTCCTGGACTATGACACATGAAGAATAATATCTTCCTTAGTTATTTGACTGCATTGTACTAATACTTTCATCTGCACCTCAGTTTCCTTTCTCCATTTGTAAAATGAGAGATTTTTGATCTCTAAACATCCTTCTAATAATAACATTCTCTGTATCTGTGAAAGTAAAATTAAGCATTTTGAGTATTGGATGCATGGTATTATTGTATGAAGGAGAAAGGAAGTTTAGCTTTAAAAATATTCCAGTAGCTATTGAATTTATCTTTGGAAAAGCAGTAAGATTTAGTGGAAATGAGAGAAGACCTGATTTATTTCCATTGACTCTTGGAGAAAGCTAAGAACAGACATTGGGCAGTTGTTCTAGCTGTATCTTTTAACATTATTGGCATTAAGTATTAATTCTAGAATGAAAGTAGGTATAGAAGAAATATATATATATATATATATATATATATATATATATATACATACACATATATATAATTTGGTGATAAGTATTTATTGAAGATTATCATGAACACCTGTAACTTCATTTGAAACTAGTGAGATTGTATCAGAAGGATACAACCTTTCCTCACACCTCCACCCCAAACCTCCACCCCAAACAGCATTTTCTTATTTTTGTGTGTGTGATTTTTTCCCCCTTTTAAAGATGCCCATGGGACTTCTGCTTCTGCTCAAGATGGAGTAACAGGAACCAGATTTTTCCTGCTTCTGAAACAATTTTTAGAAAGGTACTGTATAAATAATTTTAAAGAGATTGAACATCAAGGAAAGAACAATCTGAGAAGATTAGAGAGAACAGAGCCCAGCAGTTATAGGGGGCTGGGAATAGTACCTGTTTCCATATGCCAGATTGGGAAATCCTCATAATTCAGGACACAATTTGTAGAATACTTGAAATGGTCTTGCTTCATTAGTGGGGAATAATTATACCCAGACAAAATGTTATTCTTATCACACCTAACAGATTTTAAAAGTCATACCCAAAAGGATCAAACTATTTCTGAGAAACTCAACTGTGCACTAAAACAGAGTTTAAAAAATTTGTAAGAATACAAAAATATCTAACCCACCCCCCCAAAATATAAAACTCACAATGTCTGGCATCCAATCATAGAAGCCAGAAAATACAACCCCTAATGAGGAGAAAAATCACCCAGTGGAAACTAAACCATAACTAACACAAATGTTACAATTAGCAAACAAGAACATTAAAATAGTTATTATAATGACTAGAAAACCCTGACATAACACAAAAAACAGCCATAAGAAGACTCTGACAGGTAGAACAGATGCAAGGACTTGAGGAACAACATGACAGTGAGTTCCCTGGGTTTTCTTTCTGTCTCCCATATATCCCAGAGAAGATGCTAGAGAAGCTGGAACTCCAGAACTCCAAACGGGTACAAAGTTCCAAGAAAAACTGTTCTCTCTGGTCAGTGGACTGGGAAAATATAACCCTAACAAAATAGAAAATAAACACCAATGGAGAAACCACTCATATTTCCTCCTTTCTGCAGCTTCAGTGGAACCAAGCAGACATTTGGTTACCCAACCCCCACCCAGTGGAAAAAGGAGGTGGTATTCCAATTCCCCACTAGGGAGATGATAGCAGGACTAAGCAGGGGGCTGGGCTTACATGCCTCAGCAGCAGCAAGAAGGTACACGTTGCTGTTTCATTTCCTCGAGGGAGATGTCAGCAGAGACAACCAGAGCTTACTGTGCACCCCACTCGTGTGCAGTGAGGCCACCTGAGGAAGCACTTCTCTTTTGTCAGGGTGCTGTTTAGTAGGGAACTAAACACAGGGTGACTGCCTGCTAAAAAAAGAAGATTAAATAGGATCCAGAGTCTTACAACATATTAATAAAAATTTCCAGGTTACAATTGAAAACTACTCTTCATACCAAGAACAAGGACAATCACAAATTGAATGAGAAAAGAATCAACAGATAGCAACACTAAGATGACTCAGATGTTGGAATTATCTGACAAGGATTTTAAAGAAGCCATTATAAAAATCTTCCTTCAGCAACTGTGAACACTCTCGAAACAAATGAAAAATAGAAAATCTCAGCAAAGAAATAGAAGATATAAAAAATAACTAAAGAAAAAATGTAGAAATTAAAAATACAGTAACCTAAGTAAAAAAAACCCTCACTGGCCAGGCTTGAAAGTAAACTGGAGACAAGAGAGGAAAAATATCAGTGAACTCAAAGATCAATAGAAGTTACCCAAAATGAACAGCAGAGAGAAAAAGAGATTAAAACAAACAACAACAACAAAAAACTGAAGTGAGCTTCAGAGACCTCTAGAACAATATCAAACTATCTAATATTTGTATCACTGGAATTACAGGAGAGGAAAAGTGGGGAGCTGAAACAATATTCAAAGATATAATGGCTGAAAATATCTCAAATTTACTGAAAGTCACAGACGTACTAATTTAAGATTAGTGAACTGTACACAGAATAAAGCCAAAGAAATTCACATCAAGACATACCATAATCAAACTTCTTAAAACCTAAGACCAAGAAAAACTCTTGAGAGAAGCTAATCTTACCTATAGTGCATAAAAACTATTCGACTGACAGCAGATTTCTCACTGAAACCATGGAAACCATAAAGAAGTGACTAAAAAAGGGCACAACGTTTTTGGTGCTAAAATCAAAGACCAGTCAACAATGAACTCTATCTAGTGAAAATATTTTTCAGCAATGAAGAGGAAACAAAGTCATTTTCAGAATAAATAAAACTAAGAGAAATTTTTTGCCAAAAAACCTGTTCTTAAATAGTGACCAAAGGAACTTTTCTAAACAGAAAGGAAGTGTTAACAGAACAGAAAGAGATGTGAACTTAAGAAAGGAAGAAAGAACAATGGAATGGATAAAAATTGGGGTAAGTATAATACACTATTCTTTCCCTTGTGAGTTTTTAAAAATTATATTTGATGGATGAAGCAAAAATTATAACATGTTTATAACATTATAACATTATAACAATGATGTAGTACTCATTGTGTGCAGAGGAGATACTAGAGACATTTATGTTCTAAAAGTGGGAAATATAAATGAACCTAAATGAAAATAAAGTTTTTACATTTCATTCAAAGTGATAAAATGTTGATACAAAAAGACTGTGAGGGCTTCCCTGGTGGCGAAGTGGTTGAGAGTCCACCTGCCAGTGCAGGGGACACGGGTTCGTGCCCTGGTCCGGGAAGATCCCACATGCCGCGGAGTGGCTGGGCCCGTGAGCCATGGCCACTGAGCCTGCACGTCCGGAGCCTGTGCTCTGTAACGGGAGAGGCCACAGCAGTGAGAGACCTGTGTACCACAAACAAACAAACAAAAAAAAAAAAAAAAGACTGTGATATATTACATATATATGTTTTAATACCTAGAGGCAACCACTAAAAAACAGTTGTATTTAAAAAACACTAGAAATAAATGAAAATGGAATTAAAAAAATAAGTTCAAGTAACTTGCAAGATGAAAAGGTAGGGTAAAAAGAAGAACAAGAAACAGAACAAGTAAACAGAAAACAATAAAATAGCAAGCTTAAGCACTAACACTTTTAAAAGTTAGCTATATTCCAGATGTTCAAAAAAATAAGTAGAGATGTAAAATTAGAGTCCTTAGGGGGAGAGACAGAAAAATATTTGAAGAAATAATGACTGAAACTTTTCAAAATTTGATGAAAAGTATATACTCACAGATCCAAGAAGCACAACAAATTCCAAACATAAGAACATGAAGAAAATTAAACCAAGGTATATCATAATCAAATTTCTCAAAAGTAGTAATAAAAAGAAACATATTTCCCCGACCTCATTTAGAGTTAAATTATAAATAGATAACAGAATGATATTTAGAAACTACTCCATTATTCGCAAACTAAATAATACACTTCTAAATAACCCATGAATTAAAGAAGAAATCAAGAGAGAAATTATCAATTTTGAACTGAGTGAAAGTGTAAAAGCAACATATCAAATTGTATGAGACATAACTAGAGCAGTATTTAAAATGAAATTTATAGTACAAGATGCCTATATTAGAAAAAACCAAAAGTCTCAAATTAAAGACCTTAACTTCCATTGAAAGACTAGAAAAAGAAGAATAAATGAAACACAATGTAAACAGAAGGGAAGTAATAAAGATTGCAGTAGAAAGATATGGATTCTGAGATTTGAGAGGCACAATGGGTCTCAAGCAAGACAAATAAAAATAAATCCATACTAGGCATTTCCTAGTGAAGCTACAGACTATAACAGAAAAAGAGAAATTCCAACTGCTACCCAAAAGAAATGACTATCTCTCTATAAAGGAATGATAATTAGACTAATAATACTTTTATAAGCAATAATAGATGCCAGAAGACAAACGCTAATATCTTCAAAGTATGTAGAAATTACCATCAGACTAAATTTTGACAGGGAACTAAATGATCATTCAAGAGTAAAGTGCAAAATAAAAACATTCTCAGAAATACAGAAACTGGAAGTGTTGACTATTTAAAAATTCTTAATAAAATAACTATATAAGAGATATACTTCTACAAGAAGAAGATTAAACCCAGGAGAAAAGCAGAATGCAAGAAGGAAAAGAGATGTTAAACACATTAGGAAACATAAATATGTATTGAGGATTAAAAAGAGAAAAGATGATGATTAAACTTTGGAGAGTTTCAGAGCAGGAAATATACTAATTAATTTTAACCTTTTTTGGGAAATTATACATGTTTAAAATGTAAGATTAACCACCAGTAGAATGCAAATCGTGTGGATAACTCACAAAGTAGTAGTAGAAGTAAAAAATGGATATTGAAACTGCCAGTCAGCCTAACAGAGCCAAAAAGGAGAAGGGGAAAAAGAAGCAAAAACGACAGGCCTGCAAAAATCTGAAAGAAGAGACTTTCTTCCATGTTTCCTAAGTTACCCCTCTTGACACTCTTCTTTCTTCAACCTTACAAACTTGGATTCCATGTCATTAATTTTTTGTGAGTTTGTGTGTTGTATTCCAATGTCATTCTTCTATTTACCTTACAGAATTAAAAACACTTCAAGACGGGATCAATACCCATTCCAAGGAAAATGAGTTCTCCATTTCTGACATCAGTATATGTAGAGAATCATAAAAGTCTCCAATAAGAACATCCATGTGGAAAAAAGTGAGCTTCAGAAAAATCCATGGCTGTTTAGAATCTGTAGTCATCAAACAGATTCATAGTTCTATCATATAATCTCAAGCTGCATGCAACCTTAGGAACAATCTAATTCAATTGCTTTGTATTTACATACGAGGATACTGATGCTTAGGGAGAAAGCTGACTTTCTCTATTTAGAAGCAGAGCCTCCCTTGAAATCCAGAGGCTTCTTATACATGCGGAGACTACAAGAAGGAAGAGAAAAAAAAAAGAATCAAGTTTTTGTGTTAGTGTAAGACAGTTTTAAAATAGGCCTAAAAAAGCATGTTTTTTAAAAAGAATTAAAAGACAAAACAAACTGGGGGACAATATTTGCAAAAAGACATGTATCCAAAATATATAAAGAAGGGAGTTCGCTGGTGGCCTAGTAGTTAGGATTCGGGCTTTTACTGCCATGGCCCAGGTTCAATCCCTGGTCAGGGAACTGAGACCCTGCAAGCCATGTGGTGCAGCTGAAAAAACAACAACAACATATATATATATACATATATTTTATATATGTGCTTAATTTTAATTTTTAATATTTAATTTTATAAATATAACTTTAATATATATATTTTTAACTTATATATATTTTTGATATTTGTATATATAAAACAAAGAACTCTTAACACTCAACAGTAAGAAAACAATTCAAATAAAAAAATGGGCAAAAATCAGTACAGACACCTCACCAAAGAAGATAGCAGGTGGCAAATAAAAATGAAAAGATGCTCAACTGCAAACTAAAACAACAGTAAGATACAATAATAAGATAACACTACCCCCCTATTAGAATGGCCTTCTTACAAGGATGTGGAGCATCAGGAACCAGCATCAATGCTGGTGGGAATGCAAAATGGTACAGCCGCTTTGGAAGACAGTTCAGCAATTTCTTACAAAGCTAAACGTTCATTATCATGTGATCCAACAATTGCACTCTTAGGTGTGTACCAAATGACTTGGAAACTTATGTCCAAACACAAAGTTGCGCACAAATGGTTATAGTCCAAACACAAATTTGCACACAAATGGTTATAGTAGCTTTATTCATAGTTGTCAAAAATTGGAAGAAATGAAGATGTTATTTCAACAGGTGAATGGATAAACAAACTGAAACATCCATGCATTATTATTCAGCAAATAAAAATAAAAGAGCTATCAGCCACAAAAATATATGGAGGAATTTAAAATTCATATTACTAAGGAAAATAAAGTCAGTCTAAAAAGGCTAACTGGAACTCTATGGTTCCAATTATATGACATTCTGGAAAAGGCAAAAGGACAGGGAAAAAAAATGAGTCATTACCAAGGGTTGGTGGCTGAGGGAGAAAGCAATGAATAGACAGAGCTGTTAAAAAGAAAACCACAGGCCCAAAATGGCATCAGTTGACTAATGTCCAGTATATCAAATGCAGATTTAATACCTAACTAATTGCAGTTTCAACCTTCCCCAGAAATGTTATCTTAATCAGACTGTTTGGAATTTTCTGATCAGCACCAGTAAGGTAATCTGTCAAATGGGCCCTCTCCACCCCCCCAGAGGAAGAAGAGGCATGATAAAGCCTGTGTCATTCCCTTCACCCCCCAAAAGATGTCCTGGTCTAAAAAAAATAATCTTTTCTTTTGCTAATAGCTTCCTTGCCCCACCCCTCTTCCTATAAAAACCTTCCACTTTGTACAACCCTTCCGAGCACTCTTCTAGTTGCTAGATGGAATGCTGCCCAACTCATGAATCATCTAATAAACCCAATTAGATCTTCAAATTATTCTCTTAAATTGTGTTTTTTCTAACAGAGCACAGGGAATTATGATGCTGAAACTATTCTTCATGAGGCTATAATGGTGGATACATAGCACTATGCATTCGTGAAACCCTACAGAACTATGTAACTCAAAGAACTAGGGAACCCTAATTAAACTATGGACTTTAGTTAAGAATAATTTGTATCAGTATTGTTCCTCAATTGTAACAAATGTACCACTCTAATACAAGATGTTAATAATAGGGGAAAAGGGGGAAGAGGAGATTATGGGAACTCTCTACACTTTCTGTGTAAATTTCTGCAAACCTAAAATTGCTTTAAAAAGATTTCCATTAAATATAAAAAACAAGACCCTTTTTTAAAAAAAAATCTAGCTCAACGATAACCAGGACAGAAATATTTATCATCCAAACTATCAGCAAAGAGATAGCTGTGCAGTAACCCAGACTAAACCCAAGTACAGGCCAATATTTGTTTATATTTATAAACAATAGCTTTTTTTTAAAAAAAAGAATATTTGGAATAGAGCATATTAATTGAACAAAAGAAACCAGAATTCCACATACTATTATATTTTTTCTAGGATATTCATAAATGAGAGACAATGAAGTTTCAAAACAGTATTTCTTTTTATGATTTATTCTGAGTTACTATTGCCAAAGCCTCATCCAAAGGGTATGATTTTTCTTCCAGCAGTATTATTTTCAATTGTTTATCCTTGTTTCTATGTCCATGTTTTGTCTGGAATGTCAGATTTCTTTCTTTATACCCATCCCAATTTTAATCATGTAAACCAAAGTGTTTAAAAAATGATATAATCTTCAGAAATTTGCTTTATAAATGTGGCCTCCAAAACGCTGCTATTCCAGGAATACCGTGTTCAGATCTGCACCTTAATACTAACCACACTAAATTATGGCTGAGCAGAGAGAAGTTAAGGAAGACCACAGAACTTTTAATGAGGCTTTCTTCTTTCAGTTATTTAAGGGGTGGGGGAGAAATTCTTGCAGTTTTGTATACTGAGAAGCTCCGTGAACAGCAAGCACAACGCCAAGCCTCTAGCTTAGTGGGCAGCGCCATCTAGTGGAAAGACTTTGTTCGGTTTTACCAGCAATGAGCTGGTTTCAGTAGTCGTTTAACTCTGCGTCCCCTATCTCATGCATAAAATTGGGGTAAGAGTGCCTGCTCTATTTACTCTCTCAGCTACAGGGGTAAAAATACAAAGTAGTGCAAAGCCTCGGGGTCTTTATTACTAGTTCATAACTTCACTTGAAAGATGAAAGTTAATTTTTGCTCTAATTCTAACAGCAGACTCATCAAGATCCCATGAATTTAGGTAAGTTTGGCTGAAGCCTAATAGTTTCCTCCCCTTCTAAGATGGTGGCACATATTAACCTAATCAATGCATCAGAAAATTAATGAAGTGACTGGTTACAGTCCAATAACTTGTATATTGCATGCAGCCACAGAAGCCATTTATGAAGGAAAATTATGGCCCAATTTCTGATGTAATTACAGGTAAGTCTCAGAGGAGGCCATGAAGGGATACCCAATTTTCAGTGAGAAAACAGCCAAAAGCAGACTCAGACTTCACCTAGCTTGGTGATGAGGTCAGGCCAAAGCCTCTCCCTCCCTTGATGTTCCCTGTCGGAGGCCCTCTAATTGCCTTTTCTTGCCTCTGGGCCTCCTTTGTTTCTTCCTCTCTCATTCATATTCAAAACCATGCCTGGAAGCCTTGAACAGATATGCAAAGTATTTCTTAAATGTAGACAATTGGAATATAAATCTTTCTCCCATATGCTATTCACTATTTTACAGGTTTCTCCAAGCATTCTCTGTATATATAGTGACTTAAATGGTGACTGTAAAATGTGAAGAGAATTTTACCCCCAGTTTTTCTGTTCCTGCTTCTAATTCTCTATCCCTCTCTCCAAGTATATTTCAATAAGGAAGAACTGCATAAGACACATTTTGCTTTTCTTTATTACTATTATTGTTTTAGTGAGATTGCAAAGAACCAGATCTTTCAGTCCAATCCCTGCCACAATTACTCATGTGATCCTGGTTAAACTGCCTTAACATTTGGGCCTCGGTTTCTTCATCTGTGGAATGGAGATAAGAGTAACTTATGAGAAGCATTGGCAATGCCTGGCACATAGGAAGCACTCAGTAACAAATATTTTAAATACTTGGGGAGGCGGTAACTTTTAAAAATATAAAATGTGGCCAGTTTACTAGTAAGGGAGAAAGAGCTCATGCAGAAAACTATCAGTGTTCTCAAAGCAGAGAAACTCTGGAAGATGTTGTGGAGGACCCTGCGACTCCAAGCAATTCCCTGACCCATCACAAAACAAGCAGTGCCTTAGTGCTCTTAGTGGATATTAGTACATGTGTAATCGGCAATGAATGTGTATGTCATTTTCAGGGAGACAACTCTCTATGGGTCTTTCTTGTTGCTGCATATCTTGTAAGTAGAGGCACTGACTCTCTTTGTCGTAGACTATCTTTTTTTTTAATTGAAGTATAGCTAAATTACACTATTGTGTTAGTTTCAGGTGTACAGCACAGTGATTCCACTTTTTTGCAGATAATGTTCCATTATAAGTTATTATAAGATATTGGGTATAATTCCCTGTGCTATACAGTAAATCCTTGTTGTTTATCTATTTTATGTATAGTAGTTTGTATCTGTTAATTCCATACTCCTAATTTGTCCCCACACATACCAGGATTATCTTTTTAAGGATGTTTGTATAACAACTAGCCTTAGAAGATCTCTTCCTCCAGAGTTAAGGGCAGGTTTGCTTGCTGCTCAGTATAATAAAGATAATAACTGCCACTGAGGTAAAAGTTGAAAAGATTTACTTGCAGCCCATTATAAAATGCGTGGTTTCCTAAATTTGGGAGTTTTCAACCATGATGCCTACCGCTATCTGTGCAGCACCTCCTGGGCTGCCAGCGTTGCTTTAGAAATTGAGGCCAAGGGGAATGGACACTAACATGAAGCTTCTGCTGCTCGCTGTGCTGTGAGCAGTGAGGTCCTTTGTCTCTGACTCAGGACACTTGAGTCTTCCACCAGGGCCCATGAAACTGTGGTTGACCAACCTGTTAGCTTGTAAGTAGGGAAATAAATCTCAGACCCCTCACATTTGTTGACATGGTTGCTTCGAGTTTGTGTTCTAACCCCCAAAATGAGTCCTCCAGATGAGCATATTAGGTGGCCAAGTATGAGAACTCAATGAAATGAGACTCTATCTCCACTTAAAACTCATTTGGGAAACTCAAACTCGATGGAATCAACTATTTGATAATAGAAAAATCATTGCTTATCTGAATTAGACCAGTTTTCTCTTTAACCTGAAGCCAACTTGTGTGTGAACACTTGTATGTGTAGCTTGAATTGTCCTTTTATTTGAGTTTTTCTCATTCCCAAAAGGGAGAAAGCAAATGTGAGGTATTAATCAGAAATATCACCTTGGTTTCCAATATAAATCAGGAATATTATATGCACATTTCAAATTCTTCAATGTTTCTCCATTTTACAAAATGCAAAATTGGAGCTCAGAGATGTTAAATACTTTGCCCAGAGCACACAGCTAGCAAGTTGCAGAGGTGGATTAAGAACTAAATTCTGTCCGATTCTAAGTAGATTTTGCTCTACCATATTATTCTTCCAGAAGAGGTAGGACAGAGGGCAATCCTCAAGGAGATGAGTAAGCTTCCCTGACCCAAAGTCTCTCTCCCTCTTCTGTCCTACTGCCTGAAATTCCATCATTAGAGAGCAGAGGTAGTGCTATATCATAGGGGTGGAAAGCACTTCAAGGGAGATGAACCCTCATATCTTGGGGCTGAGGCTTATTGTGGCTTTAAATGCCTTACAGCTCTGAATATCAGTTTTATCATCTGTACAGCATACCTAATAAAAACTGTCCTTATCAAATAGGGCTTCTGTAACTGTGAAAGAAAAATCAGAATGAGGTAATATGGGCAAAAGCACTTTTTCAACCAGGTTTGTTTTTGTTGCAGAAGTTCTTAAGGAACTCCAATTTTTTAATCTTTGATATTTTAGGTTTTCAAGACTGTCCATTTAAAACTCAATAGAAGGAAGGTGCATTTTAAATAACCAGTAAACTGCAAGGCCCAAAATAAACCTCTGAGGATTAGGATACACTGTAGTCTGCAGGTGGGCAGTAACAAAAGAGAAAGAGGTGGGAGGACCCCTATTTCACTAATTTGCCCACATCCAGCATTGAGCCCAAAAGGTCACACAACCCAAGTGCAATAGGAAAGTAGGACTAAGAGTGAGTCAAATCCCCTGAGCTTTTCATCTTCATTTCATGTATTAATTTCTTTTCCAAATATAAGCTAGAACACTAAATCATCTAAGAGCATCTGTCTGATAAAATATATGCAAATATCTTTATAAATATACTGTATCATCTATAATGTTGACAAGTCAGATAAATGCACCAACTTTCACTTAAAACTCTAAATTCCAAATACAGGAGGCAAATACAGAGATTTTATACACACACACACACACACACACACACATAATCCATTTCATTTTCAGCTCCACAGATTGTTACAAATTGCATATTCATAGGTTCTTCAGTCTTGACCCACCTTCATGCACAAACCAGACTCAGATATTAGAGGAACTTCCAATGCCAAGACTTGAATTTTGAAAACAGTAGATTATCAGAATTGTTAGAAAGTATTCCGGAAGTGCAATTAGGGCACATATCATCTCTTGATGTGTTCAGTAACAACAACGACAAATATCCAAACAAAATAAAAACAACAGCAAAATAAATCTGGTCAAACATTTGCCAAGCAAGAGCCCGCTCTGCAGCTGCAGCCCTGGGCCACCTGCTGCTCTCCAACCACAGGCTCCATTAACTATTCCTTTTTGTCTCCTTAATAAATATTAGGGATGTGAAGCCCCCAAAGGCAGTGGGAGGCACCCCTGAAGAAAGTGGGATGACTGCACACAGGGGACCCTGATGAGTAACTGACTAGGCAGCTCTCACTTGGTCCAAGTGAGCCCTGAGCTGGGAGTCCTGGGAGATGATGGACGGTCCACACTGACTTTCTGTAAGGAAGGTGCCTGTGTAGAGAAGTCCGAATTTGCAGTTCTTTTGTTCTTGTGTTTTTGTGAGCACTGACCTCCTACTCCCTCCTCCTCATTTCCTTCCTTCCCCCTCCCTCAGGCTTTCCTTTGCCATATAATTCTATAATGCCAAGAGAAAGTCAGAATGAAAAGAAAGAATAATCAGGGTCAAAAGACCAGAGGGGCCATCTCTGATCTGTCCTCTGTGGCTGATGAGGCTGTGGGCTTCAGAGTATTTGACAAGACATCAATGGAATCAATGTGCAGAACATCCCGTGTTTTACATGCAGCTCTTGGGAGAGAAGAGACATAGCCAACGGGATCTGATAGCACGTGAAGGCTGATCTGGTCAGCAAGGCTCCTGAAGCTGGCAGACAGGGAGGCTAGCAGAAGATGGAGAGAGCCCAGGCAGGCAAGTAAGCAGAAAGAACAATCAAGGCAGGTGGATAAAGATCACAGTGCTTATTAGTTCAGGTTGGAGGGGTCTTTTATCTGATTGTAAAGAATGTGCTAATCTTATAAAATTTGGAAAACATAAGACTCATAAAACAGGGGAGAACTTTTGTTGAATTACGGTAAATCCCCTGCATACGAACCTTCAAGTTGCAAACTTTCGAAGATGTGAAGGTTCATGCCAATCCCTGTATGCCAGCTGTTGTACTGTACTACTGTACTTTTCAAGGTATTGTACTGTCAGATTAAAAATGCTTTCTTTATTTTTTGTGTTTGTTTGTTTTTTATGTAAGCATTATCTGTGTGAAAAGTATTATAAACCTATTACAATACAGTGCTATATAGCTGATTGTGTTAGTTCAGTACCTAAGCTAGCTTTGTTGGACTTACGAACACATTGGACTTAACGAACATACTCTCAGGATGAAAGTTGTTTGTATGTAGGGCACTTACTGTACTTGGGTTGGGTCTACATACTCTGTGCCTTTCAGAAGCCTAAAAACACAGAACATGATAGCTGTTCAAGGTCTAAAATGGACGATAACTCAACTGCTGACAGGTAATGAGTTGGCATCTTAATTTCTATTGGGCTCCAGAGTCCCTTTGAAATCTCAGCCAATCATTTAGATACTGTTGAGGCATAAGCTCGGATTTTAGGAGTTCACCTACTTCACTGAGTAAAGGGTTAATTACTGTATATATTTAACAAGACAGTATATTCCATCGACTGTTTCTTCCAGTCTAGCCAAATGCATAATTTTAATATTTCACTTGTCTGGCTATTCAACATTTCCTCTTCATGAAGCCTAGCTTGAAGAAATTTCAGTAATAATGTTTTTAATTAGTTACTTCCTGTACAGCTAATAAACCTAATGTACTTATGTCCCCCACTCCAAGTCCCAAATCTCCTTCCAGTTCAAGACTAATCCTTGCTTATCCCACCTCCAGCTCCATCCTTCTGCCTCAGATCCACAGAACTAGAGGTGTGAGCTAGAGGGTTCATCCTCATGGCACTGTAAATGTGACAATAGCTGATACTTACATGGCAATTACTCTGTGCCAGCATCTGCTGTAAGTGCTTTAAACACATTAGCTCATTTAACCTTCACACAACCCTATGAGGTAGGAACTATTATTATCCTCGTTTTACATGTCTAGAGGGTCTCTGTAGTAGCCTGCTCAGGGGAAGTACAGTCTCAGGAAAGGGGAGAGAAGAAACTCTTAGTACAATGACATTTACTCAGGACTGAAAGGAAGAGATTCTGAGCCCAGTTGTATTTCTCACTCAGCTTCTCCTGTGCTCCAGCCCTATATCTAAGCATTAAGGAGAAGAAACTACAACTAACAATTCACTGCTTTGTTGGGGTAAAGGCTGCATAAGAGTTTCTCATGGACCAGAAGTGGTCCAAACGGGAAGGAGAGCTGGCTGGGAGCCATGTGAAATCCCACAAAAGAATATAGTAAGGAAAGATAATGCGTTCTGGCAGACTGAGTGTCTTTGAAGTAAACTGCCAAGAAAGAAGGGCTGAGGGCAAGGCAGCAGATGGAGGAAGTCACTGTTAGTGTGGTCCCTAAGGGATCCTCTGAGAAGACCACTGAGGCATGCACCTGAGAAAGAGACAGCCTTAAACACCTATGGAAAAGAATAAAAAATCTAGGAATAAACCTACTTAAGGAGACAAAAGACCTGTATGCAGAAAATTATAAGACACTGATGAAAGAAATTAAAGATGATACAAATAGATGGAGAGATATACCATGTTCCTGGATTGGAAGAATCAATATTGTGAAAATGACTCTACTACCCAAAGCAATCTACAGATTCAATGCAATCCCTATCAAACTACCACTGACATTTTTCATAGAACTAGAACAAAAAATTTCACAATTTGTATGGAAACAAAAAAGACACTGAATAGCCAAAGCAATCTTGAGAACAAAAAATGGAACTGGAGGAATCAGACTCCCTGACTTCAGACTATACTACAAAGTTACAATAATTAAGACAGTATGGTACTGGCACAAAAACAGAAAGATAGATCAATGGAATAAGATAGAAAGCCCAGAGATAAACCCACGCACATATGGTCACCTTATCTTTGATAAAGGAGGCAGGAATGTACAGTGGAGAAAGGACAGCCTCTTCAATAAGTGGTGCTGGGAAAACTGGACAGGGACATGTATAAGTATGAGATTAGATCACTCCCTAACACCGTACACAAAAATAAGCTCAAAATGGATTAAAGATCTAAATGGAAGGCCAGAAACTATCAAACTCTTAGAGGAAAACATAGGCAGAACACTCTATGACATAAATCACAGCAATATCCTTTTGGACCCACCTCCTAGAGAAATGGAAATAAAAACAAAAATAAACATATGGGACCTAATGAAACTTCAAAGCTTTTGCACAGCAAATGAAACCATAAACAAGACCAAAAGACAACCCTCAGAATGGGAGAAAATATTTGCAAATGAAGCAACTGACAAAGGATTAATCTCCAAAATTTAAAAGCAGCTCATGCAGCTCAATAGCAAAAAAACAAACAACGCAATCCAAAAATGGGCAGAGGACCTAAATAGACATTTATCCAAAGAAGATAAACAGACTGCCAACAAACACATGAAAGAATGCTCAACATTAATCATTAGAGAAATGCAAATCAAAACTACAATGAGATATCATCTCACACCAGTCAGAATGGCCATCATCAAAAAATCTAGAAACAATAAATGCTGGAGAGGATGTGGAGAAAAGGGAACCCTCTTGCACTGCTGGTGGGAATGTGAATTGGTACAGCCACTATGGAGAACAGTATGGAGGTTCCTTAAAAAACTACAAATAGAACTACCATATGACCCAGCAATCCCACTAATGGGCATATACCCTGAGAAAACCATAATTCAAAAATAGTCATGTACCAAAATGTTCATTGCAGCTCTATTTACAATAGCCTGGAGATGGAAACAACCTAAGTGTCCATCATCTGATGAATGGATAAAGAAGATGTGGCACATATATACCATGGAATATTACTCAGCCATAAAAAGAAACAAAATTGAGCTATTTGTAATGAGGTGGATGGACCTAGAGTCTTTCACACAGAGTGAAGTAAGTCAGAAAGAAAAACACAAATACCATATGCTAACACATATATATGGAATTAAAGAAAAAAAAACTGTCATGAAGAACCTAGGGGTAAAATAGGAATAAAGACACAGACCTACTTGAGAATAGACTTGAGGATATGGGGAGGGGGAAGGGTAAGCTGTGACAAAGCGAGAAAAAGGCGTGGACATATATACACTACCAAACGTAAGGTAGATAGCTAGTGGGAAGCAGCCGCATAGCACAGGGAGATCAGCTCGGTGCTTTGTAACCGACTGGAGGGGTGGGATAAGGAGGGTGGGAGGGAGGGAGACGCAAGAGAGAAGGGATATGGGAACAGATGTATATGTATAACTGATTCACTTTGTTATAAAGCGGAAACTAATACACCATTGTGAAGCAATTATAGTCCAATAAAGTTGTAAAAAAAAAAAAAAAACCTACGGGCCTACCAATCACAAAGCTCTCTCAGGGCAGGATCATTCAAGTAATGACTTCCCGGGCTCTTGACTCTGTTCCCTCCCCATTTACCTACCTTGGAAGGGTTCAAAACATATTTTAGCAAGTGGGGATAAGAGAGGTGTATAGAGAAGATGGATAAGGATCCCTCCAACTGTCCTCTTCCTGGCTATCAGGTTCTATCAGACTATCAGAAGGTAAATATCATAGCAAAGATAACACAACTGCAGAGAACATTTGTCCTAGGGAGAGAGGGTGGGAATTACCCCGGGGCGTGGAGGGAGGGAGCTAGGGAGGGGGGAAAACGAAACACCGTGTACCCCACAATTGCAGCCAGCACTCTGAGAAGCACGGTGAAAAAAGCAAAACCTCCCCAGAAGTGACCTGAGAGAACCAGTGTTTAAGGGCTATATTTTTAGCAAGGGTACAAGTCCCTAAAGCAATAAGTAGTATGATAAGAGCATCATGAATTTGCAAAGGAAAATAAACATATCAAAAACTGCTCCCTCAGACACACCTATTCAGGGTTATCACCTGTTCCAGTAGGGCCCTTTATAATTTCTTAAATATCAACTATGCTCAATAAGGTGTAGGTAGTTTGCTATTCAGAGTGTAGATTCGGCCATTTCCAAACCACTGTTGGCTGAATTAGAGAATCTCTCTACTTACAGGGATGTCAGCTGTTTGGTCCACACCTAACCACCTAACCACCAGATTTAAGGTTCTGATGGGCATGAAAGAGCAAAATTCTTAGTGCCATTATGGGGTTTCTCTGCCTGAGGGTGCAACAGGCTGCACTGGTTACAGATGCAACCAACTAGATGGGAGATTTGGATCATGTACCAAAGGGAGGAAGGAGGTGAAAGCTGTGACTCCAGAACTTTGTCTCTTGAGGTGTGATGGGCAGAAGAGAGTGTAAGAAAGGAAAAAGGGGAAATTCCTGATCTGCTTTAGAGAAAAAGAAACAGAAAAACATGCTCTCTGGGTCTTAAAAACCCCTGACAGGGCCTTCCCTGGTGGCGCAGTGGTTGAGAGTCCGCCTGCCGATGCAGGGGACACGGGTTCGTGCCCCGGTCTGGGAAGATCCCACATGCCGCGGAGCGGCTGGGCCCGTGAGCCATGGCCGCTGAGCCTGCACGACCGGAGCCTGTGCTCCGCAACGGGAGAGGGCACAACAGTGAGAGGCCCGCGTACCGCAAAAAACAAAAAAACAAACAAACAAACAAAAAAAAACCCTGACAGCCAGCAAACAACAGCAGTTTGATCTGAACAAGTACTCAGAATACAACAGCGGACATTTGAGCAAGAGCATTCTTGTCCGCATGTGGAGGTCCTTTGTTGTGGAGTAAAATACAGAGTCTCTGGGCAGCCAGCTGAGAACCTGATAGACTGAACTGCACTGAGAGGGACGTGACCACAGGTGTCCCTTGACAAAAACAGTGTCTCACATAACAGGGTCTGAAGAGGGCAAATGAGTGGAGCAGTAGTACTGTCTCCCAAGAGTAGGCACAAGTACAAGGGCTTGGACTTAAGTCTGAGTCATAGAATATGAAGGATGGGGCAGTAGCTGGAGGAAGGGAATTCTGGGTCCCATCAAGAGTTACATAGATTCCAACCTTTTTAACTCAGCAGGGATTTGTCCTGACTATGGAATTGTGCAGTGCTAAGAAACATTATAGTATCTTCTCAATTAACAGTCTGATATCACAGACTCTTCACTTAACACTTTTGAATCTCAAATTCTGTTTTCTCTTCAGTTAAGCACTCCTGTGCTCTTCCTAACCCACAATTAGAGAAGCGACCCCAAAGTAAACATTTTATGAAATTCTACTATTGACAGATAATTTGTAGATTTTACAACATGGTTTGCATAATCACCAGTTCCAAGGGATATACATTCAAAGGCTGTTCCAACATTTTAAGCTTTTAATTTTCCTTTTTTTTTCTAATCTTACATAGAGAACTTTATTGCCAAGACTTCAGTTCTTCCCATCACTGTTAGCATGCTCTTATTCAGTCCACAGAAAGTTGTCCTGGCTAATTTGCCTTTCTTCTCTATTTGAACTTTCAAGAAACAAGATTAAAATAGGTTTTGTGGGTGTTTTTTGGTTTGGGTATTTTTCTGATATTCAACAACATTCAGCAGGTTATTTAGATTCACAAACCTCTGGTGACTCTTGCTGTTGATCCCTTCCATCAGTCACATTCAAAGAGACGCACTTCCTTTCCAGCAATCCAAGTCATTGTTTAAGCTCTGGAGACTCAGCGATTGATCTGTTTTCCTAACAAACCCTTGGTAGAGCCTTCTCCCCTTTTGTTGAGGCTCCTGATTCTCAGTCTCTCATTCTAAATGATTTGTTTCAATTTGTAATTGGGTTTTGGATTTCTCTCAAAGTGAAAAGCAAGGTGACAAAGGAAGTGGCCTCCACTCAAGGGGTAACGTCCACCTCAGTTTATGACCTTTTCTTATAGTCTCAAACTGTCCTAACCCCTCTTAGCCCAAGTCAGTGCCTTTTTACTGATATCTCTTCATTTAAAATTTCCTTTCAAAATAAAATTAATTTTACTATTTAAAATGCTGATGACCCAAAACAGGTATAACAGAAAAAGTCCTACTCATTGCTTCTCCTTCCGCCTAAACAGCCAACACAAGATGCTCCCCACCCTTGCCCAGGTGCCCAGATCTCTGCCTGTGCCACATCCACGTCCTATCTCTGCCTGTGACACTTCCACATCCTATGTCTGCCTGTGCCCTTCCATGTTTACCCTTCATTAACCCAGCCCTTTCTACTTGCTGTGTTGGTTGTGTTCAGTTTTCTTCCATTTTCATATTTTCTAATGCCTGTGTTTCTCATCATGTTATTATTAAAAAATTGAGCACACATAATCATTACAAAAATATCAGAAAATGCAGACAGGAAAAACAATATAAAGAATAGCCAAAATCGAATTCTATCAAATATTTAGAGAAGAGCTAACACCTATCCTTCTCAAACTCTTACAAAATATAGCAGAGGGAGGAGCACTCCCAAACTCATTCTACGAGGCCACCATCACCTTGATACCAAAACCAGACAAGGATGTCACAAAGTAAAAAAACTACAGACCAATGTCACTGATGAACATAGATGCAAAAATCCTCAAGAAAATACTAGCAAACAGAATCCAACAGCACATTAAAAGGTTCATACACCATGATCAAGTGGGGTTTATCCCAGGAATGCAAGGATTCTTCAATATACACAAATCAATCAATGTGATATACCATATTAACAAATTGAAGAATAAACACCATGTGATCATCTCAATAGATGCAGAAAAAGCTTTTGACAAAATTCAACATCGAATTATGATAAAAAACACTCCAGAAAGTAGGCATAGAGGGAACTTATCTCAACATAAGAAAGGCCATATATGACAAACCCACAGCCAACATTGTCCTCAATGGTGAAAAACTGAAACCATTTCCATTCAGATCAGGAACAAGACAAGGTTGCCCACTCTCACCACTATTATTCAACATTGTTTCAGAAGTTTTTCCCACAGTAATCAGAGAAGAAAAAGAAATCCAAATCAAAAAAGAAGTAAAGCTGTCATTGTTTGCAGATGACATGATACTATACATACAGAATCCTAAAGATGCTACCAGAAAACTACTAGAGCAAATCAATGAATTTGGTAAAGTAACAGGATACAAAATTAATGCACAGAAATCTCTTGTATTTGTATACACTAATGATGAAAAATCTGAAAGAGAAATTAAGGAAACACTCCCATTTACCACTGCAATGAAAAGAATAAAATTCCTAGGAATAAAACTACCTAAGGAGACAAAAGACCTGTATGCAGAAAACTATAAGACACTGATGAAAGAAATTAAAGATGATACAAACAGATGGAGAGATATACCATGTTCTTCGATTGGAAGAATCAACATTTTAAAAGTGACTATACAACCCAAAGCAATCTACAGATTCAATCCAATCCCTATCAAACTACCACTGACATTTTTCACAGAACTAGAACAAAAAATTTCACAATTTGTATGGAAACAAAAAAGACCCTGAATAGCCAAAGCAATCTTGAGAAAGAAAAACGGAGCTGGAGGAATCAGACTACCAGACTTTAGACTATACTATAAAGCTACAGTAATCAAGAGAGTATGGTTCTGGCACAAAAACAGAAAGATAGATCAATGGAATAGGATAGAAAGCCCTGAGATAAACCCACGTACATATGGTCACCTTATCTTTGATAAAGGAGGCAAAAATATACAACGGAGAAAAGACAGCCTCTTCAATAAGTGGTGCTGGGAAAACTGGACAACTACATGTAGAAGAATGAAATTAGAACACTCCCTAACACCGTACACAAAAATAAACTCAAAATGGATTACAGACCTACATGTAAGGCCAGACACTATAAAACTCTTAGAGGAAAACATAGGCAGAACACTCTATGACATAAATCACAGCAAGATCCTTTTTGACCCACCTCCTAGAGAAGTGGAAATAAAAACAAAAATAAACAAATGGGACCTAATGAAACTTCAAAGCTTTTGCACAGCAAATGAAACCATAAACAAGACCAAAAGACAACCCTCAGAATGGGAGAAAATATTTGCAAGTGAAGCAACTGACAAAGGATTAATCTCCAAAATTTACAAGCAGTTCATGCAGCTCAATATCAAAAAGCAAACAACCCATTCCAAAAATGGGCAGAGGACCTAAATAGACATTTCTCCAAGGAAGATACACAGATTGCCAACAAACACATGAAAGGATGCTCAACATCACTAATCATCAGAGAAATGCAAATCAAAACTACAATGAGATATCACCTCACACCAGTCAGAATGGCCATCATCAAAAAATCTAGAAACAATAAATGCTGGAGAGGGTGTGGAGAAAAGAGAACCCTCTTGCACTGTTGGTGGGAAGGTAAATTGATACAGCCACTATGGAGAACAGTATGGAGGTTCCTTAAAAAGTAAAAATAGAACTACCATACGACCCAGCAATCCCACTAATGGGCATATACCCTGAGAAAACCATAATTCAAAAAGAGTCATGTACCACAATGTTCATTGCAACTCTATTTACAATAGCCAGTACATGAATGCAATCTAAGTGTCCATTGACAGATGAATGGATAAAAAAGATATGGCACATATATGCAATAGAATATTACTCAGCTATAAAAAAGAAATGATATTGAGTTATTTGTAGTCAGGTGGATGGACCTAAAGTCTGTCATACAGAGTGAAGTAAGTCAGAAAGAGAAAAACAAATACCATATGCTAACACACATATATGGAATCTAAAAAAAAAAAAAAAAAAAAAAAGGTTCTGAAGAACCTAGGGGCAGGACAGGAATAAAGATGCAGATGTACAGAATGACCCTGAGGACACAGGGAAGGGGAAGAGGAAGCTGGGATGAACTGAGAGAGTGACATGTACATATATACACTGTCAAATATAAAACAGATAGCTAGTGGGAAGCAGCCACATAGCACAGGGAGATCAGCTCAGTGCTTTGTGACCACCTAAAAGGGTGGGATAGGGAGGGTGGGAGGGAGGGAGACAAAAGAGGAGGAGATATGCGTATATATGTATATGTATAGCTGATTCACTTCGTTATACAGCAGAAACTAAGACACCATTGTAAAGCAATTATACTCCAATAAAGATGTTAAAAAAAAAAAAAGAATAACCAAGATGCCCACCTACCCACCCAGAATCACCAGCTGCTAATACACTGGTGTGCATCTCCTTTTAGATCCTTCAGTATATACATGTATTAATTTCTTCAAAAATGGGATTATGCAATCCAGTATGTTTTAGGACCTATTTTAATTTATCTAAAAATCCATCAGCTGTTACACAACTATATTGTACCAACTTTTCTCCATGAAGAATAGCATTTAGTAATAAAAAAAATTTTAAAGCAAAATAGAAGAAAACTACATGAATTCTGAGTAGAAAAAAAATGGTTAAGGTCACTTTAAAAGTTATCAAACTATCTCATGGTGCACCACAGTTACCAATACTAGAAAGTCCCAGCCAAAAGAGTTTTATTTTGTTTTCACCAATCTTCATTTCAACCAAACTGCTTTCAGCCCAATCACTTGGGTGTGTCCCAATGGGTCTTCACCTTCTCTTGGAGGCCTTCCCCAGATTTCCCAGTTGATACTGCTTCCTACCTTCCATAGACTATGTGTCTTGAAGTTGGGATGTTGGTCACATCACATTTTGACTTGCTCTGCTGCTTCATTTTTTTTTTTTTTTCTGTTCTCAGTTTAACTCCCCAAAGTTAGGGTGCTTTACATCTGGAAAGTGCTCAGTAAATGAATGAGTAAATAAAAATAACTAAGGATCACAACCAATATTACTCACTATTCTTGGGATTTTTCTTTTTTTTTTTTTGAGCATTTTTCCTGACCCAGTTTAAATTCCCTTATATTGGGCGTAGGTAATTGCATTTGTCAGGAGTCTTTCAGTTAAAGGTGACAGAAAACCAATTCAAATTAGTTAAGCAAAAAAGGAATATTTTATTGCTTCATGTAATTGGGAAGGCCAGGAAGACACTTCAGGCATAGATAAATCCAGGGGTTCAAATGATTATCTCTCTTTCTCTCCCTTTTTTCTCATATTTTCTATCTCTCTCTCCCTCTTTCCCTCCTTTCCTCCTTCCCTTTTTCTCATTTGCCCTTTATTTCTCCTCCACCAGTTAGATTTCCTTCATGTCAAGAGATTTTGGGCTGGGGTTGGGCATGGAGGATTGAGACTACAGATCCACAGATAGCTCCAAGTTTACATCATCCTGGAGGAAAGTTCTTAACTGTCTCTCCCAGTGACTGAACATAAAATCCCATATGTATGTTACAAGTTTGGTACTATGATTAGGGCAGGTGTGAGTCACATAGCCATCTCTGTTGCTGGGGGTGCTGTGCACTGAAACAGAAAGGTCCCCTAAATCTGCACAGAATGGTACAAAAATGTAAAAAAAGTTATGTATTATTATTTGGAAGAGAAAAAACATGACTAAAATTTGAGATGGTGTCAAGCAGCCCCATTTCACACATTCTCCTCTGGCCACTTACATTATTTCTTATTAAATTCAGAGACTACAATCAACTGTTCTCTAGCCAGGCTAGAATCTTAGAGTTTTAACTCAACCCCTTCATTTTATAGATGAGGAAATGATATCTCATCCATCATCAGTGAACCAACTAGCATAGGGAAGGGCTTTCTTCACCATGTGGGGAGGAGCTAGTTTGGGAACTGGGAAACCATCACCTGGTCTCAGTCCTGCACAAATGCCCCTATGACTCAGAGATTCAATTGACCTTACTGGGCTTCAGTTTCTTCCAGAAAATAAAGAGTTTGGAACCCATGATTTCTAATTATTTTATGATTTCAGGAATTGCAATTATGGGTCATGAAGATTAATTTGTTTGCTTTTTCAAATCACTTGCCATAAGAAAATAGTACTTTAAAAATATTTTCTCTGACAATGAACATTCTACCCAGCATTCTATGGAAAATGGTGGAAAGTTCAATTCATGTGTAAAGAACTTGAAGATTCATATCTATAAGCAATATGAGCAAACTTATTTACCCTAGTATGTACTTTATTCTCAAGATCCAAGTTGCTTGTGATTTGAAAACTTTAAAATCCCACTGATAAGGTGAAGATAAATTCTATATAAAGACCTGTGGAAATACTTTAATAGAATGATAAATTTCAATGTCACATTCATTTTTAATCACCATTAAGTATTCTCAACTAAGCAGAAATACATAGAAGTGGGAAATCTGCGGGAGTTAACTTTAGGAAAATGGTGAGAATGGGGAGGGCGAGAGAGTTATTTTCTTTATCAAAATCTCCCTTACAAAGCATAATATAAACATTTTTTTGAAGTCCAAAGGAGTACTAGGATACAGGGACAAGGGTAATATATGTGCAAACACATTTACAACTCTTTCCTTTTTATTAGAGCAGGCAGGAGTGGGTTTGCAAAATGAAGTCCCTAAAGAAGTTGAATGAAGAACAAATTTCCTTTCATTGCTAAGCTTGATTCTATAATATGTGCCAAGAAATTGGATTGACTGGTACCTTGAAAAGAGCTGATATTTGATTGACTGAAATACTGAAAAGAGCTGGCTTCCCTGGTTGAACATTTGAACTGTGGGCAGGCTGAAGTAACATGTTAAATGGCTGAAAAGAAGGGATTTTTGATCATCAAAGGCAGCTTCAGACTGCCCCATATGCCAAGCTGAAAGAACCTGTGTTTCCACTTTCTCAGCAAATTGTACAACCCTGAGGAGCGTTTGGAAATGTGCTCAATGACCCTGATTTGAAATCAGGGAAAGTAGCTCTAGCAACAAGTTCCTGACAGCTGATTTAGGAAATCTTTCAATTTTGCAGACTTCAGTGACACACACTCTAGGACAAGACCATCATGTGTTGTCACTCCAAGACATTCTTAGTTCACTGTCTTCCAGTAAAATGTCAAAGTCTAGAAGGCAAAGAAATCAAACAAATCAAAGCAAACAATGAAAAAATAATACATATAATGAATATGGCTGGGTATGGTGATGTCAACACTACAAAAAAATTCTACTTCTACCTTCAGTTCCTAATGATGAGTCATAAAGCATCTATTGATGCACAAAACACAAATTTAACCAACACAAGAGAATTATGCAAATGATACATAATACTTGATTACACAGTGGATACCACTGTACAGTTTATCACACCAGGAGCTCTGAGGGCCACCACTATGCATATCTTTTTCACCTGAACTTTCAGTGCTAGCACATTCCTGACACACCGTATGCAAGGACTAAAAATTTGTCAAATGAATGAATGAATGAATGGGAAAACTATAGAACTAGAGAGGACCACAGAGTAATAAAGTGTCATTTTTCAGACAGGGATTGTAAAATCTATTCCACAATGAAAATCTTCAAGATTTTCTAAATTTTAAATGAGACTTCATGAATGTCCTTGGTACACACTTGGATATGACTACTGGAAAATATTTCCGATGTGCAAATGGTGACACCAATTTTCTTTAGATAAAGATGCTGTGAGTTGCTGTTTGCTCAGGCCACATTAGGTGTCACCATTAAGTAGATTTTGAGAGAGCAGTCCACCTCCACCATTAGCAGCTTAAGGGGCCATAATTCTCACTGTCTTCCATATGCACATAGATAGTCTATCCAATTCCCAGGCCTCTCAATTGAATAATTTTTATATTTTTCCCTCAACTCTTTCTTAGCTACACACTCACACTGCTCCATCCTACATAGGCAGTGTCAACACCTAAAATTCCATTGTCTCTAAAATATTGGCATGAAACATACCACTCCATGACTATTACCACCTACCTTTTAGCTCACCTGCTCACCCATTGCCACTACAACATTTTAAATCTCTTGGAGACTTTCAATGCATTGACTCCACCACTTTCACAATCTACCCGCTATCCTAACTTCATGTTTCTCTTTGAGGAACGTAGATGATATGCCTCATCAATTCAAGCAGTCCCTTTAAAAATCCTGAATTCTCTTATTCTTCCCTACCTTCTTGGCATTCATGAGACCAAACTCAAGCTCTGGACAACCCCAACAATCTGACTTTTCTGTGCTTGCAGCTGAAGTTTGTTAGAAAAGGAGAGATTGCACAACTGTCTTCACCTTATTCATGATCACAATCTTGAAATGGGTGATCAATGCTGACAATTATTTACTGGAGTAATTGTCCTAGCCAGAGCAATAAGGCAAGAAAACGAAATTAAAGACATCCAAATCAGAAAGGAAGAAGTAAAACTATCTCTATTTGCAGATGACTTGATCTTATATATAAAAAATCCTAAAGACTCCACAAAACAAGATCAACCCCCCCCCCAAAAAAAAACTCTTAGAACTAATAAACAAATTCAGTAAAGTTGCAGGATACAAAATCAACATAGAGATCAGTTGTCTTTCTATACACTAACAATAAAATATCTGAAAAAGAAATAAAGAAAACAATCTCATTTACAATAACATCAAAAATAATAAAATGCCTAGGAATAAATTTAACCAATTAGGTGAGAGATTTCTACTCTGAAAACTACAAGACATTGATGAAAGAAATTGAAGACACAAATAAATGGAAAGATATCCCTTGCTCATAGATCAAAGACTTAATATTGTTAAAATATCCATGCTACCCAAAGCTATCTACAGATTCGATGTAATCCCTAACAAAATTCCAATGGCATCATTACAGAAAACAAAACTGCTATAATTTGTGTGGAACCACAAAAGACCCCAAATAGCTAAAGTAATCTTCAGAAAGAACAAAGCTGGAGGCATCACAAGTCCTGATTTCAAAATGTATTACAAAGCTATAATAATCAAAACAGTATGGCACTAACATAAAAACAGATGCAGAATGATGGAACAGAATTTAGAGCGCAGAAATAAACCCATGCCTATATGGTCAACTAATATTTGACAAGGGAGCCAGGAATACTCCATGGGTAAAAAATAGTCTCTTCAATAAATGGTGGTGGGAAAACTGGATATTCACATGCAAAAGGATAAAATTGAACCCCTATTTTATACCACTCACAAAAATTAACTTGACATGAATTATAAACATAAACATATGACCTGAAACCATAAAACACCTAAAGGAAAATATAGGGGAAAAGCTCCTTGTAATTGGTCTTGGCAATTATGTTTTGATATGACCAAAAGTGCAAGCAACAAAAGCAAAAATAAATAAGTGGGACCACATCAAACTAAAAAGCTTCTGCATAGCAAAAGAAATGATCAAGAAAATGAAATGGAAACCTATGGAATGGGAGGAAATATTTGTAATATCTACTAAGGGATTAATATCCAAAATATACTTTTAAAAAACTCATACAATTCGATAGAAAAAAAAAACTGACTTAAAAATGAGCAAAGAACCTAAATAGACATTTTTCCACATAAGACATTCAAACGGCCAACAGGTACATGAAAAACAATGCTCAACATCACTAATCATCAGGGAAATGCATATCAAAACCACAATGAGATATCACATCATACCTGTTAGAATGGCTATTATCAAAGAGACAAGAGATAAGTGTCAGTGAGGATGTGGAAAAAAGGGAACATTTAAACCCTGTTGGTAGGACTGTAAATTGGTACAGCCACTATGGAAAAATTATGGAGTTTCCTTTAAAAATTAAAAATAGAACAATCATACGATCCAGCAATTCCAATTCTGGGTATGTGTGCAAAGCAAATGAAATCACTATCTCATAGAGATATATTCACTCCCATGTCCATTGCAGCATTATTTACAATAGCTAAGAAATGGAAACAAACTGTGTTCATGGATGGATGGAGTATTATTCTGCCATAAAAAGAAGGGAAGACTGCCCTTTACAACAAGATGGATGGACTTTAAGGGCATCATATTAAGTGAAATAAGTCACAGAAAGCCAAATTCTGTATGATCTCACTTATATGTGGAATCTACAAAAAATGAACTCATGGAAATAGAGAGTAAATTGGTGGTTGCCACAGGTAGGGGAACAGGTGAAAGTGATCAAAGGATGCAAACTTCCACTTATAAGAAGAAAAATTCTGGGAATGGTGACTATAGTTAACAATACTGTATTGTGTATTTGAAAGTTGCTAAGAGAATAGATGTTAAAAGTTCTCAACACACACACACACACAGACACACACACACACAACTGTAATTATGTGAGATGATGGATATATTAACTAACATTATTGTGGCAATCATTTCACTAAATACTCTCTCCCTTCAAACTTCCTATACCTTTCCTCCCCCATTCATATTGACCACTGCTTTGTTTTTGAGACCCTCTTTAATTGGCTTGTGTTGTCACACACTCACGTATTTCTCCTACTTCCCTAGCCACTCCATCTCAGTTTCCTTCTCCTGCTCCTCTGCCCTACCCGACCTCCATATATAGTAGTTTCTCACACATCAGTCTTATGTACCCACCCTCTATACTCTTTTTTAACATTTTCCTCCATAGGTGATGGCATCGATTTTTTAAATAATAGCTTTATTGAAATGTAATTCACTTACCATAATACAGAGTTGTACAACCATAGCCACTACCTAATTTTGGTATATTTTCATCATCCCCCAAAGAAATTACATACCCACTAAGCACTCACCCCCCATTCTCTCCTCCCCCCACCCCTTGCCAACCACTAATCCATTTTGTCTCTATAGATTTGAATATTTCAAATAAATGGAACCTATCATATGTGGTGTTTTTGCGGCTGGCTTCTCTTACTTAGCATGCTCTCAAGGTTCATCCATTGTAACATGTATCAGAATTTCATTCCTTTTTATTGATGAATAGTTTCCATTGTTTTGTATATCACAGTTGTTTATTCAGTCATCAGTTTGTGGGTATTTGAGCTGTTTCTACTTTTTGGCTATCATAAATAATGCTGCTATGAACATTTGTGTACAAGTTTTTGTGTGGACATATGTTTTCATTTCTCTTGGATATATCTAGGAGTAGAATTGCTAGGTCATATGGTAAACTCTTTGTTTAACATTTTGAGAAACTGCCAAACCATTTTCTAAAGCAGGCTGAAACATTTTACAATCACACCAGCAGAGTATAAGGGTTCCAATCTTCCTACATCCTCATCAACAATTGTTATCGTCTTTTTTATTACAGCTATCCTAGTAGGTATGAAGTGGTAATCTCCTCAATGACTAAGAATAACTAAAAATGCCCATTTTTCAATTGAGTTTTCTTTTTATTGTTAAATTTTAAGTGTTCTTTATATATTCTAGATACAAGACTGTCATCAAATATATGATTTGCAAATATTTTCTCCCATTCAGTGGATTGTCTTTTCACTTTCTTAATGGTGCACTTTCAAGCGCAGAAGTTTTTAATATTGATAAAGTCCAGTTTACCTATTTTTTTCTTTTGTTGTGTGTGGGTTTGGAGTCTATGTAAAAAGTCACTGCTTAATCCAGTGTCACAAGGTTTAGCTCTTACATTGAGGTAGATGATCTATCTTGAATTAATTTTTGTGTATAGTGTGAGTTACAGTTACAACTTCATCCTTTTGCACATGGCTATCCAATTGTCACATCATCATTTGTAGAAAAGACTATCCTCCCCCTTACCCTGTTGAATTTTCTTGGCAGTCTTTTCAAAAATCAATTGAATATAAATTAATTATTTATTCCTGAGTTCTCAATTATATTCCATTGATCTCTATGTCTATCTTTATGCCAATACCACATTTACTTGATTACTGTGGCTTTGTAGTAAGTTTTGAAATCAGGAAGTTTGTGTCCTCTAAATTTGTTATTTTTCAAGAATGTTCTGGGCATTTTTGATCACTTGCACTTCATCAGTTTTTGTCCTTTAAATACCATCTCATAAACAGACAACTCCCAAATTATATTACCCAAATCATTTTCTGAAGCTGTGACTCATATTGAAGCTATGCCTTTAATTGGCAGTCCCAATGAATTGTCTCACAGCTATTTCAAACTGTCCAAATGAAACAGAAAATTCATCCACATAACTCGCCCCATCCGATTTCTTCTGCCACCTACACTTACTTATATACGTGTCCCCACAATTAACCCCATTGCTCACGCAGGAAACTGAGAGTCAGTATTCACTCCTCCCTCTTCTTCACTCCACAGTCAATCCTTCAGCAAGTCCCACCCATCTTTCCTCCAAACCATACTTCAAACTTATTCACTTGTCCCCATATCCACTTTTAAAACCTTAATCCAGCTATTATAATTGTCTCCTCGATTACTAACTGGTGTCCCTGATTTTTCCCAAAAGATCCATTTTTCTTCACAAGAAACAGTGATAATTTAATAACTTAAAGCAGATTATTTTGGTCCCCCTCTTAAAAGTTTTCACTGACGTGCTTTACACTTAAGTGAAATCTCAAATCTTTCCCATGACATATAAGTCCTTGCGTGATTTGAATCCACCTCCCTTTCTTGTCTTGTCTTTTGCTGTCTCCCCTTGCTCACAGGTTCTAGACATACCAGATTTCTTTTAGGTTCTCACACAAGACAAACTTCTTCCTGGTTTGAGACAAGCTGTCTCCTCTGACTAAAATGCTTCTCCTGCCACTTCAACTCCCTACTATTCCATGGATAGTTCCTTTGACCCATCTGTTCTTGGCTTAAGTATCATCTCCTAGGAGAATTTTTCTTTGGTGATTATATATCTAAATTAGGTCTCTCTCACATCTTCTTTCACTGCACACAGTTGTTCTTTTTAACACATTTATTATACTTTGTAAGTATTAATTTAATTGTTTATATGCTTGGTTATTTTCTGTCTCTCTCATTAAGTTGTAAGATCCATGCAGCTAGGAACCATGTCTGTTCTTTTTACCACTGTATCCCCAGTGCTAAGCACACAGTAAGCGCTCTTTAAATCAGTACTTGAATAAATGTCTCATTTTTACCCATTAAAGATTAATAATAGAGGACAGTTTCATAATGCTTAGTATAGGCCAGGCACTGTTACGTGCCCTTTTCATGGAACAATTATTTAAACCTCACAACAACTTTATGAGGTAAATTCTATTATTATCCCATTTTTTTAAAGAGAAGAAATCTGGTTACAGAGAAGATAAGCAATTTCCTCAATGTCACCCAGGCAAGATATGAGTAAGCCTGGAATTAGAATGCAGGCACTCTGGCTCTGGCACCTATGTTCATAACCACTGTGCTACACTGATGTACACCAGGAAGGCATGGGAGGGGACTTTTGGCTTGATTTAGGGAGTTGACATCTTCTCCAGCCCTATCTCTGCATGCAAACTTTGTGAGAGTAGATGGAGCAATTTGCATGAGGATCTCAAACGACTCTGAGTTAAAAAAAATGGCACCTTATTGCCATTTGTTTTTCCTTTCTGAGATTCAGAGATAAAGGAATATTATGGGAACAGCTGCCGCCTAAAAGGAGGATAGCCAGGACCTCAAAGTAAAATATCCTTGAGGGAATCAGAAGTCTAGGCTGGTGACCTAGGATCAGTACAAGGTGGATGGTTGAAAGAGTGAGCTCTTTCGGGTGCAGCTGTTGGTCCTAGAAGAAAATGACTAAACCCAGGAGTATGTGAAATTAAAAGACTTGCAGATGAATCAAAATGACAATGAGATATTGCCTCACACCTGTTAGGATTTTTGCTTTGTTTTGTTTTGTTTTGTTTTTTTGCAGTACGCAGGCCTCTCACTCTTGTGGTCCCTCCCGTTGCGGAGCACAGGCTCCGGACGCGCAGGCCCCATGGCCATGGCTCACGGGCCCAGCCGCTCCGCGGCATGTGGGCTCTTCCCAGACTGGGGCACGAACCCGTGTCCCCTGCATCGGCAGGCGGGCCCTCAACCACTGCGCCACCAGGGAAGCCCTGTTAGCATGGTTTTTATCAAAAAGAAATAACAATTGCTGGTAAGGATGTGGAGAAACCTATTGGTGGGGATGCAAATTGGTGCAGCCATTATGGGCAAGAGTATGACAGTTTCTCAAAAAACTAAAAATTGTACTACCATATGATCCAGCAATCCCACTCCCGGATATATATCTGAATGAGTTAAAATTAGTGTCTCGAAGGGTTATCTGCATACCCATGTTCACTGAAGCATTATTCACGATAGCCAAGATAAACAACCTAAGTATCTGTCATTGGATGAATGGACAAAGAAGATGTGGTATATATATACAATGGAATATTTTTCAGCCATGGCAAAGAAGGAATGCCTACTATTTGTGACAACATGGATGGACCCTGAAGGCTTTATGCTAAGTGAGATAAGTCAGACAGAGAAGGACAAATGCTGTATGATATCACTTATATGTAGAATCTAAAAACACTGAACTTGTAAAAACAGAGGGTAGAATAGAAGTTATAAGGGGGTGGGGGAATTGGGGAGAAATTGTTTTAAGAGTACAAACTTATAACCAGTAGATAAATAAGTTCTGGAGAACTAATACACAACATAGTGATTATAGTCAACAATACTGTATTATGAATTTCAAAGTTACTAAGAAACTAAATTTCAACTGTTCTCAGCACATAAAAAAATGACAAATATGTAACATGAAAAAAGTGTTAGCTAATGCTACTAATCATACTGCAATATATAAATGTACCAAACCAACACATTGTACACCTTATATTTACACAATGTTATGTGTCAATTATACCTCAATTAAAAATATATATATATATATAGTTGCAGAAGGAAGTCTCATACTGGGCCCTGCTGTGCACTGGATGGGCCTTAACCTTCATACTATCATCTGGCCCCCACAGCACACACACACACACACACACGCACGAGTTCCCTGACATTTCAGGACGTGTGTAGAGTTTCTTGGCTGTTTGTGTTCTTAGAACACCATTGTCTTTTTTCTGTGTTCAAAGTAAGTTCTGGTTCAAATGGTAAGTGTGGCTTCTTGAAGCAGTCAGTGCTCCCACTTTCAGTCATAGATACACTGCAATCATCTTGTTCTCTCTTTGAGTCTCACTGAACCCTGTGTATGGTGGGCCTACCAGAATTCTGTGCTCCTGGGGCACTGTAGATGCTAACGTATGGCAAGGAATGGTGGTAGACCACATATCACAGGTATCTCTTCTGCTCCCTGCTCACGTTGCACTACTCCATCAGACTTACTAACAAAACACCAAGATAAAATTACTAAGGCTTTTAACACAGCATCAGCAGACCATTAAACTAAGCTCAGGGACTTGTGAATGTGGAGTCGTGTGCAACTGCACAGGTAGTGCTATGCCCATGAAGCTGGCCCTGGGTATCAGCATGTAATTGGCACTTAACTCCACAGGAGTGGATGAGATCACCCATGAGAGAGAAGATAGAAAGAACAAATGGTCCCAGCCACAAGCACTATGTTAGCTCAACATTTAGAGATTGATCAGAGGGAAAGGGTCCACAAAGGAGACTGAGAAAGCAGCCAGGAAGGTATGAAGACATGAGACTACCTGGCCACGATTCTCTAATTGCATTTTTTGGGACTCTCGTTCAGTGACAGACTAAATGGGATGGCACTGATGTGTGAGGGGCTCACTATTGAGATTCTGGTATAACTACCAGTACTGTGGGCGGGTAGGCAGAAGTGAGTCATTTAATTGAGGTGGACTGGGATATAAGTGCTCTCACAGGGAAGCACAATAACGTTTGAGAACAAGTTTATATATATATATATATATATTTTTAAATAGAAGTATAGTTGATTTACAACATGGTGTTAGTTTTAGGTATACAGCAAAGTGATTCAGATATATATATATATATATATATATATATATATATATATATATATATATATATATATATATATAATTTTCTTTCAGATTATTTTGTTATAGTTTCTTACAAGATATTGAGTATTTTTCCCTGTGTTATACAGTAAAGCCTTGTTGTTTACCTATTTTATATAAAGTAGTGTGTATCTGTTAATCCATATTCCTAATTTGTCCTTCACCCCCATTTTCCCTTTGGTAACCATGTTTGTTTTCTGTCTGTGAGTCTGTTTCTATTTATAAATAGATTCATTTGTATTATTTTTTAGATTCCACATATAAGTGATATCATATGGTATTTGTCTTTCTATGTCTGACTTACTTCACTTAGTATGATAATTTCTAGTTCCATTCATGTTGCTGCAAATGGTAACACTTCATTCTATTTGATGGCTAAGTAATATTCCATTGTATATATGTAACACAGCTTCTTTATCCATTCATCTGTTGACTGATTGCTTCCATGTCTTGGCTATTATAAATAGTGCTGCTATGAACATTGGAGTGCATGCATCTTTTCAAATTAGAGTTTTCATCTTTTCCAGATATATGCCCAGGAGTGGGATTGCTGGGTCATATGGTAGGTCTACTTTTAGTTTTTTAAGGAACATCCATACTGTTCTCCATAGTGATTGCACCAATTTACATTCTCACAGTGTAAGAGGGTTCCCTTTTCTCCACACCTTCTCCAGCACTTATCATTTGTAGACTTTTTGATGATAGCAATTTTGATAAGTGTGAAGTGATATCTCATTGTGGTTTTGATTTGCATTTGAGAACAAGTTCTAAATAGCCTTTGGATTCAGAGAGATGCTCTTGAGGAAATTTTGGTTAGGTGCATCTATTTGAAGGCTAATTCTGCTTCTGCTGGTTCTGTGGCAGCATGTGTATGTGGCTTTTTTCCCAAAGGAAAGACAAGACAAAACCTCTACCTGGCAGCTGATGGTAGCTGCTTACAGCAGTAACACTGTCAAGTGGACCAGCACCCTGGGCATTCCTAGCATATGTTTTGGAATGCCATACAAATTTATCACCTAGTCCAAAAAGAAGAGTTACAATTGTCCTAGAATACCAATTTGGCCTTCTTTTCATAACTGGACTTGGTATCTTGCACTGAGCTGGGTGGACTTCTAAGGAACTTGGTGTCTGAGGGCGTGTGTAGCCCCACACCTCGCTCGGCTCCTCCATCGCTTCCTGGGCTCCTCTTCTTCCCCTGCAGTGGCCTGGGCTGGTCGGTCCTTCTCATCTGCCATGCCAGAAACCCTGGAAATGTGTATCGGGTCGCTTTCCCACGACTTGGGAGAGCAGTGCTGGAGGAGGTGGTGTCTGCCAGGACAGCGACTACAGCGCAGGTGAAGCTGGAGATCGTGGTGATGTCCAGGTGGACACGGGCTGGAAGGGGTGGTTTGGGAAGAAGTCGCCGTGAAAGTGCCTCTTGGGACTGCTGTGAGCCACGTCTTCCTGGCTCCTGTGAGGTAGAAAACCAGTGTTTCCTGGCTTTAGACCGTGAGTTGCTTAGGATCACTTATCTTAAAACCAGCATCACTGAGGTATGACTTATATGTCATAAAACATAATTCTATGCTTTTTAGTAAATGTAGTTGTAAACTTAGTACATGTAGTAAATGTTCCAGTTTTGGAACATTTCCATCATTGCATAAAGTTCCCTCAGTGTCCCTTTCCAATCAATTCCCATTTCCATACCCAGCCCCTGGCAGCCTCTGATGTGCTTTCTGCTGAAGATTTACCTTCACTGGTAAATGAAAGCTTATAGTATGTGGTCTTTTGTGTCTGGCTTCTTTCACTTAGCATATTGTTGCAGTATAAGTAGTTCTTTTTTAGTGCTGAATAGTACCCTATTGTATGAATGTATCACATTTTGCTTAGCCATTCATCAGTTGGACATTTGTGTTGTTCCACTTTGGAGTTACTATGAATCCTGCTAGGAACAATTGTATACAAGTCTTTATGTGAGTATGTTTTAATTTACCTTGGGTAGATACCTAGGAGTGGAATTGCAGTTTTATATACTAAGTTTATGTTAAACCTTTTTTTTTAATGTCTCAGATCTCTTTTTATTAGATTGATAATAAAATGTTTGAGCAAGAAACTAGCCTATTGAAACTAAAGTTGGTGAAGGAAGTTCTAATTAATGTTGTTAATTGGGAATTAACCATTCTTTTACTCATTTTTCAAACACTTATTGAGCTAGTCATTGTACTAACCATTCAATATTAAAGTTAACTACACATCATTGGTTTTCTTTGATGGCTGGAAATGTGTGTACATTAGGATGGATATACTTTTTGAGATTTTTTTTTTTAGTTAACTTTACTGAATTCCTTTAACTAACTTGCTTGGTTTTACTTGCATTTTTCTTCTAAAAAGAGAGAACAGGAAAAAAAAATGTGTGTAGTATCTAGTTTTACAGCATGGAAGGTAAATTTGACACCGACAGATTCTGTTGATGATGGCCCAAGGAACTCCAGGGGTTTGAGAGATGGGGGTTGTACAAAGCTGTATGGGAATGAGAGACCATTATCATTGACCTACGGAGGTCTCGTTTCCTTTGTGCTAACAAACAGAGATAAAGAACATGATAAGACTGGCCCTGATGGTCTCAAGGAAGATAGTGGTGGTGATGACCTAAAGCTGAGAAGAACTGAATAGCTAAATTCTATGGTTCATTCAGATATGGATTACTCTACTACTGAGCTTATTTATATCTACATCCCCCCCTGTTTAGACTCCAGAGTTTTAGAATGGCAATACTGGGATGCTATAATAACTTCTATTTTAGAAAATTTAAGCACCTTATTTGGGGAGCTATCTGGTAAAATTGAACCAGAAAAGAGCTAGGACTCTTTAGAGAAATGGCTTACTCCAGGGCTGGGGCACATAAAGCGTAAGATGAGCCTGGATCATCTTGTGCCAAAAGGGAAGAAAGGGCTCAAGAACATCCAAGTCATGTCAGGGACATACGCACCAGACTGAAGTCAGGTCAGTCCTGGGGCAATTTTACCAACAAAATAAGTGATGATAGGAATGCATTGTACAATAAAATAAAAGAGTCCATCCTAATATAAATAAATGAATAAATAATGGAAAAAGGAGAGCTCTACCTAACAGTAGATCACTAACTAACAAGTGTAGAAAGAAAACTGAATTAAAAAAAAATCACCATTTGGCTTTCACCATAGTAATACTTGATTCAGGCAAGAATCATCAACCTGTGCTAAAACTGGTGGGTACAAGTGTGGTAAAGAACAAGATATTTGCATAGTTTCAAAGTATCTCCCCATAAAACACTTATAAATTGCTCACTAATTTGTAAGTATCAAATACAAATTAACTTCAGAGTGAAGAAAGTTGGAAAACACATCTTAACCAAGTAATAAAAGTAACTACCAACAGGAATGGGACAAATTCACATCATGTGCTTTCTGAAAAGAGGCCTTGAGAAGTACATGGCATTTTTGGCCCACCAAAAATGAACAAATCTTGAGGAAAATTAGACAAACTCAAATTGTGGGGTTTTCTACAAAGTAACTGCCTTATACTTTTTTTGCGTGTGTGTGGCTGTGCTGGGTCTTTGTTGGGGTGCACGGGCTGTTCGTTGCAGGCGTCTCTCTAGTTGTGGCGTGCAGGCTTAGTTGCCCCACAGCATGTGGGATCTTAGTTCTCTGAGCAGGGATCAAACCCATGCCCCCTGCATTGGAAGGCAGATTCTTAACCGCTGGACCACTGGACCACCAGGGAAGTCCTCTGCCTTATACTTTGAGGCTATTAATTCTATGTTTTGTTTTGAACTAGTCCACACTTTATTTAGATTTCTTTAGTTTTTAGCTAATGTCCTTTTCCTGTGCCAGGATCCCATCCAGGTGGCATGCATTCTTTATGGTGAAGTGTTAACATATCAAATTATTCATTTGGGAAAACCAGTGTATTTTCTGTATTAATTATAGAAAATTCATGTTGTTTTTGAAATTTACCTGCCTACCCCAACTCCCCAATCCTCCTAAGTCTCAATCTGTTTTTTTTTAATTGCAATGTTAGATCTACGTGCAAAAATATAAAGTACATCGTGATTGTAGGTTAACAGTTGCATGTTTAAGATTTATTTTGCCTGTATGTTTTTACTGAATGACTTATTTCCTATTTCAAGGCAAGTATGAACATGTGGCATGATGACACGACTCAGTTTCTTAGAAATTTGTTTAATTTGTTGACTACTGCCCATACCTTTGGTAATCCTGTTCATGACAAAAAAATAAAAAAATAAAAAAAATAAGGAACAGGCTTTGTTTGGGGGGATTCAAGTCTAATGAACCACATACTTACACATGTGCATACTAGAGGTCAGTACCATTACCTCTCAGTGAGAAATGAAGGCCAGGATATTTTGATGGTCAAGACTGGGATCACTGGAATCTGAGTAACTCAACTTAAAACACTTAACTCTGTTCTCACTTTGCAGCCTTACGTTGGGCAGATGATTCACTTGCCTTAAAGTTCTGGAAAACGGGGAGACAATTCTCCATCAGGACTGCTATACAGAATAGTGATATAATGCATATGAAGCAATTAGCATAATCCTGATATGTAATAGTAAGCCCTTATAAATAATGTTGACTATTGTTGTTATAATATATACCCACCAGAAAACTCTATAAAACAAATGAGCTGGGGAACATACAACCCTAGTATACGGAGAATAACAAAAATCAGGTTGTATCAACCCCTTATTTAGGGATGTGAACCACACTTTATTTTTTTCTGATAGCCCCACTCACAGTGGCTGCTATCCACATTTTCTTTCCCTCAGAAATCTCACTCTGAATACTACAGTACACTCATAATTTTTAATTAAAGCACTGTGTCCTCACAAACACTTTCTTCAAACTCAAAGCAAGCGTTGTGCTTGAAACACTGTAAAACTTGCCAAAGAATCTGAATGGCAATGATAGTAAAGGAAAATACAGACTACATTATAAAAACAATGGCATTTGGGGAAAATAGTAAGAGCACAGAGGTTGCTGTGAGCAATAGAAATTGATACTGATGAATCATTTTTCTTTCTGATGTAGGCTCACCACCCAGAACCAACATACTTTCTGCAAAACCAAAGCCGCTATCCATCTTCAGTCAATACCTGTCTTCCTTCCTAGAAAGCTCTATCTCCCTCATAATCCCTACCAAGTTAGCATGGACTACAAGGTTACTCATGATCAACCCTCCTTACTAGTTGTCAGTGTTTACCATTATACAATTTCACACTAGTCCAAAAAATATAGAGCATGTAATATAAATATACATGTTACTATCTATGCAAAATGTTATGGATTTTATAAAGATAATTAAGATGATACAGTTTGCCCTATAGTTAATTCAAACAGGGGTCAGCAGATTATGGCCTGAGGGTCAAATCTGGCCATGCCATTTGTTTACATGTTGTCTATGACTGTTTTACTCATAAAGCAGAGTTCAGTTGTTATCACCAAGATCATATGCTTTCCAAAGCTGAAGATACTTACTATCTTGGCCCTTTAGAGAAAATGTTTGCCAACCTCTGTAACTGTAACAAAACTACCCACTAAGTGTCAATTAAAAAGCTACAAATAAATAATTAAAAGAGTTCAGAAAGTTGGAGTGGTCACTTTCAGCAGTGCCATATTGAGAACTTTTTGGTACCAATAGAAATAGGACTAAAAGAATAAGAATGCAGATCAGTTATAAACTTCTAGGCAACAAAAAATGATGGAAATATGTGAAGCAAAGAAAAAGCAAGAGAGAGGATGAAGCTTGCCAATTAGGTTAGTCATTATTCTCTTATGATAATTTGCAAAGGCCTTTTCATCTTTATCATTTTTCTAATCTGATGTATGTTTTGTTTTGGTTTTTTTTTTTGGCGGTACGCGGGCCTCTCACTGTTGTGGCCTCTCTCGTTGCAGAGCACAGGCTCCGGATGCGCAGGCTCAGCGGCCATGGCTCACGGGCCTAGCTGCTCCGCGGCATGTGGGATCTTCCCGGACCGGGGCACAAACCCGTGTCCACTGCATCGGCAGGCGGACTCTCAACCACTGCACCACCAGGGAAGCCCCTGATGTATGTTTTATACAAGTCACATTCCATATGCTTCTAAGATATCTCTTAATTATATGCTTGCTTTCCAGCTGGGAACCCCACCCCAACAAGGCAGACTCACAGATATGAATTTGGTGACAAACATTATAATTAATGACATTCTCTGAAACTCTGCCTAAATTTAACCTTCTTAATCTTTTCTGTCATTTGATATTAAATATTTAATCAGCACCAAAAGAATGAGATATTATTTATCTTCCAAAACAAAATCACATGACTTTGCAACACATTAATTTGCAAAGATTATTACTGTGTTGCTCTTTTCATTTGTGTTTGTTCCTTTTCCCTAAAGTTCCATGAGGCAAAAAAGCTAGGTGGATTAGTAGGACTTCTAGTCTTAAAAGACCAAAAATTAGTTTGCTTTAATCAAAAAGGATATATTACATTAACAGGTCTAGGGGAGCTATTTTTAAAAGCGCTTGAAAACTAAGTTTTCATTACAAAAAAATTTATTGCAGAAAGACAATTTATGCTTACATGTAAAAATATTTTAGGCTCAATATGAAAAGCTGCTGCCATGTTACCTTTCGGCCAATTATTCAGATAGCTACATTTTTATAACCTGCTTTAGGTACTTAAAACCTAAGAGAAATGTGAACCACAAAAAAATAAAAAAACAAAAAACAGTATTTGTAAGAAAAAATGACTATCTTATTTGAAATATATACAATTCTCAACGTATAAATGAACAGGCCATAACGTGTAAAACTTTAAGTGTTATAGGTTAGGCCAAAAAATAAAAAAAATAAAAAATGTAGGGAGAGAGGAGAAGGAAGAAGAGAGAAAGGGAACAAGGGAGGGAGAGACAAACAAACAACCAAAACTAAGACAATCCAGATTCACATAACTGCTCATCTGATGTGAAGAGATGAAGAAAAAAATGGACTTTCAAACTTGAAGACTAAAATGTTTTACTATTTCAACATGAAATTCCTTCAGAGCTCTCATAATATGTATGTGGTTCTGGAACAAAATTCTTACTTCTTAGCTTATTAATAATGTGTACATTTGAAAATAAATATATACAATATATCAGAACAAACCCTTCGGGACCATATTTAAGCAACGACAACGAAGGAAAC
Organism: Hyperoodon ampullatus; assembly: GCF_949752795.1. Classification (NCBI taxonomy): domain Eukaryota; kingdom Metazoa; phylum Chordata; class Mammalia; order Artiodactyla; family Ziphiidae; genus Hyperoodon; species Hyperoodon ampullatus. The sequence goes on along the minus strand of NC_136926.1, from coordinate 58,283,414 downwards.
AGAATTCAGGCATTTAGGATGCCTGTAACATTTAGGATACATGGTATTTTGAAGACTAAATATTCTCTTCCTTGCTCGTTAGCCTGAAGTCTTCATTATACACATGTTGTTTCTAAAGTAGTTTTCTTACAGAGACAAGCATCTTGATGGGCCAAACCAATTTCATTTTCTCCAGTACTACAAAAATTAAAAACAAAGAAACAAAATAATTAGCTTCACTGTTCACAAAGAAAGAGAAACAAGTTTATAGTTCTAAAAACTGCTTAGAAAGAGACATATAATTCTTTAATAGAAAAAAACCCACAAAACACCCTCAGGTAATTCCAGTCCTTAATTTTTTTTAAAAAAAGTCTTCTATTAAAAAAAAAAGGTGAAATTATTACTTTACTACATGCCATGAAGAGGATTTCAATTAACTATAATGTACAGGATTCCTAAGACTTAGCTTAAAAATCAGTTTATATGAGCAAATATTTGGGGGAGGGAATGTTTGCTAACTGTAAGCTCAAGATGATCTCATTATTACATGGCAGACAAATCTAGCACTAGGAAGGCAAAAATTCCACTGAATTCTGCAGTGACAGATGATTAATATTTTGAGTAGTGAGCTTAGTTCTTGGTATGACATTTTTAGAGACTGTGAAAACGTATAATTTATTCCAGAGTGCAGCCAATGCACAATACAGAGTACAGAAATGGTCTGGAAAAAAAAAAAAATCAAAGGAAGCAGTCCTGAAAGAATAAGAAAGGCCCAGTCAAGAGTTGTTTTGGGGCCAATACATTAATAGTGTTCAATATTAAAATATCAAGTTAAAATAAAATATATCAACATTTTTAGCACCTATTTTGTGCTAGGCACCCTCACAATTATCTCAAAGTAATGTGCAACAGTTAAAGGTTGTTGTCTTTAACACGTACAATCACTCACTCTCTCAGTAAGAACAACTCTGGGCATTTTGTTTGGGTGAGTCATCCACACCTCATGTGCCCTCTGATTCAGTCAAATATATACTGGCTTATCTTGGAGGAATTAAGAATGCTTTTTATGTGTCATGAAACTTTGTTTCTATGAACTTCACCTCATTATTACCCTGAAAGAAAACGGGAAGGAGAAAGAACCGTGCTGACAAATGGGTTTGTGTATGTATGTGCACATGCGTGTATATGTGTATAAATGTGAAAGATGCTGACTGATTTTAATCTATATAATTTAAAGTGGCAATTCTAGAAAGAATATGGTAAGATTTATTTTTAATGCTAATAAAAGGAATGTAATTTATAACTTAAGAAGCTATTTAAGTATTTTCTTAAAGGTAGTATCAGAGAAAATAAACTTCTCAAATGGTCCTTGGCACTTACATAAAATCACATACATTTATTTGGTGCCTACTATGTACCAGGAACAGTTCAGCTTCTGCGGGAGACCCCAAGTTACTTTAAGACAAAATGCTTATATAAAGAAACAGTTATTTACCCCTACCCCCAACCCCTCCCCTGCACACTCCTGAAAGTTAGACAAATGGGTGGGGAACTGATTCTAGGCAAAGAAAAAGGTGTACTACTTGGGGAAGTAGGGATATTGGGTATAGGAAGTGGCATGGGGTAGCTCATCAGGGCTACAAAGAAGGTTCTTTTAGAAGGCTAGTAGAAGATGATGAAAGTTGAAAATGCAGATTAAAGGCAAACTGCGCAAGTTCCTCACTGACATGCTAGGAAGTCTAAATACCCTGGAAACAATGAAAAACCACACCTATGTATCCACACCTGTGTATACGTATGTTGGTATGCGAGAAAAGTGCTGCTACTAAACAGATGGTCTCTAAGAGATTTCATAAATATTTCAAAGTGTCTGTACCTATGGGGGAAAAAATTAGTAACACTATATAGTAGAGCCAGCCCAAAATATTCCACTCCCTTCACATTTGAAGAATTTACATAAAAGTTCGATACAACAGAGGAGAGGGAAAACAATAGTTAGTATTACAAATAAACCAAACAGGCAAATCTTACCATGGAATGCATTCAAGTGTCTGAAAACTTTCCTTAGAAAAGATAAGGAAATTAAATTTGTACAGATGAAAAATAAACTCTAGGGAATTTTAGCTGAAAGTTATGAAGCATTCTGCTAAGTGCTGCTATTACAATAACTAATCTTAAAACCTTAAAACATTTGTAATGTAGCAAGTGCCTATATTATAGTTTATAACATCATAGGTTTTAACGTAGTTATGCAGCAGTACTGACTGCAGTGCAACAAGAGAGCACATGTGAGTCAATAAAATTCAAGACTGGGTTTTGGCCAATGTACAAGATAAGTGATATCCCATATTTATCATATTTATCAGGGATTAACTGTTCCCAATAACTCCTTTTTTCTTTCTTTCTTTTTTTTTTTTTTTTTTTGCGGTACATGGGCCTCTCACTGTTTTGGCCTCTCCCATTGCGGAGCACAGGCTCCGGACGCACAGTATCAGCGGCCGTGGCTCACGGGCCCAGCCGCTCCACGGCATGTGGGATCTTCCCGGACCGGGGCATGAACCCGTGTCCCCTGCATCGGCAGGAGGACTCTCAACTACTGCGCCACCAGGGAAGCCCCAATAACTCCTTTTTATGTCATACACTATTGGCTGTCTGCATGGCTGTGTTTTTTTTTTTTTTTTCTCTTTTGATGCTCAGATGAAAGATTAAAGAGAAAATTAAAAGATTTTTTAAATTTACAAGTCTATTTTTAAAACTCACCACATAATCTATTCATACCTAATAAATTAAGACATAGATGTAAATTGAGAAAAACATTATTTAGAAACTACTGTCTGTTTCTACAATCCAGGGTTTGAGTTTGAATCTGGACTTTTTCACCTATTAACCTTGAGACCTTGGGCAAGTTATTTAACCTATCTAAGCCTCAGCTTTCTCATCTGTAAACAAGTCTAGTGATACACTTACTCCACAGGTGTGAGGATTAAAGGAGGTATTGAAGTGAAAAAAGTTTACATAATTCCTGGCACATTTAAGTGTTCAATAGGCTGTTATTATTGCTACTATTGTGGTTTCTTTGTTGTTCTTCTTATTCCTTACAGGATAACTCAAATATATTAGGGCTAGATCTGGGACACAAAATGATACAAAATAGTTTTGTATGATATACTGGTGTTATTTATTTAAGCCACGTATCTGGGAATCATCTGACTCTTTAGAAAAATATTTACTAAATTAAAAAAACACTTTGTTTTAGAACAGAAGAATTTCTATTTGGTCACAGAATTCAATACTTTATGTTTTGATCAATGAAATATTTTACATTGCTGTTCTTTATTCCTAATGGTAAAATAAGGTCCATATAATGTAAAATCAGAAATGACGCTCTAGTCTCTTCTCCTTAGGGCATCTTTTGCATCCATGCCTTCTTAAAGTAGATGAGAGTAGAACAGTTACAGTGGAAACATCCTACACTGGGTTTAAGAACTAAGATCAGTACATAAAGGTAAAACAGAATATAAATAAACAAAATTACTCAAGAAAAGCCCTTCAGAAAGCAACATACTGCAGTCATTTCTCAGAGAGTCCAAAATAGGAAGCTTTCCCCTCAACACTGATGCAAAAAACCTATTTCTTTGTTTGAACAGCAGATGGGGCAGATGGCTTGTACTGAGAGGGCATGTTGTACAAAAACAAATGAGAACCCTCAATATTGGAATGACATTCAGCATTGTAAGAAGTTATGTTATGGGAGGAACGTGGGATCCGAAACACTTCGGAGGGAGTCCCTGACACATTTACTAGACACATGGGAAATGTCAGGCATAAGGAACACACTGTTTTCCTCCTTTCACTGTTGTTTTTTTTAACCTCCTCAAGTGTAAGAGTGTGTGTGTATAGCTGGCTTCTCTTAAGTTAAAGGTGCACAGAGGGGACTGCACATTCATGTGACCCTCCACTCAGACCTGTGCTCTTCCTCCTTGAACATCCAGGGGCTAAGGAAGGGTCCTTGCCAGATGGATGGCAGTGATCTTTGTTCTTAGTATCCTGAGCTGGGACTTAGGTAAAATTTCTGAATGCAATCTGTTCTTACTTTTTAACATTTAGTGTGCAAAAAAATATATTTCTAACCCTAATCTATAAAGATTCGTTTAATTAGATTTAATATGTATTAAGGTTAATGAAAATCACATCCCCTTTCTCCAGACTTCTACCATCAATCAGTGAAGAGAGACAGGAAAAAGCAGAAACTGGAAAGAAATGGGCTGCAATGTGAGAGATTTCTATTGAAAGGAATAGTTTTAGAGCAGGAAGTGATCCAAACTAAGTGACCTCCACCTTTCTGCTGGGAAGAAGAGTTCTGATGATGCAATTTCAAAGACAATGACCCAAATAAAAGTGTTTTTCAGTGGAAAATTTCTACCACTAATAGGTGGGTGTTGCTAGGCAACAAATATTGCAATGTTTAATCTCTACCCTTCCCAGCAAATGGCGTGATGGAATAAAATAAGCCTTTTCAGCATTTCAACATAATAGTTGTATCTGGCAATTTTTTAGTCATTTTAAAGAATACTTCTTTTATGTAGAAAGAATGTTTGTTAAGATGTATCTGTCTACCTCCATTTTTTAAAAACTGGGTTCTATAATCCATAGTGATTAACAGGAATGCACTAAAATTAGCATAACTCAATTAGCAAAATGCATCCTTATAGTAAATGCTATGAGTGACAAAAAACAGATGTTGATCATCAAAATTTGAGTGTGCATGTGATTTATTAGTATCAATATTTAGAAAATGTATATTTAGGAATGTGAATTTCAAAGGGAAAATAAACTTCCTCAGACATTAGTTAAGAAACAAGTATGCATCTATAATTTTATAATTTGAAAAGACTTATGTGAAATTAAGACCTCATTTAGTATCTCTGGTACCCTTCAATGCCTAAGCAAGTTCCAATTAAATTTAATATTCTTATGTTACTCTTATGTTGATATTGTTTTAGTTGTACAATAGCATGAGCACAGATGACATATTTAAAGAAACCTAAAAGCATGAGTATTTTCAGGTTAACTTCTTGGGATAAAGAATATGGGAGTCTTGTTAATCAATATGTTGTACACCTGAAACTTATATAACATTGTAAATCAACTATACCTCAGTAGAAAATAAAAAAGAATATGGGATTCTGATAAAGAAGACCCGAGTTCGGTAAGCTACAAAGTAATCTAGATTATCATTGGTTGGATATGGGGGGTCAAAAGATCTGGGTTCAAGCCTTGATTCTGTCCCTTGTTAGACACATGAAGTTGGCTAAGTTATTATACATCTCTGGGCCTTTTTCCCTTACAGCTCTAAAATATTCTGCTGTGCTATATGCTGATCCAGATCTGCCATTAGCTAGCTCGGTGGCTCTGACAAGTCACTTACTTACCATCTGAGTCACAGTTTACTCTCTCGAGAAGTGATTATGATTAATGACATATGAAGCAAACCTTGAGTTGGCACTTAAAATATGACTCAGATTGGTGTTCAGAGAGAAGAAACATGTTTTGTTCAGAGAGAGAAAGAGTATCAGCTAACATTTACAGGAAAAAAATTCCCTTATGCTCATTAGGTATTTCTTAAGTGTTTAAAGGCACTGTGTTTCTGGGTCACTGATACACATCCCATCCTTTAAGAAGTTTGCATTTTAGGAGTTATAATGCAAGTATCCAAATATCTATAATAGAAAACAAAATATAAGTGCAACTTATAATAAAAGTACAAAGTACTATTAATATTCAGAGGAAGATGAATCAGAGTGGCATGAAGAATACATCTTGGAAGGACAGATTGGATTTTAGCAAGCAGGAATTTACAGATGATTCATTATTAAGAAGACGGATATTCTGGGCTGAAGAAACAGAAAAGCAAAGTAGCCAGAGAAATGGAAGAGGATAAAAATATTGAGAGAAAGAGAGTATTAGGAAAATAGCTTAGAAGGAAGTTTAGAACACAACAGTCTGGAAGGCCTTGAGTTCCTAGAGATTGGATGTCACTTTTAGGCACTAGGGAAACACTTTTCACATTTAAATTAAACAAAACAAAACAAAACCCAGTGTAAAACAGTATTTTGTGAAGATATATCTAATTGAAATATTTAGCAGAATAAAGATAAGAATGCTGAGAGAAAACAAATACTAAAACAGAGAGAACAGTTATGAAGGATTTTAGTTACCCAAGGTATCATAAAGTGAAAAACAACTGGGTTAAAATGTCTATAATGGGAAAATGACAGAAAACGATGATTTAAAAAATGCTTAAAGAAACTCGCAAGGCTTGGTGACATTATGTATACTGAGTGAGGGAGAAGTTAAAACAGACTAGCTTTGAGCTTGGGTTATTTGTAAAATTATTATTAACTGAATGTGTAAAGTCAGGAAGGAGTTTACAAGGAGAGGCGTGAGAGGATGTGGGAGAGGAAAGCGGCCTAATTTTTCTGTTTGCTGATCACTTCCAGCATCAACCTCATTATGAAGTTCAAAACTAAAACAGTTTTTAAATCTGAGGTTTATCATCAAAAAGTCGTCCCTCAAACATTTATAGGAAAGAGTCTGCTAACCAAAAGTCTACAGATGGATCTGTTATGTGCTATGCATCGCTTTTCTCAGCTTCTAACCTCCTTTCCTAGCACTTCACAGTTTACCAAAACCCAACGAGTGTCCAAGTCTCACTTGTCAAGGCCTCTGCTAGACCCAAGATTATTCTCAAGAAGGGTTTATAGTCACCACTGACTACAAAGGACAGATACACCTATGCTGACACTCCACAATTTAGTTACTAAGAACATTTCAGTGGGATGTTTTAGTGCATGTAGTGCATCGAACATGTTCACATCGGAAGGTTGGTGAGATGTCAAGAAGGCTTGACAAAAAAACCAGAAAAGATGTCATTGGCAGGGAAAGGTATGGTTCTGTGAGGATTCTAGGGTAGTACACGGAGGAGCTGAGATGAACACACTGCCCTCAGAGAACTTACCTGGGCGAACTTGTGAATCTGCTCTACCACCGCGGCAAACAGAGCATGGACACTTTCATCAATCAGACTCTGCATGTAGTGCACTGCCTCTTCATCAGACAGGTCTAGACGAAATTTATCCTGAACCTACAAGGTCACAGTCTATTAACTTTTGAATAAAGAAAAACACACATTTCAAAAAGACAAGAACAAACAGATATAGATGTTATTACAATGAACTATTTCTATGCCAAAGAAATGATTCACAACCTGTAAGAAGTTCTGAATACTATTCTCTTGAATGTGGAACTTTACTTTTTGCTATATGCTCTTTATATCACCCTATCTTTGTTGGTTGTAAATATTTCTGCAGAAAAAAATTAACAAAGTGAATAGAAAATATAATTCTGTTAGACCCTGCAAATTTAAAAGCAGACAAAAATTGTTCTTTTAATTCAAAGGCGTGCTTTAGTATTTGCATTTCAAAGCTAGAATTATAAGATTTAAATTGTGACATAATAATTATTAACAATCTCCTTCACTTTATGAAATGGATATAGCAAGGTAAGCTTATATTACTATTTTCCCTCACCTTCTCTGCATATACAAGAACAGGAACTATGTCAATTGCTGGCAAAATAAACTAAACTAGATCTTCTAAAATGTCCCCATTTCCTATAGGAGTTCCCTGTGCTTCTGCAAAGAACTACTTCAACTGGCCTATAATTTCCAAAGACAGAGGACTTTTTCATTATTTCGTATTAAAACATACAGTTGATTCTCAATAGCAATAAGTACTAGAAAACTTAGTAGAGATATATATCAGAATAGTTCCCTAAAACACAAAAGCCAATGTTACTGAATGACTACTCTGTGCTAAACACTGTGCAAAGTACTTTACATGCAGTATTTCACTCAACTCTCAGATGGCTCTGAGGTAGATAATATCTCCATCTATAAGATGCAGAAACTGAGACAGAATTTATGAAGCCAATCCAGGGACCTTTAACTGATGACAAGTGGCTTGCACTTCCAGACAATTGCACGCTATTGCACTAACCATTGTACTAACTCCTTTCTCCTCTTATAAATAACCCATATATATTTCTGAAAAGGCAGGCTAGGAGAAAATGGGATTTCCAAGTGGATAAAAAGTGGTCCAATATATACACTACCAAACGTAAGGTAGATAGCTAGTGGGAAGCAGCCGCATAGCACAGGGAGATCAGCTCGGTGCTTTGTGACCGCCTGGAGGGATGGGATAGGGAGGGCGGGAGGGAGACGCAAAAGGGAGGGGATATGGGAACATATGTATATGTATAACTGATTAAATTTGTTATAAAGCAAAAAAATAAAAATAAAGAAAAAGTGGTCCACATTTAGTATTTCCTTTTAAGTACAGAGTTTAACTACTATAAAAGCAGGAAGAAGAAAGGGCAGACAGTATGACAACCCATGGCCCTGCCCAGTGCTCTTTTCTATTCACTGCACTGGAAGTATACCAGCTGATCCGACAGCCCTGCAGCCTCAGGATAGAGGAGGTAAAAGAGGTTAATATAATAAGCGAAGGACAATTTGGTGGAGGGAGACCTAAAAGTATACCTTCAATCAACTCTCTCTCCCATTTCTGGGTCCCAGTTAAAGAGTTTAATCCACTATATTCCTTGATTTCTACTTAGAGAGGTCATGTCTGACAATTTTGGAACTATTTTTTAAGAACGTCAAAAAACTGTAGGGCAGGAGAATCAAAATAAAACTTTAACACAATTTATCAAAACTTGCATACTTACATAAGTACTTAAATTACAAACAGAAGATATGTATTTAGCATATAAAGAAAATGTTATTTACCAAATATGAAGACATTCTCTTTTATAACAAAGAAGGTTAACAGCATATAAATGGTTGATTTGTTTTCATATATACTGACTTATCTTAGGCTACTTGTTATTGTCCCCTAAGTCACCTCTGTGACTTTCACCTTTCCAGAATTTCTCCCCTGACTTCTTGGCTATCCCTACCAGCTCCAAACCCTCTCCTTTCACACCTCATTAGTAAGGCTGCATTCAAAACAATCTGGAGAGTGCCTTTAAGCAAAAGGATATAAACTTGTAAATCTCAGCCTCTGCACTGTCTTTTAAAGGTAGATAAGATACCCCTTGTTTAAAATATCGTGAGAATTTCCAAAATGTGATGCAGAGACACAAAGTGAGCAAATGTTGTTGGAAAAATGGCACCAACAGACTTGCTCAACACAGAGTTGCTACAACATTCAAAATTTGTAAGAAACACAATTATCTGTGAAGCACCATAAAACGAGTAGACAGTTTAAAAAAAATAAAAAGAAATTGATATATATATGTACTAAAATATGTTAAGGAAAAAGGAAAATATTGTTGAACTTTGTTATGATTAAATAATTTGAATAATCTGTACTTCTCTGAAGACTTCAGCCTCAAATGAGCTACTCTGTTTCTTTAGCTGGCTTTCATTCATGAGGTCAATGCAAAAAATTTCTAGGTAGTAAGACTTCAAAGTAATGCCAGCAAATGTTATTTCACAGAGTATTAAAACCTATTTCTACTTCTTAAAAAAGCCAACCAATATGAAACATAAATTTTAGTCTATTGCAGCATCACTTTCCAATAATATTATGACTTTAAAGTCAAGTTTATGTTGCAATTGGTTACTTCACATTCCTGATAAAATAGTAGCAAGCAAATAAATCTTTATGGAATACCCTTTTGGGTAAAAATACAGTAAAATACTTTTTGTTCAAGGTTCACGTAATTGAAACTAGAATAAAAAGCTAGGGAATAAATAGTGTAAAGAAAAATGACTAAGGTACATGCTTTTCTTCCCCATAAATTAATTGCTTCATGTGTTAAAAGATGATGCCATAAAGAGAGCTGGTAACAAATTAAACAATAAAATCATTATTCTCTAAAAGAGAAGCAAAAGTTGAAACAAAAGATCTAATAAGAACCATAACTATATAACTTAACTGGCAGAAGAAACTGGAAGACTCCGTTTGACAAATACTGTTAGAACTTTCATAAATGACTTCTGAACACAAGTGAAGTCAGGCAAGAGTGAACATATGACTGAGATAGATGGGTTTAAAATAAACAGCAAAAACAGATCCTGAAAACAGCAACGCGGAAAAAAAAAAAAGGCAACAACATTTGAAATCTGGTGCAATCATCAACTTTAGCTAAGAAAACGTTCATCAACCAATTATGTTTCTTGATGGATGAGCTTAAATTGACAAAAAATAACCCAGGCCAAAACCTAGTGTGATAAGTAGTCCATTACCTAGTTTGGGGGTGGGGGGTGCTGAAACAGTGCTTCCTGGATAATAATAAATGAAATCCTAATAAGAACATAATTTCCTTAAATGGTTAAGCAATAAAATATTTACATTAAAATCCTTTTCATTGCTTGCCAAAGACTCATAAAATTAGGTAAAAGAGATTAGCTTCATTCATGTTTGCAATGATGTAAATATTTTTGTATCCCCCAAATCCATGTTGAAACACTAATGCCCAATGTGATAGTATTAGGAGGTGGACCCTTTGGGAGGTGTTTAGGTAATGAGGGTGGAACCCTCATGAATGGGATTAGTGCTCTTATAAAAGAGATCCCACAGAGCTTCCTAGTGCCTTCCACCCTATGAAGATACAACAAGTTTTTGACCCAAAAAGGGCCTTAACTTGACCATTCTGGCACCGTGATCTAGTACTTCTAGCCTCCAGAAGTATGAGAAACAAATTTCTGTTGTTTACAAGCCATGCGGTCTCTTGTATTTTGTTATATATAGCAGCCCAAATGGACCAAGACAATGTTTAAACCACAGAGGTATCTTTCTAATAATGCTCAGAGTCAATTACATCAGAACTTAGGGCTTTTGGTGCCAATTATTAATTTCAACCACCAGGGCAATTCCATCTATGAGACTTATAATTTTAGTAATTTTATACTTCTATAAGTTAAAAAACTAAACTTTGAAGTTCAATATTAATAACCACACTGATATTTAAGATCATTTTATGTTATCTTTAGATAAATAAAGTATACTACATACATCCCTCTCAATGAATCAGAGAGTCAGAAATTAATTTGAATAAAAATCTTCAAATCTGTTACCCTTCCTCCCATCTCCTGCTGAAACTTAGGGTAAGATAGTTCTGAATAACTGCTCATCTACGTGATGGCTTTCCTTCATTCTTCTCTTTGCAGGTTAAGTTAAGGCAGGTCTCTATTCTCCTGACACAGTAAGAAACCCCTGTAAGCAAGGGTACGAATGGGAAGGATAAAGAATGGCTGTTTGCTTCTGCTTCTACATACTATTAAAATATTTTGTTTCTGATCCTTAGCAGGCTTAGTCTGGGAGTACCAGGAATCAGGTATCCCATTAGGAATATTAAAGAGAAGCTAAACTTTTAGGACAAAGAGCAAGGACTGTGATAGTAAGCTTCCTCTTTTGGTGTAGTGACCTATTCATGTGACTGTGGGTACAAACAGGCAAGGGGATAAAATTTGTTGCAGAGGACTTGAGAGGCTGTCATATACTGGAATGCGAAATAAAAATATACACAAGGTCTCTTTCTTAATTCACGTTACTTAAGAGTCTAGCGGTCGGGACAAGGGGAAATGGGTTGTTACAACCCTAATACTTTTTACATATGAAAAGTAGACTATGGGGGCTTCCCTGGTGGCGCAGTGGTTGAGAGTCCGCCTGCGGATGCAGGGGACATGGGTTCGTGCCCCGGTCCGGGAGGATACCACATGCCGCAGGGTGGCTGGGCCCGTGGGCCATGGCCGCTGAGCCTGCACGTCCGGAGCCTGTGCTCCGCAACGGGAGAGGCCACAGCAGTGAGAGGCCTGCGTACCGAAAAAAAAAAAAAAAAAGTAGACTATGATATCTGAGGATGTATAAAAATTACCTTTTTCACAGTCTTATCTGGTTCAAGAGCAATATCTGGAATATTTGCATCCACCATCAAGGAAAACAAATTCAAAATAAGATTAGAATACCTAAAGGAGAGTGGGAAAGAAAAATAAATAGCAATGTGTTAGAATTTTGCCATTCTTTCTCATGTTAAGAGCACTCCTAGAAGTAGTGCTTTATAATGATTACTATTACTCCTATGGAAAACAGAATGTGAGGGCTTCCCTGGTGGCGCAGAGGTTGAGGGTCCGCCTGCTGATGCAGGGGTCACGGGTTCGTGCCCCGGTCCGGGAAGATCCCACATGCCGTGGTGCGGCTGGGCCCATGAGCCATGGCCACTGAGCCTGCGCGTCCAGAGCCTGTGCTCCGCAACGGGAGAGGCCACAACAGTGAGAGGCCCATGTAACACACACACACACACAAAAAAAAAGAATGTGAGCTTATTCACCAGCTGTCTCAATGAAAAGCAAGCCTTGAAAACATATCTTATTCTAGGGTCTTGATATAATGCCATTTCTAGGTCCCCCACTAGGGAACACACTTTTGGAATAACCATCTAATAATGACAATTTTTCACTCTTTAGTAAGTATATTATTTTTAGAAGGGATCTAAGGGGAATCTGCTTTATAGCATTAATTAGCATTACTAAGCAATGAAGATCCGTCTTTGCTCAATGCTGACAAGAATCTGCTACCTTAAGACTACCTCAGTATGTCAAGGGTAAATGAGTCAAAGGGAAATAGTGTGATTTCACTAATCATTCATAAATATCCTCTAGGGACACTAATCCCACCATCTTCGAAAATATAGTGACTGGTCTGGATATAAGCAACCCTAAACGGAGGAGAAAACAGCTCGTACTCTTCTACACTAAAAATGTGCAAGATATCTACATAATTTCACCTTTGGAGTATGCTGGCCCCTGTAGGAACTAAAGGTTTATCCTCATCAATCATCAAACTTTTCATCCTCCTCCAAACAAGAGGAAAGAATGTTACTATTCCAAATCTCATTTCCAGGAGTGCAGCCATGTGGGGAAAGGTATAATTAAGTGTACACTGGGTGCAACCCACCTCCTGCTCCCAGAACACTCTCCCCTTGGACAGTTATGCCCTGAGCGGCCCTGCAGCACTGTAGTGATAAAAGGAGGTTCAGGTTTGACTTTGGGGATGTATGTAAGTGAAGAAAGCTTTGGTTTTAGGCAATGAAGGTTTCTAGCTGGTCTCGGTAGAAGTGTCAACACAAGTGCCTTGCATTGTCTTCTCTAGGGGATGGAAGTCAGGACTTTAGGTTATGCAGAACCTTTATTCCAGCCACCTACTTATCCATGATATAAAAAAGTACATAAAAACTAATACTTGAACTGTAATGATAATAGAACTTGTAGACAAAAATGACTATCCATATGAACCTCAAATTATCTATTTCATCATTTTTGAATTTTATATTACCCATGAAAATCAGGCACTATAATGAAAAAACTCTACCTTGATATAATCTTCTAATCAAATTAGGTCCTAACTCATTATACTCTTTTAAAAAAAAGTACAATGATAACTAAACAGCTTGAACTTATAGTTTTAAAAGTTACTGATTTCCTTGTGGGAACTGATAAAAAGCATGTCACAGCTTATTCCGTTTCTACTCACATAATAATTTTATTCATTCAACCAACACACATATATTGAGTTCTCACTCTAAACACTGTTCTAGGCACTATGGGTATAGTGGTGAACTGAACAAACAAGGTCTCTACATACTCATGAAGCTTACATTCTGGAGGAGGGTGGGGACTCACACAATAAACTGACAAAGAGGATAATTTCATGAGTGCTTGACTGACAAAAGATTTTTAAAAATAAAGAAAAAACAGCAAAATGGGTCAAAGACTGATGGGGTGGGGAGAAAAGTCATCTTAGGGAGGTATGATTTTATTCTAACTGTACTGAAATAAGTGAGTTTAAAGAGTAGAGTGACATACTCAGATATGCATTTTGTAAAAGCCCACACTGGCTATCTTGTGGGGAAAAAGAATGGAGGAAGGGAAACTATTTTACAGATGTCCAGGTGGAAAAGAAATAATATGGACATTATCAGGCTATATTTTGGAGATGGACTGGATATCACTTGCTTCAAGATGGCTTCAATGAAGTGGAGAATAGAGGATCTGAATGTCACCAAGGATTTAGTCTACATGGGGAACTATGGTTATTTATCAAAATTAAAAAAAAAATGAATGAAAGAAGAACAGGATTTGGGGCAGGGAATCAAGAGTTCCATTTTAGACACATATTGAGTTTGAGATCCCTACTACATTCTTAGTAGAGATGTCAAGTAGGCAGTTAGACATATTTCAGAGGAGATAATAGGGCTGGTGGTAATAGTTTGGAATCATCAGCGTTTGGATCCTATTTAAAGTCACAAGTCTAGATGTAAATGCTTAAGGAGAGAGTTTAGGGGAAAAAGATCCAGAACTCTTTATACCGATATGGAACTTGTAGATAGTTTAATATATAGAGGTAAGGCAGAAGAGGGAAGGTATCAGCAAAGAAGCAGGAGTGACCAGTAAGGCAAAGAGAAAATAGAGGAGTAGGTTACACCAAATAAAAGAAATGTTTTTAGGAACAAAGACATGGTCAACTGTGTCAAAGCTTCTAGGAAGCAAAAGTGGCCACTGGATTTGGAATAGGTAATTGTTTATTTTGATAAAATTAGTTTCAATAGCAGAGTAGGACTGGAAGACTTACTGGAGAAGCATGAAGGAAGAAAGGAGGCTAGTAAGTCAAAAGTGGGGGATCAAGATTTTGGAGGGGTAAATTTACTACTGATGAGAGGGAGTGGCCAAGGTTGGCTTTACATGTGGAGGACACAGCCCTGAGACGGTCCGGTCATGGCTGGACCATTCATGCAGGTGTTGAAGTCACAGCAGCAGGCCTGAAGAAGAAGACAAAGTTTTCAATGAATGAAAATGACAGGGAAATAGGCAGTTGATGGTCAGCAGTAGGTAATTCATCTGATTTCACGGTGTGTGTCTATGCTTTCCTTCTTTAAGAAGGCAAGGGAAGAAATGGTTCGGAAGTGGCATTAGGGAGCAAAAAGGGCACCAGACCCTTCTCTAATCTCTGTGGTATGTAGGAAATAGAAATAGAGAAAAGGGTCCACTGAGAAGGCTTGTAAGGACTGGTGTCAGTAGGATACAACCAACTGCTACATATTATGTTACGAAAAAATAATATTCTTTCAATGAACCCTGAATTATTCATACTCTGTTTTGTTGACTATATAGGGTTTGTCCCAACCTTGCCATAGGGGAATCTCAGGAATCTACCACAGGGTAACACAGGGAGAGGAATACAAGGTTCAGGTTTTTTTTTTTTGCGATATGCGGGCCTCTCATTGTTGTGGCCTCTCCCGTTGCGGAGCACAGGCTCCAGACACGCAGGCTCAGCAGCCATGGCTCACGGGCCCAGCCGCTCCGAGGCATGTGGGAGCTTCACGGACTGGGGCACGAACCCGTATCCCCTGCATCAGCAGGCAGACTCTCAACCACTGCACCACCAGGGAAGCCCCAAGGTTCAGTTTTGAAAGGGATATTTCAAAGTATATCCCATACCTGGCTGCCCATTAAATTCACTTGGGAAGCTTCTTTGAAAATACCAATGCCTGGGCCAAATCCCAGACCAATTAAATCTGATGGGGCTCAGAATTGTTTTGGTCCCCCCCAGCCCACAAAGAACCCCAGATAATTCTAATGGTCAGCCAGGATCTATGTTAAAACGTCTGCCTTTATGGACGCATGTGTGTTCCTTTTGTAAAAGGCAAATATTAATGTTTTCTCCATTATCTGCTGGTATACATATAACCACCCATGCTTCTATTATTATGGCAAAGGGAAACAATGTAAATAAATATAAAATGGAATATTCTATAAGAAGCTTAAACATCCAATTACTTTGTGGATAATCTGTCACTACCTTAACTGTATTAATCTTTTACATCTGTTGCCATTAACCTGCATTTTCCATTTAAGACAGAACCACTTACACAAAACAGAAATTATATATTAGTCATTCAAATGCTATCCAGAAACAGAAAGGTTACCAGAAATCTTTAAAGCCATTATCAAAAGAAAATATAAGGTTAAGTTTAAAAAACATGATAGAGTGGGAAAAGTGGGCAAAACCAAGTCTAGACAAAGATGTAAGGATGGATGTGATATAAATTAGATTTTTAAAAAGGAGTAGGTTAAGTACAGAGTTCAAGAAGAATGTACTCTTTCTCATACCCATGTTTATGCCAACCACCATGCTACTCACTGGGTATACAAAGATGGTCTAAATTTTTCAGTAAAAACCTTCAGTACTAAGAATAAAAAGCATTAACTACAACAAGTGAGGTTCTTAACAGCATTTCAGACGTCTTGTTTCCCCTACAATCTATCCATTTTGCATGCAACAAATATCAGAGTAGAATCCTATAAAAATATTTATTTAACAAGTGTACTACTTCTAGAAGGGAAAACAATGAGATTAATGATGAAAAGTAGTGTGATCAATAGATTCACTGCTGTTTGGTGACTAGACAAACATCCTCTAAGACAATGTAAGAATTTTGCTTGATACAGCAAAATGCATTCCAAATTTCAATATTTTTACTGAAAAGTTTAGGCCCTCTTTGTATCATGTCTAGCATGGTGTTTGGCGTAAACATGGATTAAGAGAAGTTGTGTTTTCCTTGAACACTTAATATTTAAAATGTCTTAGCATTACTAATGAGTTGCCATAAGAGTATTCAAAAAATAAATTTTCCAATTTATTATTGGTATAACAATGTATCTTGTTATATGAAAATCACACCATAAAGTGTGTTCCGGCATCTGTACAAGTAACATTCATAACTTAATTCAAAAGGGACAGCTCTGTTTGTGGTCCGCAGCTTATTCAATGATTTCTTGTTGATCAGCAATCAACAAACACCATGAAAAGAACACAGTTGGTCACACCTAAAAATTCTAATAATAAGCGTGTCAAATATCCTTACCTCCAAACAAATTTCTGGCTATCTGGTTAATTCTTATGTCCTAAGAGAAATTTTTACTAACTGAACCATATTCTAAAATACAACATTAAAAAATAAATGTTTATCAAAATATTAGGGTCTAGCTAATCTTAACAGTGAAATTTTTGAAAATAAAAAAATAAAACAATTTCATGAAGACTTAACATAAAGTGAGGTAGATTAATCTCTTTATGATTTTTCTTAGTAGTGAGGAAAGTTAACTTCTGGCTCTGTACTAATAATCTGCCTCTATTTTCTCATTTTGCTGAATTGCTACTAATCCATTATCAATGACAGTTTATAAGACACATTGTTTTCTTTCTGCTTTCGATAAGATAGGGCACCTTTGACATTTCTCTAGTTATCATTGCATACCATCTTGTCTGCCTCCTCACTGAGATCACCATAGTTTCATCTAGCTTTCTGTAGGCTCTGACTATTTTAAATTAAAAATCCTAGGTATTAAAGTGGAACTTTCATCTCTGAAAGTGCTTCTGCATCACCAGGCACCCATCTTCTCATTATTCCTTTAGCATTTCTGGAGAGTAAAACTGAGCCACTCTACCACTCAAAGGATAATAATGCAGCTGTTTGTGAAATGTACATTAAAGTTTGTGACCTGTGATCGAGACTGAGTTAACAGTGAAGGCCTATTGAGCCATTGCAAAGATGAAACCTTATTAATATAGGACAGCCATTCACCTGGGACCAGTAGTATCAACATCACCAGGGAACATGGACTCACTCCAGATGTGATGCAGAACTGTTCGTACAAATACTGAAGGTTCTTATTAAACATACGTATACTGTCTATAAACTGAGGTTACAAAGACAGAAAAGACAGGGTCCACATGCATAGGCAACTCACTTCTACTGGTTACATATTCATCTGGAAGAGCATACAGGTGTCTCCTGAGCTGGGATTTTTCTGGTGGACTAAGAATATTCATTTTGCATAGTTAAGTTGAAAATGGAGTTAGAATAAAATGATCCATCATTTTTGACTAACCATCAGAGCCATGTCCTGAATTTAACAAACATGACTTTTAATTTATCTTTTTCCTGATGATACATGATGTCTAGTCCTAAGGAAATTTGGATGAAGGAAGCAGAGATATAGTGGCCTTGGAGAAAAAGGGATAGAGAAAAAAATCAACATTTTTTTTAAGCAGAATGACTGATGAGGTGCTGAAGAGAGACAAAATCATATGTAACATTTATTCTTCAATTGTTTCGGAATGCTCCAAACTAAGGCTGATGAAGGTGCTAAAAAATAAAAATTATTTGACTAATCACTCCAAGTGAGCTAAATGCTTCATTCTTGTGTAATGCCAGCTTCCCACTTGGTGGGATTTAGCAGTCAAATAATTAGTGAGAAAGCAAGAAACTGTCTTTTGCCTTTGATATCAGACTGTTCATCAAAAGAGTCATCAAATGTACATTAACTAATACTGCTGTCTGTGTCATTCTAAAAAGAGTGATGCTAAAGAATGTATACATTTGAACAAATATTTTTCTTACTCTGTGAAATGAATTTACCAAAATTCTCTAAGTCAAGCAAATCAACTTACCTTCGAAGGTGGAGAAAAGCTGTGTAACACTGTTTTCGGAACTCTTGGTACTGTTCGCTCTGTGTGCCGCCCATTCCTTCCACCATTTCTTTATTCAGCTTCATAGGAGGAGGAAGAGGCTTTGGATCCCGACCCAAAATATATCCAAAGTCTATGTGGAAGAGTTTGCCTGGATGTTGATAAGAAACTCATTTGTTTCCAGAATTTTATATTAAGGAACTGGGAAATAGATATGTCATACAATTGGTAAAGCAGTGTCTCTTCATAAAGAACATCAGTTCATGACGAAGTCTATTAAATTGTTTAATCCTGTATCCCCAGGCTAGGGAGGGGCCTTCAGAGCATATTTTATTTCCCTTCAGCCCACATTCATTTTGATGAAACTATACTTAAAATCATCCCACAGTAATATTTTAAAATTTAAATCCTACTTTTAGATCTCCAGAACCAAAGATGGCTAAAGCCTGGACAACTTTTAAAGGTATTAGTAGAAATTAGTATCTTGTAGCAAATTTCTTATGCTAAAGGAAGATCACTTCTTTAAGTATTCCTGAGATGAATCCTTCCTTTAACTTATCACTATTCTCCCCACCTTCAAAAACATCCCCCAAATTTCAAATTATATTGTTAGCTTCATTTGAATCATTTCCAACTAATCTGTGTCACTCATTAGCTGCAGACTAGGAAACCAAGCACAGTATTCACCTCTGCCAAGGGCTGAATACAGCTATAGTGCCCATGAAGACAAACCCTTGAGCAGTCATCTAAACTCGTAGGTCACATATGTAAGAATGTGACTGATCATTCACTTTAGAGAATGATTCACCACTGAATTCATAAAGCATCTTTTGATTTACAAGTAGGTATAAAGTAGGCATACATTATAACACAAAAAGTAACACCCTGGATTCTACAATCTAAGTACCACCAAGGCAAGGACTTATGCATTTTGTATATTGCTGTTTCCCCAGCCTCAGAATAGTTTCTAGCATATACTAAGCACTCATTGTTGAATGAAGAAATGGACTCCCTCTTGAAAGAACACCAGAATCACAACTAGCTACTGGACAATCATCGACAGGAAGACGCTGGAACAAACCAAAAAAGATACTCCATATCCAAAGACAAAGGAGAAGCCACAGTGAGACGGTAGGAGGGGTGTAATCACAGTAAAATCAAATCCCGTAACTGGTGGGTGGGTGACTCACAGACTGGAGAACACTTATACCCAGAAGTCCACCCACTGGAGTGAAGGTTCGGAGCCCCATGTCAGGCTTCCCAACCTGGGGGTCTGGCAACGGGAGGAGGAATTCCTAGAGAATCAGACTTTGAAGTCTAGTGGGATTTGACTGCAGGACTTCAACAGGACTGGAGGAAACAGAGACTGCACTCTTGGAGGGCACACACAAAGTAGTGTGTGCATCAGGACCCAGGGGAAGGAGCAGTGACCCTGGGGTGACTGAACCAGACCTACCTGCTAGTGTTGGAGGGTCTCCTGCAGAGGTAGGGGGGTGGCTGTGGCTCACCATGGGTACAAGGACACTGGCAGCAGAAGTTCTGGGAAGTCCTCCTTGGCATGAGCCCTCCCAGAGTCCACCATTAGCACCACAAAAGAGCCTAGGTAGGCTCCAGTGTTGGGTCGCCTCAGGCCAAACAACCAACAGGGAGGGAACCCAGGCCCACCCATCAGCAGAAAAGTGGATTAAAGTTTTACTGAGCTCTGCCCACCAGAGCAACAGTCAGCTCTATCCACCACCAGTTTCTCCCATCAACTGTCTTAGATAGCCTCATCCACCAGAGGGCAGACAGCAGAAGCAAGAAGAACTACAATCTTGCAGCCAGTGGAACAAAAACCACATTCACAGTAAGACAGACAAGATGAAAAGGCAGAGGGCTATGTACCAGATGAAGGAACAAGATAAAACACAAGAAAAACAACTAAATGAAGTGGATATAGGCAACCTTCCAGAAAAAGAATTCAGAATAATGATAGTGAAGACGATCCAGGACCTCAGAAAAAGGATGGAGGCAAAGATCGAGAAGATGCAAGAAATGTTTAACAAAGACCTAGAAGAATTAAAGAACAAACAAACAGAGATGAGCAATACAATAAGTGAAATGAAAACTGCACTAGAAGGAATCAAGAACACAATAACTGAGGCAGAAGAATGGATAAGTGACCTGGAAGACAGAATGGTAGAATTCACTGTTGTGGAACAGAAAAAAGAAAAAAGAATGAAAAGAAATGAAAACAGCCTAAGAGACCTCTGGGACAACATTAAATGCAACAATATTCACATTATAAGGGTCCCAGAAGGAGAAGAGAGAGAGAAAGGAGCAAAAAAAAATATTTGAAGAGATTATAGTCGAAAACTTCCCTAACATGGGAAAGGAAATAGCCACCCAAGTTCAGTAAGCGCAGAGAGTCCCATACAGGATAACCCCAAGGAGAAACACACTGAGACACACAGTGATCAAATTGGCAAAAATTAAAGACAAAAATTATTGAAAATAGCAAGGGAAAAACGACAAATAACATATAAGGGAACTCCCATAAGGTTAACAGCTGATTTCTCAGCAGAAACTCTACAAGCCAGAAGGGAGTGGCATGATATACTTAAAGTAATCAAAGGGAAGAACCTACAACCAAGATTACTCTACCAGCAAGGATATCATTCAGATTTGATGAAGAAATCAAAAGCTTTACAGACAAGCAAAAGCTAAGAGAATTCAGCACCACCAAACCAGCTCTACAACAAATGCTAAATGAACTTCTCTAAGTGGGAAACACAAGAGAAGAAAGGACCTACAAAACAAACCCAAAACAATTAAGAAAATGGTCATAGGAACATACATATCGATAATTACCTTAAATGTGAATGGATTAAATGCTCCAACAAAAAGACACAGGCTTGCTGAATGGATACAAAACAAGACCCATCTACATGCTGTCTACAAGAGACCCACTTCAGATCTAGGGGCACATACAGACTGAAAGGGAGGGGATGAAATAGATATTCCTTGCAAATGCAAATTTTGTTCCCCTGCACCATCATCAATGTAACTATTGCACTGAATACCAGTTTTCTATTTATCGAAATTATCTTTTTTTTTTTTTTTAAAGATATACCAGGTTTAAAATATTCTGTTCAAACTGGAGAATTGGTTAAAGTCTTATAGGGGAGCAAAACTTGCCACCCAAAAATGTCTTTCTGACATGAAAATTATTTTTGAGCTGAAACCAATCAAGGCCCAAAAGGACAAAACTTGACCTTCCCCCAGCTACCTAAACAATGTCAGTAGAGGATCTGTTCCAGGAAGGGACCTATCACCATAGATTAATTATAGTATGAACTATGTATGCAGACAGGGAGGAACCTAGCGAAGTTTGTTAAAAATTCCTTTGTGTCCTATTGTCTCTGCATGGCCTAGCAAACATTTACCAAACATTTGCTTTTCTATCTCCTTGTCAATTGCCTCTCCCGCTTTGAGGTCCCAAACCACTATCCCCAACATCCTCCTTAGTCTTTAGCAAAAGATGGTATTTAAGGTGAGGGTTTCAGCCATTTTGGTGAGTTATTCACAGTTTTTCTAGGTCTCTCCCATATTCACATGTTAGTAAACTTTAGTTTTTCTCCTGTTAATCTGTCAATAATCTCACCTCAATTTAGTTCTTAGACCACCCAGAAGAAACTAGAAGGGTAGAGGAAAATTTCTTCCTCCTCAATAGTCTCTTAAGAATTTTTTTAAATGGATATATCTAGTATAGTAAATGACATATGACGGAGGTGAAATGAGAAGGAATTCTAATTAGATACAGATAGCAAGGAGCCTGTGGAGAATTGAAAAGTGGTTTTGTCCCCCCACCCCAAAAAACAAAGGCAGTAACAAGTTGGCTAAAAGTTTCCTCTAGCTCACACTAGGGCTACCTAAATCAGCATGTGTTTGTCAAGCAGTTATTAATGAGGCTCCTACCTCACCTATTTCTATCAAAACACTTTAGCTGAGGTGTATATTGAAATTATTTGTTCACTCCTCTTTCTCCCCAACACTAAACTTTTAATGAACCATTAAGTGTCTTATAATCAAGAACTCTGTTCCATTTATTTTTGTTATAGTCCTGAAACCCAGGATAATGCCTAGCATACAGGAGCATGCAATGTGGCTATTCTGCATTTATTTAACCAATGACATCTCAATTTCACCTTTACAGCTTAGACAACTTTTTTTTTTTTTTTTGCGGTACGCGGGCCTCTCACTGTTGCGGCCTCTCCCGTTGCGGAGCACAGGCTCCGGACGCGCCATGGCTCACGGGCCCAGCTGCTCCGCGGCATGTGGGATCTTCCTGGACCGGGGCACGAACCCGTGTCCCCTGCATTGGCAGGCGGACTCTCAACTACTGCGCCACCAGGGAAGCCCTTAGGCAACTTTTAATAACATTACTGATATGAGAAATTTTCTTCTAGAAACCTGATAGTTCTTATAGACGTTGTCATGTTTTAAAATTTTTGTGTCTTCATTTCTGTGAAGATCTATAATGAAATTAATAAAGGCTGAGTCTGGATCATCTGGATGCTACCTTACTACTTAATACTGTCCTATGATTTCAGTGTTTTTGACTGGGTTGGTATCAAACAGCAAAGCTAATTTAATTGTTGCAGGCTAATACTAACAGAAGCAGAGTACCTTGAAAATTAAATTACAGCATCCGGAATAAATGGAGGTTATGAAGCAGTTCAAGCAGAGGAAAGTAGTGTAAGAATATTAGCATGGGACAGGACATTAACAGCACTCTGAATTGAAACTCACACTATATTATCTATACCATATTCACACTAGCAAGTGGCAGTTTAGTTTCAGTATTCCTTTGTCACATTAATATTGTTAGGTTAAATTTTGCTAGTTTGTAACATTATTATCTTATAAATCTGTTTGTATTTTACAGTTATGTATGAGTAGATGCATAGTAAGTTAAGATCAGGTTTTATGTTGTACATATTTAAGATTATAAAATGTAATATGTCAACACAGGGGGTTTCATTTCTGTTTAAAACAGTCCTACGTATTACTCTTGATTGAAAAACACATTTTCAGAATTCCAAAATGCACTTCAGGGTCTCTAAACACAATGAAATCAGTATTTTTGGAAGTTCACAGACTTCACCAATTTCCCAAGGGAAGTCCAAGATTCCCAAAAGATGAGAAATCAGTTTTGGAATAAGTAATCTGAAAATTTGGTACTTACTGGGAAAGCACCATCTCCTAATCTCTTAAGGTTCAAGGGAGGATGCGATCATTGAATTTTTCATGATTTGGTGAAAAGTTCATGATCAACTTCTGTTAAAGGTTTCACTGCCTTCAGCTAAACACGTATCCTCTGTTCAACTAAGCTAAGCACTTCATTTTCTGCTTATTTTCATCCTGGACTTCCCATTTATTATCTACCTTGTTAGACAAATACCATTCTACCCTTCAAGAGGTTAAGAAATTAGAAGCTTACAATATCGTAGGTACAGATAAACCTTTCTTAGTTTTATTTATTTAAATAATGTTCTGTTATCAATATATTTCCTACTGATACCCGCCACTTGAGCAGAGAACCTATTTGACCAATCTTTGATTCAAAACTGCTACCCTTAATAAATCATGTATCGAATGGTATCAACCATCACACGGAGTTTATTTAATGGGCTTGGTGCTTTTTAATAGGAAACCTAGCCCCGCTTTTCTTCATTTCCTAACAGGCATTACTGGAATTCCAATGTCATCTATGTATCACTGCTTCCAAATGAAGAGTATACCTTCTATCCTTCTTGTAAGAAAATTCTCAAAGGACAGGATTACTACTTAATTATAAGGCATAAAAGATTCAGTATCTAACTATGAAACCATTACTATGCTTTGCAAGTTCAAAGAGGAATGTATTTTGAAAAGAGGCTATCAACGTTTTAAGAAAATTTATCCTCATACCAAAGGGAATGGCTTTTTAAAACTTAATATCTGTAAATTAAACTTTTAAGAATTTTTAAAATGCACTTCAAGAAATTAAAATAACTGTTAAAAAATTCAGGGAATGTGGTCTTATTCAAATCTATTACATTAAATAGTCAAGGGGCGAAGTGTACATAAAACAAACTTAATATTGACTGTAACTACCTTCTTTTGTCCCTGCCTTGCAAAAAGGGAATAAGAGGTGTTAATTAAATTTTCCTGTTATTTGCATAAGTGACATGAATGTATTTTTAAAATTGTAGTTGAAGACATTTGTAGTTCTTGGATTAAAGAGACTAGATACTGCCAAAATTAATAGTATTTAGTGGTAGAGTTTCTATTTTTTTTTTATTTCCCTTTTGTCTATTTAATAATTAAATGCAACCAATCTCAAAACTGTACTTATTCCATTTTTTACACTGCTGCTTATTCCTTCTACTTGACTCTCTCCTGTAATCTCTCCTATAAACCAGACTCTAATTTTTTGAAAATCCCACACAATTCCCAAATTCAAAAATTTTTCCCTGCCACTCTACTCCCCAGTAAGTTTCCCACTCTCAATTTTTTTGTATATAACCTGACATTTTATTTTTTTCCCCAAAATGCCTTTATTTCTTACATGAATGTTATATCTTTCCTGTTGCCCTACCACAAAACCTAGAAAAAAAGAAGGCTGTGAATAACTATTTATTGATACGATGGAACTTATATTTTAGAATTAAAAATGCTCCCTACACCTACACTCCCACTGCTCCCAACACTTATTAGTTAAACCCTTATGATATACTTGGTTAGAGGTATTTTCATTTATAGTTAAAAAGTATAGTAATGAGGAAATATTTTTCAAAACTAGTTTTTGAGTAACAAAGTACAATAAGTCATACATAAGTACAGGTTAGCATAGACATTCCAATCACCTAAATGTTTCACATAATTTATTATCACTTCACATTCAGTTGTTAAGATGGCTTCTTATAAACAGGGATAACATTAAGCTAACTAATGAAAAGGGGGCAAAACCATGTCTACTTAGTATCTCTGATTATATAGTCTATTTCCATTCAAGAAAAACGAATATTTAACTGTTAAATATTTTCATTTTTCCTACAGTCATTAAAACAAAGTTTTTTTTCCCTGAAACATTCTTTTCTTCTAGAGAACTGTTTTAATGTCTGAAGCAGACATTAAGCAGTAATTAACCCTTTGAAGATGAAAAACAATGGCCTTCAAAAAGCAATTCTAAAAGATCATGGTCTCAGGACCCTTTATACTCTTAAAAATTATTCAGGACCCCAAAAAAAGCCTTAGTTGGACTACCTATATTGATATTTCCTACATTTGAAATTGAAACTGAGACATTTAAAAAATATTAATTAGCTTAAAAATAACAATTCAATAACGTTTTAACATACATTTGTTTTCTATTAATAATAACTACTTTCCAAAACAAAATATAATTAATGAGAAGAGTGGCACTGCCTTACATTTTGCACATCTTTTTATATTTATTTATTTATTTATTTTGCCGTACGCGGGCCTCCCACTGTTGTGGCCTCTCCTGTCGCGGAGCACAGGCTCCGGACGCGCAGGCTCAGCGGCCATGGCTCACGGGCCCAGCCACTCTGCGGCATGTGGGATCTTCCCGGACCGGGGCACTAACCCGTGTCCCCTGAATTGGCAGGCAGACTTTCAACCACTGCGCCACCAGGGAAGCCCTGCACATCTTTTTAATGTCTGGCTTAATAGGAGAAACTGGATTCTCATATTTGCTTCTTCTTTCAATCTATTATGATATATTGTTTTGACTGAAGTGAAAGAACCAAGCCTCTAAATAGAAATGGATTTTAAAAGGGGAGAAGAATATTAATAACCTTTTCGAGAATTACTGATAGTTTTCTTTGTTATTAAAACAAATTCTCAGGCCCTACCATACCTATTAAATCAAAAACTCTGAGCCTAGGGCCCAGAAATCTGTATTTTAACTGGCTCTCTTGATGATCCTAATATACTCAGAAGCTTGAGGACTTCTGATCTACTTTATACTGACTAATACAACTCTCAGACTCAGTCAGGTCATCGTGGAAGGGACAGTGGCAAGATGAACCACCTAAATGAATTAAAACTCATATTCAGACTAATGGTTATAGTTTCCTTGTGTTGTTCAACATCATTACCTTAAAATTTGACACTTCTTTTTGTTCTGGGGTTACTATAAAAATAACTTTTTAATATTTTAGTTTATGAAACTTTGAATGCTTTAAAATACATTAAAATGTAACCTCTCCCCAAATTATTCATTTCGAAGCAAAACAGTGTCTACCCAGCATTAAGGAATGTATCATCTGATAAAACTTACATTAGGGCTTCCCTGGTGGTGCAGTGGTTGAGAGTCCGCCTGCTGATGCAGGGGACGCGGGTTCGTGCCCTGGTCTGGGAAGATCCCACATGCCGTGGAGCGGCTGGGCCCGTGAGCCATGGCCGCTGAGCCTGCGCGTCCGGAGCCTGTGCTCCTCAACGGGAGAGGCCACAGCAGTGAGAGGCCCGCGTACCGCAAAAAAAAAAAAAAAAAAAAAAAAAAAAAAAAATTTACTATCCTAATCTACAGTTTTACTTCAGTGACTGAATTAAGCTTTGCCATATAAAAGGTAATCCGAAAGGAAGTAGATTGATTTCCCTCCATAATCTGACGTCAAATTTCTCTAACCAGCCTATATATATTACCTGCAAAGGCATGGCTTATCTCAGCTTCTGGATATTTTACTGGAATGTGTGCTTTTCTCCATTTGTATCCTATACAAATCCAACACATTCTTCATGACCCAGTCTAAGTTACTCTATCCATAAAGTAATTTGCACCTCCTTAGGTAAAAAGAGTATAGCCCTTTATCATTTTTTATTACCTCTAAGAAGATACAATGTTCTTCTCAAACAAACTTAAAAAAAAGCAGCCTCTACAAAATTAACATTTTCCTTATGATACGTTTCAGTTAACATAAAGACTGACTTCCTGATACTAAATATTTAAGAAACTTTCAAAAGATCATACTTTAAATAATGTTAAAAAGAAAATTATTCACATGAAGACAAGTTCTCATTATTTAAACATCTAAAGTAATGATCAATAGAGACTAAAAAAGTACTTATGGATAAAAAGGGAAGGTCTTATGTGCTTGGCTCTCTTTTGCATATATCAACTGAGAAATACAAATCAAACTGGTAAATAATAGTATATCCACAATCTATAGTAAAACTAAGTTTTGACAGGAAACAGATTTTTCTGAATCCCTGAGGATAGATTACAATGACATGAAAATACCTAGTTTATTTACTTATTTTCAAAGCATTTACTAGGTGCCTACTATGCACAGAGCTTTTTATACTCCTTTCTCTCATGTTCCAGAGAGTAAACAAGCACATATACTACTAAAATAATGAGCCACTCAAAAGAGATTTTAGAGGGCAGTAACTTACAGGAGTTTGGATTTTAGGGTGGAAAAAGTTTTTGAGATACATTATTTTCTTATCTCTAAAATTATGATTACAAACAACAGCTATATAAGCTAAATAAGGAAGGCATTCTTATTTCCTGGTGGTGAAATAAACAAACAAAACCATAATAGTTAGCCCACAAGGAATGTTTACTATGTGCTCAGTACCATACAAAATTCTACCATATTAAATCATTCAACCCTCACACCAGGAGAGAGTTCTATTATTATTTATGCATTGAGAAGAAGAGACTGAGACACAGATATATTAGATAACTTGATCGTTATACAATGGTGGAAGGGCAATTTAAACGCAAAGAATTTGACTTTAGAGTTTGACATATTAACTCCTATGTGACATTGTTCCCCAGAATTAAAAAAAGGGAAGTGAATCAATTGTACATAAAATTAAAGAATGATAAAGAAGATCAGGATAGGAGATGTATTGAAAGCAATGTGCATTTAGGATAAAAATGACTATTTTTCTTTGCTCTGAGCTTTCTGACAAAAGGCTCAAAGGGTATTACTCTGAAGTGCCACCACAGACAAAAAAAGCTACCACTCCTCTCACTATATAAATGGATAAACCCAGGTTAACAAGGCCATCTTTAGGACCTACAAAAAACTTTCCATTTACTACAGATACCCAGTTCCTACTTTTCTTTTGTGAATGTTTTTCAATTATTTACATATTAATTTTATGTTAATTATATCATAAAGTCTGTATACCATAAACGAACAGCACATTTTTCAGTTATACTGGTCCTTTTTTTCCCCCTCAAATTCTCAAAAATAAAAACAAAACAAAACTTTTTCCAAAGAGTTGAGATAAACTCAAGTCTAATTTCATTTGAGTCCTGCCACAATTGAATTACCCTGAATAAACTTCTTAATGCTTCCTCAAAGGACAGCAACTCTGAAAAAAATTCACTTTTTTTCCTATCCTGTATCACAGCTTAAATTTTGTAGTTTCTTGCCAAAATAATATATTAATGCATTAATAAGTGAAATATCATTCACCCCAAATATGCTTGTAGAAAACCATAACATTGACAAAGGAATTTCCAGACTTTTACATTTGTGATAGATACAGAACGCCCTCTGCTGCACAAGTTGAGGAAACTTCAACCAAGTTAAAAATATCCACAACCAATTAAAGCATGGGCAAAAAATTTCTGGGAAATCTGAAATCGAGACTTATATTTTGCAGTTTTGTACATTACCATTGTACAGATTTTGAAATTCTCTATAAGAGGTGAAACACTTTCCTCCACACATTCCTGAAGTTCTTAGTCTGACCCTTTTCTGTCTCATCTATATTTACAGGTGGAACAGTGTGTATTTAGGGTGAATCCCCAAAAGACCACAGTGAAATGAAATCTGGGTGTCTCCTTCCTCTCTGTTCCATCTCTCATACCAGGGAACTGGGCACTGACAAATCAGTAGTACTCTGATTACAATTCCAAACCATCTAAACCTGTCCAAGAAACACACACACACACACACACAAACCTGCCCAAGCTGGGAAATGAGAATAGAAGACAAAAGGTATTTTATTTTGAAGAATGGGAGAAATGCTATTTATCATTAATAAAAGCTCCATCAACACTGAGAGACTGGAGAGTTATATAAGAAAACCTAAAGTTCTAAGTTTTTAATATGTTATGGTCTGTGTTGAAGGCACAATGGATCCAAAATATACAATGGAAGATGCTTCATAATATTCAAGGCATTTTTAAGTACAAGCATTGAAATCTATTTCCTGCAATGAAACACCTTCAAAATTCATTTTAAATATGTAATAGTTGTCTAAACTATACAAAGTCAAATTATAACATATGTAATTAATATAACTCGAAACTGCTCTGAAATATGGACTGTTAGTAAAAAATGAGTAGACACACAAACATTTTAAAATAAATCATTAAAAACTTCTAGAAGTTGAGGAATGTTTTATATACTTCCATTTGTCTTGACATAATCGGTCTTTCCTTATACAATCCAATTTCATTCAAACTAAATCTAAAAATTTAAAACATTTATCCTAGTGAGGAAGATGTAAAATGCTTGTTGTATAAGTGGATGAAATTATTAAAGAGCAGTTAAGAAGAAATAACTCAAAGAAATCCTGTTTTAAAAGAAAGAGAATGTGCCTCTCATCTATAGCACATTTTTAGGTAAGCTTAAAACAAAATTTAGAGCACCCTCTAGTGGAAAACTGGTGACAAGAAGCTTAAAACCTGTTTTTGAAATTTTATAATTCAATTTCCATACAAGTATCTACGACCTGGGCCAAAAAAGTATATTAGGTAGACCTTTCTTTCCAAATCTTACTCTTAAATTATCCCCATCAATACACACAGACACACACAAGACAGAGCAGTTCTCAATGTCCAACAGAAAATGTTCTATTATTTATCAATTTCCAAAAGTAGAGACAAGTAAGATCTGTGAATATAACATTATAGATGTAATGTTACTCTACACATTAAAGAATTCCACTGTGGTTATAAAATGATTACAATATAAAAACAAATGGAATTATTTTGGTAGTCTGATTCTTGTGGCTAAAAGATTCAACTGAAAAAGAGAGCTAAGAAAACACAGGAAAACTTTTTCCAAATTATAATTTTTTCCAAACACAGCATAACGTTTTATAAATATATTTTGCTAAATTAGTAAATTTGGCAAGAACCTCCAATGCAATCTGATTATACTCCTTCAGGCTTTGGTAATTAAAGGGACTGCCTGGCATTGATACAGACACGGTTCCCACATGCAAATTTTACCAGATAATTTTTCACACTAATAACTTAAAACTAAATATATGAAATTCCAGACTACGTGAACTAACATTGTTACTATATTAATAATTAGTCAGGCTACACTCAATTTTGGTATCAAAATTTGGAGGAATACTAACAAACTACATAATGTCCTTACCTGAGAGACTATTTTAAGGGTACTTTAAAATCTATTTTCTGTGAAGGGCTGAAGAAACTTGGATTATTTGGCATATGAAGAAAAGGCTACACAGAAGAACAGAAATATTTATTCATTAATTCAACAACGATTTATCAAACATTTTAGCTAGGTATTGTTCAAGGCTCTGGAGGCACGGTGGCAAAGTGCATGGACAAGGTCCCTGCTCTCATGGAACCTACATCCGGAATGGGAGAGGATGATGATTAAGATGTCAACAAACTCCATGAGGGCTAGGATTTCTGTCTTGTTTATTTTGGTATCCCCAGCTCCTAGAACAATACCTAAAATATAGCAGGTGCTCAATAAAAATTTGTTGAATTATATTAAAAAAAGATACCTTCAGCTAGTGATAAGTGCTATAAAGAAAACAAAACAGAATAATAAATAGAGAGTAATGGAGAGGGGTGGGGTGGCAGGTATATAAATATTATTTGACTGGAGAGTTAGAAAAGGCTACTCTAAAAAGATGCCAGGGCTTCCCTGGTGGCGCAATGGTTGAGAGTCCACCTGCCGATGCAGGGGACGCGGGTTCGTGCCCCGGTCCGGGAAGATCCCACATGCCGCGGAGCGGCTGGGCCCTTGAGCCATGGCCGCTGGGCCTGCGCGTCCAGAGCCTGTGCTCCGCAACCAGAGAGGCCACAACAGTGAGAGGCCCACGTATCGGGAAAAAAAAAAAAAAAAAAAGATGCCATTCAATCTTAGACATACTAACCAAAGTCTTGAAAGATCTGAGAGAAGAGCTTCCCAGGAAGAAGAAACAACAAGGGCACTTGCCCAAGACAGGAGTGATTTTACATTCAGACATTCAAACCTGTTAGTGTAGGCAAGCCACAATGGCTACAGTAAAGAGTTCAGATTTTAATCATACAGTTTGGGCAAAAGAGATTGGTGGTTTCAAATGGGATCAAAGCAGTGGAAATGAAGAGGGGGTAACTTCATGATTTATTTTGGTGAGCAGTGGATACAGTTTGATAATAGATTCGATATGTAAGATGAAGCCAATACTGCAATTAAAAATGACTCCCAAGTCTGGGGCTTAAACAACTGAGTAGGTGATGTTACTATTTATTAAGATGGGGAAACCAAGTGAGGAGCAACTTATCAGGCAGGTAGTGGAGGAAGAAAACAACTTTTATGACTAGCTGTATATTTAGGATTTCAAGTAAACAGCTAATGAAATGGATTGAAACAGAGTAAGCTTGGAAGTTGCACAGAGATGGTGTTTAAAGCCATGGGGCCAAGGAGTTATTAGGAAGAAGGATGAGAATGATTACTCCACATAACTCCAAGGGGAAAAGGTAAAGAATTAAAGATAGAGGTTAATGTGAGTTTAGTGTTGTTTGATAAGAGAAAGAACATTTAAACATTCTAACTAGAGCTGTACAGTAAGAGACTGGACTGCTTGCATACATTATGGGCTTCCCACTAAAGGAGGCATTTCAAGAAGCAAGGGCTAGATGACCATCTGTAGGATTTCTACTAAAGCAGTTCTTATAAGGGATGGGAGTTTCCCTTACATGTCCTTCCAAGGTACCATATAAAGGGACATCAATTTAAATTCACTTATGCAACTTATTTTCTTATGAAGTAGATTCCAGGGCAAAAATCACTGGCATATAAAATGTATATCTGCTACTAGCCATTATTTGTTACCTGTTTTTGTCAGCAAAAGGTTATCCAGGTGCCTGTCTCCAACTCCAAGAATATATGTAATCACGCAATATCCAGCTGCAATAACAGTTCCAAAACAAAAGACAAAAGAATTGTGAAAAACACATGCAAACCAGGTTATACATACAACTGAATACAACAGCAGTTTGTGCTACTTTAATTTCAAATTGATTACTACTCTTTCTGACTTCTTACCTGAATTCTCAAATTAAATGTGTAATCTTTGACTCTATGAAGAGGTTATCACTTGAAACTCAAATTATTATTTGACAACAGAAAAAATATCCTGTAGAATTGTGTCAAATTATAAAAGTCACTTTAATCAAAAGTTAAATGAGGTTTCAGAAACCTTATTTATAACATGTGTCTATCGTCTCTCATTTCAAAGTAGATATATGTTAAGAATGACAGTGAAAAAAAAGTGTCTGCAGAAACACACATAATGAAGTCAACCATCCCACAACCATCTCATCTACACTATAACAAAAGTAAGTGTAGAATTAAAAAAAAAATCTTTAGAGAAACAATCTTGAAGTGCCAGCAGATAGAAAAACAAATGAATTCACGTGAGTGGTAAAGGCATGTATGAAGTTCACAGCATAATCCTCTAAATTAAGAAAAATTACATGAGCAGGACCAGGGGCAGAGTCACTGTCTCTACCTTTATTCTCTTTTTCTTTCTATTCTAAAGTCTGGAAACCTGGCACATGATGAAAGTGCTCAAAAAATTTAAGCAAACAACACCTGTTTGAAGCTTTTTTTCTGTTCTGTTTCTCGCATTAGTAACTTAAGAACAAATGCAACTTGCAAACACACATATGACTATGCCAGTATTTACAAACATGTTTATTTCAGACACTATGTAGAAAAAAGATCGGACCACCTGTTAATGACCAAATTAATCCTGTCTAAATTCGATTAATATTAAAGTTCATTTGATTCAGGTTCTGAAGGCCATTCTGGAAGTCCAAAAGTGACTTAAGCAATGACATCCATCATCAGATTAATCTTCAATTATAATTATAAACACAGTTACAATTTATTGAAGGCTAGGTTCTTAGCTAGGCACATTAAATTCATCATGTCTAACCCTTTTAATGATGTCAGTTAAGTATTATAACCATCCTTCAAAGGAAAAAACCTAAGGCTCCAGAAGTTAACAGGTCACTGGGCTGGGGTTTAAACCTAAGTTAGACTCTAACATCATTGCTTATGCCACTTTTGCACTGTACTCTGTGTAATTCCTCCTTCCCAAAGTGGCTATTTTGATGGATGCAACATTCCACAAGGTATTTAAGCTCAAGTATATTTGTTTAGAATAACTCACCATACCCTAATTCTAGATAAAATTATATATTATATATACTTCAAAATATATCCATATGTAGAGAATGAATGAAAGCATACTATCATTCAAAGAAATACTTCTAATCATATTACTGGTCTACTAATAATTTTCACTTAACTGTAACAAATCAGTTACAGTTGACTAAACAAATCAGTTATTCTCAAAATATAGTCTGTAGTGTGACAAGGACTACTAGTTTGCCAAGAACACAATAGCCTATGTACACTTCTTCCTTAAAAGAAGACCAAACTAAGATTTCTGGGGCAAGACTGTACCTACATAAAAGACTACATTTCCCAGCCTCACTTCAAGTTAGGCCTGTCCAGTAAGACGTAGGCAAATGTAGTTTTGTGGTGAGCATTTTTATAGAGGGAGCTGACCAAGAGAATCAGAGACCTTGGTTGACACTAACGTCCCTAAAGAGTTAAAACAACAACAGTAATGGCTTACATCTGGGCTTCTTACAACAAAGAAAATAACTGTTACGTGTATAAACCACTATAGTTAGATTATGTTAACTGATGCTGAATGAAACTGGTAGTTGGGCCACTGGGGGACTGGAGGATCATTTACATAAAGGATGAGCAAACACAGCTTGATGGCCCAAATTGGTCCCCCTCTGTTTTTATATTTTATAAAGAAAGTTTACTGGAACAGAGCCACGCCCATTTATTTCAATATTTCTTAAGCACTATAATGGCCTGGTTGAATGGTTGCAACAGAGACCACCTGGCCTGAAAAGTATAAATATATTTACTATCTGAAAGGCTTTAGGGAAAAATTGACTGACATCTGATCTAGGGCATTGCTACCCAAAATGTGATACACAGACTAGCAGTTTCACCACCACCTAGAATCTTGTTAAAAATGCAAACTCTTAAGCCTTCCTTCATTCCTAATGCATCAGAATCTCCAGGGGCAGTGTCCAGAGCTGATTGCTATATACATCAAAGTTTGAAAAGCCCTCTCTAGTGTTCTAATGCACCTAAGAATCCCCTGGGAATCCTGTATGCAGATTCTGAGCCAAACAGCAGGGAAAAGGCCTGAGAGTCTGTAATACAAACAAGTGCCCAGGTGAAGCTAACGCTGTTGGATTATACTTGTAGTAGCGCTGCTCTAAAACTGCTGCAAAATATGCAGTTCCACAAATGACTAAAGGCTCTCCACTGAAAAACTAGTAAGTGACTTAACTGAAGGATATTAAATCTGATATTGGTAAAGAGAACTGAGAACACATTAGAACTTAGCACACTGAGTTCTCTAATAAGGGATTCACTTAGAAATCTGGTTGCCACTTGTCAAGGTTACAAAACTCCTGATAATATGCATATGAAGCTAGCTGAAACTCCTGCAATTTTCACAAAGAACATCATTGTGTTATCAGTGCATCTTGAGTTGTCACATGGTACTAGTTACCTTATTAATTATAAATTATAATTAGTTTAATTTTTATCACTATTTACTTTGTTTCAAGTTGTTTAGCTATCTCTATGAAAGTAATGATTCACATACACAGCAACAGTATTTTTGACCTAAAATTTTCATGTAACTAGACATGTATGAATTATGCCTGTCTCTGCTGATAAAGCAAGATGTTTTTATAAACTACTCTTTATCATCAAATTTGGTTTTTCAGTAATATTTCATTGTTATTACTGGATTATTTTCCAATGGAAATGGAAAATGTATGAAAAAGAGCCTTTTACCCTGCCTCAGTGTGTTAAGGTCATAAATATGTTGGATGATCATTTCAATAAATGTTTTTTAAGTCAAGTGAGCATATGATCTTTCTCTTTCATATATATAAATGGTGGAGATGAGAGTTTGGGGTGTTTCAATAATTCAAATATCAACACTTAAAAGATAAAAGATTACGTCCTGAAAAAGGTATCTGAGGCAAGAGTAGGATGATCCTCAGAAATTTTGAGGATATAAACAATATTCAGAATGATTTGCGATGGCACAGAGTAGATCAGAAAAGTTTCAGGAAAACTGAAGTTATTTTTTTAACTGTAATGGAAACACTATACCTGTCCAAGAGAATCTTGTCAAAAGGATGCTATTCACTAGTATTTGGACTTCATGTGAGATACACAAACATCTTGAAATTGGTTTTATAAAACAACTTTGACTTAAAGCAAAATACAGAGAAATATAGACAACTAAACAATACTATCTCCCTTTACTAGTAAAGATATGAGTGTGAGAATAATCAGTGTTCCCACATTTACTTGCACAATATAGATTTGACACCCTGCATAATCCGGAAAAAATGTCACCATAACTAATCGCATTCTTCTTCTTACACTTTGCCAAAAACCTAAAACATTACTTTTTAAAATGAAAGTTATAATACATGCATCTATGTGATAATGCCCAACAATCAGATTCTAGTACAATGTTGCAACTTATTAAGCATTGAATCCTCTAACGAAAAATTCAAATAATGGCTTTCAACTTGCAACATTACCTGGAATGCTACCAAACTCACTGAAACATAAAAAATTATTTTGTAACACAGCAATATATATAGAAAACAGAAGGGTATGCAAAATAACATGGAGAAGGCCTACCATCAAATCAGTTATCAGGATATGAATAAATGTGAAATGCTTTTATTAGGAAGAATATCTAATTTGAAATTAACTGTCTAGGTACAACCTAAATGGCTATTTTTTTTTACATTAAAAAAGTCATATTTTCATTAGCTCATGGGAAAAAATGGAACATTACATAAAAGGCACAATACTATGACATTTAGCACATATTATAAAATATTGTTCCAGTACTTTTTTTAAGTGACCAAGGATTTCAAACTTTAGTCAATACTTATAGGTTGTGTGCATATATACTTCAAGTAGAAAAAGTTAACATTTCTGTATTAAATAGATTTACAAGGTAAAAAAATTTACAGTAACTATCGGGAAGTTAAGTAAAAAGACATGAGGTAATTGCTTGAGGCCATACAAAATATCTCTCAGGTAATAAAGTACTGAAAACTAGGTGTGGCAGATTAAAGATTCTTTAACATACTTTTCATTCAAGATGGGAACTATATCCTTTCCCCTTGAATCCAGGCAGGTTCTGTAACTCCTCTGACCAACAGAATATGACAGAAGTGACAAACTGCCAGCTTCCCAATCCAGGCCTTCAGAAACCAAAAGTTTCTGCTTCCTGTCTCTTAGAATATTTCCTCTTGAAACCCAGTTCTGAGAAACACAAGCCATAGGGAAGCCTTGTATGGTGGCCTTGATTGACAAGCCTTGCTGAAAAACAGTGTAAGCTGCCAGCCATGTGAGTGATCTATCAAGCCTTTAGAAGTATATCAATTTTTTCAGATCTTAGAAAACACAGATTTAATGGAGAAAAAAGTGAATGGAAGAGAAAAGGGAAAAAAGGACAGAAGAAAGGAAGTAAAGCAGGAAGGGAAAGAGGGACAGGAGAGAGAGATACAGAGTGAGTAAGAAAAGGGAAACATTTTCTCTCAGATGCTTCAATTTTTTTTAGTCTTAAAATCTAAATACACTGTATGTGATCATTTTTCAGAACAGTTACATGTAACACATGTAATGTTCCTTAGATTAAAATAAGAATTAAAACCACAAGGAATATTAATATACATACACACATTTTATTTCAGTATTTTAAAAGTTCCTAGGAATATTATATTTTCTTTATACTTCTCAGCCAAGAGTGTATCACGTACAAATTAGGGAATAAATTATGTAGTACAAAATAATATGGGGCTTCCTTGGTGGCGCAGTGGTTGAGAGTCCATCTGCCGATGCAGGGGACACGGGTTCGTGCCCCAGTCTGGGAAGATCCCACATGCCACGGAGCAGCTGGGCCAGTGAGCCGTGGCCACTGAGCCTGCACATCCGGAGCCTGTGCTCTGCGACGGGAGAGGCCACAACAGTGAGAGGCCCCCATACCGCAAAAAAAAAAAAAAAAAAAAAAAATATGGAATACTACCTCATGGGAGCATTGAGAAAAATAAAAAAAATGTCATCTATAAGAGAGCAATTTATAAGCCATAAAATGATAGGAAAGTTTAAATATAGTTGTTATATGTCTAGAAAAATCCTCTACTTGCTTCCCCAAGCTTGACTGCTTAAGTAGAAATATGGACATAAATATAATATTTATGTAAAACAGGAATAACATGATATATTCCATATACTATTCAGGGCTCAACTCTAGTGTCAACTCCTTTATTAACCCTCCCTTAAACAATCTAGTTATAAAAAAAATATCTCCTAAGAAAATAAAAAATAGTCCTCTAGAATATAAACTTCATGAGAATAGGCATAAGTGGTTGAAACATTTGAATTAATCCCTATGTCATGCCACTACTTACTTATTTCCAGAAAGGGACCGTAAGTACTAGTCTAAAATACCATGAGAGGCACCTCCTAACAGAACACTGTTATCTTAGCTCTAGAGATTTATCAAAAATATAATTATTCCTGACAGACTATTCCCACAGTCTACTTAATTGCTTACACAAACCCAGGGAAAATCAAGGGAAAAATTGCAGCCTCCAGGAAGAAATAACTTATAATTACAAAATAGTTAAGTGACTGCAAAGATGAATCTATGGATAAACCACCAGCCAGACTCATCAAGAAAAAAAGGGAAAAGACACAAATCAACAGAATTAGAAATGAAAAAGGAGAATAACTGACCCTGCAGAAATACAAAGAATCATGAGAGATTACTACAAGCAACTACATGCCAATGAAATTGACAACCTGGAAGAAATGGGCAAATTCTTAGAAAAGCACAACCTCCTGAGACAAAACCAGGAAGACAGAGAAAATATAAACAGACCAATAACAAGCACTGAAATTGAAACTGTGATTAAAAAGCTTCCAACAGGAATTCCCTGGTGGCGCAGTGGTTGAGAGTCCCCCTGCCAATGCAGGGGATGCAGGTTCGTGCCCTGATCTGGGAAGATCCCACATGCCGCGGAGCGGCTAGGCCCGTGAGCCATGGCCGCTGAGCCTGCACGTCCGGAGCCTGTGCTCCGCAATGGGAGAGGCCACAACAGTGAGAGGCCCGCGTACCACCAAAAAAAAAAAAAAAAAAAAAAAAAAAAAAAATCTTCCAACAAACAAAAGCCCAGGACCAGGTGGCTTCACAGGCAAATTCTATCAAACACTTAGAGAAGAGCTAACACCTATCCTTCTCAAACTCTTCCAAAATACAGCAGAAGGAGGAACACTCCCAAACTCGGAAGAACACTCCCAAACTCATTCTTCGAGGTAACCATAACCCTGATACCAAAACCAGACAAAGATGTCACAAAAAAAGAAAACTACAGACCAGTATCACTGATGACCATAGATGCAAGAATCTTCAACAAAATACTAGCAAACAGAATCCAAAGGCAGATTAAAAGGATCATACACCATGATCAAGTGGGGTTTATCCCAGGAATGCAAGGATTCTTCAATACATGCAAATCAATGTGATATACCATATTAACAAACTGAAGGATAAAAACCATATGATAACCTCAATAGATGCAGAAAAACTTGCAACAAATTTCAACACCCACATGTGATAAAAACTCTCCAGAAACTAGGGATAGAGGGAATTTACCTCAACATAATAAAGGCCATATATGACAAACCCATAGCCAACATCGTTCTCAATGGTGAAAAACTGAAACCATTTCCTCTAAAGTCCAGAAAAAGACAAGGATGCCCACCCTTACCACTAATATTCAACATAGTTTTGGAAGTTTTGGCCACAGCAATCACAGAAGAAAAAGAAATAAAAGGAATCCAAATTGGAAAAGAAGTAAAGCTGTCACTGTTTGCAGATGACATGATGCTATACATAGAGAATCCTAAAGATGGTACCAGAAAACTACCAGAGCTAATCAATAAATTTGGTAAAGTAGCAGGATACAAAATTAATGCACAGAAATCTCCTGTATTCTTATACACTAATGATGAAAAATCTGAAAGAGAAATTAAGGAAACACTTCCATTTACTACCGCAACAAAAAGAATAACATACCTAGGAATAAACTTACCTAAGGAGACAAAAGACCTGTATGCAGAAAACTATAAGACACTGATGAAAGAAATTAAAGATGATACAAACAGAAGGAGAGATATATCATATTCTTGGATTGGAAGAATCAACATTGTGAAAATGACTATACTACCCAAAGCAATGTACAGATTCAGTGCAATCCCTATCAAACTACCAATGGCATTTTTCACAGAACTAGAACAAAAAATTTCACAATTTGTATGGAAACACAAAAGATCCCGAATAGCCAAAGCAATCCAGAGAAAGAAAAACAGAGCCCAGAAATCAGGCTCCATGACTTCAAACTATACTACGAAGCTACAGTAATCAAGAGAGTATGGTACTGGCACAAAAACAGAAATATAGATCAATGGAACAGGATAGAAAGCCCAGAGATAAACCCACGTGCATATGGTCACCTTATCTTTGATAAAAGAGGCAAAAATATACAATGGAGAAAAGATAGCCTCTTCAATAAGTGGTGCTGGGAAAACTGGACAGCTAGAATACTTCCTAACACCATATACAAAAATAAACCCAAAATGGATTAAAGACCTACAGGTAAGGCCAGACACTATAAAACTCTTAGATGAAAACATAGGAAGAACACTCTATGACACAAATCACAGCAAGATCCTTTTTGACCCACCCCCTAGAGAAATGGAAATAAAAACAAAAATAAACAAATGGGACCTAATGAAACTTCAAAGCTTTTGCAAAGCAAAGGAAACCACGAACAAGACGAAAAGACAACCCTCAGAATGGGAGAAAATATTTGTAAACAAAGCAACTGACAAAGGATTAATCTCCAAAATACACAAGCAGCTCATGTAGCTCAATATCAAAACAACAAACAACCCAATCCAAAAATGGGCAGAAGATCTAAACAGACATTTCTCCAAAGAAGATATACAGACTGCCAACAAACACATGAAAGGATGCTCAACATCACTAATCATTAGAGAAATGCAAATCAAAACTACAATGAGGTATCACCTCACACCAGTCAGAATGGCCATCATGAAAAAATCTATAAACAATAAATGCTGGAGACGGTGTGGAGAAAAGGGAACCCTCTTGCACTGCTGGTGGGAATGTAAATTGATACAGACACTATGGAGAACAGTATGGAGGTTCCTTAAAATACTAAAAATAGAACTACCATATGACCCAGCAATCCCACTATGGGCATACACCCTGAGAAAACCATCATTCAAAATGAGTCCTGTACCACAATGTTCATTGTAGCACTATTTACAATAGCCAGGACATGGAAGCAACCTAGGTGTCCATTGACAGATGAAAGTATAAAGATGAGGCACATATATACAATGGAATATTACTCAGCCATAAAAAGAAATGAAATTGAGTTATTTGTAGTGAGGTGGATGGACCTAGAGTCTGTCATACAAAGTGAAGTAAGTCAGAAAGAGAAAAACAAATACCATACGCTAACACATATATATGGAATCAAAAAAAAAAAAAAAAGAAAGTTCTGATGAACCTAAAGGCAGGACAGGAAGAAAGACGCAGATGTAGAGAATGGACTTGAGGACACAGGGAAGGGTAAGGGTAAGCTGGGATGAAGTGAGAGAGTGTTCTGGACATATATACACTCTCAAATGTAAAATAGATAGCTAGTGGGAAGCAGAGACATAGCACAGGGAGATCAGCTCGGTGCTTTGTGACCACCTAGAGAGGTGGGATAGGGAGGATGGGAGGGAGATGCAAGAGGGAGGGGATATGGGGATATATGTATATATATAGCTGATTCATTTTGTTATACAGCAGAAACTAACACAACATTGTAAAGCAATTATACTCTAATAAAGATGTTAAAAAAAAGATGCATCTATAAAAGAGTAAACAGAATTTACACCTTATTCCTACTATTATGTCAAAACATTAATGACCTCTTTTTTCACATTTTCTATCTTTTAATCTTCTTATAGAGCATTTAAAACTGCTATGGTTTGAATGTTTGTGTCCCCTCAAAATTCACATGCTGAAATCCTAATGCCCAAGGTAGTGGTGTTAGGAGGTAGGAACTTCTAGAGGTGCTTAGCCCTCATGAATGGGATTAGCCCCCTATAAAAGATACCCCACAGAGCTCCCTAGCCCCTCCTAACAGGTGTAGATACAATAACAAGTCTTTGACCCAAAGAAGGCCCTCACCTGACCAGGCTGGCATCTTATCTCAGACTTCCAGCCTCCAGAACTGTGAGAAATAAATTTCTGTTGTTTGTTAGTCACCCAGTCTCTGGTATTTTGTTATTGTAGCCCAAATGGACTAGAAAAAAATCCTAACATGTTCTAAATGTGTATGAGTATGGTAGTATCAGGATAGCTTGTTTTTCTTTATTCCCATGTATCAATGAAACGTAGTAAGTTGAAAAACTTACCACAGCTTTTAACATAAGTATCCATAACTTCAGCACTGATCCCATTTGGCCCATTCTCACTTGGTGCATATTTTCTAAAAAAGTTCTGAAAAGATATTATTTACATGTTTATAAATTCAATACAATCCTTAAACAAATTAGGCATTTAAAAATTGTAAATAATGACAAAGAGGTGTCTGGTGTACAGCAGTCAGTAATTATAAAATGTGGACTTTAGGAAGCATATTCCTCAGGAATCAGTCTTATT
Source organism: Hyperoodon ampullatus (assembly GCF_949752795.1). Classification (NCBI taxonomy): domain Eukaryota; kingdom Metazoa; phylum Chordata; class Mammalia; order Artiodactyla; family Ziphiidae; genus Hyperoodon; species Hyperoodon ampullatus. The sequence goes on along the minus strand of NC_136926.1, from coordinate 58,240,680 downwards.
ACTATGCTTATAGGCTAAGACAAACAAACAAACAAACAAATAAATAAACAAAAGCCTGCTACTTCTATACCACAGGGGAAAACATTAAATAAACTTACTGCTATATCTCTATACTTAATTTGTTTCACCTTTCTCCTGAATGTAAACATGAGGGGTTTTTTGGGTATCATACATTCTCCTAAAAGTGAACATGAGTTTTAAAAATTACCTTTTAAGTATGGCCACTGAAACACTGTTACCATTAACAAACTCAATAAAGTTACATTCCAATTTTCAAAATAATTAGAATGCAATGCTAAGAATTTTCAGATTCAGAGGAAAGTGATAGAAAGATAAATATAAGAGATGCAGACTGAACCAAAGAATTATAGGGGCACGATAAATACACTAGAGCGTCCAAAGAGTCTGGAAACACTGGGGAAAATCGTGCATTTATTTATTTTTTTTCCCCAGATTACCAACTGGACCTATTCCCTTACATCTAGATGTTAAAGAAAAATACAAAGTGTATATTATTTGAAAATACAACTAACATACTATTAAAAAAGTAAGTTTATCCTACATTTTAAGCTTTTTGGAACACTTTCTAAGTTTGACAAAGAATCTATATCTAGAATATATACAGAACTCCTATAAATCAATAAGGAAAAGACAAACAACCCAACATGAAAATGGGCAAAAGATATGAACAAGCACTTCACAGAAGAAATAAATGGCTTACACATATTTTTAAATACTCAATCTTTCAGGTAATCAGGGAAATGCAAACTAAATAATAATAAATAGCAAAATTTAGAAGTTTGACAATACCAAGATTAGGCAAAGATGGGTAGCAATGAGAAACAGTTGTTTCCAAAAACAATTATTTTGGAAAACAATTTTTAATTATCTACCAAAGTTGAAGATGAGATAAGCTATGACTCAGCAAAATGATTTACACAGATCACACATGCAACTAAGAACCAGGACACAAACTGTCATTGGTTTTATTTTACAAAATCATAATTGCACAGAGCAACATAATAATTGATAATTTTATTAAACAATTAACTTCAGTTAGAACCTGTGTTAAAGCTCTGCATACATTTCCTGTCATCTTCAAAAAATTCTAGAGCTAGGTACTCTTCATCATTATCCAAATTTTACAGATATAAAAACTGAGACTTGAAGGGTATGTCAGGGGGTCCCCTAGACCTCTGACAGGTTTGATTTGTTAGGTGGGGCCACAGACTCAACTTACAATTGTACCATAAGCATTGTGTATTACAGTAAAAGTATACACAACAGGATCAGCGTGGGAAAAATACACAGGCAAAGCCTGTGAATCCCATGCGCAATCCTCCTTGCTGTCTTCTGTGAAGGCATACACTGAGCATACTTACTGGGGGCTGGTCATACAGGCACCCTCTACAGTCTATTTAGTTCAGTAACTACCAAAATTCTAGAAAGAAAGCAGGTTGTTTGCTATAAATCATATTATTTGTACAGTCTAGGTATGTGAACCACCCTTATCGGTTAAAAGCCAAGTTCTCACTGAAAGCCAAATACCAGCTAAAGGCTAACCTGCTTGCAAGGTTACTCAAAATATAGCTAGAAAGCTGCAGAGCCAAACTTCAAACTTAGGCAGTTTGATGTTTTGAGCGTGAGCTTTTAACCACTGAACATGACTGTATCCCAAACCAAACAACAGAATCAACCACCTGTTTTGCCAACAAATCAGAGTAGCGCTTTCTTGCAAATCTAAACTCCATACTGAATTACTGAGACACTCTAAACTGAGAAACAAAAAAACACACTACAGCAAATATCCTCTATCAAGCCTTTCACTGTATTATTTTTCATCTCAGGCATATAAATTTTTGTGTGAATTATATACATTTTTCTTAGGAAAAAGTAAAATTATATTTAAAAATTAACAAAATAAACTATTAAGATATAGTAAGAATTCTGCATTAAACACTAATTCACATATTTAAAATGTAAAAAAAAAAATCCAAAGATATACATGGCTTAGCCCCAGAAACAACTTGGCTTTTCTCATATTAAAGGAGAGAAATGACTTTGGAGGTGGGGATAAGGGTCTTAAAAAAATAATTGTGCAAAACATGTACAAGCAAAAATATCACTGTAGCACTGTTCTGACAAACAACAAAAATCGGAAATAATCAGAATGTTCACTGATGGCTAAATAAATTATAATATTTCCATACTTTGAAATATAATGCAACCATAAACTTTAACAAATTTAAAATTTGTTTGCCAGTTAATTCCTGATCTCCTATTATGTGTTAGGCCCATTTTAAGGAACTGAACATCTACCATGGAAGCATTTCTAACTGTTAGCATTATTTACTTCTCAGGAAAGGAAAACAACTTTAGGGAAGACGGGTGATAAAAAGAGACTGTCATTTCTAACTTTATATACTTTTTATAAAGATTGAAATTTTTATAATAAGAATATATTCATGAAATTTATAAATCTTTAAAATAGATACTGTACCTGAATGCTTCCTTCTGTATCAAGAACTTCAGCAACAGGAACTGACTGGATAAACTGCATGAAGCCTACATAGAAACAGATGCATTGTATTAAGCATAGCTATTGGTTAAGCAATAAAAATAAAGGTTCTGCTAAGAATAGTCTTCATTTGAAAATGTATACACTACAAACCTAATAGCTTAAATAGGTCTATAAACATTGTATTTAGTATACACTGGCATTTACATCATAGGAACTACAAGGAAACTTTAAAAAAAATTAAGCTGATAATCTGTATGCTTCTCTAGGCCAATTTCTATTATTATACACAAGGAACACGAAGTAATAGGCTAGGCTTCTTAAATCTGGAATAAAAATTTCTATCTATAGTATTATAACATATGTCAATTAAAATTATTCTGAATTTAAAATCATTTTAAGAAATCTGGAATTGTGGAATATCAATCACCTAACCCTAAAATTATAGTATATTCATTGGCTTTCTTTGTGTAATACTCCATCTTCTGCCATTCCCTGGAAATGATAATGAGAGGGAAGTATAAATCCCTTAAACTACCAAAAAGGAGGGAAAGAAGACAGTATACAGGAGAATAAGGAGAAAAAGTAAGTCTGGTAAGTCTAGGGACAACAAAAGAAGTATAAAACTACAAATCTGTGAAAAAAAAATCAAAGTTGAATGATGGAAACTATTTCAGGATCATAAACAACCATGATCTGGTTTTGGTAAGTCTTACATTATAATTATTCACATGCAAATTAGGAGACTGTATATTTCTTTAGAGTAAGAAATGTATCATTTATTCTTATATCATAAATACTGAACAGTCTGCATTAATGCACTTAACAGACGTTTACAGTTTTTCTACTATGTAGCAAGAACTTTGCCAGATAAGCAAAAATAGAGCCTTGACCCTGCTTTCAAAGATCTTACAAGCTTGCAAGTTTTATTGGGATAAAAACTATGAACAAAAGAGAATAGCATAGGGAGACATATATTACAACAGGGATCAGAGGACATCTGACATCTGAACCGTGTTTTGAAGGATAATAAAGATTAATTAGTAAAGCGGAAAGGATATTAAAAACAATGATCATACAAGACTGAAAAGATCATACTTTGAGAAAATGGAAGGTGGCTGGTGTGGCTAAAGCCTAAGAAGCAAGGGGGAGAGTGGCAAAAAAGTGGTGACAGAGATAGGTGCAGAAGTATGTCATACCATGCAAGAACTTGTAAACTAAGCTAAGGCTTTTGTCTTTGTCCCAAGAGCAAATGAAAGCTAAATAAATCAATCTATGTAGGATGGTAGAATATTTGCACTTTTAACAAGATCATTCTCAGAGAAAAATGAGAATAGGAACTAAACCATCAAAAAGATTTGGGAGTGGCCCGGAGAAGGGCAGAAAGCCTAAAATAAAACAGGAACTTGTTTCTTCAAGGTACCTAAGGGTAAGAAGCTCTAAGAGTAACAAGATTATAAAATTTACAATAGGCATTAGGCAAGCATTCCTAGGGAATCTTCTGCCCAACTTCCAGAGGTTACTCAATATCAAAAAGACTTAGATACATATTAAAAAAAATTAGTGGATAAGGCAACATCATCTGCTGAGTGGCTTGTATAAGCAGGGCACAGCCTCTCTGGGTTTTAGTAACTCTCAATAATGATTCCAGATACAGATCACCATGGAAGAAAACTACTGTAGTTTGTAGCTACTGAAAGTTTTGAATGCAAAGAAATATATCAGAAAGGTGCTAATTTTTCTTCCAAATATGTTGTTTAATGATTCCAAGAGGTATAAAAGGAAGGAAGGACAGAAGGAAGAAAGGGAGGGACGGAGGGAGGGAGGGAGGGAGGGAGGGAGAGACGGAAGGTAGGCCAGCACTCAGGAAGGCCCAAGTGGTCTTCAGTGTGACAAATGAGTTCAACCTCTAACATTCTTAACAATTTTCAATTAAAAAAGGAAAAGTATACTCATTGGACACTGAAATAAATAATCATGTTATAAAATAAACTTACCATGTTTTGTACTAGTGGCTAATACTTTATAGGGCGTCAACTTCAAATCCAGATTTTCTTTTCGTAGCAGCTTAAGACCAAAAGTTATATTAACCAAATGAAAAGAATATTATAAAATAGTTTTGCACACAAGTACTATAGCAGTTTAATACACAGAGATTTAGAAGGTAAACCTAAATTAAGGCTTAATTAAATCAATTAGTTAATTTAACTTTGATCATCAAAATAAATGTATTAAGCACTTTACATGGTGGTATGTCAAATTTTTTTATCTTTTTCTAAATCACTGTCAGTTTTTGATGAACAGAAGGGTTCCTCCTAAGGATTTATGCGGGCCTTATTGGCCACAAAGTATTTTAGAACTCAGAAGAAGGAAATGAGGACAAATATTTTCCTTTATAAGCCAGGGACAGAAACAGGATTTTAAAAAGAAGAAAATTTAATTGACTAAGAGGAAGAAAATTACTAAATTTAACACTGAAAGAACTTAACTGGGAAAAAAGTTTTTATAAAAAGGAACACATGCAGTTTCATTTCATACTAATCATAAGAGCCATCCTGCAATGTACAAAAACAACTAACTTTGCTCAAGATCAAGTGGAGATTGTTCAGCTTTCTAGGACTGCATCTGAATGTTACAAACAATTCTGTCCATGCATAGCATATCCACTAAATCATCAAGTTCTAAAATGAAAAAATGTTCCCTACCAACATAAGGTTATGTTCACCTTGTCCATGAGTGAAATGATTTGGAGAATAAGTTGATCTTGGCGTAAATCATCCCCATGCTTAAATATAACTGGATATTTGCCTCCATCTTCTGTCTTAAAGAATAACTGTGCAGGCATAAGGGCACTCTGGAAATAAAAATATTATTTTCAAATTATATGAGATGGAAATGTGGGGAAATTTATAATAATCTAAAGAAAAAAATGAGTCTAAAAAAGAAAACAAATAATAATAACCTTAATTTATACAGGCCATGAGAAATAATAGCACAAAAAGTATCAGACAGAGGGATGAAAAGACGTGTGACAAAGCAAATACAGTAAAATGTTAATAACAGGATAGAAGTAGTGGGTATACAGTTGTTTACTGTGAAAGTCAACTTTGCTGTATGTTTGAAAACTTTCGTATAAAATGTTGGGGGAAAAGGCAACAAAAATGCTTCAAAGAATATATGTTTAGAACCTACAACCTCTACTGGACTGAAACTCCAAACTTTAAATTATCTTAAATTTGTAGTATCCTTTTATCACCTCAGGCAAAAATATATTTTATAAATTACCTTGTACCCTAGCTCACAAAAGCTCAAGAAGAACTGGAAGTGATCTTCCTAAAGATAAATGATAAGCAAGAAGTTCTTTGTTGCAATTTCCCTTTTCAGATTCGGATCTGATTCTGAAATTTAGATTTCATCTGAAATCTAATGCAAGCAGCTGACAATCTCTCAGGGTAACTAAGCACTAATCCCAGTGCCTTAAGGGGTGCACTCCCCATGGAGATAGCTTTCATTCTTAAGCTAAGGTCTACAAAATACTGTGTAAAAATACTGAAAACTAGGTGCATAACCTTTTCAGCTCTAAGGAGTTCATAAAAAGACGACAGGAATTCACGGATTCCCCTACAACTCTGTGCAGACATTTCAGTGTATGTACAAGCATATGGGTAACATTCTAAAGTATCCAATCCATCACTTTCATTGAACCCTTAAAGGCATTCATGACTCAAAAATGGTTAAGAATTATAATGCTAGAGTTATGTAGTAAATGCTCTAGAACCATTAATTGTTAACTGCAATTCAGAATTTTTAAGAATGTCCACATACTTACTAATAAGGGCTGGAAGAAAAAAATCAGGACTGAATATTAGGATTAAAAAGATGTCCCATGATATTTTATTGACCATCTACTTTGTGTACATAAGACATAATTATAAAATTATATTATTAAGGTAAAAATGATCCAGAATACACCTAACAATAATGATAGATTCTTATGCCCCACTCTTACAACTCCTGCTCTATGCCTTAGATATTCTTTTTCATCCTGTTTGCAAAAAAATAATAAAACTCCTTTTATGATTCACTGGTTTTGATTAGTCGTAAGGGAATGAGAATATTAGAAGCAGGTCTTATTTGGGAGTTCTAGCATGAACTAAGAAATACTTGCATTTTCTCTCCTGTACCAGCATTTTTCAAATTGCAGGATATAATTCAATAATGAGTTTTAAAACCAATTAAATAGGTTGCAAACAACATTTAAAAATTAATGCAATAGAATAGTTTTTAAAAGAATAGAAACTATTAGAATCCGTAATATGCAGTAAGGTTAAGTACTGCTTTATGAAACTTACGTTGCAGTTGTGTGAGCTGGGCTGCCATGGGCTGCCTTTAAACACACCCTTAAAAAAATCAACTATTTTTTACTGTTACCACACCCCTTTTCATATATCCAAGTTTGTTGATCTATGAGCCCTTTCTTATCTGATACAAAGTAATATCCCAATGCAACTTATGCCCTTCCACCCTTAGAATCAGAAGACCTAAAACATCATGCCTCAGAGAGACCTTTCAATACGATGTCCAGCAGATACTGATGCTTCTTCACAAGTAATGATGCTCAGCCCTTTGGCCTGCTTAGAGAAGGCAGTTGCTACCACTTCTTTCTAACTATCCAGGTGGTGGCCAGCCAAAAGAAAGTCTGGCATGCTATTAAGGACTAAAGAGAATTACTACACTTGAAAATACAAGAAAAAATTTAAGTCATAGGTTAACTGGAACTCATATTTAACCAGGGAACTTATAATGTCTAAGTTTGCAATTTAACTTTTAATTTAAAAAACAAAGCTTACATAAGAAGAAGCAGGTGATTAATAAACAGTTCAAAAATTAAAGATTAAAAAATTCAGATATATAAAAATATTTTATACATTTCACATAAAAATGTCTACTGATAATACAAAAAGATCTGAAAACAAAACACACTGATAAATAAAAGGTATCTTTTTTCAAAAGTAGTGTCTAAAGATCCACCACAATTACCTTAAATAATGTAGCTGTTTCTGGGATTATTCCTCTAATTTTCACCTGGGGTTCTAAAGGCAATGGGATAAGTTCCACATCTGACAAGTTCATCTTTTCGTTGTCTCCAAGCAATGCCTGTAGTCTCTCATTCTAGGAGAACAAGTTAGAAAGTACTAATTAGGTTAAAATGGAAAAGGGGTTTTTAAAGCATATGGTAAAGATATAAAGACTGATTCTATTAACTTTAAAATATTTGCAAAGCACCATAAAAGTATATGCGAAGTAATACAACATAAAGGAGAGAGTATGTGTGAGAGACAAGCACTTATAATCCACCTGACAAAAGCAGCAGCATGCTTTAAAAGGAGCAATCCCTTGACCTATGAAAAGCTGGACTTTCATAAGGTTAGGAAATATATTTCTCTTGCTTCAACTGAGAATCAGGAATATCCTCAAGCTGGACTTAAAGATGCAATTTCTATTTTCAGAGGATCTGTGAAGTCACAAGGAGAAACTAATTTCATTTGAAGCTTAATTTCTCATGACCAAATATTAAGCAAGAATTTCATTAGCTGCTCCACTGCATGTTTTGGGTTTAGAAAGTAAACTCAATTTACTTAGAGGAACTTGGACCCTACTTTTTACTGTTCATTGACTCTGTCTGATCGAACTTTTCCCAAGATATCACCATTTATTTATTTTCTTTAGCTCACACGCACACTGAATTGAGCCAAGATTTCAGAAATTGAGAAATTCAAGCCACTATGAAACAGCTTTGTCATTTAGCAGCATCTGTAGTGTTTAGACCAAGCCCATCTATTCAATTTCAAAATAACAATCTACTTCCTTTGAAAGCTGTGAGAGTATTGCATTCTTTAAACAGGTGAGCTTGTTCTTAAAGGGAGAAAACTTGACCTAATACACTGGGCTTCTTCCTGTTTCTCAAACATGTCACACATGCTCCCATATCAGGGCCTTTGTGCTTGCAGCTCCTCTGGCTGGAATAGTCTTCTCTAGATATTCAGTGGCTTGCTCCCCTACTTGCTTCAGGTTTCTGTCCAAATGTCAACTCTCAGTGAGGCCTTCCTGACCATTCCATTGAGAAGTGAAAAGCTGCCTTAATACTCGAACCCAGCACTTCCTATTCCCCTTTCCAGCTTTTTCTCCAAAGCAAGTGAAGCTATCTAGCATAAACTATATTTTACTTATTTTGTTAACTTTCTCCTCCAACAGGAATGTAAGGTCCTTACATTCTAAAGGTAGGGATTTTTATATTCAGCTCTGTATCCTCAGAACCTAGAAAAGTGCTTGGCACACAGTAGGCATGTGATGCATTTTTATAGAATAAATATTATAACATAAAGAATCACAAAGTGAAAAGAGACTACTTAACATTCATAATGAAAGCTTTGTTTTTTAAAAGTGTGGAATCAATGCATTTTTATTAGAACTCAAACATCTACATTCAAAGACCTCAATCAAGAGAATTTTTCCTAAATGAGATCAGCAAAGGAAAGAAGGTGGCAACAATATTATTATTTGTTTTACCATCTGACACCTAACTCATGGATCCCCTGGCCACATATTTAACGCCGTTGCACTCACCAAGGCAACTCCCTCCCAACTTCGTTATGAGGGATGGAAAAGTACTATTACATATGATTGCAAATTATTAGCTGTAGTCATTTCATTATTCCTAGTAATAACACAAATAATGGTGGTAGAGTCATCTTGGCACTTCACTAAAACTCAAGGGCTCGTTTCTAGTAAAACTAAGTAAATACAACTATGTTTGTCTTTTATCACATCATGAAAAACTGTCTGAAAAGATTTTTAGCCAATGTTGACACTATATTTGGGACTGTCTGACTTAAAATATAGGAAAAACAATATGTGTTTTGCAATATGTGGCAAAAACAACATTTATTTTGGGGGACTATAAGTGCTGTCTCCAATAGGGAGTCATCTTCCAGAACAGCAAAAACTGAGGTGTATCCAGAGGCTCATGTGTGGCGAACAAAAGAGTATGTCACATAAGAACAAACTGCGGTTTAAATACATGCCCCAAACTGACAGTCACAAGAACAGGCATTCTTTCTGCTGGTGAGCACTGGGATCACACTGCTGCTCACCAGGGCACCTCTGGAGAGAAGGGCTCCAGGAGGAACAGCAGTAGGAATTTAGTTATTTAACCAGGATTTGTGATTCTTCTCAAAAACAAAGAAAATGCCGACTCAATAAACATGTGTTTCTCTTCAGCCTGTTTTCTCCTCCCTAACCTTGTTAACGTTATTCCTTGCACGCATCTCTGCCAGACCTGATCCCCTGCCTTTAAATTCCTGACTCAATTTTTCACCTTTTAGTCTCTCCGCCTTCCTCTCACAATTCTGAAGAACAGAATGTGTTCTGGTGTCATGGTGTTTTACAAAGGTCACTAAGAAAGATTAGGTAAAGAGAAGATATCAGATGAATCCTTCATATCATTTGGGCAAAAGATCAGGAAAAATAACATCTGAAGAACAGATGCTCATCTATTATCATCAAGTAGAAACCTCACCCCGTTGAGAGCAAAATCAATGTACTGGCCATGAGAACACATTGCCAGTCACTATCAGTAGTTCTGCAACCTTGGGTGAGTTACTCTGGACCTTCTTTTTCTCAGAAAAATTCTAGTCTAAATAATCTCTAGAGGTTCTTTCCATGTCAAATAAATTGTATTCTAAGATACTAAGATTCTAAAATGAGAGCCAGAAAAACACTGTAGATAAAAATATGGACTCAGAATGTCTGGGTACAAATCCTAACTTCAACACTTACTAACTGAGGACATCTGGCAAATTACTTAACCTCCTACTACCTAATTTTCCTTACAATTGGGATAATAATAGTACCTAACTTATAGGGTTGTTGTGTGGATAAAATCAACGTATATAAACTCATAAAATAGGGTCCCACACATAATCTGTACTTCTAACCACTCCTATTACTATAACAGGCCTACTTCATTTAATTGCACTTCACTTTAGTGCACTATGCAGATATTGATTGCACTGTTTACAAACTGAAGGTCTATGGCAACCCTGTGTCAAGCAAGACTATCGGTGCCAATTTTCCAACAGCACTTGCTCACCTTGTGTCTCTACATCACATTTTGGTAATTTTCACAATATTTCAAACTTTCTATTATTATACTTGTTATGATGATCTGTGATCACTGATCTTTGATGTTACTGTTGTAATTGAATTGGGGCATCATGAACCAAGCCCATATAAAACAGAGAACCTAATCGATAAAACGTTACGTGCATTTTGACTGCCCCATTGACCAGCTGTTCTCCCTCTCTCTTCTTCCCCTATTCCCTGAGACACAGTGTTGAAATTAGGACAATTTACAACTCTACAATGGCTTTTATGTGTTTAAGTGAAAGGAAGAGTCACACATCTCTCACTTTAAATCAAAACCTAGAAATAACTAAGCTAGTGAGGAAGGCATGTTGAAAGCCTAGACAGGCCAAAAGCTAGGCCTCTTATGCCAAACAGCCAAATTGTGAATGCAAAGGAAACAGTCTTGAAGGAAATTAAACTACTATGAACACATGGATGATAAGAAAGCAAAACAGCTTTATTGCTGATCCGGAGACAGTTTTAGTGGTCTGGATAGAAGATCAAACCGGCCACAACATTCCCTTATGCCAAAGCCTAATCCAGAGCAAGCCCTAACTCTCTTCAATTCTATGAAGGCTGAAAGAGGTGAGAAAGCTGCAGAAGAAAAGTCTGAAGCTAGCAGAGCTTGGTTCATGAGGTTTAAGGAAAGAAGCCATCTCTATAGCATCAAAGTGCAAGGTGAAGCAGCAAGTGCTGACGTAGAAGCTGCAGCAAGTTATCCAGAAGATCTAGCTAAGATAATTAATAAAAGCGGTAGATGACACAGCCTTATATTGGAAGAAGATGCCATCTAGGACTTTCACAGCTAGAGAGGAGAAGTCAATGCCTTGCTTCAAGGCTTCAAAGGACAGGCTGACTCTCTGGTCAGGAGCTAATGCAGCTGGCAACTTGAAGTTTAAGCCAGCGTTTATTTACCATTCCAAAAATCCTAAGGCCCTTAAGGATTATGCTAAATCAACTGCCTGCTCTATAAATGAAGAACAAAGCCTGGATGACATCACATCTGTTTACAATATGGTTTACTGAGTATTTTAAGCCCACTGTTGAGATCTACTGGTCAGAAAAAAAAAGATTCCTTTCAAAATATGACTGCTCATTGACAATGCACCTGGTCACTCAAGAGTTCTGGTGAAGATGTACAGTGAGTTAATGTTTTTTATGCCTGCTAACATAATATCCATTCTGCAGCCCATGGATCAAAGTCTAATTTTGACTTTCAAGTCTCAGTACTTAAAAAATACTATCATAAGGCTGTGAGTGTTGGTGATTCCTCTGATGGAGCAAAGTAAATTGGTGATGTTCTGGAAAGGATTCACCATTCTAGATGCCATCAAGAATAACTGTGATTCATAGGAAGAGGTCAAAATGTCAACATTAACATGAGTTTGGAAGAAGTTGATTCCAACTCTTAGGATGACTTTGGGAGGTTCAAGAATTCTGTGGAAGAAGTAACTAGCAAGACAGCTAGACTTAGAAGGGGAGCCTGAAAATGTGACTGAATTGCTGCAAACTCATGATGAAACTAACAGATGAGAAGCTGCTTCTCAGGGATAGCAAAGGAAAGTAGTTTCTTGAGATGGAATCTACTTCTGGTGAAGATGCTATGAATATTGGTGAAATGACAGAGGATTTAGAATATTCCATAAAGTTTGTTGATAAAGCAGTGGCAGAGTTTGAGAGAACTAACTCCAATTTTGAAAGTAGTTCTACTATGGGTAAAAATGCTGCCAATGAGCGCTGCATGCTACAGTGAAAACAAATTGTTAGTGAAAGGAAGAGTCAACTGACGTGGCAAAGATTAATTATCTTCATTGCTGTCTTATTCTACAAAATTGCCCCAGCCACTCCAACCTTTAGCAACCACCACCCTGATCAGTTAGCAGCCACATCATCAAGGCAAGGCCTTCCATCAGCAAAAAGATTATGATTCTCTGAAGGCTCAGATGATGGCTAGCATTTTTTAGCAATATTTTTAATTAAAGTATATACATTGCTTTCTTTAGGCATAATGCCATTGCACACTTAACAGACTACAGTATAGTCTATACTATACAGTATAGTGTAGACCTAACTTTTATATGCACTGGGAAACCAAAAAACTCGTGTGACTCACTTTATGGTGATATTTGCTGTACTGCAGTGGTCTGGAACAGAACCTGCAATATCTCTGAGGTATGGCCGTAATTGCATGATAAGAATTTCATAAAATATATCAACCAAAGAGACAGTACCCAAACTCAGTATTTTATGATACCAAGACATTATTAGTCATAAACAGGAAGCAAAGCCCAAAGGTTTACCTTTTTCTTACGATTTCCACTTTCACGCTGAACTGCCTTCATTAGGTGCACCAGCCGATCTACAAAGGTCTGCTGTGCAGCCAGCAAAGAACGCATAACTCTGACAGACTTATCACCCTGAAGGGATTCAAAGGAAAGAAAAATTAATTCTATGTAGCATAATGATTAGGGTTTCTTCAATAGCATGGGTGACCTTTCTTCTTTTAATAGCCACAAACTTCAACACAAAGTAGTATTGAAAAATATTATCTTTATTCAGAGATAATGATAAACCTGTTATCTTAGTTAAACACTACCAACTCTTCCACAATTGAAAATTAACTGAATCTTCAGCGAATACTGGTCTATCAAAAATTGCACTTTTTTCCCCACACGCAACCATGTGACAAGATAGAATTCATTCACCCAAAATGTATTCACTCACCAGTTCAATAAATATCTGGAAGCCCATAATTTCTTCAAAAATGTGCTGGGCATACAGCAGAAACAATACTGTCCTCAAGGAAATAAATACATACTTTAAAAAAAAGTTCTCAAAGAGCAATATGATATGCTTGCTTAGTAAAACAGAAGCCATAAAAACTAAATGCTATAAAGTCTCATGTAGTAATTCTCAGTTCATAAAATATTATAAAATAACATTTTCTCATTTAATCTCTCCAATTACATTGATAAAGGCAGCTTGGCAATTGTCATCCTTATTTCAGAGATGGAAATTTATGCTCAAAGAGAGTGAAATTTCCTCACAGGATGACAGAGGTTATAAGTGACAGAACTGAGATTACGAGAGGACCAACTGCTTATCTGCTGGTCAGTTAGAGATAGAGAATCTCTGGCCTCTGAGAACTGTACAAAAGTTTAGTCTCAAAGAGTTCAATAAGATGTGACTTAAGTTTTTAGGAAAATTTAAATGAAACATGAAACAGCAGAAAAAGATGCTCTGACGTAAAATATTACATTTCTACAGCAAATCACAGTTAATGTCGTGACAGTTTTCTTTTCCTTGCCCTGCACCTTCTGCTGGCTGAACTGTGACACTGCCTTAACAATCACAAGAATACCAGGCGAAAAATGGCTTACATACCTCTAGAAACTATAAAAGCAAAAATATAAGTTATATAGAAAGTATCTGTAATATGATCATTACCAGATTTATATAAATAAACCTAGTCTTAAAAATAAAAATAGAAAACAGAGAGTGAAATAAAAAAGCAAAGCTTTGGGGTTTTTTTGTTCCAGGTATAGGTTTATTTTATTAAATCAGGGGTCAACAAACTTACTATAAAGGGCCAAGGATTAACTACTTTAGGTCTTGTTGACTATAGAGATTCCATACCAGATATTTATCTCCTACTGGAGTACAAAACTGACCACAAACAATATGAAAACAAATGAGCATGACTATGTCCCAATAAAATTTTACTTATGAACACTGAAATGTGAATTTCACATAATTTTCATGTGTCACAAAGTATTATTCCTCTTGTGATTTTTTCCAACTATTTAAAAATAAAAATCCTTAGCTCATAGGGCATACCAAAACAGGCAATAGGCCAGATATGTCCCATGCACCATGTCTGCCAACCCCTACATTAAATGGTTACCTTCAACAATGCTTGGCTGAACCGTCTCATTACATTCAAGTACATCTCATGGGTCTTTGGATCTCTCTGCTGAGTATCTTGATCTTCACATTCCACTATCACATACCTTAAAAATGTTAAGTCATTCATGTAAATGTGAAATGAAACTCAGAATCATTTTGTAAACACTTATGCCTTTCCATTAAAACAGATCAATTCACATTTGCAAAAATAATTAATGGGAGTAATGAAACACATTTTATCATCACTCCTTTTAAAGCTGAAAATTCAGGAACAACATATATAACCTTCTATAAAGGTAAATTAATAACAGAATGCCTTAATGTATACAATATCCTAGATTTTCTAAAAATTTTGGCATCAAAATGAGCATTTTCTCCTAATGCTTTATGAGGTACACAGAGCATTAACATCTTCAGAAATTATATAAGCTCACAAATATACCAAGTAACTCATGAACAAAAATATTTTCAAAATATATGTAATACTTTTGGTATTACATAAGGCTCTCTTATTCTGGGGAAAAAACCAACAACACTGAAGCTTTTCTCATTAACATACCTCTGAAAGATATATTAAAATCTTAATTTTTCCTTTCATATCCAATTTCCCCATTTCTCAAAATTCCATATATAATCTTCAATTTTTCCATCATAAAATTGTAGTTTTAAAGAATTAAAAAATTTTAAATATAAATATAGTCTTAAACCTAAACTGCTTATATAATTCATATAATCATATAAATAATGACCTGGATTAGATTTTAGAGGTTGTCTAATCCAGTGTTTCCAACTGTTCTGATTGGAACAAGCCATACTAACAAATACATTTTAGATCACAACTCGTTACACACAGCCTACGTGTGCACACAGATGCATAAAACTGAAAAAAATTTCACAAAGCAATATTCTATGAACAATATGTTAATATTTGTTACTCTGTTCTATTTCACTTTTCTTTAAATAACAAATGCTAGACTGTGAGCCTTAAAATTGATTTCAGTGGATAATGATGTGCAGTTTCAAACTTGCTTATTTTTTCAATAGCGAAACTTAGAGGTGGCTGTATCTTGTCCACGGTGGCACGATTAGTTGACTGAAGAGCTGAAATCAGAACCCTGGACTCTGGGGTCCTTGGCTAGAATTCTTTCTACTAAGCTTACTCTCACAGTTTGACCTTTAAAAACCACATGAAACTTTTCAACTTCCTTAACTGACAGTATTTAACAAATCTCAAATCACAGGGCTTACTATTTTCCTTTATACTATTTCTGCAAAGAAAATAGTTAACCATCTAGAAGGTAAACTTCATGAGAACAGAGAGCTTACCTGTCCATCTTGATACCCTCAGCACTTCCATGCCTGGTTCATAATACTCAATATATTATTGTTGAATGAATGACCCCAATCTCATGGATTTAACAAGTATCTCAATGTTGATAATTCTCAAATATGAATATATATCCCTTTTCCCACATCTAAGGCCTAACTTTGCATGTCATTAGGTGATCTGCTTTTATATTCAACTACCCTAATTTTCAAGCAGCAGGTCCCCTTTTCAAGACACTGCTTGTCATTTTTAACTGAAGATGTGTAAAACTGAAGTTATCACACTAAATGAGTTATTTTTCTATCTCAGTTGAAGGCATTATCAATATTTCAGGCATTTGGGCTACAGTTTGAATCACGTGAGGTTGTAACCAAACCAGAGAACACAGGCTCTACCTAAAACTATAAGTGGCACTTTGTGTTTAATTTGTGGTCTGTGCATCTAGAGCCAAACCTAGGTCACAGTCCCTCACTTCAAACACCTATATTCAGTTAGTCACTAGGCCCTGTTGATTTTTTCCGTAGTTGTGCTGTACTACTAGCAAGCCCTGTCTGGAATCAACCAGCAGATACCTCTTACCTAGCTTCTCTAACTCTAAAAACAAACCCCTTATTGATCAATACGATCATCCAAATTTTTCTTCTTTAAACTACCTTCATCATGTCCCACCTATATTAACAAAAACATCAATGGTTCCCGCTTTTCTACTATTTTAAAACAGTTTCTGTGGCCATAAGCTTCTGGTTCAAACTTCCACCATCTCCAATTCATGCATTCACACTCCAATCAGCTCGACTCCCCACCACCCCCACTTTGTGCTTTCGCTCATGTTGCGGTACTGTCCAGAAACACCTTCCCACCTCCCCCTTTCCTTATTCTACCCACCCTTCAAATACAGGTGACACTCCGTCTCTTCCAGGAAGTCTTTGCAAACCCTAACAACTTCTTTCTCCTCTGCCTTCCTAAAACAGGCACAGCCTCTCATACAACTTGTGCTGATAATGTTACCTTGCTCGTCACTGTTTCACACATTTACTCCTAGCTCCTTTCAGAGGTTATAAAGAAACCGATGCCAGATTCCATATCTTAAAAATCTTTAGTAGCCCTTGACATACACAATATAGTCTTACACAAAGAAATGTTTTAAAGGTTGATAAAAGTTAAGAGCCTTCTCCCACTGACTTCCCAGGTGATCTGGAAGTCCTCAGAGTTGTATAACCTAATAGTAGAATTTTCTGTAAAGTGGTATGAGGAACTAAACCCTGACACTATATCTACCTTATGTTCCCAATGAGAGTTCTAAACCAAAAATTCAAGAAAGCACTTTTCAATCTTGAAACTGTCAATACAGATTCAAACCCAGTCCATACTCTCTAACCCTTTAAAGTCCTTGACTATTCCCATCACCTTAGTATATTCATTGTGTTTTCCTGTGTTTACATGGCAACTCCTTTCTAAAGGAGTAATACAGATGACCACAATATACAGGCTCCACTGCTTTGTTCAGGTCCCCTTGACTGCCAAGTAAACACAATGGCTGCAGCTACGTGATAAAGGTCACATATCAAACACCTCTCAAAATCATTCAAGCCAAAGTTCTTATGCAAAGGAAAAGTTCATCTAAAATAAAAATGAGTGTCATCTCCAAAATGAAGGACAAATTTAGATCAAGACTAGAAGACCTAGATTTGAGTCACTTCTGAATTCTCTGTTCACAGCAGTAAGGAGACTCTACAAAGCACTCTCAGGTGCTTCCTTGAAATCTGTCATCTTCAAGTAGAAATGCAGACAAAATTGCGTGGGTACCCATTGTATGATGACATCAGTGGGCTACCTGTTTCCTGGCAATTTCATTTTGTGAGGTAAATAACCTTTATTACCTTGAAAGGTCTTAAAAGTTATAGAAAAACATGTCAAGGCAGCCAAAGTTTACTTTCAATTTCAACATACTGGAATAGCTATAAAAATAAAAAAAACTGCAACAGTTTATAGATCCTGATGCCCAACACTTTACAGACTAGAGACTATAACTCCCCTCTGAGGTTTAAAATGTTGACACTATTCATTTTAAAAGGATTGTCTGTACTACTGTAGGCCTCTAAGGATTCAACTATAGCAGGAATCCTGTTTAAATCAATGGAAAGGGAACAAATGAACAAGGAAATTCAAAATGTTCAAAAGGAAATAGCACAATCAATTAAAATTTATATTTTAATACATTTGTTATAATAGAGTAAGCTTAGACTGAGAGGCATATAAATTGTTACATGTGATTAATATTTTTATACTATTCTGTCCAGGTTCAAAGGAATAGAATGATTATTTTAAGTCAATTATTTGAAATTATTTCCCATATTTTCACCCTACAATCACAAAAGTGGTGTGTACTAAAGTCAGAAGTCCACATCAATAGCTTTTTCTTCCCCATGAGTGTTTCTGAATATGTAATATGCAGACTATAAATATGGGAAAAACAATTACTCCTCAGAGAATGAATAGACATAGCACATGCTATTGCATCAGTGAATCAGAGACACAGTGGGAAAACACAAATCAAATCTAAGTTTGATGGAATGCTTATAAGACTGGGAGCTAGGGCTGTACTTTGTTTATTATCTATGGAGAAAACAAAGTGCTCTTTCTGAACAGAAACTGTTGCCTCATTGGAAACTGCTCATCTAATAGGTTTCCTACTGTTCAGCTGCTTTCAGAATGGTTTGAAAACTCTTCCTACTTGAAATAAGATATCAAAGATCCTATCGCAACTAATTTCAAATATTACAATGAAATCTGGTCTATACTCAAGTCCAAAGAATACATAATTTTAAACACCACGTAATCAGTATACATACATATAGCTCTTATAATAGTGATTACTCTAGACTATAAATTCTGAGCCAGAGTAAACTTTCCATGAATATCACAAGGAAATAAAAATATCTATAAAGGAATTCTTAGTAAATGATTTTTAAAATATATAAAACCTTAATTTTAAATACCTAAGAAGCTTAAAAGTATTTACTCAAACCTTGGCACTGTGCCCCACATTTTTTTAAAATTTCCATTGAATTATTTACTCAGATTTTTATGAGGAAATATTTTTCCATAACACCAGTGAATAGACATACACTTAAGAATTCAGATTAGAATATGGAGAACATTAGGAAGCAAGAGGTTACATTAAAAGGAAATAGTACCTATCTGGTAATACAATGATTTCTAAGCAAAATTTTCAAAGTAAAAATGGTGATTAACAACTAGCCAAAACATTTTGTGGATGTATTTTCAAGGACATACTGAAAGTTATGGTGAGGGAAACGTGGTTTATGAATATTATATTAAATTCTAAAGTAAAAGCAAGGAACTATTTTTCCTCCCACTACTAAGGCCAACAGGAAAAATAAAATTACAGGTCCCAAAGCGGGGGAAAAATTAGTGATTTAGTTAAGATTGTTGAAAGCAGTTTTTCTTCAATGAGAAGAGAACCGAGAAGGCTGAAACTAAAGAAATATTTGTTATGTAAGTAATGAACACCCACGTTTATTAAAGAGCCTTTGATTTACTTATCTATTTATTGGCTACAAGGACAGTATCCAGATAAGATTATGTTTGGAGAGTGGGAAAATGAAGTTAATGATTTGACCTACAGGACAGTTCTCCAACTCAGTCTAAAACACAGAAAGCAAAACACCTCACTATTCTTCAAAAACAATTACCTTTCAGAATGAACAGCTATTAATTTGTACTGTTTAAGTTAACCGCAGTAAACTGAGCAGTAAGATTAGATCAGAGATCATTTCTACAGTTAAAAAAAGTATCAAGTTTGTCAGGAAGTTTAAAAAAATGTTCTCTCAAATGTACAGAAAGCTTCAGGTAGAGCTTACCCAACTGGCTCTGCCCTTTGTTTCCGCTATAAAACTAGATAAGGCTCTTTTGTCTAGTGTTTAATCCTAGTGCTTTCTTTGATTGAACCAAAATATTTCTCATTGTGGCTTAAGCTACTTGTTCTTTACACTTTAGAATTCTATGACAGATAAAGGGAGCCATGCTTCACATTAATTGTGTCTCAATAAATCAGTTAGCTTTTCTTTGCCTCAGTTCCTCTCTTTCTTTCACGTAACTCACTCAGGAAACCTGCTCTCATGTAAAATAGATACTTATACTTGCCCTATTTAACTTCACAGAACAAACGAGAAAAGGTCACTGAAAATACTCTGTAAATGGCAAAATGTGAGATAAACGATCTAATCCTAGTCCAGGTTTTACCAAGTTCAGCTACATCATGCCTCTGCCTCAGTTTCCTCATGTATAAGTAACTTCAAATTCTAATTTTCTGTCCATGCATGATTCCAGTGTTTTAGTAAATAATGTGAAAATACATACTCCTGAAGTACAGTGAAGTATCATACTTACACTACTTAAATAGCATAAAAGGCAAGCAGACATCAAACTGAAAAAAACGATTATCTTACCCAGTTTTATCTTGATCCTGGAAAGTTAGTGAAAGGAAGAGAAACTGTGGTGCTAATAAGCATTTCCATTAGCACAGCTGTAAATAAATACAGCTAGATATAAATACTGTATAGGCTTTTGATGATTGCTCATACTTTATTTTAAACTGCCTTTTTGTTTACAGTATGGGAAAAAAACAGTCTTGAACAGTGATGAGAAAATAAACAAAAAATTATTTCACATACCAGTATAAATAATTAGCCAGTGTTGAGTTTTTGCAGGCTCTTGATATCAAGAAGGTACATAGATCTTGCTGAAAGAATTAAAAGAAATGTATACATATTATATTACCATCTGCTATTAACAAGGGGGATATAAGAGAGTCTACATTTGCCTATCGGTTTTCATCTACATATCTATGTCACAGATCAGATTTTCATGCATCCATCTATCCTTCCATCCCACCATCCGGTATTTATTCTAAACCAGGTGATATGTGAGAGGCTAAGGACGCCATGGTTTGCAGAGTTCCTTGTCCTACTGGAAGCTTAACATTTGGTGGAGGAGAGAAGCATTAAAGGAAGTCACAGAAATAGTTTAGATTGGGAGGTCAGAAGGCAGCAATGAGGATGTAGTATTTAGGCAAGACCAAAATGACAATATGTACAAAGGCCCTGAACATAACTGTTCAAGGAACTTTTAAAAGGCTCAATGTAGCTGAGATACAGTGAACAGTAAAGTAAAGGAGGCTGAAAAGGTAGGTAAAAGCCAAATTGTGAAGACCTTTAAGGTCACACGACTGAGTATGGATTTTATTTTATTTTATGTTTTTCGCTGCATTGGGTCTTAGTTGCGGCACGTGGGATCTTCGCTGAGGCATGCAGGATCTTTTGTTGTGGTGCAGGGGCTCTTCACTGCAGCGTGCGGGCTTCTCTCTAGTTGTGGCATGCGGGTTTTCTCTTCTCTAGTTGTGGCACGCAGGCTCCAGGGTGTATGGGCTCTGTAGTTGTGGTGAGTGGGTTCCAGAGCGCATGGGCTCTGTAGTTTGCATCACACAGGCTCTCTAGTTGAGGTGCGTGAGCTCAGTAGTTGTGGTGCCCAGGCTTAGTTGCCCCGCGGCATGTGGGATCTTAGTTCCCTGACCAGGGATGGAACCCGCATCCCCTGCACTGGAAGGTGGATTCTTTACCACTGGACCACCAGGGAAGTCCCTTTCTTTAAAAAAAAAAAAAAGACACATTTTAACAGAAAAACAAATGATTGCTATTTTATACACTGCATTTTCTTCAGAAAATCTAGAGCAAAGGATTGCTCATATTCCTATAATAGTTCAACACTGCAGAATGAAAACAGAACTATTGAGAAAACAGCTGAACTTGCACATGAAGTCTACTTTCCCTTATTGCAGAATTCAAGGTTTCTCAGATGACAACACAGAGTCAAACGCAGTGGATAAAACTCTGCAGATTGCCTGTGCTTGTTCCAGGCTGCTGCACTGGTAAACCCACAGGCTGTATTCTTCGTTGCTGGCAACTGTGGTCTTCAGAGCCAATAAGCTTTTTCCTGCCCCCAGACCATCATCCTAACAGACCATCCAGATGATAAAATATAGTGTGCCTATGCAAAACGTCATACTGATCTGATGTGGATACTTTTATAGCATACTTAGAAACAACCATATTAAATTCTTCCTCCAGAGGAACAAAAGACAACTTTCCATCTTGCTGGGTGACATCTATATAATTTATCAGGTCTAGTCGCCCTTCAAGACTTTTCCCCTCAGAGAGTTTCAGTTTCTCAATGGCACCAACATACTTTATTTGAAATTCTGCACAGGTATCTGAATGACTGTTGCTTTGTACTGAGCTCTGGGTGTAATCAATATCAAGGCTTGCCACAGTACTGGATCAAGAAAGCCCTCCAAAGTTGGAATCTACGGACTTGCTCTTAGTACTGATTTCACTATTCTGGGAGCTGCTACTGCTCTGTCGCTTTTTGTCTTTCCAGATTTTTGTCTTTCCAGAACATCTTCCACCATAGCTTGATCCAGAGGCGCCCCCTACAGAATCGAACACTATTTTATCATCTTCAAAGGTTTCACAGACAGCAGTCTGCACAGATAGCTTCCTTTCAATCCGACATGGTCAATTCTTGTCAGAAAAACAAGGTACCTCACCCCCACCTGCGATCAGGGTCAGACACCCATTGCCAGGGCAGCCAGAGCCGCGGCAGCCACCCCCATTCTGGATTTTATTTTCAAATCAATCGCTACTCAACAAAAGATCTAAAGCAGGAGAGTGAGATGATCTGATTTATATTTTCTGAAAATGACTCTATTTGCTCTGAATAGTACAGACCTGAGATCAGTCAGGATGCTATTACAGTAGTCTAGAAAAGTAAACGGTGAGAGTGGAGATAGAGTGAAGTAACAGATTATTTAAATATTTTGGAAATACAATTAATAGAACTTGCTGATGCAGAGGAAGTAGGAAGGAAAAAAAGAATTGACAGTAACTCCCAAATTTATGGATTTAGCAAACGGGTTGATTTGTTACATCACAGATGGAAATTCCAAGTGAGAAACACGCAAGAGTGTGTGGGGGAGAGAGATGTATTTTGAAATATCAAGTTTGAAATGCCTGTCAGATATACAATAGAGATCATATTTGGATATATGAATCTAAAACTTAGATGAGAGAAATGTGCTAGAAATATAAATTTCAGTTTATCACTACAGCCTAGAGCAAGAGGATAAATTGAGAAAAGAAGAGGACCCTGAGGAACAATAAAGTGTCAAGCAGCAGAGAAAGTGCTGACAAAGGAAACCAAGAAGGAACAGACAGAGAGGTGAAGGAGAAAACAAGGGATGTATGGTATCATCCAAACCATGAAAAAAGTTAGTTTTTCGGGCTTCCCTGGTGGCACAGTGGTTGAGAGTCCACCTGCCAATGCAGGGGACACGGGTTCGTGCCCCGACCCAGGAAGATCCCACATGCCGCGGAGCGGCTGGGCCCGTGAGCCATGGCCACTGAGCCTGCGCGTCCGGAGCCTGTGCTCCGCGACGGGAGAGGCCACAACAGTGAGAGGCCCGCGTACCGCAAAAAAAAAGCAAACAAACAAAAAAAACGTGTGAATGAACTGATTACTGAATCAATAAATCAGTCCCTTAGTTTTGAAAGGGCAAAATAATTAAACTGGAGGTGAATGGTTCTTCAAAGGGCTCCCCTAAGGATTCTATGATCCTGTAATTTAAAATTCCTTTTTTCAGTATTTTCTAATACATCAAGAGGTAGGCAGACAAGCAAACTCTGGTTAACAGTTAATACTGAAAACAAACGTCACTCAGTTATCAACATTAACTCCTAAAATTTTACTAAAAGCAATAATATATACATTTAAAAAAACAATCAAACTTCTTTCTAATATCAAGCATGTATTATTTATTTTCAACATCAGGGGTGTGAAAGATTCTTCTCAAATTAGAAGTCTTAGGGAGAAAAATCAACAATACATACTAGATCAACTTCTGCAAATGCACTCCCAAATATAATTTTCAGAGTAGCACTAGCCAAAAAGACCTGTTGTACCTCAAAAATTACCCTGCTTAGCTAAAAGAACTTAATTTTTCTGTATAAGCTAAAAACAGCAGCTTAGTGTATTTCCCCTAGTATCAAAGTCATACATTTCTACAATGTAATCACAAACACCAACAATTACAGTAATGTTCATAAATGTGTTAACAATAAATATTCTGAGTTTCCTTAAAAAAATATTTAAGCCCAGTTTATTTTCACACTGCATTTGAATCCATTTATATGTCCAAAGCACCAATAAAATGCCTTGAACTGAAGATGGCACTTTTTGCTGGGAGGAAAAGTTATAAACATGCATCATAAACCAGGCTATTTAATAAAGTTGTAATGTTTAGTTTATTAATCAAAATCAATATTTTCAAGACCAACATTAAATGTTTATCTTGTAGGATCTCTCCTATAGGAAACCTGAAAAGCTTTGTACTCACTTCCAGATTTTCACCATCTGAACTTTCTTTTGTTTTAGATGCAGG
Organism: Hyperoodon ampullatus; assembly: GCF_949752795.1. Taxonomy (NCBI): domain Eukaryota; kingdom Metazoa; phylum Chordata; class Mammalia; order Artiodactyla; family Ziphiidae; genus Hyperoodon; species Hyperoodon ampullatus. The sequence goes on along the minus strand of NC_136926.1, from coordinate 58,216,224 downwards.
AGGAGGGGACGACACTGGAGGAAGAGGGCTGGTTATAATTTGGGAGCTGAAAAAATAATAGGAGATATCACTGATATGTAAAATATTCTTTCTGTAAGAGAAGATAGACATTTTTAGCACAGTTCACCTCAACTGTGTCTGGTTAAAGCACTACTTCCTAAAGTGTGTTCTGTGCAGCACTAGAGTAACATTATGTTCTGGAAAAAGAGGCTGCATAGTCAAAGAATATGGGTAATAGCCTCTTTGAGATGTATGTGCAAGTTTGCATGTATTAAAGTTTCTGATAAATACTATAGTTTTTTTTAAAAAGTACATTTTACTTTTAGCCAGTATCTTCCAAACATATTTGACCACAAAACAACCCCTACCTTTTTTAACCTTTTTAGAAAACATACATATTAGTGACCAGCAGACCATAATTTGGGAAATACTGGGTTATAGCTTACAACCTATCATGAAATTTTAAATAGACTTCCAATAAAATGTTCTAGGGGGCATAAGTAACATGAAGTTAAATAAGCATCACTAGAGACTGAAGGCCTCCAATGTACAGTGGAAGAAAATGTAGGGTCTCTTCTCATAAAAACAGAAAAACACAAAGCAGCCTATGTAAGAAAAAATGTTTTCTTCCTGTTTCTCAGTTCTCCTGCAAATGAAAAACAGAAGATAAAAACAGCATTATCATTAAGAAAAATTCAGAAATATAACCTTGAACTCACGTGATAATCGAAATAATTGTACTAATTCAGATAATCTGAATTCTAGACCTCCTTCTGTCATTGACAAATCTCATGACCTTCACAAAACAACTTTGTATCCCTTAGCCTCAGATTTCTTACCCAAATGTTCCTATTTATCTCAAATTTTAAGATTTTATGAAAAGCAAAATGGCAAAGTAGAAAGAACAAGGGCTATGGAGTCAACTCTACCTAATTTGCAAAATAAAAAACTTTGGGCAATTTACTTAACTTCTCCTTAAGTCCTTCATATCTAAATTAGGTATATGAATACCTACCTCAGAGGATTACTAATAACAGGTTTAATATATGTGGACCATCTCTTGGTGCCTGCTACAGAGGTGGGAGTTCTTAATTGTTATTACTGTTAATAGCTGACTTTCAATTCAACTAACAGGTTGTTTTAACTACTGAAGAGGTGAAAAACAGTCAATAAAAAATACAACTTTACAATAAAATATTTGAGTCCACTAACTTGCCACGTCTTTCATTTTTTTTTTTGCAAGAATAGCAATAATATCTGACACCAAGCACCATGTGTCAGACACTTTTCTAAATGCTTTATGTATTAACTCATTTAATCTTTCAACAATCCTTAAAGGTTACTATTGCTATATCCCCATTTTTAAGATGAGAAACTGGGGCTACACAGAGAATATTTAATTTACACAAGTTTACACAGCTAGTAAGTGGCAGAGTAAACTAAGAATTCTGACTCTATAGCTTGCAAAACACTGCCCTATAATATAGTGGTTTGTGTTCTGTGAGTGCACATGCCATATTCACTGGTAAAACTTCCAACTTAGGGTTCGGTACATCTGGGGGAAAAAGAAAAGAAGACAATTTGAAAAGGTGGAAAACTATCAGATTTGAAAATAATTCCTCCCTGGATATCCGTACCTATCTATTTCTGCAGAATTTATTCCAGAATTCGACACACTCTCTGACACTGAACCCTGACTATCCTTCTTGGTGGGTTCTAATCCATTCTTTATGTCATCAAAATTTTCATATTTGAGAGCTTGGACCAGCTGTAACAGGTACATCAACAAATCCTGGAAAACAAACAAACAAAAAATAAGCTAATATTAGAAAAAATGCAATATGATTATAGACAAGTTACGTCTAATTATTCCTAAATATCAAGCTAACAATTTACTTTTATCTACCATTTATCAGCTGTGTTACTTTGGGCAGATCACTAGGCTTCTTAACCTCTTGGTGCCTCACTGGGTCCTCACCTTTAAAATGGCCATAATCATGTAAACCTTAGAGATTGAGTTGTGAGGATTAAATCAATTAATAGAAAAAAGTCACAGAATAGTGCCTGGTACAGAGTGAGTGACCAGTAAATGTCTTGTTTAAAATGGTATCCCACTGACATGTACACACTGCAATATTTAAAATAGATAACCAACAAGAACCCACTGTATAGCTCAGGGAACTCTGCTCAATATTCTGTAATAACCTAAATGGGAAAAGAACTTGAAAAAGAAAAGATACATGTATATGTATAACTGAATCACTTTGCTGTACACCTGAAACTAACACAACATTGTTAATCAAATATGCTCAAATGTAAAATAAAAAATTAAAAAAAAATAGTATCTCAAAATCAAGGCAAAAATGAAAACAAAGAAAAAAGATTGAGATGGTTCATATAAAACTGAGAAATTAACAAAGCTTCCTTTTTTCAGCAATAGATCAGATAACGGCATTTTAGGTCTAAGATTACATAAGAAACTCCAAATTTTCAAGTTTTCCAAGTTTCTGTTTCATAATCTTTTCTGGTTGGGATTTTTTTAAATATTACTTTTTTTTTTTTTTTAAAGAGAATTTGGAGTTTAAAGAGTTCAGAGTTTAGAGAATTTGGGTTGCTTCTTAAATGGAAAATACAATGAAACAGGCATTTTAACACTCTTGTTTAAAGGAAATGTTTACTTTCCTGCTAACTACCAATAATGGCTTGAAGAAAACAAATTTCTAAACCTAAATTTCTCATACTTCTACTGACAATCGAGATAATTTGGACTAAAAAAGTATCAACAAAGTAGTTTTTACCTTTCTGAGTTTTCCCTTAACGTAAAAAGACTCTAGGTTTAATCTTCAGAATGGAAATATTTCCTATCTTACTCTATAAATGTAGTTCTTAGCCCTTCCCAATGACTACTAAGAAAACTCCAAAAATTTTGCTTTTAAAAATAATTATAGGGTTCCCTGGTGGTGCAGTGGTTAAGAATCTGCCTGCCAATGCAGGGGACACGGGTTCGAGCCCTGGCCTGGGAAGATCCCACATGCCGTGGAGCAACTAAGCCCGTGCACCACAAATACTGAGCCTGAGCTTTAGAGCCCGTGAGTCACAACAACTGAGCCCACGTGCCACAACTACTGAAGCCTGCTGTGCCTAGAGCCCGTGCTGCCTGCACACTGCAACGAAGAGTAGCCCCTGCTCACCGCAACTAAAGAAAGCCTGTGCGCAGCAACGAAGACCCAACATAGCCAAAAATAAATAAATTAACAAATTTAAAAAAACAAAACAAAAAATAATTACAAATTGAAGAAACTCACAAAACTCAAAAAAAAATTTAAAGCATCTACTGTCTTCCAGTTCCAATTGCCACTCAGGCACTCAAAACTCATAATTAGATAATTTGAGACTTTGTGACTATCAGTTCAATTTTAGTCACCTTTCCTTAAGCCCAGAAACCAGGTTAAATCCCTTGTAAATATTTCATGGACCACTCTTTCCTTTCATGTCTATAACAACTATGGCATTTGTAATTACTTGTTTATTTACTCTTCGTCATTTCTACTATTTTACAAATTCCATGAGGACAGACTACTTCCCAAAAACATATTTTCCCTTACTTAAACCAAAATATATTATTTTCATAATTTTTTCTTATATTGACAGTTGTTTCTTTTAATTACGAAAAGCAATATACATGATTTTACCATTAAATACCATATTTTCTCAAAAAGCTAAATGAAACGTTAACTGGCTTATTAATTCTTACTCAAATATATCAGTATCAGTGGCCAGGGAAATCAAATGACTACCAAAGCATCTCTATAGTGTTCTGTTTCTAAAAACAATTTTTAATTGGATCAATAAATGTTTGATTTTCTATTATTTTATTTGAGATTTATGGTATCTAACAGCTAGGTATGCTTATATGCTTATTTTAAGAAACAAAATTACATAACAGAAAATAGATTAATCAAGTATCCTTCTTAGGAGGTATAAGTAATTCAGTTTCACTGCTAGCCTTGCATGCTTTGGAAATGTTGCTGAATGTATCACCTAGGGTGTTTTCCCAAGTATAGAAAAGACTTACTGCATGAAATCAAAAATGCTGCATTGTTATTAAATTCCCCAGGAAGGAGAAATTTGGAAGAAAACTCCTCTTTTTAAGTCATTCATCACAATCTGATTATGTTAGTCATCTGGTATTCTGTATTCAAACTACACTTTCCTTCATTTGTATGAAAATGAATTAACTTCAGTAGTAAGTGCAAAGTCTGTTTGCTCATTAAACAGGCACATCTTGGAAAATATAAAATTCCTCCAAGCATGAAGGACATAAGCATACAAGTAAAACAAAACAAACAAACAAAAAATCATATTTCTATCTCAGGCAATTCAGTAAAAATTTCCCAAGAGCTATGAAATACTATCTAGATAGCAATCACCATTCTTCTCAAGAACAAGTTAATTCTAATGCTTCAGAATATAAATGCAACGTTCCCTGTCAAAATCACTCCCATTTCTTATTGAATTAAGCGTAACTCTTCATATAGACATTTACAGTTAGACAGTTACAGTTAGATACATGGGTTCCGACCTGCTTCCCAGACAGCTACATATATCCCACACTTCTGTTAAGGCGAAATATTTTCTATTGTTCCTGTACTTTTCAATCTCTTTGCCTTTGGCTCATATTGCTCATGTAAACTCATGTCCAACTCTGAAAATTCTCGTCCTTCATTGTCTATCTCAAATGCCACTTCTTCCTCAAATTCTAATGGGGAATCTCTCTTCTTTTGAGCCACACAATAGTAATAAATATGGCTTTTAAAAATTCTGAAACAGAACATTAAACAAATCAAATAGAAATTAAAAGACTGATTAATATTTATTTCACAAATGTATGGTGAGTTTAACATTAGGAATTCAGCATCTATTTCATGCACAGTATATATTAAATATCAATGTTTTTCAGATAGCATGATGCTATACCTACAAATTACAGGGACCCACCTAACACTGAATAGAACTATAAAGAAACATCACTAAAGAAACTAGATAAAACATAAATATTAAAATAAAAAGTTTTACATTTAACCAACAAACAGAAATAAGAGATAAAAGGGGTGAGATAGTTCATAATAGTAACAATTGTCAGAGAATAAATATAATTTTTTTAAATGTGAAAAAATTTTTATAAAATTGTGACTTAAATAATCATGTATCTCCAGGAGGGAAGATTTAATAACATAAAGATGTTAATCTTCCCTAATATAATATATAAATTTAATGTAATTCCACTTAAGATTCTGGTGTAGTTTTAAGAAAATGACAAAATTGTTCTAAATTTAGAATAAATATACAAAAATTATAAAGAAAATTGTTTAAGAAAAAAAGAAAGAGGGGTTTTATCCAATCATATGTTTAAAGTTATTATGAAGCAACTGCAATTTTTTAAAAGTATGATACAAGCACAAAAACAGAAGGTTCATAAAGGATTATCAGAAAAAAGCATATGTAAAAGGCATATATATATTGTGACAATAATTCCAATGCAAGCTACTTATTCAAGAATATGGAAAAACATATATTCAAAAGTCTATTCACTAAAATAGTTACAGCAAAAGATTAGAAATAAAACAACTGCCTACCAGAAGAAGCTGACTGGTTAAATAAATTATAAAATAAATTTGCAGTAAAATATTATGCTGCTGTTTGAAAGGAATAAGGTACATCTACAGGTATCCATAAAGTCTAAAAACACAGTGCTTTCCTACAGATTAAATGTGCCTTTGACATCATTTGCCTTGATATTCATTTGCTTATGTTTCCAGACTTTATGGACACCAAATATATGTGTTGAAGATGAGAAAATGTCCAAGACTATACTGTTTAATTAATAAGGCAAGTTTTTAATAATATGTATAGGATATTCCTATTTTTCTTAATTTTTAAAGAGGTGTAAATATATACCGTACATGCATACATATGCTTGTACTTTGCATAGAGAATATATGAAAATATATGAGTGGCTACCTTTCTAGGGATAAAAAACAGTTGGAGAAGTGGAGTTGTTAAAGGAATATTACTTTCTATGTTACTATTTCGTTTACAATTTAAAAGCAAAGCGAATCAGAAAAAAAAAGATGATAATATCATATAGTAAAGGAACACACCAAATGCTGTGGGATCAGGAAAGAAACAAAGAAAAATGCCATCTGCTTCTTGGAATGGTTAAGAGAGGTTTCTCAGAGATGTTGAGGTCTGTGCTACAGCTTGAAGGACGAACAGCAGGAAGACTCCACTAGGACGATGAAGTAGCACATATAAAGGCCTGGCAGGACTGGCTACTGGAGGGATTACAGTATATTGAAAAAATCAGACTGTCCAAATATAAAACACAGTATTTTTCATTCAAGATTTTTGGTCATCCAAGATGTGGATATTTAGACAAAGTGACCTTTGACGTATCTTTGATGCTATGATTATATGATTATATTATATATTATTATGGGTTGGCCAAAAGGTTCACTCGTTTTTTTTCCGTAAGTAGCACTTAGTTGTCTTTAACTTCATTCAAAACAATTTTGTTAGATCATATTGTGACAGCTGTCGTATCAAGTGTGTATTTTAAAAAAAACATCAAAATTGGTGAGTTTTGTGTAGCCATTTAATATTGAGGATGGAAGAAAAAAGCAACATTTTCGTCATATTATGCTTTATTATTTCAAGAAAGGTAAAAACGCAACTGAAATGCAAAAAAGGATTTGTGCAGTGAATGGAGAAGGTGCTATGACGGATCAAACGTGTCAAAAGTGGTTTGCGAAGTTTCATGCTGGAGATTTCTCATTGGACAATGCTCCATGGTCGGATAGACTAGTTGAATTTGACAGCAATCAAATCGAGACATTAACTGAGAACAATCAACATAATACCATGAAGGAGATAGCTGACATACTCAAAATATCCAAATCAAGTGTTGAAAATCATTTGCACCAGCTTGGTTATATTAATCACTTTGTTGCTTGGGTTCCACATAAGTTAAGCAAAAAAAACCTTCTTGACTGTATTTCCACATGCAATTCTCTACTTAAACGTAACAAAAACGTTCTGTTTTTGAAACAAATTGTGACGGGCAATGAGAAGTGGATACTGTACAATAATGTGGAATGGAAGAGATCGTGGGGCAAGTGAAATGAACCACCACCAACCACACCAAAGGCTGACTGATCTTCATCCAAAGAGGTGATGTTGTGTATATGGTGGGATTGGAAGAGAGTCCTCTATGATGAGCTCCTTCCGGAAAACCAAACGATCAATTCCAACAAGTACTGCTCCTAATTAGACCAACTGAAAGCAGCACTCAACGAAAGGCGTCTGGAATTAGTCAACAGAAAACGCATAATCTTCCATCAGGATAACGCAAGACCGCATGTTTCTTTGATGACCAGTCAAAAACTGTTATAGCTGGGAAGTTCTGATTTATCTGCTGTATTCACCAGACATTGCATCTTTGGATTTCCATTTATTTCATTCTTTATAAAATTCTCTTAATGGAAAAAATTTCAATTCCCTGGAAGACTGTAAAAGGCATCTAGAACAGTTTTTTGCTCAAAAAGATAAAGTTTTGGGAAGATGGAATTATGAAGTTGCCTGAAAAATGCCAGATGGTAGTGGAACAAAATGGTGAATACGCTGTTCAATAAAGTTCTTGGTGAAAATGAAAAATGTGTCTTTTACTTAAAAACCAAAGGAACTTCTTGACCAACCCAATATATGGTTATATTATCCTCTGAAATACCAAAAATCATTTGAAGTTTATAAAACTATAAATATTACACTATTCCACAGACAAAGCAAAAGCAAGGAGAAATTTTAAACCTATTAGAAATGAAAGGTACAACATGAATGATTTTAGTATGAAATTGACATAATATAAATTTACAATCCTTCAGCATAACTGTATGAGTACAATTTTCAAAATTCTGCCCCATATAATTTTTCCTTCATAACTGTCAAGTGACATAAGCAGCTGTTATCACTATTTTTTGGATGGGAAACCGAGGTGAGAACAATACATGTTCCCAAAGACATATAGGTACATAGAAAAAAGACAAAATTCAAATCTTAATATACATCTGAAGAGTCAGTAGAAACTGAATTAAAAGACTTTTTTTTTTAAGCTGAGTATATATAAACCTCAAAAAACACCCCAAAACTAACAACCATATTTTGCAGTTTAGGATGCATGCAATATTTCTATCATTATTCTTTACGTCATAACAAAAATTATAAAATGGTCTAGAAATAGTTCAGTACTTGCATGAATACTGTTAACTCCAGAGACAATCAAATGCTTAGCCTCTAAGCTTGTAAGGCAACAAAGTCAGGCAATCAAAAACAATGATTTACAATATTTCTATTTAAAGTCTGAACCCATGTTGAGAGGGACTATCTTAACTATAGCCCAGAGGCCTTTCTGTTTGACTCATGTCAAACACAGATAAAGACTTAATGACTAAAGTGAAATTTCTAAACAAACATTTCACTATTTTAAATAAATATTGTTGTAATAATTTTTTTACTTGTGATATAGTAAAAACAGTAACGGAGAAGATAATATGCTGAATCACAATGCTAGGAATTGCTCTTTGATAGGAGAGTGAAAAACATCCTATTCCAATAAAATTATACAATATCTGAGACCTCAAAATAATCTAGAGGAGGATAGGGAATGGGGAGGAGAGAATAATTGGTGTTAGAGATGAAACAAATTGTCTATGAGTTGGCAGCTGCTGAAGATGGGTAAATTATGTATGAGCATTCACTATACTACTTACTTCAGTGTTTAAATTTTATTGTAATTAAATACATATATAACTATCAACCTTAATAAATGCTGCATTTTGCCTCTTGAAATTCAGATACCACTACGAATTCAAAATAATGATCGGAACTCCTATATATATTGAGGCTTGAGAAGAGTCATCCTGTATTCCATAAGCCTTGCAGGCGAGCATAATAAACTATTAGGTTATGTTTGAGAACACATTCCCTCTATAAAAATTAATAAGTAAAAAAATTAGTGAATTCATCTACCTTATTAGGAATTACTAAAATTCAAAATCCAGCAATGCTTTGGGTCAACACAGAGTTTTCTACCTTCCCTCGTGACCTTATATGTATATAAATAGCCACCATAATGTTTGTAGTCTTTCCTTTCCAGAGGATTCAAAACCACCTTCAGAAAATCTACATATACACATAATTGTCAGTAGCTCAAAGTTTAAAGGAGGGGTTTGAAAGAGAATACGATGACCATGCACCTCTATGCTTTAAAGGCCCCAAGCGCTTTTCAAGGCTACAATTAAACATGGCTTGTTGTAGACTGACTGATAGAGGGGATCTGAATTATTCCCTAGCTGGTACTGCATTAAACCATTTTTCACTAGAATTCCTTTTTCCAGACAGAGCAATACAAGCTCTACTGCCAGGTAAATGTCCTGGGAGAGACTGTCCTATCACGTAACAGATCAGGAAGTAAATTTTCATTTCAGAGGAGTCCTTGGAGGAATATTTTAATTTTGCTTCTGCAAACACACATAGTATATCCAGTTCCCTTCTAAAAATTTCCCTCTCTCTCTCTCTCTCACACACAAACACATACACACACACACACACACAGTCCATAATCAGGCTCTAGTTTAAAATGCACCCAGCTGAAGAGGAGTAATGAATAACAATGTACCTCATCATCTGCCTGCCGTAACCGGGCAACAGCATAACGCCTCACTGTTGGATTGGTGTAATGAGAGGACAACAGCTCCAAGGAATCCTCTACATCCATTGGCTTCCATTTTCCCAGAAGTTCCAATGCCTGTTTGGCCTCCTGGGGTAGATCCCAATTAACACATTTCAAGAACTTCGTCAAAGCCTAAAATCAGAAAAGGTTTAAGAATTAGAAACAACAGCTTATTCTGGGATAGGAAGGGTCAAGGGTGACTAGACAGAGCTCAACTTGGACTTGATGGCAGAGTCACAAAGTCAACGACTGACTCCTTACATAAACACTTTGTTTAGTGTTTAGCATACACACAATCCTAGAAAAACACTGCAGAACGAGGAAAAAAAAGATCATGTTCCTTGTAACTATGTTTTTTTCAGGTCAAACCACTATGAATTTTTAAATTTTCTTCAGCTTTTCTTCATTTTGCTTTTGTTATTTTAAAACACTGCAGACCTCAAGATAGGGAAATAGTTGATGCATGTCTCACGAACTCTGAGATACCTTAGAGAAAACCTTCATTTTACAACATCGGCACGTGAGACATAAGAGATTGCAGCCAGTGAATGAGAGTCCAAAGTCAAGAAGGGCAGAACCCCACTCCTGAACACCTCCCAGAGTCAATGGTTT